>NC_140238.1:14412613-15012613 GCF_949987555.1 Borostomias antarcticus
TAGGAGTAGTAGGTACTTTACTGATCCCCGGAGGCTCACATCATCAAAGGACAACAAAGTAACACAGTAACGAGATTTTGATGAGTAATTTCCTTTATAGAATGGAGAATAGGGATTATTTATGGTGATCAAATCAAGCTTTGACTAATTAAGCTTTGACTTTATGCCACTGCAAATAACACAAAGACTGTATTTTCTGTCTTTATGTTTTCCAGCGGAGGCAGAATGAACAGATTAAGAAGTATGTATGATTTTGCTTACTTTTTTAAGGACATAAGTACTATCATGTTTGACATACAGGACAGTACCGTATCAGCAACCTGAAATCAATCTGTCAAACAGACAAAGGCTAACGTCTCATTGTCTGTCTGGTTCTAGGCACATTGAGTACAGAAACGTTGAGGGAACGAAAACACTGCTCCATCATACGAGGTGTCTAGACATGGCTGGGAAGGATCGAACCAACAACCCCGCTTGGCATTAGCACGTAGAGTAATGCATGCTGTTATCTAACAGGACTTCACTATGTGAACTGACATGTTTTCTTTACAACTTGCAAAAAGCAAGACGTGTCTATTAGTGTATATGTCGTTCTGTATAAAAAAAAACTGCTGTAATTTACCTAATGATTTCCCTCATGACTGCAAAGGAATGACTAGCTGTGCTTTCTCCTCACTGTTCCATCCAGGCAGATCATTCTGTATATACTGTACACATGACCTCGGGAACACACTCTGACCGGAAAACAACCTATTTTCATCATAAGTTCCCTGTCACTGCTTTTCTATGATTAGCGCTGTAGTATTTTCATTTTCTTCGGGTTTTAGCATGAAGTTGCACTCCTGTCTGGTTTTATGTACCATGTTATGCCAGCTCTTTGTGGGTTATGATGACTGCTGGTATTTTGAAATGTCATGCCTCAGAATTCACATTGAGTCACACACTGCTGCTACTGTGTGGCCAGAGAGCCACCCTTGCAAAAATATGAGGGCTGTTTGTCAGAAGAACCTTGGGGCTCAGTGAAATAGATTCTCATAGTTTATTGACTGAAGGAACATTATAAATGCACATTAAGGGCATTTAAAACGTATCAAGGTGTCTCTTCTCAAATAGGCTACACTAAATAGTCAGTAGTAAAATATTTATTGTTCAATTAAAGAGAGGGAGAGCACTTCAGGATGTTTAAAGATATATATGTTAGGAGCTACTATATTTACATCTGTAGATGAGGATGTAAAAAATACACACATGCACACATGTCGGTGCACAAGTGAAATATGCTTTGATAGCTTTATTTAGTTAAAACAAAGACTGGAAAAATATTTATGTGTAATTAACAGATAGGTGCTCAGGGACTGTAGAAGTAGGTGGAATGTAGTGGCAGTGGCTTTTAACAGAGGTAATTGACTCCAGACATGCCTGCGTTTGGTGGGGTGAAAGGTCAGTCTGGATAGTAAATTATATAAAGGGTGTGGTCGGCAAGTGGTTAAGAGTCTGCTGTGTGCATAGAGCGGAGGAGGTTTTATCTGAAGTGTTTATTTGGTGAGAGCATGTTGTTCCAGTAGATAGGTGTCTGTGAATTAGTGTCTGCCTTTAATGAGAACACCTACAGTAGACAGTTGCTGCAGCCCTCTATGGGGAGAGTTGTGGACAGGCAGGGGGTCGGATACTTACTTGAATCAGGAGATCAGGTCCAATGTTGCTTACTTTTACACATTTGTCTTCTGATGGGTTGGGCCGTTTTGTCATTCAGGATGACTGTTGGTCTCTGGAAACACAAGCACCGGAATCAGCTGAGGTATCAATGTCACATTCAATGATGTGATGTTGTACTTATAAATTCCTTGAGGAGTTGGGTTCAACTCTGTTTGGTTCATACCATGAAATAACATGATACATGTTGGTAAAATTACAACTGTTATGGTGTATACCATTATCAGCCACTAGTAAGCAATGAACTGTACTGACTTTGTACTGAATTTCTGAGAGAACGCTAGAAATTCCGCATTGAGCTGTCCTACTGTATAAGCTATGTTTAAGGTCTTAACAACCTACTACACTGTGTCAAGAAATAGATGAACAAAAAAGAGGCTCCTGTGTAAATGTTGTTCTAAATGTGATGTTTTCATTTGATCCTCTCACTTGTCCTCATGATGGGTATGATTCTAGTTTTTTAGTGGAGTATCATCATTGGTAATTTTGTTAAAACACATATTCAAGTATGCACTCTTAGTTATCTGTGATACTGATCTACAGTTGAATCTTATGAATTTAGGGTTTGACAGTTTCTTCAATTTCCTTGGAATCCAAAAAGAACTAGGATGCAGAGATGTAAGTTTTGAAAAGTGAATTATTTCACCTTTGGTCACAGATCGGAATGCAATGTTAAGATTTGAGTTTGTGCCTAGATGTTCTGTAAAGTGCTGTATAAAGTATCCATTCTGCAGATAAGATTATCAGCCTTTATGTCGGTGTTTAATTCTGTGACCTTGTAGAGAATTTTATTTATTGTGTTCAGGGAAATGTGGTAGACTTTTGTTATGCCTTTACATTTGTGCCAAAATATTTGCAGGCTTTGTGCGTCATACAAATTACATATCAGAGTATATCTACATTAGTGCGTCGTTGTCACCCATAGTTGATCACAGAATACCCAAAGCCATCGGTCGACACCATTGTAATCTGAAAACGTAGAATCTCAAATGCAACAGAAAAAAATAGTAATCATATTCCAGTTCCCTCCAGCCAACAGTGGGGCATTATGCTGTACCTGTCCGACCTGTCACACTCATAGACAACAGCCAGTAGAACGAGAGGTAGGCCTTCATTGATTGTGATCCCTTTATTGTTTGCAGAAAGAAAATGGGATAAGATGACATCCACCTGCTCTACCCTGGTGTTATTGATCTAGATCCCAGTTATGTAATGTTATGCTTCTGGTATGGTATTCATTTGTTTCTCATGTTCATTTTACAAACATGGTTTTGTGTCACACAGCCACTATCTTTTGTAAATAAACAAATTGTGAAAATATTAAAATATTTAAAAGCTTGCTTGGTTTTGTGTTGTTTTCCTCATGCCTATTACTGCTATTCACTAAGGGCAAAATACTGTATGGCCCTATAATGAAGCTGGTAAATGGAACCTATGGAGCTCATTACTACAATTAATAAGACCTTATTTACTTTTTCTCTGATACAAAAGGCCACAGGTGGGAGAAAAACTGAGCATGAAGCATAAATAAAATAGCTCTGCTGCTTAGACACCTATGCATACAGTATGATGTATGTAACTGTTAGAATGAGAGAGAGAGAGAGAGAGAGAGAGTGAAGAGCTGCAGCACGGACTCCAGCTCCAGACAGAGGCCGTGTCGTCCTCAACTGAACCACACAAGAGCCTGCATACTTATGAGGAGTCACTGGCTCCAATGATACCTCCAGCTCACTGAACCACATCTGCCTGCTGCCTCCCAAATTGTCCTAGAGAGCTCTATCTGCCCCTCAGGACTTGGGTCTCTAAGAGCCTATGCCTCTGTCACCAGGTCTGGCGCCCTCAAGCACCAACTAGGCCTACCTGTGTGTCCAACTAGTGGGCATGCATGGAATGAATGCATGAATATTCGATTTGTATTTACATATTTTCGTTATAAGAATGATAAGGGCAAGCACTTTGAATAGCTATCTTTTTGATTGGTAGGCCTACCCTTTAAAATGTTTTAATATGATTGTATCGCTGTAAAGAAATGCATATCCAGCATAGTTATCCAGATTACAGTGAATGGTTATCAACATGGCAGGGCTTCCATCTAATCATTTAATATCTGAAGTGAGTTAAAGCTTTGGACGACTAATCAATGATTTGATATTTTTAAATTGTCTACATGGTTTATATGGCAAAGTTATACAATGGTTAATACGCTGTAGTGATAATCCAACTACCTTTAGGACCTTGTGGGAACCTGATCAGTCTGCAGGCCCCTGCAGTGTGAGCGGAGCATCTGGAGGAGTGCTGGCCGGCTGGGGAGGTGGAGGACGGGGAGAGAAGAGGAAGGAGGCTCCGGGAGCAAGCGAAAACAAAAAAGGGTCAGGCCTGGGACTTGGCAAAACGGGTAACGAGCACTGTGATTCACTCATTTAAAACCGTAACCCGGTATCACATAATCCTCTAAAGAGCGAACCTTTACGTCGTAGAGCGATAGCCTTCAGAACGGAAGGCTCTCGATGGTTGGGGAAACAGCCAGCGATTTTTTGTGCTTTTGCAGATGTGGTGTTTAGACATTGCGATATGCACTTGAACTTGATGACGAATTTGCAGAGACAGAACGACGATTGTTGCCACAGAAAAACCGCTGGCTAAAAATAACAGTTTTTTTTAATCCTTGAAATGGTCGTGGCCTAAAAAAGGGGCACGTCCCCGGTGGTATTGTAGGTTATACTTCCCCTAGCAAAGATGGGTAAAACTGTGTTATAAGTGGCAAATACGGATCAGACCGTTTACAGTCCGTAGATGAATTAATCTACTTCAATAGGTTACACGTTTGTAACGACATTATGGGACCTGCAGTGAGGCCTAGGCTATATGCCATCCTATAGCATTTTGTGTCTATTTTATTTTATTTTATTTAATTTTAAAGATTAACACCTTCTCTTTATGCAGCAATATAATATCCTGTAACAGTGCCCTGTGATTTTTCATTCTCTAGCATAGCATGCGTTTTAAAAACATAGTGCTAATTTTTTACCTACAGCGGCGTTTGTAGAAACTCCGAAACCATTTTTTACAGGCCGAATGCCACATTGTGGCTGCATGCATCTTCAGTATGACAGTGTGTCTGTGCGTGTCTAAAAGTGTGGCTACACTTCACCCCAGCAGTTATCGTGAGTGTAGCCTAGTAGGGGGCAATTACTCAAAAATACCAAGGATGTTCATTAACCATACAGTCTGTCTTCGAGAGTCTTTTAGACATAATCAAAGATGTATAAAAGACATAATCAAAGATGGTCACAGATGACTGGTACCCTTTAAACTTTGAATGTGACAATCAAATATACAGGTAGTCTATTCTAGGCTATGAGTAGGCTATGACTACAGTAGCCTAGGCCTTTTACACAGGTTTATCAAATGAATAAAATAAAGCCCACTGTATGAAAAGGTTATTAGCATATGAATGCAAAAGCTTCTTGGACCAAGTAGATAAGAAAATAGACATTGATTTACAGTAACCTGATGATGATTTACAGGCCCTATTACAGGATCAGAGAGACGGTCCTCAGCTTAATGCAAAACTAAGACATTTCTAATAACTATCCAGTTAAGATAATACATCAATGAATTGGGAAGTTGGGTTGAATGTGAGTCTTTTCTGTGCCTCTAATATATTTTACTCTTCTTTTTCTCAGGTGAGCAAAAAGAAGAAGGAATCGTGGGTCTTTTTTTTTTTTATTCCTTTGATTTTATTTTAATCTGAAGTTTTTCTGAATTTCATTGATAATATCCATTTGATTTGCACTCTTGGCAATGCCGTCCAACACTGTTGCCACCACCAACACAGCATTCAAAACCTCTGACTATTGTGAAGCACCTGGAAGCAGAATGGTAAGAAAAAGTATTTTAATGAAAAATTGCACCAGGGGTAAAAGTAGCCTTGTTTCTTACTTTGTTGTATTACCAATTGCCTAGACTGTTATACTGTAACACTGCTGTTCTACTCTGCCAATACATTCATGTTAGCCACCCCCTGGTCTACTTATACAACACAAACAATAACCCTTAATACTACTTTACAATCAATATCTGCAGCCTGTTACACTACTGTAATAAGATACAGGCATAACAGAAAATATATGTAGTGTGACCAATAATTCTCCAGAACGCAGATAGTGTCATCCTTGACCAACAATATTTTATGAATGAATCAGTCAGTGTGACTTGAGTCGATGTGGCATTGATCTGTGAAGATCCGGCCTACCAGTAGAACAGACGTGGAAGACGTGATGCCTTGCTTGATATTTAAATGAGGGAGAATCCTCCATGTTATATTGGCCATGCCTTGAAGAACAAAAAACCCCAATATGAATTATTGTTGTGCTATCACAACATAGCGATTGAGAGCCTGTACCATGATCACTAACAGCATCAGAGATGCTCCTCAGAGCTGCTGACAGCTGCCTGTCTGAGGCTCGGACTGAGTGAGTGCGTCAGGTGACGGGGCGGCTGCTGGAATGGTGGCTGGCTGGTGACGTGGGCGTTGACTGCTGTACGCGGAACCGGTGGAGGTGCTCTAGGGCTGCGTGTCTGTTGTACCAGGAATTCTGGCCTTCTCTTCCTGCTCTTTTTTTTCTACCACGCTCTCTCGTTACTCTGCCATGGCCGTCGTCTTGTTGCCTGGCAACAGCCATTTCCTTAAATAACCGGCAGACAGAAATAGTACTCATATATTGAGTGTTATGGGGTTCATTCAAGGCAATAACAAATAGCATGCAATGGCCCTTACTGTTTTCTAGATGATCGTTCATATTCTGATACTGTGTGTAAGTCTGTTCACAGAGAATATTTCAGATTTGAGAAATTAAGCTGTATGGTAGAACAGTACAGCATGTCCCAAGGATGGAAGCACCATTGAATTGCATCATCTGTGTGAGTTCAGATTAACCCGCCTGTATTGCAGACTCTATACTATCCTGAACACACTTTGCTTTCATTATGCTGTGTGACTATGCGGATTGCGTCGATCTCAATCCTGAGAGTAGGGATGCCGGCTCCTTTAGGGGGTCGGGAGTAATCCGAGCGTGAAACAGCCAGGATGAAAAACTTTACTTTGAATAAACGAGAAGAAACAAGAGATTCTGCCATTTTAAATGTTTGGAACCGAGCGTAGTTCCCCGTCAGCCGAGGACAGTCTATTTATTATGGACTGCCTCTCACACACACATTACATTAGGAATTTCATAAGGACCCCACCCACCACAGACTGGCAGCAATCCCATCTACAATCAGATATGGTGCTGGTTGTCTCATTCGGTTAATATTGAAGCCTAGAGGCAATACTTTATGATCATCGTTTTCCCATCAACTCCGGGGTATTGGGGGGGGGGTTGAAGGGGCTTGGTTGGCTTGGACGGAAAGCTTTGTTCACGGGGGAAGACACGGTTTTATTAATCAAAGGGGAACTGCAGAAGGAGCGAGCGGGGCCCCGGCGAATGTCTTTGTAACTCTGTCAAGAGGGGATCGTGTGTGTAAGGTCAGCTCCGTGGTCACAGAGCGCTCACTTCAAGCCAGCTCAAAGGAACGTGTCATTCAAATACGATCTCTGTGTCATTGTCCCCTCATCATGGAGAGGCTCAAGAAAGTCTTTGAGGGTCCCTAACTGTTCAAGTGCATTTGTGTGGCGAGGAGCTCGAGAGTGAATTATTTACAGGAGAGTTAAGAGATTTGTTGTTTGAAATCCTTGATCATAGTTGACACTTTGCTTTTCGGCTTGGTCCAGGTAGTGGTGTGTTGTGTAGTACTGTAATATTGAAAGTAATCTTACAAACACAATATCAGTGTAACAGCTTGACATAATGTACATTTAATCATATGTATCTGTTTTATATACTATACCATGGTTTATGTTTTTGATTCACAGAGTGAGAGCACAATACTGGACAAGGAGCCAGTGACGGAAGCCAAAAGTAACGCCGCTTGCAAAGTTGACAGGCCCGGGAGGAAACGCAAGCAGCTTCCAGTGAGTATTTGTTTTCAGAAAAACTGCACACATTTTATGTTTGGGTAACATCAAAGACTGTATGATCACTTAATTATCATTCATTAAGAGGTTTTCACAGGGGTCTTCATATCACGCATACGTTCCAATCAAATCTGTATCCCAAGATCACTAATCAGCCTACGGTATGTTTCAGCTTGGAGGGTCTATACTCCATGCCAGCTCAAATGGCTCCCAAGGAGGAAAGAAGAAAAATAATATCTATGCATATTATCTCTGTGCCTCAGTGAGTGTTTTTACAGCTGTTAATGCAGCAGCAGGTAAACCACATGGGCCCCGAGCTGGAGTGATATACTGTACCTGTAGCTGTTACAAGGATATTTTCTTTAGCAATACTATTGGCAGGAGTCAGTGATGCTCTAAGCGGAGTTAATAACCCAAAATGGCTGCTTATTCAGGAGGGCTCAGCTGGTCGATCCATCAAGAAGCCAATCATTACCCATGTCTAACAATGTCTGTTAGATTTACAGTTGCATGATATATGGATGGTGGCCTTAAAATGGCTGATTTGATTTGTGAAATCTAATATATTTTTGTGGTTCTCTGGTTTGTTATAGTTTGATCAAGTTGTTTTGGCAGCCTTTTAGTATCCCTGGTTTTGTGGTGGGTAACAGCAGTGAGCTGGCTGAGTCAGCCTGGGTTTTGGCTTGGCTGCTTCTTGGCCCGCCGGCCTGCCTGTCTGTGATGACTGACTCTTGTTGCTGACCTCTGGCAAGGCCAGTTGTGGGTCACTAGGTCGCTTTAGATGTGTTTAAACACGTTGTTGCTGTCACACAGTCATTGGTGTGTATGTGTGTGTGTCTTACTCTCTCACTCACACAGACACACTCCACCTGCGACTCACTCTAATGCTGAATAAAGCCAGAATGTTATTCATGTTTCCGGGAGAGGCTTTTTTTAATCTGTCACACATCAGTGACATCAAATGTAGTGCTGCTACATTTGTTTTGTAGTGTTCTGCTTACAATGTAATTTGTTTTTGTTGAAAGGACATGAGAAATTCCTGTAAATAAATGATAAAATAGGTCTGGCATAAATTAATTTAGCAGAACATCCGCCTTTTGTAATCAGATCTTGTGTCTTGCCAGGCATTTTATGAGTCCATCTAAATGATTAGGTAGATGTGAGACCTATCCTCGCCTGTCTGCCAGAAATGAAGGCTTCAACAATGGTGTTCTCAATGTCGTTGACACAGTGATCTCACTAGACATGCTTTACTTCTTTGACCCAGTAATAGAATTGTCTGAGAAACTTGTTTTGAAGACTATTTTTAGGCAGGAGCAAAGACAACCCTCTTCCCCACCTCAAAGCCCCACTACATCAAACATTTGGAACGGAGAAGAAGGTTTCCAGGCCGCTAAGAAGAGAGGTGTAGATCTCTTGGCTTAGTTGTTAGATGTTGTTCTCCTGGGCGAGAGAGTGCAGGTGTGCAGCCCATACCAGAATGAAAAACAATATGCTGACTTACAGATAAGATCGCCTGAATAGACAGCCCCCATTTGTGTTGGACCAGAGCAAACTCCTCTCCTAAGCAGGATGAAGTGGTTTAGAAGGCTGAGTGGGCGCCACCTCAACAAAGTAACTAAACAGATTGAAGAATTTATCTTGACTAACAGCCAACATTCTTTTCATACCTTACGTATGTGCTGCTGTAATGCAAGAAAAAAAAGACACAAATGAGGTACAGTACAGTACAAAGCCCCATACAGGCTGAACTCAGTAGACCCTTCCATACTGAGTGATGTTGATCAAGCATAATGTTATTTGCACAGTCGTACTGATTTAAACGTACATTGGCAACGTGAGGGAAGCAGAGAGGACTGATTGAAATTCGAATGCTGAACCAAGCTTTAGATCAGATGCAAATGTGTTTCAAATCAGAATAAAATAACCTATGATGTTAGAGTGAGGTTTTTTGGGGGGGCGGGGGGGGGGGGGGGGTGTAAAAAAAGGAATGAAGTTGAACTGAATTCCCTTCGTATTCAATTTGAAGAGGAGTACTGTAGGAGTACTGAGAAATGCTATCCTCACACTGGGAATGAACTGTACGACTTCTTTTGTGGAACCAACTCAGATAACCTTTCCTCCTATGGCTGGCCATTTTGATGACACACTGCACGGTCCAACCAGACACAGCACGGGGAAGGCTGCTACGATGCTGACAGTGAAAGCAGCACTTACATCGCAGTAGATCAGCAGAGCATAAAACACTCAGCGTTTGCCATAACACCACGCGGAGAGACGCAAAATCGTAAACACGACTAACGTTCCTCCTTGTCCGTTCCTCTCCGTGTGCCCGCCAGCAGGTCGAGAGCTGCGGCTCTCTGAGGGAGAGCGCGGGCGGGGCCAACAGCCGCGGCGGGGCGGAGAGGCAGCCGGCGGCGCAGGTCCACAACGGGGACGTGGGCGGGAACAGGGGAGACGCCCGCCGCCCCAAGCAGGAGAAGAAGAAGCTCCTGGAGAACGGGATCCCCGGAGAGCCGGGCTGCAGGGCGGAGGACGGGGGGCCCCGGAGCCCCTCCTCCCTGGAGAACGGCTACCCAGCCCGCCGGGAGAAGCAGGCGCCGGAGAAGGAGCAGGAGGACACGCCGCCCGCCCCCTGTAAGAAACGGGGGAGGCGGAAACTGGAGCGCCCGACGAAATGTGAGTTGTGCTCTCTGTTTTGGTTTCTTGTCGCCTCGGCGTCCGGGTGGGCAAGGAATGACTGCCAGTGACAGGTGCAAGATAATAGCCAGCGAATGAGTGATGAATCGCCGTGTTTTCTCATAGGGAAAACGCGCTGGCTTAATGGTTGTGTGATATAGTATACTGATATATCCTGTAAACAATTTATGTTCTCAACCAGAAAAGCTCCCTGGTGTATAGGGAAGGATAGAATCCTCCTGATGAGTCAATGAGGAGATTAACCATACACTCTCTCTTTCACTCTCCTCTCTCTCTTTCTTTCTCTTTCTTCTCTCTTTCTCTCTCTCTTTCTCCCTCTATCTTCCTCTCTCTCTGCCGCCCAAGTCTCTCTTTCCCCCTCTGCCTTTAGTCAGTCTCATGTCTCTCTCTCTCTCTCTCTCTCTCTCTCTCCTCGTCAGGAATCACTCTCCTCTCCTGGTCAGGTCTCTCTCTCCTGCCTTTTCTGATATACAGTATGTCTCTCCACCTGCTCTCTCTCTCTGGTCAGGTATCTCTCTCTCGCTGTGTCTCTCCCCTCTGGCAGAGAGGGATAGGCTGTGACCTTGGTCATAAGCGCCGCAAATAAGTCCGGGCGAGAGAGAGCCGTCTCCTGGCAACCCGCCCGCGTTGGCGTTGAGTGTGGGGGACCCGCGGGTCTCTGTTGTGGTCGCTGCTCTGTCAGGGGCACGCCAGGTGGATGGCACGCAGCCCAGAGGGCTCACATGCCGAGCCTGCACTCTGGATCAGCCTGGTCCATGTTCCATTCACCCGCTCGCTCCAGCACACACTCACTCACTCACTCACTCACTCACTCACTCACTCACTCACTCACTCACTCACTCACTCACTCACTCATTCAATTACTCACTCAGTCACTCACTCGCTTACTCACTCACTCACTCGCTCACTCACCCAATTACTCACTCACTCGCTCACTCACCCAATTACTCACTCACTCACTCACTCACTCACTCACTCACTCACTCACCCAGTTACTCACTCACTCACTCACTCACTCACTCACTCACTCACTCACTCACTCAATTACTCACTCACTCACTCACTCATTCACTCACTCACTCGCTCACTCACTCAATTACTCACTCACTCACTCAAGTACTTACTCAATTACTCACTCACTCACTCACACACTCACGCAATTACTCATTCACTCATTCACTCACTCACGCACGCACAAACTCACTCACTCAATTACTCATTCACTCACTCACTCACTCACACACGCACGCACGCACGCACACACTCACTCACTCAATTACTCACTCACTCACTCACTCACTCACTCACTCACTCACTCACTCACTCACTCACTCACTCACTCACTCACTCACTCACTCACTCACTCACTCACTCATAATGATCTGTGTTAACCAAGTCCACGCAGATCACTCCGAATGAACACAATCCACCTAAATCCCCCAATCCCTACTTCATCTTTCTAAATTCTCTTCAGTTGCCAAAACAATCAAATCTGTTTAAATATAGTTGTGGTGTATTTCCGTGCATGCGGACTCAGGTGTTACCTAATGCCATATTCAGTCGAACGCTGATGTCCATCACACGCTGGCGGTGCTGCGGCATATCTCGGCATTTCAGTGCAAAGGCGAGAGGATATTAACACCGCGGCGGTCTGGCGGATCGATAGCGGGCCCACCAGGGCCGGGCTGCCGTCCATCTGAGGGGGCTCAGCCTCTCCCGGCCCTGGGGGGCCCCAGGAACACGAGAGCTGGACCACATTCAAACTGGCGAGGTGTTCTCTCTGTGGGCACAGCCTGCCAACTCTCCTCCCAAACCCACTGACCTTGGCAGCCGGCAACGCAAAGCAGCCCCCACAACGCCCGCCCACCCGCCTCACTGCCTGGCAATGCAGTCACTTATTTCCATTGAGGAAGGGAAGATAGAGAGAGAGAGAGAGAGAGAGAGAGAGATGGATGGATGGAAAAAGAGAGAGAGGGGGAGCTACACGAGCTATTGTTTGGATGGGTCTATACTATAGACTCTATAGGGTCCTTCACCAACAACCCGGAGCCTCAAGTGTCGTTGGACGATGTGATTGGACGATACGACCCTATGTTTGCCTAAACATGCTCTTTTAAGTTATGACCATGGCTTAAAATACTATACGCATACTTTGCATCCCATTGCATTCCAACGGCTATGTTCATGCAGATTGCGCGCCCATACGTTCTTCGTTGTACTGTATGAACGTGGGGTCCGATATGAATATGATACTCATGTGCATACTGTTTTATGTGAGCGAGCTGAATTTTGGCTTCCTTATTGGTCTCTCGCTTCCGTGGTGAAACACTTTTCATGAATCATGAATCTTGAGTGCCCCTCTCGTATTTCAGCTGGGTCCTGTCCATGCTCCTTGGCTAACCTCTGCCTGCTCTGCGCAGCGCAGGAAAACAATGCCTTTGAAGAATGAATAACATGCCTCTGTTGTTAGAGACGCTAGGATGCTCAATCTTCGCCAAGTTCATAGAAAACCCCGGTGTGTCAGAACAAGACTTTTCTGTTCGACGCGGGTTTTAATCCGCTTCTCCGTAGAGGCTGAGATACTTGCTGCGCAACGTCAGCAAACCAAGTGTCAGGCGAGATGATTCACCGGGGACTGTGTTTCTCAGCAGGTAGACGACGAGCCCTGTGGCTTTGCCGTCCTCCTGTCACATCCGCAGTTCCACAGAAACTCAGATTGGTTTCACACAATCTCGGCGGCAATTTTAGGGTGTGTGTGTGTGTGTGTGCGTTCACGGCTCGACCCCGCCGAGGTGTCTCGTAATTGGATCAGAGAGATCATGCGGGTCGGAAGGTACAGTAACACAAGAGGAGCAGTGTGTCGTTTTTTTTTTTTTTTCTGCCAATCGTTTGGGGAGCGGAGGGGGGAGGAGCTAAGCTAATAGCAGCCAGCTGCGGCTCTCCCGGGCCGGGGGTATCTGAGGTCACGCGTGTGACGTGTGCCAGAGCAAACCTGGCCGGCCTCCATACTCGCCACGGGCTGAAGCTCCGCCTGACTGCTCCAGCGCCTCCGTACGCGTCGTCCGCGGTCCGCCAGTGGCGATCGAGTATCTGGGCTGGAGTAACAGTAAGACCCACCAGAGCTATGTGCGACGAGAGTCCATTGGTTACTTTGAATCAGTGTGACAGCTCTTGTCGAGTTATTTCAGTATGGCTCAGTCCTCTGGCGGTGAAGGACACTCGGAGGAGAGACCGGTCTTCTTCTGCGACAGCGGGGCAGGTATAGACCGTAGGTCAACACCTGGGTCAGGCACGCAGGGGTCAAAGGTTACCGTGGCTGTCTGCAGCTGCACTCTTATCAGTGACTCAGGACGTCCGTTGCTCAGTCTTGTGTCGCTGTCTTCTGTCTAGATGTGGAGCAGAAGGAGGAGGACGGAGGAGACGTGGTCAAGAACAAGGTAAGAAGCTCCTCACCCTCCTACCTTCTCTGTCTCAGCCCTGGTCACCCTCTCACTGGTGGTTCTACCTTCTCTGTCTCTCCCCTGGTCACCCTCTCAATTCAGTTCAATTAAAAAAAAAGAAAAAAGTATTGCCATGTCAACAAGTTGATAGGAATACTGTACGTCTTGGTTCGCTCGATCATCAACATCAAAAACATCAGAACAAACAGCGCACTCACCAATCACCTTTCTGCTTTCTCTGTCTCTCCCCTGGTCACCCTCTCACTGGTGGTTCTACCTTCTCTGTCTCTCCCCTGGTCACCCTCTCACTGGTGGTTCTACCTTCTCTGTCTCTCCCCTGGTCACCCTCTCACTGGTGGTTCTACCTTCTCTGTCTCTCCCCTGGTCACCCTCTCACTGGTGGTTCTACCTTCTCTGTCTCTCCCCTGGTCACCCTCTCACTGGTGGTTCTACCTTCTCTGTCTCACCCCTGGTTGGGAGGGGGGGGGGTGGAATCGTGGGGGTGGAATCGTGGGCGTGTCACGCCGCGCTCTCTGTTGTGACCTTGGAGGTGTGAAAGAAATGGTACCTAATGGCGTATAGATTTGAAATATCAAATACACTTGGGGCAGGCATGGATGGTCAGTGAGGCCTGACGGGCTATGGCGGATCTATTGAGTTTGGTCTCTCCGCCAGAGCGTTTGATAGACCTGTGAAAAGACGGCTGTGATACTCGCTGCTCCGAACAATCACAGCTTGTCTGCACCGGGCTAGCTTTGCCATGTGTGAGTCATCTGCTCTGTTGGGAGTAGACTCCCTTCCCCCACAGCAACACACCGAACTACAGCCTCTCAGGCCAACTAACTAGCCGTGGCAGGAATGATGAAACAATTTGCAATTTGTTTCATAGCAGAATCGAAACGACTAGCCAATTCCTTATTTTGCGTGTTGTCCTTGTTTCTCCCTTTAAACAGGGAGCTCGAGGGAGGCTCCGTGGGGGCGTAGGCTGGGAGGTCAGCCTTCGCCAGAGGCCCATGCCCAGAGTAACCTTCCAGGCCGGCGACCCTCATTACATTAGCAAGAGGACCAGAGAGGAATTGCTGGCCAAGTGGAAGATGGAGGTGAGTACGCCAGCTCGCCACCGTCTCAAAGCCCGAGGGGGGGGGGCAGGTAGGGCCGGGGGCACGGCCGTGTCTCTGTCTGAAAGGCAAGCGGAGCAGATCCGGGCCTGGGCGCGGCAGGGCGGAGATTAGGGCGGAGTAGTAGCATTCACAGCCAAGTGTATTTGATGGGTCATTTGATATATCACGGAGGTACCATTTCATTGTCTCTGCTGGAGCAAGGGGGGGTTATCTGAGTTTCCTATCTCTGCTCTTTCTACTAATGCACTATACACAACCGTTGTTGACAAAGGACAATGTTTCCTTCTGTTTCCTCGATTTCCCACTTTTATGGATTTCTGCCAATTACAGCCCTGTTTAATCACTGCTGAAATTCAATCAGGAGTTAAACAAATACATTAATTGGTAATATAAAACTATCATGCAAGATTTGTGCTATAAAAACAATTGACATAGTTGGTGCAACAGTAAACCACACACAGTAAACACTTCTTGCTTTGGTAGTTCATATGCAATCATGGCCTTCAGAATGTAACTACACAGCATTCCTAATAAGTGAACCCAAAGCCTTGTTCAAGTGCTGATTTCATTTGAGCCCATTAATAACTGTTCCCAAAACAACATGTCATAAATCTTCATACTATAGTAAATGTTCCATCCCCCCCCCCCTCTCTCTCTCTCTCTCTCTCCCTCTCTCTCTCTCTCTTTCTCTCCCTCTCTCTCTCTCCCTCTCTCTCTGCCTCTCTCTCTCCCTCTCTCTCTCCCTCTCTCTCTCTCTCTCTCTCTCTCTCTCCCCCCTTAGTCATGTCTGATGTTACTCCGGCTATAGTAATGTGATGTAGTGAGACTTTCAGTGTTACATAATGAGCTGTGTCCATGGAAACAAGATGGGGCCTATGGTTGTCCCAGCCCCCTCAGCTCGCCATTGGAGCGAGCTTGGGGAGAAGCCATAAAAGTGTCTGGAGGGTGGAAATATTGCCAAATTAGCAGGACATGCTAGGGGTCTCACGAGTGAAATGTCGTAAAATACGAGGGAAAGAGGCAGCTCACATTTTCCTAATAGAGACTGATTTTCTCAAAAGAGGAGGCTAAGAAATCAGGAGAAGGGGAATTGCAATATACAAGCATGTCCATGAAAAACAGAGGAGATGTTTGCGTCTCATTTACACAATGATTGATTTGTTTTGGCGTTGCAGCCCTGTGCTGGGGACTGGAAAGGGGAGGTGTAATGCGGGATTGATTTTGTGTATGCCACAGGGCACAAGCTCTACGAGAGGTGGAGTCTGGAAGGGCTAGTTTAAAGCAGGTCTGAAGCCAGGCTTTCTTTTGCTGCTCTCTCCGAGAGTGGGATCTTACTCTTTTTATGAGCCTTGTGTTACAGTGGACTTCTCTCTCTCTCTCTCTCTCTCTCGCTCTCTCTCTCTCTCTCTCTCTCTCTCCAACCCCCCATTATTTTACTGACCCCTCCCCCAGCTATGGAAATGAACTCAATGCTATGGATATGAGGGTGAAGATGAGGTTTGCAGCAAATTTCCAGCCCTGCTTGCAAGACAGCCTCTTGGCTCGCAGCCAACATTTTGCAAGTCCTCTCTAGCCAACCAGAATTCCTGTCGGCAATCACCTGACCCTGAATTCCCAGACAAAGAAATGTTCATGCTTTCTTTTTTTTGAGCGATCTCCTCTACCCCTAGGAGTGGGGGGTAAAAAATTGAAGCCCTACATTGGATTATATGTGTCGTGTGCTGGCGTGTATGGGTATGTGCGCTGCATTATTTGTTTGGTAGGACAGTGGATTGTGTGCATGTGTGATTAGCCTGCTTACAGCGAGGGGAATATGCTGACTTCAGGTATTTCCAGCAGAGTTGTTACGGGACCATCTGCTCTGCGCAGCTTAAAGGGAACCGTCTCTTTAAAAAGGAAAGTGAGAGCAGGCATTTGCAGAAAAAGTAGCTCGCCATGAAAAGTTTTTTGCGAGTTGATCCCAGGGGGAGATTGTGCAGAAACTATTTCCTGTTACACTTATTGGCAAGACCTCTTATTGTGCATATCATATCCACTTGTGTTTATCAAAAAGCTTTTCATATGCTTTTTTTTCTTTTTTCTTTTGAAGAATGGCCATATGTTTACACATTACATAACATTTATTCATGGTCACACATCCACACTACAGTGGCTTTACAACGCACACAATGTGTGATAGATTGTCTAACTTTGACATGGCTTGTTTTAACTGAGGAGTGTACGGGAGATTAGAGAGAGTACAACTAGGAGAAAGTTCAGCAGGCCTGAAACTCTGGCACACAGCGCTCACTGATAGTATACCATAATAGAATCACTCACTTAACAATACTTTGTTCTCTCGTAATGTGATGGAGTTTTTCCAAACATCAATTAACATACACACTATCACTGTAATGTGCATAGAAAACATGAGAGGAATTTCTTAATAGGGTGAAAACAAAACGTTTTGGAATCATTTCCTGAGCTCCATAGGAAACTGTTTTAACAATGCCACTTGCGGATTCACAGGAAATTATGTTTGTGTATTCATGACTGAGCCTGTTATATTCCTAATGATCTATTAAAAGGGTATATTGCAGGGAAGACCAGATGGCCTCTTTTTGTGTGACCCGCAAACAGTCTACCAACAGTCTTTGTGGTGAATTGTGTTATGATCAGGCCAATGGAAGCAATTGCCCCATTGCTACACATGGTCCTGCTGTATGCATCATCTTAAGGAATTTAAGGGTCAATTTTCTGCTTGAAAGCAACTTTCCCTGAGATGAGGCGTTTTACCCTGTGTTGACTACACCTGCCAAACCTGAGAGAACTTCTGTTCAACCTTTCAGGCAAAGTTTCATTGGAGTTCATATTTCTGCTCATATCCCTGCAGTGTCATTCTTGCCTGTTGCGCGAGAGAGAATTCTGCATTCACAGGTCAAGCTTCATTGTGCTACTTCAAAGGCACAATCATTTTGTATGATGAGAAATTGTTTGACAATTGGCTTCCATCTTGTCCACAACACCCCTGCTCTGATGTTATTGTTTGATAGTTGCTGAGCAATTCCTTATGTGTTAGTGATTTTGACCTTCTGGAAGTAAGCTCTGTTATGGTCAGACAATAGTGGTGATATTGTGGTCCGAGTTTACAGTCATTTGCACTAGGTTTTGTAGGGTGGATATGAAGAAGTACTAAAGAAAAAAAACTTTACAATGTGGCTCCGCAAAGTAAGGGAGAGAGGCACGGTGCAATGTACATGAAGTTCTACGTAAACACACACTGAGCTGAGTTTGTGTGTATGGAGAAAATGGTTGAAAAGTCAACAGGAGCCTGTATAGACCAAGTTGTTCACCAGCACCGTGCACTCTCTCACCCTAGCAGCCCTCAGGGAGCCATCATGTGGAGAACTATTAAGTCAGATTATCCCTGTTGTGTTCCCAAAGCTTTCACGTCTTTCCATGTACTGCAACAGGAAGTACATTTCATAACCTAGGCTTTTGTTTCAAGTCGTGTCCCTATTCTATACCTTAAATCTATTTTGCTTGGGATAGGTGCTTATAATTTATTTGGCTTGTTTGAACTTCAAAGCCACCATTAATAGAATACAAGTGCAGAATACAAGTGTTTTTTGGGGGGGATCCCCGTGTGTGGTGTAATTTTCGCTGGTTATCTTTGACATGGCAGCCAGCACGCAAGTGCTAGTATTTGTGAGTTGTCAGTGTCAGGCATGTGTAAATGATAAAGACTGCATTGTGTCTCCAGTTCACCCCTTCCCCTTTTTCTCTCCACTGGATCCAGAGAGCCTGTCTTACTGGTGGAGCTGCACTCACACTGTGAGGCCCCCAGAAGGGGCATTTACAACTGGGAAAAGGGCCAGAAACAAATATCTGGTTCTTATAGCCACTGTACTCTACTCCCCCACCCGCTTTTACAGGGTCAGTTTGCCATTGATTCTGAGGATAAATAACCCCCGGCTGCACCCTGGAGACAGCCTCGCTCCCCCAACCCCACCACAGCATGGGCAGTAGAGCTGTGTGATTTCTCCCTCGCTGTTCCCTGTACTCGTGTGTGTAATGCTATCAGTGCAGGCAGCATGGACTCACAATTAACCCACCTAAGTTGATTCTCTCAATTACTGTACAGTGAACGCACAATCCTTGTCTTTGTTGCTCTGCCCACTCCTGTAGCTGAAGCAACTATCTTACAATACAGAGCACTTGGGGACAAAATGTATCGGCGAGCTCAAAACGCAACGTTTATTTTTGCTAGCACATACACAAAGTAGTCTCTCTTACACTTCTCTGATCACTCTCCGACTTTGGCGCACTTGTGTCTGAGCCAAAAGAGCCTAACGCATATGGTTTGAACGCTTTGAACCAGCCGTCCAGTTCTACTGTACAGATATTTATAAACTAGAGCAGAGCCTCTTGATTGTGGACCACATGTTTCTACTCTGCACCAGAAGCCCCCCCCCCCCCCCCCCCCACCTCTCAAGCCGTACAGTATGGAGGCACGCTGAGACAGACAGGAGGAGGGGTTGTTCTAAACCGTCTCCCCCTACACCCGGCCCCTCTACTTTCCCTTGCCCTTCACTCTCTCCCTCTCTCCCTCCCTCTCCCTGTCTGTCTCTCCCGCTCCCTGTCTCTCTCTCTGCCTGTTTGTCTCACCGTGTCTCTCCCTCTCCCTGTCTCCCCTTCTTCCTGTCTGTCTCTCCCTATTCCTTTCTTTACACACACTCAGGTCTTGGACACGTTCATAAGAGTAACCTGAGAAAGATTGTGGGCCAGAGCTATGGAATGAACACAGCTGTGGAGGAGACTCTCGTATGTGTATGTTTACATGTGTGAGTGAGTGTATATATTGAGTGTGTGTGTGTGTGTGTACAGTGTGTGTGTGTGTGTGTGTGTGCACATGGATACAATACAAAATAGAGAGAGACAAACCGAGAGAGAGAGAGAGAGAGAGAGAGAGAGAGAGAGAGATTGCAGAATGAGTGCAGCTGTTAGGGATTTACTGTGAGAAGCTTAAGTCACGGCTTGGTCTCGTCCTCTGTGATTGACCTAACGGTTCAGTGTCAGGTACCACAAACTCAGTGAACTCCTCTTGCTAAAGCCTTTAATACAGTGCGGTGGTAGACCTACAGCATCTGTTTGTGTTGATACTGGAGAACATATCTGGCAGTGAGAGAAAGTCAACTATGGCTTGTGAATTTCAACAATCTAAGAATGGATTTGCTCCTATTTACTGGTGATATGTCAAGCCCATATTTCAGGAATTCTATAGGTAGTAAAATAGTTGGAATACTGTAGGTTGATGTGTTCCTCATTTTGGGTCTTTCTTCTCTTTGGTATACACCCCCTGTTCTCTCTTCAAGAATGTGAAAAACACAATGGAATTCCAGCAGACTGTCCTCCCTGGGTGTAGTGCTGAAGCTTGAGGCTGTAGTTACTATCTGTGCTGTGCCTTACTACTGCACCTGACACCTCCACTGTTGTTTGGCTGTGTTTCAGGCAGAGAAAAAGGCCAAGCTGGTGTCAGTGATGAATGCTATGGACGACCCTGAGGAGGTGGAGACAGAGCTCCCCCAGAAAGAGGAGGTGCCAGTCATCATCCGGCCCTTGCCCTCTGAACAGAAAGAGGAGGTGCCAGTCATCACCCGGCCCCTGCCCTCTGAACAGCAGCTGGTACAGGCACAGTCACAGACGCAGACACACCAGCCTCATGAACAGCCACCACCACCACAACAACAACAACACCACCACCAAAAACATCAACAACAAAAGCAACAGCAGAAACAACAACTACAACAACAGCAGCAGCAGCAACAACAGCAGCAACAACAACAAAAACAACAGCAGCAGCAACAACAGCAGCAGCAACAACAGCCCACTGACCCTGCCTCTCCGACTGTGGCTACGACCCCTGAGCCCGTGGCCATTGGAGGTGGAGATAAGACCTCCCCCAAGGCTGCAGACACTGAGCCAGAATATGAGGTAAAGGACCAGCACAGGTACTACGGTAGTACTTAGGGCTGTGCAATAAAATCCATACAGCAATACGTCGCAATATTTTTTTCCGCGATAATATACAAAATTATTTATTTATTTTTTTGCAGAAGGAAAATATACAGAACAAGACGGGGAATAGATATATAGAAAATGAACGATAGAATTCAGTCATAGATACATTATTAATGTTTTCAATGGATTTAAAATGTCCGTACTTTCCCTCCGCCCCCAGGATCACCTCCAGGGAGCGGGGGATGGAGTTGTATCTTCAGCTGTATTTTTACATTTTCAGTAAATTATGTCTCAAGTATCATATCACAATGTACAGTATCGTGATACGTATTGTATCGTGACCCATGTATCGTGAGGTCCTTGCCAATACCCAGCCATAGTAGTACTGTAGGTAAAGAAGCACACAGGAAGCATGTTGGTTTATTCAGGACTGTCATCATCTCCGTACCAGCTACACCGTTTGAATACTTTTCCTGGTTAACCAGCTTTTTGAATATGCGCGTATCCACCGTATGTATTATGCACTATGTTATTCCTATTTTAACAGCATGTGTCCAAGACAGTTTTCCGTTGGGACAATAAAGACGGTCTTATCTCATCTTAATAGAGAATGTTTACTATTGTTGTTGTTGATGTTGAGGTTGTTGATGTGTCTATAGGACGGCCGTGGTTTCGGTATCGGGGAGCTGGTGTGGGGGAAGCTGAGAGGGTTCTCTTGGTGGCCCGGCCGCATCGTGTCCTGGTGGATGACGGGTCGCAGCCGCGCCGCCGAGGGAACCAGATGGGTCATGTGGTTCGGCGACGGCAAGTTCTCCGTGGTGAGTGGTGCCCCGGCGAACCGACACAGAGCGCAGCAAAACCACAAAAACACAACCGCTGATACTGAGCCAGACATGAACAGGGTCCAGAACGTCATGGGGTTCTCCATCTGCTCCCGGCCTGCAGGTTTGTGTGGAGAAACTGATGCCTTTGAGTTCCTTCTCCAACGCCTTTCACCAGCCAACCTACAACAAGCAGCCCATGTACAAGAAAGCCATTTACGAGGTGCTGCAGGTGAGTTTAAGCTTTTATTTCAAATTCAAAACACTCATACACAATTCAATTCAATAAATCTGTATTGTCCCTGGAGGGCAATTCTAGTGCAGCTTAAAAACAGGAACACAATACACACAAGAAAATAACTACACACTATACACAAATAAGTAAGGAACAATGGGCGGCTGTGGCTCAGGAGGTAGAGCGAGTCGTCCAGTGACTGTAGGGTCAGCGGTTCGAATCCCGGCTCCTCCTGTGTACATGTCAAAGTGTCCTTGGGCAAGACACTGAACCCCAAATTGCTCTCAATGAGCAGGCCAGAACCTTGCATGGCAGCTGCTGCCATTGATGTGAATGGGTGAATGAGAGGCCATTGTAAAGCGCTTTGGATAATAGCTCTATGTAAGTGCAGTCCATCCATATTGTACTTATAGTATGTTGGTGTTGCTATTTTGCAAAATATACTGTCAGCAAATAGTAAGAAAACATTGAAACCTTAACCCAAGGTTGCTGGATGCAGTGCTAGACCAGTGCTAGTCCTGGAGGTACTGTAAACCAGTGACACTGTAACACCAGACACCTGTTTTTCCACAGGTGGCGAGCACCCGGGCAGGCAAAGCCTTCGTGACCTGCCCCGAGAGTGACGAGACGGACACCTCCAAGTCTGTAGACATGCAGAACAAGCAGATGATCGACTGGGCCATGACCGGCTTCCAGCCCACTGGACCCAAGGGCCTAGAGCCTCCTGAAGGCAAGAGAAACCGGTTCCTAAGGCTGAAACACTATCTTAGATTGACGTCCGCTCCAGAGATATTTCGCTTGATTGGTCTTTAGGCTAAGCACCCATTTTGTATTACTCTTGGCAGTGTCTGCTAGAGTTAAGAGTGCCAAAACTGCGGAGCTCAAAGGAAGACCGTCCAACGAATTGCGCTGATTGCAAAATGCGTATGGTTGCAAGTAAAATGCCACAGGCAACAGCCATGGAGCCGTGAATAATTTGGCCCCACAAATAACACGGCATCTGGTGAATGTGACGGTCTGTGTTTACTTTTCATGAGATTATCTGTGGTCCTTACTGTTAGTTGTTTTGTTTTTTTGCCCCCCCCAGAGGAGCGTAACCCCTACAAGGAGGTGTACCCCGAGATGTGGGCGGAGCCGGAGGCGGCAGCCTACACACCCCCTCCCGCCAAAAAGCCTCGCAAAAGCACAGCAGAGAAACCCAAGGTCAAGGACATTGTTGATGAGAGGACGAGAGGTAAGGTGCCCCGTTTTTACTGGGTTAAACAGGGGGTCGTGACCCCTATATCCCCTAGAGAGGGTGCTGGGCGAGGTCAGGACTGGTAAATGGACTGGTAGAGTGAAACGGAGTGAATCAATTCTCTTAATGAAGCTCGGTCCCATGGATTTACTCACTCACATTAGGTACTGTATACCCTAGAACCCTGCTCTCCTTGAAAGGTCAGAAACAAAGCAGCGGTTGATAGTGCAGTTGTTGGTGTTATTTGCAGACATTTACAGCCATCCATTTTATCTGACTGAAACCTTTTGTGTTCCCAGAGCGACTTGTTTATGAAGTCAGACAGAAGTGCAGGAGCATCGAGGGTAAGTGGTGCCCTGGCGTTTCAGTGCTCCTGCTACCAGACAGCAGTCCTAGAGGGCCACTCAGGAAACAGTTGGACTGGGCAAAAACCCTGGCCCCTGATGTTGATGGAGAAAGCTATGAATGCTTGGTTGTGTTGTCAAATGACCAAAGTACATGAACTGGTAAAAAAAAAAATCTATATCAATGCTTTTTGTTGCATGAGTAAAGCCTGCAGTATCTACGCATACAAAAGATGGCTACCACGTAGCTCCAGCGTTCCTTTGGAGTGTTGGCTGGTGGTGCAAGTCATCAGAAATGAATGCGACACAAAATATGCGCTTGTCAACGCATACACATTGTCAAACAACAAGCATAGCGCAGGCTTATCTCTCATGAGAGTTACACGAATCATATTAGTCTTATTTATGACAAATTAGCATTGAACCAAAAGTCCCTTTCATGGCAGTAGTGGGTTCAGATCTCACCTCCTTCTGTGCTCTGTGCTGACATTCGTATGTCGTCTGTCCTCTCCTCCACAGACATCTGTATCTCTTGTGGAAGTCTGAATGTTTCTCTGGAGCACCCCCTGTTCGGTGGCGGAATGTGCCAGAGCTGTAAGGTAAAGATTTGGAGGAGGCTTTGAGAGAGCATTGGCAAGAGCTCTAGAATTTGTATTTATTTATTGTAACACTCAAGAACAAACACACAGTTCCTCAAAGTAATAAACATTACCGCACTACAACAGTTGACTGTGCTGGCGCTGTTTTTATGTGGGGCTAATGAAGTTTTAGTGCTCGCATGCTGAGCCTTCACCTCTGCGGTAATGTGCTATTTTCTGTCCCAGAACTGCTTTCTAGAATGCGCCTATCAGTACGACGACGACGGGTATCAGTCCTACTGCACCATCTGCTGTGGAGGACGAGAGGTGCTCATGTGTGGAAACCACAACTGTTGTCGGTGAGGCCTCCTCCGTGCGCTCGTACACCAGCACTGGTTGATGGGTGTGTGGACTTATCCTCACACCACGTACATGCTGTTACCCTCACCCTTCTGTTTTGTTTACCCATGGCTTTTGAGTGCTATAGTGCTATTAGCCTAGCAACCCCCCCGCAGTGCAGCAGAATACATTTCAGGATGGTAAAGGCCAGAAACGCAGAAGCTGTTTAGGTTTGAGGTTAGGTTTAAGGTTGGGGATAAGGGTTTCACTGGTCTCTGCGTTGACGGGAACTAGCCACTACCATTTCACTGGTCTCTGCATTGACGGGAACTAGCCACTACCATTTCACTGGTCTCTGCGTTGACGGGAACTACCATTTCACTGGTCTCTGCGTTGATGGGAACTAGCCACTACCATTTCAGGACAGGAGTCACCAGCAGGGGAGGCTCCTCCAATGAGGAGGAGCGGAGGATGAGCCTCCTCAACATTTAAGATTAAATAGCCAAACAAAAAAATGTTTGTTGCTGCTGGCTGCCAAGCTACTGTAGTATATTCATATAAGCAGGGGGTACTATGTTGATATTCCTGTCATAACAGTTTATTCCAGTACAATAAGCACGCCTCCTCTCTTCCTGTCCAGGTGTTTCTGTGTGGAGTGCGTTGACCTTCTGGTGGGTCCGGGCGCGGCCCATGCAGCTATTAAAGAGGACCCCTGGAACTGTTACATGTGTGGTCAGAAGGGCCTGTTCGGGCTCCTGGAGCGTCGCACCGACTGGCCCTTCCGCCTCCAACACTTCTTTGCCAACAACCACGACCAAGATTTTGTAAGGAACCTCGGTTCTAGGTTTCAAGAGCAGCGATCCCCACTAGGCAGATGGATACTAACCAGACTCTCCTGTTTCGCCTCTGTGTTTTTTCAGGAAGCACCAAAGCTATACCCCCCAGTCATGGCAGAGAAGAGACAACCCATTCGTGTCCTGTCGCTGTTTGACGGCATAGCAACAGGTTAGATGAGAATCTCCTGCCCGCTTTCCTCCAACCCCTCCTAAAAAAAAAATCCCTGCTGGAACAAAGCGTTCTGTCTGTATTGGGTTACTTTCTGGGCCGGCCCCCTCCTCCACACAAGCCTCATGCACTGTCTATTGTGTGAGAAGCACACCAACCTACCAGGCCTGGGGTAAAATACTTATTTGAAATCATTGTAATTACTTATCTGTGTTTGATTGTTCTTGTCTGGCACAATGGGGGGGGGGGATTCCCAAAAATGCAACCCCCCACCATCTGGCACTCCAAGTAGATTAAAGTAAACACTAGTCATAGAACAGATTTCAAATCGTATAGTTCACACAACTATCTACAGTACCATGCCTATGTCCCATGTCCTTGCGTTTCCTCTAAGATGCCTGCACACTGCCCCAACCAATGCCAACCAACACCCAACATTGTAGTTGTTAGAATGTTGGAAGATTACATTTCAGCTGCAAAATCCACCGGTCACCAACAAACATGGCGCACCAATCCGATGCAGGTGTTGGTTGGCGTTGGTCGGGGCTGTGTGCAGACGCCTTTACGGTGCTGCATGTTGTACTCCTTCCTAGTCAGTTTCCACAGGTCCACTGTCTCTTTGTGTGCTAGTTAGCAGGGCTTCGCTCCTCCAAGGTGTTTCCTTCCAGTGTTCTGTGGTTCCGTCAATAAAGTTGTATTCGGTTCCTGACGGTGCCGTCTGCTCCTCCCCCCCTCCCGCAGGGCTGCTGGTTCTGAAGGAGCTGGGTATCCAGGTGGAGCGGTACGTGGCCTCGGAGGTGTGCGAGGACTCCATCACCGTGGGCATCGTGCGACATCAGGGCCGCGTCATGTACGTGGGGGACGTGAGGAACGTCACCCGCAAACACGTGAGTGGGCCGCGCCGGTGAACGTTAGCATGGTTCCTCCGAGCCACTCCCCCTTCCGGCTCTCACCTGTCGGACCTTACCATCCGGCTGAACCGTGACGGCGCTCTCTGGTCTCACCGTGCCATCCTACTCTCTCATACTCTCATCATGCCCCCTCTCTCTCACTCTGTCTCCCTCTCCCTCCCTCTCTCACTGTTACTCTCTCTGTCTCTCTCTCGGTCACACCGTTCTCTCTCTCTCTCTCTCTCTATCACCCTCACTATCTCTTCTCTCTCCATCTCTCTCTGTCTTTCTCTTTCTCTCTCTCTCTGTACAGATACATGAGTGGGGTCCATTTGACTTAGTTATTGGTGGAAGCCCATGCAATGACCTCTCCATCGTCAACCCTGCTAGGAAGGGCCTATATGGTGAGTCAAGACACTTTCTTCTTACCATATGTGTTTTGCGACTCGCAGGTTACTCTAACAAGATCAGTCACTATATTTACAGTTAAGCCTAGAAATCCTGAATGTGCCTTTTTAAAGGGTAATTTGTCTGCTTTACTTTGTGGTGACTGACATGAGCGTTCCCTCGTGTCTCCTGTAGAGGGCACTGGTCGGCTGTTCTTTGAGTTCTACCGGCTGCTCCACGAGGCCCGGCCAAAAGAGGGGGATGATCGGCCTTTCTTCTGGCTCTTCGAGAACGTGGTGGCAATGGGCGTCAGTGACAAGAGGGACATCTCCCGCTTTTTAGAGGTCTGCTCCCTCACAGGAACCGCTAGGTCCCCCCCCCCCCCCCACCCATCCTCTCTCCTCTGGCTGGGAGAGAGAATCACATGATCATGCGTTTCCCTCCAGTCGGTCATGTGATCACGTGAAACCAGCCAGATAATGGTTTATTGGATTATGGGCTCCCCCTTGTGGTACAGACGTCTCAGTCTCTCTCTGACCCCTTTTCTTCATTTTGTCGCACCTATTCTCTTCGTCAGTGCAACCCGGTGATGATCGACGCCAAGGAGGTGTCTGCCGCCCATCGCGCCCGCTACTTCTGGGGGAACCTTCCTGGCATGAACAGGTTGGTGAGAGAACGGTGAGGGGAGCAACCGTCTGTAACCTAGGAGACCGGAAGCAGACAAACCGCCAGAGCCAAGACTCAAATCACTTCTTGTTTTTGTACTATTAATACTTCCGTTTCCGTCCCCCTTTCTTGTTATTGTATAATTGTTGGTTATAATTGTTCTTGTATTATTCACACCAATTTACGGTCCTGTCTTTCCTTCTACAGACCTATGACGGCCATGTGCACTGATAAACTGGACCTCCAGGACTGCCTAGAACATGGCAGGACAGCTAAGGTGGGTCTTTATTTGGCTCATATATTTTTGAACCAACACCTGACAACACTTGAACTCCTTGTCTATACAATAGACAATAACAATTGACTCTTGCCTATACAATAGACAAAACAACTGACTCTCTACAACTGTATACTTGAATCTTGAATACATTGAATATGTTGTATGTTGTTTAGAATGTCACTGATCTTGAGCATAACCTCCACATGGCTTTCTTTCAGTTTGGCAAAGTCAGGACCATCACCACTCGTTCTAACTCCATTAAGCAAGGCAAGGACCAGCACTTCCCCGTCTTCACAAATGAGAAGGAGGACATCCTCTGGTGCACTGAGATGGAGAGGTAAAGTCATTCCCTGGTCTAAAGGATGTCTATATTAGAGGGAGAAGATGATTCCAAATAATTATCTTCAGCATCTTGTGAAGCCCACAAGGACTTCTCACTCTATCCTTCTGTCTCTCTGTCTGTCTGTCTGTCTGGTTGTCCTGCCAGGGTCTTTGGCTTCCCTGTCCACTACACAGATGTGTCCAACATGAGCCGACTGGCCAGACAGAGGCTTCTGGGAAGGTCATGGAGTGTCCCAGTCATCCGTCACTTGTTTGCACCACTCAAAGATTACTTTGCCTGTGTTTAGACAACAAGACGACTCAGTCGAAACCATGACAAAGTATAACTGATGTTGTACCTAGTAAAAGAGCCTTGAGGTTGTACTGAGGTTATAATTCAAGTGAAACATCAAAGTAGAAATTTCATATTATTTCTTGTATTTGAAATGTAATTCTTATTCTATTTAATTTTATATTTCATTTGACCTTTTAGCAGTGTTATCCAGTATTTTTGAATTGATTTATTTGTGCAAGCTATACTTGAGACAAGGCTTTCCTCTCAAGGCACTGAGAAAGATGAAAATCACGATCTGTGCTTTTAAAAAAAGACTAGGTTTGAATGGAAAATATCTGAAGGGTAGGGATTTTAAGATGCATACTGTATGTGGAATATTCTGGCTATGACAGCATGAGGTGAGCTATGAATTCCACCAATGATGTAGCCATGTTGTGTTTCCTCCAGCTACTGAGCCTCGGTGATTTAAGGTAGGAAAGGTTGTGTTTTTCAGTGTCGAGACCTGTGTCTTAATGAATCAAAAACACCAGATCACATATACCTCTTTGTTTACAGTTTATATACACAGCTGAAGGTGATAAAGGTACTACTGTAAAATGGTTACAATACCATGGTGCTCCAAGATGATGCAAAACATCACAGTCCATGTGGCACTACAATTTAGACAAGATGGGACTTAGCAACCGTTGCCTGGGACTTTTATTTTTATGTTTTCAGTGTGATGTTTTCACACTTTTGAAGAAGATATGTGCGATATTTAATGACTCATAAGAGCGGAGAAAGAAGGAGTGTTGACATTATATATACGACAGAATATGCCATATGCTCTTTTCTGTGTTCTACAGCTTTTATACAACTGTGCTGGTGCTTTTTCCAATCATTCAGCCTTGCTACACTCAGGCCAACTACCTGTGTCTGCACAAACAGAATATGAAGCTAGCCACATGGGCAGTGATGTTTTCCGTCATTCCAAAAAACCTTCTGTGATCAACGTCTGTGGTGAACTACTTTTTTCTAGTTTCATCCTGACCTCTTTCATTACTGTACAACTGTTAGCAGGTGTGGTGATTTAAGGAAGGGTGATCAGGCATCTCCAAAGCCAGTCAACACCCTCATCTTTTACTCCCGCCAGCTGCAAAACTGTCAGGTGCAAATATTCAACAATAATGGTGCGGCTTCACAATGCTCTTCTACCTTTTTATAGCAATTTTGTGCTGTTTTACCAACATTATAAAGCACTTTTATATATGTAAACTTCCTTTTTTTTCTTTGGTATTTTGTGAATTGTTTTGTTTTGTTTTATGATGTGAACTGTTCTACCCTCATGTAATACTTTTTGTATACAGTAGGGCTGTGCCAATAGAAGTGAGCGAATGGATTTTAGTGATAATGTGAAATCCATGTATCTGACTCGGTGTACTGTAGATGGAAATTATGTCCCCCTCCCACATTGTCTTATGTTTAAGTAGTGAAAAAAAGTATGTCATTTTCCAGAATGAAAGAATGTCTCTATTTCTAATAAGATTGTAGGATGTTAAACAGAGTTAAGGAACTATGTCATGTGTTTGTACTGTATTTTATCCCCTATTCGAGAGACAGATGTCTGTCTTGTTTCCCCCTGTAAATCCCAAATAGTTTATTTTAGACAAATTCAAGCGTTACTAATCCAAACTTGGATTACATTCCAAATCTGAATTCTCTTGATTGTAATTTTGATGCTAATATGGAGGATTTAGGCAGGAGTTTGTCAGAACTCAAAACTGACGTTGCAGTTGACGAGAAGTTGTCAGTACTCGAAAAAAACAAAGATGATGACAAAAATAACATAAATTGTACTTATCTGTAATCATATTTAAGAATTCAAAATGACCTTATTCATGAAATTTAATTTCAGATATAATTAAGTTCTTAAGTGACCTTATCGCCACAGTTTTTGTCCACCCCTGTATTGGATTAATAACCATCCCAAATATTTTGTACATTTTGTACATAGAGTTTTCCTGTTGCTGTTTTCAGTTTGTTTTTATTGATCTTTTTTAATTACGTACTGTATGAGATGTACAAATATAATTCTTTGCTAATATATATCATGGAATTAGAGATGCTAGATGACAAAAGTAAAAGAAAAATCAATTAATTGATCAATTTGAATTGAAATACATTTTGATGCATTAGAGGTGAGACTCAAAGTCTGCATTTTAGTACTGTTCATTTTGTTTGTTTTGAGTGACAAGTGAATCCAGATGAAATTTGTCAAGTGATCTTGGAGGAATGACAGCTTTAAGAAGGACACACAACTTCACTGCACAGCCCTACATAGTGTTTATGCTTATGTTTCTTTTGTAAGAACTGTAAAGAGGGATTGTAGGTGTTTCTGATGGTGCTAAAAGTTTTATCTAATCAAGAAAAATATATTTGTTTGGAAGAGAAATAAACTTGTCTTGACAATGACTGTTTTTAAGTTCCTTGTAGTAATGGAAAAGCACTATCATTTCACCCTCACATATATATAAAAAAGGCATTTTAACTTTGTACTTGAAAAAATAATGATAATAAATAATGAAAGTTTCCTATATTGTTTTAGACTAGAAGTTGCTGTAGTTGGTGCTTATCTGTGGGAAAATCATGTACTCATAATGGGAAATATCAAGAAAAAAAACATTTCGGTAATAACTTTTACTGTAGCATAATGTATGCTTAATACCTGACCACATTGCTTTTTAATGCTACATTCCATGCAGGAATATCCTTCATGTCTGTTTTTTAATTGTTGTTTTTAATTGATGCATTGTTATGATTGGCAACAACATGACATTTCACTCTTCTGTCAGGTCAGCTCTATACTCAGTAACACTGTTGGCGCTCTGTGACTTATTTTGTGTTTGTTTATGGCCTATACTTCTCTTCTTAAGACCAGTGCGTACAGCAAATGTAGCAGTCATTCTCCACCCCATACTGACAGTATGTTTAGTGCCCAGAGAGAATATAAAGACTCCCTATGTACTTGTGCTGGAGAACACTTGAATAAATGTATTGTTTTTGTGCAAAAGGATGATAGCTTCTGTTATTCTTCTCCTTTTTTGCCAGAATAAAGCTAACTGTAATCCAGTTGGTCGGCTGATGATGACATCCACAGAGCACTTGATTTACTATGCAAGGAACCAATACAGTATTCACGTTTGCACAGATACAGCACGTGCATAGTTAACATTTTTCAACAACCACTTAAGTATCTCAAAGTGTGACCTTTTCAATCAATTCAACAATTTCCTCCTGGGGATCAAAAAAAGTAGGCTATATAACTATCTATCTATCTATCTATCTATCTTTTCCCTCTAAGCTTTATTACTCATGATTTCTTGTCCTTTCTCAGTTCTCACAGGCAATATGTTGGTTGATGATATTTAAAAGGATCATTTGACTCACAATTGCCTTTTTACAGTTTCATTTTACATTTAGCCTTCAAAGATGAATGCTGCTCCCAAAGTGCTGAAGCTCTGACATTTCTTCAGGGAATGTAGGCCGAAAATTGCATCCCTAATTCACAGTTCACACCCACTTCCTCTAATAATGGTACAGACTCTACCTAGCGGACACGCCCTTCGTGCAAAGCGATTGGTTCATTTTTGCATTCATTGCAAGTGATTGGAGCATCTCCACGTCGCACTGCTTGGATGCTGCGGACGGGGGTTTCGCCGGCTGGTCCCAGGAAAGCATCTGCTATCTCCTTGCAAGTGCTTTCACCGATTTATTTAGCATAGGATATCAGAAAGTAACTAATAGGGCGTTCGGAGCAGCTGGCCAATAGAAGAGGTATGTGTAAACATTTTGAGATTCTGACTAGACCAGCTTGCAGACGTATGTAAAACTGGCTTTTGCTTGGTCTGTTGACAGTATGGGGTGGATCGTTCTTCAGCGATGCTTGTGGATACTTTGTTTCACATTTCCCCGGCTGATTACTGGGGTGGCTGCTCTGCTTCTTGGTCGCTTCTATTTCTGACACCCTTGGCTTTTGTTGGGTAGCCTGGTCAAAATAAGGCTACAAATCACAGTCGTGAATATGACTAGATGTCCAATGGATTTGCGCAAATTATTTGCTACCTGAAGACGGGAGTAGGCTTCATGTATTTAGATTGAACATAAACCAGGTCATGTTAGACTAGATAACCATGCAGCCTATCTTGTATGATGGGAACTGGTTTCTTTGTGTCAAGTCGTACAAGTGGGATGGGTCACAGTCATTGATTTTCAGCATCTGGACTGATATCGCATATGAAACGAAGCTATATGGTCCATTTTATAGGCCCTATCTTGGATGGAAGTATTTGGAAGTTAGTGATTTGTTGACAAATACAGGTCAGTTTTGTAAGTGCTGTCTTTATATGTACTCGCCTTCATTTTTTAAATGATAATTTACTGGCCTGTTGTCAGACTATTCATCTAGAACTGAATTTTCATAAAAATGCGTTATTTTTCCCATCCACCCAACTGGGTCAGAGGAAATGACAAAACAAATCTTTGACATTTGGGAATATAATTTCTCCCCTTTCGTCTACAAATATGAAATATTAGCAAATGATCAGTTGCATTCATGACTCCACCTGTTCTGCAGCCAGTCAGGCCGTGTGTGAGTATATGTGAGCACGTTGCCGTCTCAGAATTAATCTCAGCACCAGATCTGGGGCTGTGATGACCATGCGGCGAAGTTGCCGCACCCACCAACACACGTACACATGATCCAGAAACCCACACCCCACTAATAATACCTCCTTGCCTATACTCAGTGACTCTACACACAAGGGCACACACACACTGTGACAGACACTGCCTGTGACAGACACAGCTGGCCCTGTGTGGCTGATGTCACTGAGCCTGACCAGGCCAAGTTGAGGGAGAACAACACCACTGACCATTCTCTCCTGTAGACTTAGCCCTCAGAGCTCTTAAAGATTAGGTAGGCCTACATTATTGTGTGTGTGTGTGGGGGGGGGGGGGGGGGGGGGTAGAATGAGAAAGTATTTTGCTGATTGAGCTTATATATAGCTTTTATTATTGGTTATTACCACAGCAATACTGTAGTTGTAGTAGCAGTATGATATCAGCAGTAGTTGATAGTTTGGTGGGGTTTGAGGAATTGTGTCGGCAAAGTAGCTGGACCTGGTTATAATACAGTATAGTTTTTATATACAGTAAACATAGTCTTAAATAGTCCTGTCTCTTTCAGAACCATGTCTTCCAGCTCAGCAACTGTGCGGATCCTGATCAAGGGCGGCAAAGTGGTGAACGATGACTTCACCCAGGAGGCGGACGTCTACATCGAGAATGGCATCATCCAGCAGGTGGGCAAGGAGCTGATGATCCCGGGCGGAGCCAAGGTGGTCGACGCCACGGGGAAGCTGGTCCTCCCGGGGGGCATCGACACCAGTGTGCACCTGCAGCAGAGCTTCATGAACGCCACCACGGCTGATGACTACTACAGCGGCACCAAGGTAGGTAGGTAGGGCCCCCAGGGGCCTCAGGGAACAACACCAGGGGGCATGATTAGCATTGAATAACAAGACAGATTAGTTGAAGTGTTTAACAGGCTGATGATGTGAGATTTATTTTTATTTTTTACACATCATAGATATATTTTCATAGATATACTAATGCCATTATTACTCAGTCTCTGACCGGTTGATGCTGTATGATGTATTCTTTGTTATGCATATGCACCGAAGAGGGAGTTGAGAAGACTATTCAGTACATCAGTCATTTGTTAGATTATGGCTCAGAGATGTGTCTTTTTTGTGAATCCTTTCAAGAAGTTTTCTTTCTTTTCTTTCTCTGCACATATATTGTTTAGCAGCATGATCATTTTTTGTTTATGATGGTAGTTCTGGTCAGGTGTTTGTTTGGGGGTGTAGCAGGGGCAGTGCTGACATCAGCAAGTCACCAGACTGGAACCAAGATGGAGGCCTGACAGACAGACAGACAGACAGACAGACAGACAGACAGACAGACAGACAGACAGACAGACAGACAGACAGACAGACAGACAGACTGGGGCTATCCCAGGCTGCCCCAGGGCATGACTCATCAACATACTGTAGCACTTAGAGATGACGGAGTCTGAAAGCAGGGTTGTGTTTCTAGATGACAAGCTAAAGAGATGTTATCGGTCGGGAAATGCATGCCGGGGGTGACATAGGCACTACCCCACCGCCGTGTACCCAGCTAAGAATGCAGGCACATGCAGATCACTTTCTGTTTCCATGGATACGAGGGGGCTGCTGCAAAGACTGCTGCAAAGCCTTTTCACTCACGCCATTGTGCTGGAAGACAATACGCTCTCAGACCCCCCGCCCCCCTTATGAGACACTACTTCAGTCTCTAGGGTCAGCTGACAGATGCTCTCTGGTGCCTGCATTCACACGGACACACTCATCTGAGTAGTGTATTTTAGAGGTTTTGATATAGAATATGTTTCTGTTTGTAGCCTAATTAAGAATGAACCTGGTTTGTAGGGATTTATTCTTGTTGTCGTGTAATATGCCATTTTACACTGTGAATCTATGAATACAGTCACTGATTCTCTAACAACAACAAAAACTGACCTTTTAAATGTATTACACTGCACATTGCTCATTTGCTTTTGATTTTCTGTAGAGATAATGGATGGACCACTCAGCTGTAAACAGTGACAGTCATTATGATCCTTAATCACTCCCCTCAGGGCTCTCGACCCATCATTCTAACGATTTGATCATTTTATAGTTTTGTTCACCGCCCAACCAGTAAATAAATAATAAAGATCACAGCTAGCTGACAGATTTCAGTGTTTGTTGTTAAACATTAGGGGGGGAGGTTTACATGTTTCATGATCTGTATCTCAGAATTTATGTGAATGTTTGATTCATGAAGTAAACCGGACCTGCCATCCCTATATGGAGCTTCTGATTGGCCATGATGAGTTGTGATGGGTGTGTTCTCTGTCTCCGTGAACCAATAGGCGGCTCTGGCTGGAGGCACCACCATGGTCATTGGACATGTGCTACCTGAGAAGAATGAGTCCCTGCTGGAAGCCTATGAGCAGTGCAGGTCCCTGGCCGATCCTAAAACCTGCTGTGACTACGCCCTACACATGGGGGTCACTTGGTGGGGACCCAAGGTACTGTGCAGTCACTCCATTCTCCCCTCAACCATACTTTTACTGTAAGAGGGTATGAGCGACAAATATTACCTGAAGATATTGTGTTTAGGCTGCAACCCTATATCAACACTTATCGTGAAATAGTCATGAAAACTAATTAAAATGTTCTTGGCGCTGTGTCACAAAATCCATATTGAGGCATGTATGATATGGATTTGCATAGAGGTGTGTGCGATATGCGGAGTGCGCCCACTCAGCACCGTCCGAATTAGTTCATTCCTGGGTCCAGCCTAATCTGCCTCACCCCTGTTTCCATGTCTGACCCCTGTGTCAACGTGGGTGGCATTTGTGTACACAGTGAATAGTGGATAGGTAGCAGCTAGGTAGCTAGTAATAATGATAGCTAAATATCTAAATTAGTATTATAATAACGCTACTATAGGTAAGAACGCTAGGTAGTAGTTAGCTTGCTAGTAAGAATGATAGCTAAATACCTTTTTCCACTTTAAGAGTGCTAGGTAGTACTGTAGTAGCTTGCTAGTAAGAATTCCACCTCACAGTAAGAACGACTCACATGCCTCCCATTTGAATGTGTTATTGTCACATATAAAAGTTGATTGGTAACATTGAGTGAGAGTCCTGGTTGTGTCTGCTCCAGGTGCGGGCTGAGATGGAGGCCCTGGTGAGAGAGAAAGGGGTGAACTCCTTTCAGATGTTCATGGCCTACAAGGACATGTTCATGCTAAGGGACAGTGAGCTCTTCCAGGCCCTGCAGAACTGTAAGGATATTGGGGCTGTGGCGAGAGTCCATGCTGAGAACGGAGAGCTGGTGGCTGAGGTGGGTGAGACCAGAGATATCAGTTCAATTCGGGGGCAATTTTACTTGCAAACTGTGCAGACATTTAAAAAAAAATCCTGACACATAATGGTACAATCATCCTGTATGTGTTTCCAGGGGGCCAAGGAGGCATTGGACCTGGGCATCAGTGGACCAGAGGGCATTGAGATCAGCAGACCTGAGGAGGTGAAGTACTGGACTCTAGCTACATCTACTGTCGGTTTATGTAATTCATGAGTTCTTACACTACATATTAGAGGATGGATAGATAGATAGATAGATAGATAGATAGATAGATAGATAGATAGATAGATAGATAGATAGATAGATAGATAGATAGATAGATAGACAGACAGACAGACAGACAGACAGACAGACAGACAGACAGATAGATAGATAGATAGATAGATAGATAGATAGATAGATAGATAGATAGATAGATAGATAGATAGATAGATAGATAGATAGATACTTACTTTATTTATCCCAGGGGGGTAAATATAAATTATTACATTGTTAAATAAATTGTTGACATGCTTACTTATATATCAGTTCCTTTGTCAAGACATCATCCTCAATAATGTGATAACTCAACCACAGTTCTCGTCTTTAAACAGCTAGAGGCCGAGGCCACCCATAGGGCAATCACCATTGCTAACAGGGTGAGTGGGTTTTCTTCTGATCAAGTCGTAAAAGGACAATTTACTTGTAATAAGAGAGCAGATGGAACACCTGCTACCTCATTGTTGAAACATGCATTGTTCCTACAGGCCCACTGCCCTATCTACCTGGTCAATGTGTCCAGCATGTCGGCAGGAGACGTAGTTGCCACAGCCAAGATGCAGGGTAAGGCCAGAGTGTGGTCTCCATCATAAGACCCCAACCTCCGTTGCCCCACAGGTACAATGGTTGTACGGTGCTAGTGGGCTGTACTGTATCCCAAACTCCCATCTTCACTCTGGTTCCTCCACAGGTAAGGTTGTCCATGGCGAGACGACCACAGCCCATGCGGTTCTGAATGGTCTGCAGTACTATCACCAGGACTGGGCCCATGCTGCTGCCTATGTCACTGTGCCCCCTATACGCCTGGAGCCCAACACACCCAACTACCTGATGAGTCTACTGGGCAAGTGAGTAGTACAGTAGCTAATCGCCTGTCACTTCCATTCGTGTATTTGTGCAACTGACATATAACTGACATATATATATATATATATACATATATATCAGTAGGACCCCACTCATCCGAACCCAACGGGACCGCAGGTCGTTCGTATCTCTGAAATGTCCGGATGACTGAAACTTATGTTAAAATGCACCAAATTCAATAAGTGGTATACTTGTTTCATATGACTCATAATAGACCAATAAATACCCTTAATTACTTGAGAAAATGCATCAAAATTGCAATCAAATAGCCAACTAAACTCATATAGCCTAGCCTATAATAGACCTACAGTAGCCTATAATAAAATAACCGAATTTCCACTTGAGTGCGTGCTTTGATCAAATACAGTACTGTACTTTATTCTCAAATGAGGCCTACGCTGCATCGATAGGCTACTGTATTCGCAGAACAACATGGTATAGCCTAAAAACAACTCAACATTAGAACAATTAGAGCAAATGATAATCAATAAATAAATAAATGAAATGACAGACAAGTTGTCGTGTCTTAGGCTATTGTAGCCTAAAAGAAAGTCTCTAAAACAACAGATGTAGGCTAACGTGGCCTAGGCTGTAGGCTATTATTTAACAAATACAGTAGGTCTAGTAGGCTAATCTCCATGCTCACAACACGTCTGTGTTCCTGAAGTCCATTAACTGGGAATGAAAAATGACTCGTTGCTCCTCTGCTTCAGGTTGCTGACGCGCTTTCTGGCTACCAAAGAATGCAGCTCTCGCGCAGCAGACTCGTTTGCGTTTTGCGCTCGACATTAGAGTAACAAAGAAATGAAACGTGACAGTAGGCTACAGCCTACAGGCAACATGTAGGTCTACATACAGTTCTGTTTTTATTCACAGTAGGGTACAGTACTGTAAGGAAAATCCCACCAGTAACCAGCAGCCAAAAAAAAACAAAAAACGTTTTTTAAGCCTGTCCGGTAGACCGGGAGGTTCGGATCTCTGAAGTTCGGATGAGTGGGGTCCTACTGTATATATATATATATATATATATATATATATATATATATATATATATATATATATATGAAGTTATTTGAAGAGCTTACACACATACTGAAAAGTATACATACTCACACATACTGTAAAGTACTGTATACATACTCACACATACACACTCACACATACTGTAAAGTATACATACTCACACATACTGTTAAGTATACATACTCACACATACTGTAAAGTATACATACTCACGAATACTGTAGTACAATGCCATGCGTGCTGATTTCCCCGCTGACCACGCCCTCACTCCCTGTGTGTGGACAGTGATAGTCTGAATTCTGTGGCGTCGGACCACCGTCCCTTCACCATCAAACAGAAAGCCATGGGCAAGGACGACTTCACCAAGATCCCTCACGGAGTCCCGGGCATCCAGGACCGCATGAGTGTGATCTGGGAGAGAGGAGTGGTATGGAGATCCACACTGTACACACTGTACTCTTTTATGGAACGCTGGGATGATCTGCGGGAAAAAAAAGGTTACGATACGTGAGCGCTAGGATTAAAAATACTCTATAACATTTAGCGATCTATTTCATCTTCGATCCTGCCAGGTTGGAGGCAAGATGGATGAGAACCGCTTTGTGGCAGTCACCAGCTCTAATGCAGCCAAGATCTACAACCTCTACCCTAGGAAGGGCAGGATCATCCCGGGGGCAGACGCTGACGTGGTGGTCTGGGACCCTGAGAGCACCAAGTATGTAATTCAATCCTGTTGTTGTTGTTGTTTTCAACATCTGTATTGACCCAATTCCTCAGGGGGGATCGCTGAGGTTTTCCTTTAATGGATGAGGCTTTTCCTTTCAATGAGCATGTGATGCAGCATGTGATTACTGTTGTTTTAATGTATGTAGTGTGGATCATTTTGATGTTTGGGGTTTTTGTACTGTATGTTTTTGCACAGGTCAGAATTGTAAATGAGAAACTTACATAGCGGACTTGCCTTTGTAAATAAAGTTTATTAATAGTAATAATCTGTGTGCAGGACCATCTCTGTAGATACTCAGGTTCAGGGTGGAGACATGAACCTGTACGAGGGCCTTCGCTGTCATGGTGTTCCCCTGGTAACCATCAGCCGTGGTCGCCTTGTCTATGAAAATGGTGTCTTCACGTGTTCAGAGGGATCTGGAAAGTTCTATCCTCTCAGAACTTTCCCAGACTACCTGTACAAGAAGATGGTTCAGAGAGAGAAGGTACAGTATGGTACTATTTTGGCTATATTGTCTTATAACAATGGTATTACTGCATAATAGCAGTGGTATGCTGTTATTAGTGTATAAACATGTGTTTTGTGTGTGTGTGTGTGTGTGTGTGTGTGTGTGTGTGTGTGTGTGTGTGTGTGTGTGCGTGTGCGTGTGCGCGTGTGCGTGTGCGTGTGCGTGTGTGTGTGTGTGTGTGTGTGTGCGTGTGTGTGTCTGACTCCTTAGTGCCAGGCTGTGAAAGCTGTGGAGCGTGAGCCCTACACAGGTGATGTGGCAGCAGTGAACAACTCAGGCAGGAAGGACTGTGGCCAAGACGATCTGGACACTCCGACACGCCCCTGCACTAGGCACGGAGGCGTCCGAGACCTCCATGAGTCCAGCTTCAGCCTCTCTGGTAAAACACTCAGCGGAAATCACCACCACATACTGTAGCGTCGTAGACAAGATTCGCATGCAAGGATAATTGGGGATGAAAGAGTTTTAGTTTAAGTTCATTAGGATCCCTATTAGCTGACGCCACAGCGACGGCTAATCGTACAACTGTTGTTATACAGGTATAACAACAAGTACCCATATAACAAACCAATACATGGGTCCTACTATTGATTCTGAAAAAGGCCAACAGGCTGAAACGTCATTAATAAAAGAGCTGCATATGGATCCAGAGTGTGCAACACTTTTTTCTTATGATACAGGTATATAACATGTATCCTTGTTACTGTATATACCAGAACAGTTTAGAGCAGCAGATGTCCCTGATACTGTACCTAGAATACTGTGGACATATAACACACTCTCCGTTTCACAGCTTTTAGATGACTATTGTACTGAAGGTTTGCCTCACCCACTCTTCACAGGAGCCCAGATTGATGACAAGATTCCAAAGAGATCCTCAGCCAGGATCCTGGCCCCACCGGGAGGAAGATCCAGTGGTATCTGGTAAGCTGGAACCAGCCAGAGCTGGACCAATCAACAGCAAGATCTCAACCAGGAATGAAGAAAGAAGCCTGAAGGAAACGTGTGGCCAAACCAAGAAACTTTTGTTTCTCTCACTCTCTGAATGCATAGTGAAAAGTGTAACTTTTTATGTTAGACTGAACTTGGTTCTCTAGTATACATGACATGGTCAGTGCAACATTATACGGCATTGTAATGTTAATGATGGAATGTCAGCAGATGATAAAAATTGGAACAATATTGGGATAAACCTCAGACATGAACATCTAACACATGCCAGATGAATCTAAACCAAACAAATGAAGGCAGCAACTAACAAAGTTGCCAATTAACAGATCTGGATAATGAATCGAGCAGGATATGTGTCGTTATACTAATAGTTTTAGGGCTGCTGGGTTGGGGCAGGCGCTCTGACACAATAGTTTTACCTCACTGTTAAATCTACAATATTGCACTGTATCATGTACTACTTAGCTGCCTTTTTACATGATTTTATGTCTGAAAGGGTGTTTTCTACAGATTACAGCCAGGGGTTGCATGCTTAGTCGCTACAAACTGTTGACATAAAATAACATGAATAGCTCAATACATTTTGTGAAGCATTTTTATTCCAATGCAAGGGAATACCTTTATTTATTTCTATGTTATATTGTTCTTCTGAAACATAATTTCCCCTTGGAGCACAGTGTGTTACATGCTTCCTATGATGTGGGTCATGTAATTGTGTAGACAAAGTGTAGTTTCCCATAGTGTACAACTGTAGCTTATACACTGTTCCAAAACATGTTTACAGCCTCCCGTACAGTAGTGTAGCCTACTCAGTTCCCTCACTCTCTCCCTCAAATGTGAATACAGTAAACCTATGCTGTTTATTGTGTATTGTGGCATAGAACCCTTCTTCCAAGCACTGATCTTCCTGATCTCATACTGTGTGTTAGTCCACATATTAATTTTCTCCACAACCAACAAGCCTCACCTAAAAAGGCCTTTTTCTCATTCAAGAAGTTTTACAGTATTGTGCAGGTAATAGTGCAAACTGCTACTATCTGTCTGATCATTGAAACCTCTGAGCACTTTTTACAACAGTGAGTACAATAACCTTTGGCTTTGCATTGAAATGTCTGATTGTGATATTTGTTGATTGACATTCTCCATGTAACATCACTGTGTGAATTGGAAAAACAAAAGCAATGTCAACGTCAACAGATCACGTTGGTGTCATAGGATCCAATGCCTTTTCTATACCATACAGCAATGTCCTTCCTGCACCTTTATAACAAGACAATAACAGGTATGGTAGCACACTGATGTTGTCCTTTCTCATGTTCTCAACTACTGCCTTTGAAATGTATTCCTGAAAATCGTATTATTTGATATTGTTTACCATTGCACAATACACCATGGCAACTGCAGTATAAGTCCTACCGGTGCTGATCAATGTGTTGTGGATTTTTCTTATTTTGTCTTATGTATTGCAGCTCTTTATCACATGATTGAGTGCAAATAAACCACACTGAAATGTCTTATCCTTGTTTGTGAAAAATGCATTTGTCAATAGTATGGTCTACTTGTATTGGCCAGAGCTTGATCAAATCAGTCTTGCTCTAGGCCAGACAAACTAATCAAGAGCTGATTTATCTTAAGGGGCCACAGTAATGTGTTTATGAAGAATAGGCCAAAGTCCTATTTATGTAGCTAGCAGCAGTTATCTAGCAGCATGGAGTCGGGCGCAGGCGCAGTTGGTCGAGGATTGTTGCAGACAGAGCGACTGTATAACGGAGGGGGCGGCCAGTTACTAACCACTGCACCGCGCAGGAGCTGGTAACGACGACAGCAACGAGTACTGGTATAAGGAGTATTGCCTGCTTGATAACAACAGAGAAATATCACTGGAATTACAGTGAGTAATTGTTGAATTATAGCCAATTCTTTGAACAATTTGAGCTTTGAACCTTTGCCAAGTGTCTTTTATCGTTTGTTTGCAATGATTAGGAATTGATTCGTTCATACCCATTCTGCAAGAATATTTCGCATACAGTGACAGTCCTGTGTGAGGTAGCTATCCAGAGAGGCCTCTAGATGGGGCCGCTTGGCAACAATGTTGCGGGTTTTCACACAAAAAGAAACACGCGAATGCATTGTTGACAGCCAAAAAATGCCAAACTTGCATTTAGGAGGTCGCAAATATGAAAATGTTTTGAATACAACATTGGTTACAGCCATTAAAGACGGCCCTTGAAAGGCCTTGCACATGCCGGGGTGGCTTTAAAGAAAATAATGCCAATGATTCAAATGATTTTAGCTGTTTAAGACCTGTGAGGAAAATAGCATGCACAAAGCGGAACGCCTGTGTTTCCTGGGCTAAAGCGGTTAGGCTGGCAGTGATCTAATTGCTGCCTGATCCCGTGGGGTTTTGACAGAAAGTGCAGTCCTGTGCGCGCTCCTGTGAGGTGCACGGAGCCTATTGTATGTCGCTATTCCAGCAAAAGGATGATGAAATGATGGGTACATTTATGGTCACACATGCAAATGCGTTAAGGAGCTAACAGATTATTCGCCTTGGGTCAGATAATTACATCAAAAGTGATGTGTGATTGTGAAGATTATTAGTGTCAGTGCTTTATAGAGTCAGAGAGTGACTTAACTGCCTAATTACCTATCACTCCTGCGCGCTTTAACAGGGCAAGACCAGTAGCCTAAATTATGCTAGGCAGATTTGGCATGCAAAATTAAATATATGAGATGGGCTATTCTCAACTGAGAGTCAGACGTGTGGTTCTCAAACATAGTTTATGTTCTGGGAGACTTCAGTGGCAGAACAGCTCTATTGTCTTCCCACAGGTCTACATCCTTATGATCCTTTAGGTTTACATATTGCCTTGATCATGTCCAACATTAGGCATAACTAGCCTGTTGTATGCAGACAATATTCTGTATAAAGAACTATCAACCTAATAACGGCCAATGGCAGAATTATAAGACATAATAAAGTCATTTGATTTCATTGTCAAGGAATGTGGGCTATAGTCTGAAAATGACTTCCTGGTGGTTCTTGTTCCTCTCAGGAAGGTGATGGCAGTAAATGTGTACTCCACATCCGTGTCCATTGACAATCTGAGCCGACATGACATGCTGGCATGGGTCAATGATTCCCTGCACCTCACCTACACCAAGATCGAGCAGATGTGCTCAGGTAGGTCTTCTTGAGTAGATGTGGGGGGTTTGCTTCTTTTATTTGCATAGTTTCCTGAATATTTACCTGTTAGCCCAACAAGGTAACCATTATTTTCACATCGGCCCTAATGTAAATCAAGTGCTTTTACTTTCAGTACAGGTTTGAGCAAATCATGTTGTCTCACATGTACCTTTTCTTTGTTCTCTTCCAGGGGCAACATACTGCCAGTTCATGGACATGCTGTTCCCTGGTTGTGTCCTTTTAAAGAAGGTCAAATTCCAAGCCAAACTGGAACACGAGTTCATTCACAATTTCAAAGTTCTACAGGCAGCTTTCAAGAGGATGAGTGTCGACAAAGTCAGGCTTTTATAATTATTATATAAATATTATATATTTTTTATTATTAACTTTAATAACAGACATGCTAATCTTCTACAGCAGACATGCTAGTAATACTCTCACCCCCCCCCCATGATAGCTGCAGTCAAAGGTCACCAAACCATTCTCAAAACCTTTCATGTTTATATGTGCCTACAGATAATCCCTGTGGAAAAACTTGTAAAAGGAAAGTTCCAGGACAACTTTGAATTTGTGCAGTGGTTCAAGAAGTTCTTTGACGCCAACTATGATGGAAAAGAGTATGACCCTCTTCAAGCCAGACAGGGGCAAGACGTTGCTCCCCCGCCCAATCCAGGTGATCACTTTATCTACAAACCAAAGAAACCTTTCAGAGCCCAGACAGGTAACCCAACAAATGGTTCTACTTTGCTGCACTGTCTCGCTGAGCTTTGGATGGCTCAAAAGTGCTCCCCGCAAGCAACCGGTGTGTGCACGATTCACAGAATGATTGCTATGGTATATGTCCATTTCACAGGCTAGCATTTACAAGCAACGCATCGTGTGATGATATCTCACAGCTTGTAGTGTACACTGGAGATCACCTCAGTTTGAAAATCTATAGGAAGTGATTTTCTTTGCTATTTCTACGGTATCATTTAAATTGATTGTATTGGTCAGAAAACATAATGAAGATTACATTTGGCAGTTTTATATATTTAGAGATAGAGAACCAAAACTATGACATTATGCAGAAAACATTTTCCTGTCTCTGGCTTGCTCTGAAACTTGGACTGATAAATTTGATGAAGAAAGTTTTCAGCCTCAGTCTCAGACCTGCCTTGAGTGAAAGCAGCTTTGTTATTGCATTGGCATTACAGTGTTGACGTGTTGCAGGACTGTTCCCTGATCTGTGACCTGTGGTCAGTTGATTTATGATGTGCAGGTGAAATGGCTCAAGTAATGTAACGCAACGCTGTAATGCAAAACCAGAATGCTGCAATGTGTGATGTGAATGAATACTGTGTTGATGTGTACTGTAAGTGCTAACAAAGAAGTAATCCACCCGAGAATCTCTGTTCTCTCCTCCATAGAACGCTCACTGTTCTATCCTCCATAGAACTCTCACTGTTCTATCCTCCATAGAACTCCCACTCTGTTCTATCCTCCATAGAACTCTCACTCTTACGGTATTCTGATTCTTTTGCAACGTAATCTTCTTAACATTACACATAATCCAGATTATTAAAATGATCAACTGTAAGGATAGAGGTGCCTCAGTTCCATCATTAGCATTACCACAGGCACAACGTCATGCTTTGCTATCACTGTTTTTCCCAGCGATGTACTGTCTCAATAGTCATGATTGCATGAGTGGCTATAGAGAGGAAACGGTACACATCAATTTATCCAAACACCAATAATCCTGTGTGATTGTCTTTGATCATTACAGGCCCACAGAGGACGTCTCCAACAGTTCCCAAAAACATGCCCACACCACAGCGGGTGATGCCAGCCACATCCATTAGGAAGAACCCGTCTCTGTCCAGAAACGGGGGCAGCGATGCTGAAATCATGGAGCTAAATCAACAGGTAGAGTCCCAGGGAGGGTAAGGAGGCCTTCTCTACCTTGGAGAACTCAGATCACTGGACATGAACTTCTCTCAACAGTGCTCTCATGTGTGTTTATTAGGTTGCCTCCGTCATTCATGTATAGGTCTCATCTGTACACTCTCAGGAAAAACGGTGCTGCCTAGAACCAGATTAGGTTCTTTGATTGTTCTTGTTGAGGAATTATCTGGCAAAACATCTAGAACCATTTCACCACAATAAAGTTCCTGCCAGGGACCAAAAAAGATTGTGAAAGGGTCTCTCAGAGGTTTCCCCTATAGGGACAACTGAAGAATCACTTCACAACCATTTTGTCTGAGAGTGTATGATCTGAAGTGTGTGTATACTGTACAGTAGGTTCACACATGAGTTTGAATCCTGGTATTTGCCTTTTAACACAGACAATATGAAGGTTGGAAAGGCTTTTTGAGGGATACTAAGTTGAGCTCTTTGCATGATTTTGATTTGAATTTGACATCAAGGGCAAAGTCAGTGTGAAAACTGAGCTGAGCTGTAACTGTAAAACGTAATACCACTATACCCCCACTCTCTCCTGTTTATAATGAGCTTGGCTCTTTTTCTGTGCAGTTGATGGAGTTGAAGTTGACTGTGGATGGACTGGAGAAGGAAAGAGATTTCTACTTCAGCAAATTAAGGGACATCGAGCTGATCTGCCAGGAAAACGAGAGTGAAAGCAATCCAATTCTCACAAGGATAATCAACATTCTCTACGCTACAGAGGTAACGATTTTTATCAAAAGGTTTTTATTTTTTATATCTACACTGACTGATTCTGCTCACGAGTATCAGACCACTAATTTAGAATCTAATAATGACAAATGCTTATAACTCAATTGACCAGAAAGATGTTCAAACTCCTTAGCAGGCTCACAAGAGGATTTGTTCCTGGTGATAAGGTCAGACCTGCTCATAACTGTGTCGCCTGCTATGTTTCAGGATGGCTTTGCAGCCCCAGATGACGAAGACGTTGATGAGCAAGCCCACTTGGACCAGGATGAATACTAAATTCTTCCACTCCCTCCTCTCCAACCCACCCCCCCCCCCTCACGTTTTCAACCCCAATACTCATGCCTTGTTCCTGCTCTCTGTCCATCTCTCTGTCTATCTCTCTTCATTCATATCTGTTTGTCTCCTCTCTCCCCCTGGCAGTAGACATACTGTACTCTACATTTCAACCTCATCTTCTGCTCCTCCCTCCCCCATTGACCCAGTAGCTACAACAATAACCTGACATATCCCAGTCTTTTCAGCATGGTGCATAAAGTTACACACAGATATTAGCCAAAAACCAAGGCAGTGCTAATGAAGGTGTGTCACATGGTAAATTTAAAACTGTAAATATGATGTATGTGATTTTTAAAACTAGGAAAAGTTGTTTCTCATCATTTATTTCATTATTTGCCTTAGCACTGTTTTAGTTCATCCCTGTTTAGGAAAGCACAGCTTGCATGTTAGAACAGGCTCTCCTCTCTGAGTTACTGACTAACAAAACAACTACTGTATGGCTGCACATTATATTTCATTTATGAGAAAAGTGTCTTATTTATTTAACGTATGTTTTGTTTAACAATAATCGGTTGAAGAATTGGTGCAAAATGTATGTAAATGAAACAATTAAATCATGAAAATTGGTTGGTTCGGATATGATTTGTGCTAAAGGCAGTGTAGAGAGTGTTATTTTTGTGAGGGTGGGTTTATGGCATGTGAAAACATCATGGGTGATGCAGCAAAAAGACAGTGGTGTAGAAATGTCATTTGACCTATGCTCTTTAACCTCTCATTATTAACTAACTACATATCTGAGCATGAGAATGTTATACATTGACTGTGAATGAATGACATATTTGTAAATTAATTGTATGTGGAATCTTTTGTCAAAGGATTTTGGTTAATTGCCATTATATTTATAAGGCCTGTGCTGAACAAAGGTAGCCTCATCCTCATCAATACCTGAGGCTTACCCTTCAAACTGACGTGGTAGCAAAATAATGTTAGATTTATCTTTGAAAATGTTTCATCAAAAACATCTGAAAGTAATAAAACAATACTAGAACTAGTTTACATCCTGTTGTGCTGCAAATCTGAGTGTGTTTAAGGGACTTTTGATTTGCTGAAGGGAAGGCGTGACTAAGGAAGTCCCAGGGGTCTGTGACCAGTTCAAAATGATGCTGGTCGTCATGGACATCAGAAGAAACTGTCCTACCCTCCATGGCGGTTTTTGCTTTGTTAAATTAAAGTAATCTGCAATGGAACTCAATCTGCATTCTCGGAATGACTGTACCAATGTTGACACTCATGTTTTGAGTTTTTGTTCAGTAAATAAACAGTTGTGAAATTAACAGTTTGCTTTTGTTCAAACCTTTCACATACACTGAAGAGAAGCGCAGAGTTCTATTTTTAACCACGAGGGGGCACCATTGGTGTGCCATGTCTCTTCACTCAAAGGTATCTGTCCTGCCCAGCAAGAGCACAGAATTAGATGACGATGATGAAGAGATGAAAGCAGTTTTGGTATTGTGTTTCAGTTGACTGTGTACCAGTGTTGACACTGATGTTTTGAGTTTTACTCAGTAAATAAACAGTTGTGAAATTAACAGTTTGCTTCTTTTTTCTTTTCACATGGGCCTACACCGAAGAGAAGCGGTGGAGAGAGCTCTTTTTAACCACGAGGGTGCGCCATTGTTGTGCCATGTAGCTATACTCTCAAAGGTGCCTGCACAGGAAAGATTTCCTCGAAGTAGTTGACGAGATGAAAACAGTTTTGATATTATGTTTCAGTCTAAACGTCTAAACAAACACGCTGTAATCTACAAACATGTATCAATTCAAATACATACCTCCCTGAGCCGCAATAGATCAACTTAAGTTGCACAACACATACGTGGAATGCATCCGGGGGATTAGCTCAAATGGTAGAGCGCTCGCTTAGCATGCGAGAGGTAGCGGGATCGATGCCCGCATCCTCCAAACTTTTCAATATTATGCTTTTTAATGCTAGACTGGAGTACACTGACTACGATGTAATCTGGATGCAAATATGTTATTCACATTTATTCAGACCATTCATGTAGGCTACACAGTAGACTAGCGGCTTTATGTCAATGAATGGAGAAGAGGCTTCACACTCCCATAGAAAGATAGCATTGCTTGTTCGATAACCTGAGCCTGATAATTTGAGCTTCAACTTCAATGTGCTAGATGCGTTCGTGAAGTCAAGAGCTTTGTCCCAGTCAGTCCAGACAGACCATGTTTCAAGATATGGCTGTTTAGGCATTGAAGTCATGGGAGGAAAACTTTTGTTTTCGCCACCAAGAACAACACCGCACGTGAGTAACTAGCAAATAATCTTATTGGAAAAAGGTCACATCAGAACAATTATGTGCACTCGCACAAATGCTCCCAATTACATTTTATATAGTTCAATAATTTCAACATGAATTACTGGAAAACAAAAAATAGTAGCCTACATACTACGCAAAGGTTGGCAAGTCTTAGTGGCTGCCTCATAATTCTCTATGCAGGAAACCACGGTCTGTTACACCTAGGCTACTTAGGTTTACACCATTCATGTGTGTAAAAGTACACAGTGGCTAGTTAAGACATTCACACACATTACACTGGGAACAGGATCTAGTGGTTGCTCGTCAGTTTATTCAGAACTACCAGGGTTTACATACAGCTACTGTACTGCAATCAGTTGAACAAATAAATACAAAATACACATTAATGTAAACAACCACAATACATATGTGCCAACTTATCAATCAATGCATACTGTATCATGACAAAAAAGGTCAAACAAGAACAAAATCTGAACTCCAAATGCAAACCAAACTATTTCGACTTTGTGGTCCACCAAATCCCCAATAATACAGTAGTTGAATATATTATAATGGTATTTATAATCATGATAGAAATGACCCCAACCCTTATGAGGGTAAAATGTGTATTACGTTTTTCAAATTAATGATGATTCAACTTCCAGATGCCTCGTGAGTTCAGTTCAGTAATTGCCCCCATTATAACCCAAATACAGCTGCAGTTTGGTGTTTGTCAAATTAAGGGTTGAGATTGAAACAGTGTTGCTATTTGTATGTTTGAATGGTGTGTCAGGTACACTTATCAAAAGTTCACAGATGCTCCGAGACAGTGGGTACTGCAGATAAATGAAATCAAGTCAGTTGAAAAATTTCTCAGGCCCCCAGTAGCTTCTTGACCATGTAGCCAGGCATGCTGTAGAGGAACAAGCCCAGCAAAGCGAACAGCAACAGGGCCACAACAATCTTGATGACCAGCCACTTGTACTGGTTGCAGACTAGGTGGCGGATGGCCTTTAAAGGCATGAGGAACCACAGGAAGGTGGTGTCTGGACGGCTGGTAAAAAAAAGAAAGAAAAAAGAGCAGATTTTGTTAGATGGCACAGATGAAAGGGGTCTTACTTGACACAGAAACTGAGCTGTAGGCATTGGCCTATACTAGGCCTACATAATTTGTTATTCAGTAGTGGAAATGGAAATAATTACTTGGGAGACTACGGGTCTGAGATCCCGATCCTGCTAGGGCGCATATGCTCCCCTCCCCCCCGATTTTGTTTACTAAATGCTATATTTTATTTACTTTGAATCGCTGCGCTCCGCCTACTAACCAAGGCAAGGCAAGGCAAGTTTATTTGTATAGCACATTTCAGCAACAAGGCAATTCAAAGTGCTTTACATGAGACATTAAAGGCATCAATAGAAAGTGCAAGAAAGACATAAGTCATATAAAACGAAATGCAAAAAATCACATTTAAAACAAAATGCAGGAAAAATAAAATACAGGAATAAAAGTTACAGTGCAGTGTACGAATGAATAATTGTTTGTCTTCAGTCTTGATTTAAAAGAACTGAGAGTTGCAGCAGACCTGCAGTTTTCTGGAAGTTTGTTCCAGATATGTGGAGCATAAAAACTGAACGCGGCTTCTCCATGTTTTGTTTTAACTCTGGGGACAGAAAACAGGCCTGTGCCAGACGACCTGAAAGGCTGGATGGTTCATAACGTAGCAGCAGATCAGAAATATATATTGGCCCTAAACCATTCAGTGCTTTATAAACCAACAGCAGTAGACCTATTTTAAAGTCAATTATTTGACAGACAGGAAGCCAGTGTAAGGACCTCAGAACTGGAGTGATGTGATCCACTTTCTTAGTCTTAGTGAGGACTCAAGCAGCAGCGTTCTGAATTAGCTGCAGCTGTCTGATCGATTTTTTAGAGAGAGTAGACAAACCGTTACAGTAGTCGAGTCTACTGAAGATAAACGCATGGACACGTTTTTCTAGATCCTGCTGAGACATAAATCCTTTAATCCTTGATGTAGGCTATTCTTCAGGTGATAGTAGGCTGACTTTGTAGGCCTAATTGTCTTGATGTGACTGTTGAAATTCAGGTCAAGAGTCCATGATTACACCAAGATGTCTGGCTTTGTTTGTGGCTTTTAGAATTACTGATTGGAGCTGAGCGCTGACTTCGAATCGTTCTACTTTGGCTCCAAAGACAATTACTTCAGTTTAATTTTTCTGTTAGTTCTGGCACATCCAATCGTTGATTTGTTCAATCCACTTACATAATAGTCAACATAATAGTCTGTAGCCTACCACTTCACCGCCCGGGCTGGTGTTGAGGGCGTATCGACGGGTCAAAATTGAAAGAGTGACATATCGTAGCAGCAAATGCGAGACGCTATAGCCCAGGTTAGATGAGAGGGCCATATGGGTGGGACAAGCCCCCAGGATTCGAAATCTAAAGTGAAGGCCTATTGAACCGCGCCATCTTGGCTAGATTTGTAGTCATTTGGCTATTTCCGGTGACTTTTGTACTTGCGCAGTTGAGCTTTTCTGTCCGACGCGCGTCCACGAAAAAGTTCACCTTTATGTGAAATGTAGACGTATGTTCTCGGCTCTCCCCGCTTTGATTTAGCAATGAAAACCGGCTTGCATATTAAACTGTTTTTGTCAAATATATCCATTGGAGAAATTATTTTTTCATCCAGGCATCTTAGTTTTAACAGGTTAAATATAACTGAACATGTTTTGTTTGCTAGTAGATGGTATTCATTCCGTTCGCGATAACGTTATTGCAGCCAGGCTAAATTCCTCCAGGGAGCCAGTGACCGGCGAGTTGAAGAGCTTCACTCCCCGCCAGCAGGAGCTTTGGCCGCTGCTACCGCATCTCGGATAACCCGCTGAGTTCGTGGCTGCTATTTCACATTCGCCCTTGATCAATCGAATCTTATCTCCGTATAAATACACATTAAGTCAGTTTATCCGTGTGATAATTGTGAAGTGTAGCGTGTGAGCGTGAGAATAGGCTGAAATGCGTGAGACTTGGCATCCCTGCTGGTCAGCCTTTTATATTTATTTTGCCTCTTTCAGAATTGCATATTATGCAAATTAGTTGATTACGCCATCTAGCTAGCTACTTTTGGGAGAGCCAACTATGGCAGCTACTTCCCTCACAGAGGACTTGGCAACACTGGATGAGACTGCAGATCAGGTGTCATGTTTCGCTCAAGAAGATCGCTTATGAAAAGGAGAAGATGTAGGCTAGGCCTACGAAAAAGTGACCATATTAGCCAGCAAATGTTAGCTAAATAGACATTAACCATGCCATTATTCCCAATCTCGTTTTTTCTCTGTAGCACTTTGAGATTTGTTTAAAATGTAAAGTGCATTGCAAATAACACGTATTATTATTATCATTATTATTATTATGAACATATGGCATAGGGAAAAACACATGTTTAAAATGTATGATGCAAACGCACGGTTCTGCACCGATTACACCGTTCATTACACAGAAGCTCAGGGTGTAGCCTACCAAACCGCCTCTGAAGAGCCACCAATAAAGCCCGATAACTAGAACGGAGAACCGGCGCAAAACGCAGATGAGGGAGTCAAGCATACTGAATCAAGTCTGCATCACAGCCATTCTCACAGCACAACAGACTCCCTCAGATAACGCCTCTCGTGAAACTCTCGTCAACTCATTGGTGATATCCTCCGGCCACCCACACACTCCTTCTTCCTCCCCGTCTCACCATGGTAGTCCATGACACGAAGCAGGCTAACTGAACTCACTGACCCTATGCTAGGCTAGCTCCTTGTTGTCCTTCGTCAAAGTTGTCTAGGCTAGCCTACTTCTGAAACAATCAGTGTAACGTTCTCATTTAGGAGTTGGAGGCCAAAGTCAAGTCCTCGCACATCCAAAAGTGCGCCAAACCAACATTTGTAGGCTACTGTAACTGTCTCTCGTGCAGGCTCACGCATAAAAGAGAGGGAAAAACACACAGAACAGTAACAAGCAGACCCCCCGCTACTCCACCAACCACAAGCACGCACGAGTACCAACATTCCGGTGCATCCCTACTGTATGGTTGGCACAGCGCAGAGCGATTGACAGGCTGACCCGCAAATCCACAAATCCCGTCTTTACCGGGTCGTTACAATACCACGAAACAAAACTCAGAATTCTGTTCCGGAACACCGTCCAGGCTCAGAAGTCACTACCTGGATGGCGTTCCTACGCGTTGTGACCTATTTCCACCCCTGGTTATTCACACCTGTAGGCTACTTCTGGTTTACAAATCCATGCATGTGGTGTAGCCTAATACAGTTTATAGGCTATAGGCCTACGTATGAAACGCAGTAGCCTAGTCAATACATTTGCATACATTCTGGAAAACACAGGGACACGGAACAGCTCTTGTCAGTTTATTCAAAATTACCAGGGCTTACATAAGAACTGCAAACAAAATTCATATATTAATGTAAACAACCACAATACTGTGCTAACTTATCAAACAGTGCAAGGTAAAAGAAAATCAGAATTCCAAATGCAAACCAAAACTACTTTTTGACTTTGTAGACCACTAAATCACCTTAGTTATTGTAGAATATGACATTGGTATTTATAATCATGATAGAAATGATGCTTAGGTAACATGCAGTATTTTCTGCAAATTAGTATTTTAGAGTTCAGTACAACAGCCTTGACCGCATCATAACCCAGAATAGGGCTGCAGTTTGTTGTTTGTCAAATCAAGGATTCGGTTTAGAAGCGTTGCTATGTAGGAATGGTGTGTCAGGTCCTCTTGTCAATGGTTCAGATTCTCCAAGGCAATGGGAGATGCATACTGTATAACTAAATCCTCTAAGTCACAAATTCCCTTTCTTAGGCCCCCAGTAGCTTCTTGACTAGGTATCCAGGCATGCTGTAAAGGAATAAACCCAATAAGGCGAGAAGCAGCAAAGCCACGACGAGCTTGATGACCAGCCACTTGTAGTTGTTGCAGATCAGGACCTTGATGGCCTTTAAAGGCATTAGGAACCACAGGAAGGTGGTGTCTGGGCGGCTGGTGAAGAGCAGATTTGGTTAGATGGTACAGATGAAAAGGGTCTTGACACAGAAACTGTGCTGGGTATTGGCCTATATTATGTTACATATTATTCACGGCTGTAGTTTTTAGGTGTACAAATCCATTCAAGTAAGTAAAAATACAGTTATACATAAGAAATACAGTAGCAAGACATTCACACACATTCTGGAAAACACACTGACACAAAAAAACAGGATCATGTGGTTGCAATAGTTAAGACATTCACACACAAGATGTTGTGGTTGCTCTTGTCAGTTTATTCACAATTACCAGGGCTTACATATAGCTACTGCAAACTGTTGAACAAGGAAATACAAATACATATTCATGTGAACAACCACAATACCGTGCAGACTTATCAAACAGTTCAAGCTAGACATAAATCAGAATTCCAAATGCAAACCAAAACTATTTTGACTTTGTGGACCAACAAATCCCCAGAATACAGAAGTTATTGTAGAATATGACATTGAATGGTATTTATAATCATATGATAGAAATTCGGTTTATTATGATTCAACTTCCAGATGCCTCATGAGTTCAGTACAACAACCTTGCCCCCATTATAACCCAAATAAGGCTGCTGTTTGCCAAATCAAGGGTTAAGAATTTAGTTTGAAACAGTGTTGCTATTTGTATGTTTGAATGGTGTCCGGTTCTCTTGTCAGTGGTTCACAGATTCTCTAAGGCAATGGGAGAGAAGTTGCTCCCTTTCTCAAACCCCCATTAGCTTTTTGGCCATGTATCCAGGCATGCTGTAAAGGAACATAGCCAGCAAGGCGAGAAACAGCAAGGCCACAACAAGCTTGATGACCAGCCACTTGTAGTTGTTGCAGATCAGGACCTTGATGGCCTTAAAGGGCATGAGGAACCACAGGAAGGTGGTGTCTGGACGGCTGGTGAAGAGCAGATTTGGTTAGATGGCACAGATGAAAGGGATCTTACTTGACACAGAAACTGTGCTTTAGGCACTGGCTGTATGCAATGTAACATATTAGTTATTCACAAGACTCATGATTCCACCTCTAAACGTTGCGCTCAACTAGAGACCGAAGACATTCGTCCAGGTTTCATTGTTAAAAATGGGTGGAACAATTTGAAAGATTGAAAAAAACCTGCATTGCAGAACCAATCCAATGTCTTTAGGTTCACCCTTCCTAAATTTTTAACAGTATGTCGTAATTTGTACATTGCACTGCTTTTTTTTGCACTGTCCCGTCCTGCACCCTGTCCTACAGCATGCCTTAACCCTAGTCAAATTCCTAGTATGTGTGAACCATATACAGTACAGGGCAATAAACATATCTTGAGTCTTGATGGGGCAGTGAATGTTTTGTTTTGTCTTGTTTCTCCACTCCAGAGGATATAATATCTGGCGGGTCCTTCACCCTATTGGAGATGTACAGTAGGCAGTGTCTCTGACTGGTAGCATCGGTTTTCGGCGAGGTTCTAGCAATGATTTTCAATGGAGATGTCTCCAGACTTTTGAAGGCAGAGTTCTCCAAAGTCTGGCATTGTAAGACTAGTTATTCACAGCTGTACTTTTTTAGGTTTACAAATCCCTGCATGCGGTGTAAAAGTGTACAGTTATACATAGAAATGCAGTAGTCAAGACATTCACACAGGATGTTGTGGTTGCTCTTGTCAGTTTATTCACAATTACCAAGGTTTACATATAGCTACTGCAGTCTGTTGAACAAAGAAATACAAATGCATATTAATGTAAACAACCACAATACTGTGCTAATCTGAATTTAGTGTATCAGTGTATGATATCCGATCAGTCTGCAATGAAGGTAGCACAAATTCACTATAGTTCTGTGCCAACATATGTTCCCTTGGACAGAAATAAATAAAGTGCCATTGTATCTACAATATCTATCGATCTGTCTATCTACCGTATCATCTAACAGAGGACTCTTTGGAGCCCTGTTCACATCACTGTGTCTGCTTGTCCACCATGTCTTTCACCTTTGGCGGCTTAAGCAGGTCGAAGTTGGTGTGAAGCTCTCTTTTGAGCAGCAGGGTGGCATAAGACATTTTTGTGGTACAGTATGTGGCAGGCTCCTGTAAGTTAACAAGAAGCTGTTCACCCATTGATGAAGTTTTCCATGGCCCTGAGATGCTTTCAGAGCCTTTTTGCTAAACCGTTGGTCAAGAGTTGGTAAGGTGCAGTCCCGGTTTGCTGTTATGCCGGCCACCTGCAGGAACGTAGCCATTTCCTGTGACACAAACTGTGGGACATTATCTGACACAAGTTGCATGGAAGAAGTGAAATGGCTGAAAATCCCTCCTAGCTTCTCAATGGTCTTCTCAGTAGTGGTGGATCTCATTATAGCAAATTCTGTCTACTTACTATGTGCATTTCAGTCTCTCCTCAAAAGGGCCTGCTATATGAATGCAATGTCACACTTTCTCCAGAAACCTTTCCAGGGGTGCAGAGGTGCCAGCTGCGGCATATCTAACTCGTTGACATGGGGAACTGGTTTTGGCTTTGTCCTCAATCTGTTCCAGGCCACCAGAAATAGCTTTCCACCATTTCCTTCATGTGAAACCACTCCTCAGTGTCCTGAGTGTAGTTACTGCAACTCTGGTTTCGTAGCTATCCCACCATTCTCTTCCGCAGCAAACAACCAGACTGCACTGACAGTTTTGTTCCTATTTGAAAGATACGGTTTCTTCCAGGGGTTTTCCCTGTCAGGCTGTCCTCTGGCAACGATGTCCAAAGCCGCAGACAACGCTGGGTTGTTTCTTGTTCCTCATTATACCTGTGCAGAAGTGACAGGTGCGTTCTCCACCTGCTTGGACGTCTCCGGCTTGGTGACAAGCAGTGGCATCCTGCAAAGACTGTCCCGTGTCTGAAACTTGCAAACACAGAAGACTACTGTATGCTTAAAGCTTCTTGTTCTATCTTGGCATAGTTTCTGCTTTGTTCAATGCCCTTGATGTGAATGCTATCGGCTTATCTTCTCCGTTTGGTGTGACATGAGATCTGACAGATCCCACACCATATGATGAAGCATTGCATGCTACTGTAACTGTATTGGCAGGGTAGGGTCAAAGGGACTTCACGAGTGTGTCCTTTGCAGAAATTCTCAAATGCTTCCTGGAACTTGTTAGTCACTTCCCAATTCTTGTCTTGACACAGCAACTGATATTAAAGACTTAGCACTGATGCTAAGTTTTGTACGAATTTTCCATAGTAGTTAATTAACCTCAGGAAAGAACACAACTGGCATGATGTTCTGAGGTGCCGAGGCATCCACAATCTCCTTGATCTTGGACGGAGCCTTGTGAAGGCTTGGCATCGATCACATGACCAAGAATGACAGAAAGAACTGGGTCCATAATTCTCCAGTCTTAATAGGATCTTCGTAATTGGATCTTCTAACTGGAATATCGTCCAAGTGGCACTGGACTCCAGGCAATCCACTTTAGATCTGGTCCATAGCTTGCTGGAAAACTCCAGTGATTCCAAAACGAAGCAAACAATACTTGAATATTTGACAGTCATCATTTCTCTTGACAATGTATCCACATGCATTTACAAGTAAAGTTGGCAGAGGTCTATTTTTCTAAACTTCTGGCCCCCAGCAATCCCACAAACAATTCATCAATTGAGGTAAACCTAGTGGATGCTGCTCCGCTGACAGTACAGCAGTGTTAACTGTTATCTTCTGCTAACATCTATTATCTATAAAGCTTTATAGTGACGCAGACAAGAAAAATAAAAACAATAAAATTAATGTATAACTGCAACTTACCATGTCCAGTAAGATGATCCCTCGTAAAATCCAACTCGTAGTCATGATATACATTTTTATGATGTCTTCAATTCAGTCAAATTTCTGTATACGTTAATATGCCTGAACAGCATATTTAGATGGTTTTGAATTAAACCCTAAGTTAAGGGAATAGCTTACAATGTGTCCTTCTGAATATCGAACTGACGCCGAACAACTGAAAAATAGCGCGTTCCTCTCGTGATGGATGAAAATGAACGACGGCGAATAGCGAAATAACAACATGAAACCTAATTGTTGACGGTGAAGGTGAAGTGAGCAGTCCATGTCACAGGGTAGAAAAGGATGTGAAGGAATAAGTTTTACGGTATGCTTACTTTGGTTTCTCTAGAGGCTCTGGCTCATTGCGTCCTTCACCGACAGGGCTCTTCTCTGCTTCTTCACCTGTCAAGAGGTGCAGCTCAGCTTCCACTTTACCCTACCAAGACAAAGACATACCTGTAAGGCTTTATACAGCACTTTGATTTTACAATCTATCAGCAGGACCTTGCCTACTAAAGACAACAGTTCAACATAGTAGTACTCAACACAGGTTGTTGCTCTACAGGTGTGTTCCAAATAAGAGTATTCAAGTATACAGTACCTGTCCTGTATACAGTTAAACATGTGTAACACAGTACTTACTGTGAGTTCAAACTCATCATTCTCATCCCTGGCCACAAACGGCCACCAGCCTTTGATTCTCTTCTGCTTGAAGATAGACACCATGGGCATGTTCTGCTCTTTGGTGACCATTTCGAGGGTGCACTGCTTTGCTGTCTTCGCGCCACGAGGGAAACGGTTTAGATCCAGATCCATCGCACCTGTAAGAAAATACCCATTTGTTAAACAAATACAAATCATATGATAGCAGTTTCAAAGTCCCAACTGTGGGTATGAATGTCCTCATATTCTGAGGTGGGACACCATCTACTGTACATCCAGTGAGTCACTGGGTAAAGGTTTGTTATGAGGTGAACACTGCACCCAGGAAGTCATCAGCCGAGAAATGGTCAGCATCCCACACTTGTAGGTTGAGACGAGCCGGGATCTTGTACTCGGTCTCATCCCAGGCAAACATGGACTCCTTCTTAGACATTACGATCTTCTCCTCTGCCAACAGGTAGTCAAAGGGGTAGAGGAAGCGCCAGTTGAAGTTGCCTTCCCCTGTCAGAGAGTGGTAGTGCACGTCTGTGTCCTGCTTGTCCTCTTGCTGGCCCTTCAGCCAGCTGAGGAGTGAAAGAAGAGAGGGTTGTAGTGTGGCGGTTCTCAAACTGTGGGGTGTGCCCCCTTTGGGGGGCGCCAAGGGATTTAAGGGGGGCGCGGGAGACGAACAGAAAAAACGTGAGACAAAATGGATGGACACTTGCTGAGTTGCACACAAGCTAGAAGAGCGACTGATCTGACTAATTTGTTGTCTTTGTAAAGTGTATGACTCTGGAAGTAAACAATACTATTTTTTATTTATTTAGAAGTTTATTTCAGGGACAACATACAAATACATTCTCCTTCGAGAGAAGATGCATTGTACTAGATTATAGCTTTACTTACCCTCGCACAAAGATGTCACTGGACTTTTCGCCTGTGAAGATATCATCATCCTCCAAAATAACCTCATCTGTGTTCCAGATAATCACCCTCAGTTCAAACCTGGCAACCACAAAGATGTACACCACGATATTTGTTAATGATATGTTATAATGTAATACATCAAATAACCTAAAATGTACATAACATACTTCTTTGGTTTCCTAGGTGAAATATCAATGGCAGGTCCAGGTGCAGCCATATCCTTTGGGAACATGTCCACCCACATCTCAATCCTTCCCTAAACATTGAGGCATGAGAAGGAAACGGGGTGAGATACACAAACTATCACACACGTTTAAACCACACAGGAACAGCTATAGTAGACTGTAGATCATTACCATCTTGACTGTTTGAAATGTACTGCAGTGAGGGCAGTTATAATGATAGTTAAAAAAGTTTTACTATACTGTATTGACTTTATTTTTTAGGCATAGTGCACTGCACACTAATCATTTCAATAAAAGTTCTGGTTTCCTTCAACTGTAGTCCCTGGCAGGTTACTAAAAACACTTAAATAACAGACATGAGCAGACAATGAGGCAGACTATACAGTACCTGTTCGAGCCCTGGCTTGGAAGGGTTGAGGAGCGACCTTGTCTCCACATGCTCTGGGATGAGTTTGCAGCCCACCTTGGGAATGTCCTCCCAACGGTTAAGAACCCCTAAGGCCAGGTGCTCTTCTGTCTGCCTCTTCAGCCCTGCGAAAACATCCTCATACATGTCAGCTTTCAACAGCGTCCTAACCAAACATGACCCAGGAACAGATACAGTTGGGTTATGCTGTACCATTTTCATCTTCAATCTCAGTTGGTCCCAGGAAGACGCGGTTAGCCACCTTCACCCTCCCTCCTGGACCATAGTGAGGCCCGTCCACCTTGCCGTCCTTACAGAGCTTCGCCAGGATCTGAGTGGGCTTCAAGGGGTCTCTCCACACATTGTAGCCATGGCTACAGAGACAAACAAATAGTTTTTCCTATTCCCCGAATAGTTTTTAACACATTGGGGATCATTGTGTAAAACCATGACCATGACTAAATCTAGAATGACATACAGTACCTTTATTAGATGACAGATTTAATTGTATGAATTGATTTTGTCATGTAAATGTTGTGAGGCTACAAAGAGATCATGCTTACATGGCATAGGTGGATGCGACGCCACATGTCGCTCTATGCTTGCTGTAGTAACGATTCTCAAGGTCCAACTTGGTCTCTCCAATCAGGTCATCAGTGCCAACCAAGTCCCAGTCATAGATTGACACCGTTAGTGTGGAATCCATGGGGAATGTAGCCTCAATGTCAAAAGATCTGATTTAGGTTAAAAAAAAAACAACACTTTAAGTCTTTGCACTCCATATATGGATACTGTTCCTTGTAGTTTTCTCTCCTCTCTTTTGAAGCAGTTCTGTGCCTCAATATAGTCCCCAGTACTCACTTGCCAAAAACGGGGTTCAGTTGTTTTGAGATGTAGTTCTCTTTGTCTTTGATCTCTGTCTTCCCCAGTTTGATGGAGATGTAGGGGTCTGCTTTCCCATTGATGTCTGCTGGGTGCAGGTCAGTGGCCTGTCCAAAATTATATATTCATGCCCAGTTCAGTGTAAATAATTAGATAAATACTTGGATATTTCTAGCATGTAAGACTTATCAGATCTTCCTGTGGCCATATGGTGGACGTACTGTACCTTGATGACATAGACACGGATAATGACATTGATAGGGTCGTTGTGAGGAATGTTCTGGAACATGCCCATGGTGGAGTCGAAACCCATCTCCCTGGACATCTCATCTGAGACTGGAACTTTGTACATACACAATGAGCCCTTAAAAACACAGGCACACACACAAAAACAAAAAGATGTTTACAACAACAACAACAAACATCAAGAACAAGAACAAGAACAGTTAAATAACAATTAATCACTAAATTATGATAACAACAACAGTTTATCTTACTGAAAATCTGAATCTACAAGTGCTCAATTCAGCATCCTCTGTCTTCTCTTACTTTGAATTTTCCAATAATCCTGTCCTCATCTGCCACATCCTGGTCATCGTCATCTCCAGCCTTCCCCCTGAACAGGTTGAAGGAGTAGAGCCAGTCTTCAAAGTTGTCAAACTCAGTCTCCAGCTCCTTGGGGTACACCTTTTGAGAAAACACAAAGAATTCCACAACATTACTCCACAACGTGAATGTCCAACAAAAGAGCACACAGAACTACTTTGTATATCTAGCCCCATACCCACCTAGAGACAACTCTTTTCATTGGCTAAATACCTTCAGCTCGTCAATTTTCGGCCTCTTCTTTTCTGGTGGCTCCCCAGGCATTGTCTTCTTCTTGTCCTTGGATTCTCTCCGCTTGCCTTTCTTGGTGCCTTTTACTGGAGAGTCATCAGGTTTGATCTCTGAGTACAGGTTAGGGCGGCGGATAGAGGGAGGAGATGCGAAGCGGCGAGAAGAAGAGAGGTGGGGTGGGGGGTGGTGCAGAGCACTCGAGACATGAATTCAACATGAAAGTTGTCAAGCCAATATCTTTTGGCTCATGCACAGTATACAGCATTTAGAATACTGATACTGCAAAGTTATCAAGGTAAACAGTTGGACAACCTTCAGCTTAGATGAAGGCCTACAGGTCACAACTCATCTAATAAGTCTTTATCCTTTAACAATAACATACAGTATAACACTACACCATATTTGCCTAATGGTGCATTACCGATTGTTTAATAAAAAATATTGGATTATGTTTATTTTAGGTATTTTTATGTATACTTTGAAAGATCTAGACTGGATCATGCACATCTATTTAGAAGCTGTTTATGTAGGTTTTATTTCCCACAACAATATTTTTCTTCTCATGGACAACTTTCATGGCAGGCATGCGGTGGGTATGCATCTGGGTGCCAAGAGGCGGAGCAGGAGGCCACCTTGGGTAGAACAGGAATGGATTCATGTCAATGTAAATGGATTGCTGGTCTATGAGAGAGACGGAGTATGGGAAAGATCATTAGTACAAGACGGGAAGTCAGTCAAATGATCACATGCATGTAGGCCTACAGTGCTTGATTTGAGGAGAACAGCATTGAGGCACATGAAAGGATGGGATTCTGTAGTGTGGATGATATTCTGAGGCTCTAACTGGACTATGAAGACTACAAGAGATCACGAGAGACTACTCTACAGAGAGAGTACCCCAGGTCGTGGCGCCATCTGGTGTTACCTGAACCCTCTGCAGCAATATCCATGTCCTCCTTATCTTCTGCTTCTGCCTGGGCTGCCTCCTGGGCCTTCAAGATCTGGAGAACCCCCAAAAGGCAATTCTCTTGTTCATACATACACCAGATCCACGAAAAAGGATCATACCATTTAGATCTGAGCAACAATAACACTTTCTAGCTACTGTATGAAATAATTTCATGAACAAAAAGAAAAAAGACATCGCTCACCTCCATCAATGTTTCAATCGAGGCAAAGTATTTGGACCACCAGTCCAACATGCTCTCGTCAAGCTCGTCCTCCTCGCAGTCATCTCCCTTCTTCCTCTTCTTCTTCTTCCCCTTTACTTCCTTCTCGTCCTCCTGGAATGATTAGTAGACCTCTCTGTTAGAGTACAACATGGCTCTTACACATGAAGGGAACAGAGACCCTTTCAGACCTCTGTACTCACCATATCAACCTTAACCACAGCATCAGAGCCCTGGGGAGACATGTCCCGACAAGGTCAAATAAAAGTACATTATCAATCAGTATTGATGTTAATTTAAACAAAAATCATAATTCTGTTCCCAGGATTATCTTACGCAGTCCAGCTTGACTACAGTGTCCATCTTCTTCACGGTGGGCTCTGGCTCCAAGTGAACGATGATCTCCTCTGAGAAACAAGAAGAACAGAGTTTCAGAACACTCTTCAAATAGCTCACTGCACTCTCTTTACGTCTCTTGTACTGTACGCTGGACCACCATGACTGATAGCACTATCAAAATCATTTATTTTTCATGCCTGTGCAGACAGTTAGGACATGGTGTGGAGAGACAGCAGTACTACGTAATTGGGCTACTTCGTAGCATGACTACAGGTTTACTCTGCAGGGCAGAGACTGCAGTGAGGCATTGTCATACACATCACATGTAGCACGGCTGTAGTGAGGCTGACCTGTTGTGTTCCAGTTGTTGGCCTTCTTGTCTGAAGGCCTGAAGATGAACTTGCGCAGGCTGGTGACAGCATTGGAACCAACCAGAGTGTAGCGGCCGAAGGCTCGGCAGTCCACCACGCGGATGTTCAGGGGAGGGTGGAGCAGCTCATTCTCAGGCAAGTCCTGTGAGGAAGCAGAGATGGCGTGCTCAGTTATACTACCTTGAAAAAATACTGGATGCAGGTTCATAGTACTTATCGTATATTGCTGTGCATCTAAAATCATCTAAAAGTATTTTTCTGCAAGTGCGGGTATTCCTTTTCCATATCAAATGTTCCATATGAGGAAAACCGTTCCCAAACGGTTTTATGCAGCAATGTAATTTCCTGTTAATGTGTGCGGACTACCAGCCTACGATGAGAACTGGAGAACGGAGGAAACTTACCACTTCAAACCACTTGACCAGGGTACCAAAGTTGGGATTTTTCCGGTAGTTCTGTATGAGTGCAGACTGAACCCCTTTACCGGCACATTCTATGTCCACACGAGGTCTGTCCACCTGGGCCAGGTTGACCCGCTTCAGGTCTCTCAGGCCCCAAAACAACACCTGGAGGGGGGGTCACAAGAGGGTAGGTATCTACTGTACTGATGGGGAAATCCTGATTCCAGGTTCAAAATCAACTATATGACCTGATCGCCCATTCAGCCTCTTCAATGTGATTAGAAGCTACAAGTCTAGGCCCGGAAAAAAAACTCCTTACCTCAATCCTGTACTTGCTGAGAACGGGCCTGATCCCCAGCGGGACTGGTAGGATGGGGCCGCGGTCAATATCTGTGGGTCCGTCGATGGGGGGCAGGTCAGCTTTACCATTCGGGCCAATCTGGTGAAAACGGGGACAGACCACACCAGCATCATCAAAACGTATTTGTCCTGGTGTAATATTAAACTGTCACTCAACGGTAAGACACCCCCACGTCGGCTGTGGTGTGACAGGCCGGGCTGACCTGCAGCAGTTCGAAGGCGGCCAGCATCTCTCCGGCGGTACAGTTGCCCCGGTAGATCTGGTAGTACTCCAGCTGGGGGGGGAAGCGTGGCGGCCCATAGTGCTCGTCGGCCATCTTAGTGATGGGCTTGGCGAAGGTCCTGCCCATGAAATCAGCTTTGCCCTACAATCACATCGTGCCAAAACACAGAGTGAGACAGAGGGATAAACCCTGGACCCGGGTACATAGTACTAATGAATTATGATTTGAATATTTGAAAGAATGGTTTCTTTGGCCTACCATCTCTGATCCAAGTACAGTCATCAGTGCTCAGATTACAATGAATTTATGATAAATACACCATACTTATAACAGTTTCAGTGGAGGAACCTCATGGTGAGTCATTGACTAGATAAACATGCTTCTAAGTACAGCAGAGAAAGAACAATGACATCAAAAACAAAAGAAAGATGCCAACATGACCAGTACACTGCAGAAGAGAGCGATTTCCAAAACATAGCCTATCGGTAGACATGTCAGCCAACATGCTTGTCCCATACAGGCAGTCTCACTTTAAGAGATCTGTGCTGGCTCTCTCTCTGAAGCAGTTAGTGGTTATGAGGAGTCTCAGTTGTCTGTCGATCACATTAGCAAATCATCCATTGAAGGAATGCAAGAGGGATAGGCTGGTCTGGGGCCGTCCTCGGGACTTAACCCCTACACACAAGTCCAGTGGCCATGTCTTATACCTCTTGCATGCCTTGGGGTTTAAGATCTACTCTGCACGCAATACAGTGCCTCTACAGAACAGTAATTCAAGCCACCAGAATTCACACTCTACTTATCCAAGGGGTCATCCAAAACAATGGGGTTGTTAATGTGCAGGAGCAAATATAAGATAATCAGTCAACATGAACATTCTTTCAAATGTAATTCATATCAAGTCGCACAAAAAACATTAAAGCTATAAACTTAACGGAAATATAATTTACAGAGTCCATAAAAAATGTTCCATGCCGTTCTAAATGTCACTAATTCAGTGTTACCAAACTACTTCAAATGTCATTCAAACGCAGTGACTCGTTTGTGTTTGAATGTTAGCCTTACATGTCAAGAGGATGGGAATATACAGTACAACATTATTGAGAGGACCTGATCAGCAAAGGAAGATCGGAAAAGATCTAGACATCCCAACTACTGTATGTGAAGTTATATCGTGTTCTGTATCTCTCAATATTGTGATGTGAGATCTAAGAGTGGCCATGCTTACCACAGTGTCCTGATCGTAGAGCTCTATGACAATGATGGGGGGATCGTCCCTCAGCTCGCCGGCTTCTCCATACAGCTCCACGTTGTCAAACACCAGCAGCTGGTCCCAGGTGGGGCAGAGAGTCTCGTTCAGTACCTTTGGAGAGAGACAAGTTAGACAAGATATTTGCACAACTGTATTGTGACAGTCTTCGCTGTAAGAGCTTTGGTTACAAACCACCTGTCCCTCCTGATCTCCCCTCATCACTCCCCTTACCTCTGTGACCTGGCTCTGTGTGGAGAAGAAAACCCGGGCGAAGGGGTCGGAGAGGCCTGTGCTGTCGGCTGCAAACAGGCTGCGCGCCTGGTACATATGAACCCTCAGCTGGAAGATCTGCTTCACTGGGGGTGGGGGCAAGGAAGCAGACAAGTTTTTTTTTATGACCTACCTTGGATGTAGTGATGTGTGTTGTGGGAGGACGGCAGTCTTACTCATGTAGGTGAGGCTTATGGGTGGTGAGGGCAAGCTAGGTCTCGACAGCTTATTCTCCTCAAAGCCATTGGGCAAGCCACTCAGGTAGTCCTTCTTCTGCTTATTCAGACCCAGCCACAGGTAAATCTCTGTTTTAGCCTGCACTGTCCAGCCGGCAGCCCCAAATCCTTTCTTACCAGGGAGCTGGAATCAAGCAACGTTATGAAAAACGAGATTGGAAAAATGATGACTTCAAATGATCATGAAGTTAAAAGGTAAATTCTAATGACAATGGAGTTTGAATGTGTGCCCAGACCCTCAAGAAGATTGTTTTGACTTTTCCACATTCCTTCCCAGTCTCTTCGTCCACTGCGGAATAGAGGAGGTCTTTGGAGGGAACGCGAGCGTAGGCGATGCGCTTGTTGTTGCTGATCATCCAGATGAAGATATCAGGAACGCTGTGTTGAGGCTGCAGTACCAAAAAGAGATTTAACATGTGCCATCTTTTGTATGTCAATAACCATTGTGCACAATACATCCTGGACGCTTTCCTCGCGTACCTCGTCTGCCAAGAACCGCAGCTTCTGGAGGAAGTTCTGGACCAGTTTGATTTTATCCTTGATGGTGTTTTTCTTCACCTGGGATCTGATGGTTTTAGCTTGCTGACCCATGCTCTCCTACAAATGGGCACAAAGAGACAATGTCACTCTGCACCAACTGTTATGTTTGCCTGACCACTTCATGTGGGCCATACCAGCTCCCTCATGCAGAACTTCAGTCTCTCTCGATCAAGCTTGGTTTTCCCAGTTTGGTTCTGGTCCTTATTTGCCAGGGAAAGAAACTGACTGAAAAGGAAAAAAGTCAGTCAGTGATCAATAATATCTGTATTTCATCGCAGCATTACTTTACAGGTATTACTTTTTCAAAACAATGAGAGATTCTGTCAGTAAGAGACCTGCATCCGTGGCTAAGGTCCTCCAGGACACCTCTCAGCCTGCGTTCAGGATAGGCCTTCTCTGTCTTGATGATCTCCTGGACATCGTTCAGACCCTCCTCCTGTGGAAGCATTGGAACACATGTTTACTCACCTGATGTACATGAGCATTCAACTACCAGGTGTATAGTATGCATGGAAGTTGCTTGGCTTGCCAGTTTGTCTGCGATGTTGTCCATGATGTTGGCATTGTACAGCCTGCGTCTCTGATCTTGCCACCAGCTCCTGATGTAGACACAGGGCTTTCTCTCAAAGTAAGGCAGGTGGAAGTAGTTCCTGAAGATACAAAACACATAAGAGACCATTAAACATAAATCTTTGAGACCTAAATCCGTTTCAAACCATGCTGTTGTCTAGTCCGTGCTCTGACCTGTCAGTGATGACGGGTTTCATGGGTGGTGTGGTGGCCACTGAGGCCATGTCGCTGTCATCATCCATCTCCTCCTCACTGGAGTTGTTGATCAGCTCTGAGTCCTCCTCATCTGCATCCCCCTTCTTCTTCCTCTTTGTCTTTGGCCTGGTCACCCCATCAATCTCGCTTCCATAGTTTCCTGGGAAAAAATCCAGGTGTTTTTAGAATATAACGACTACAGCAACATGTAGGCTGATGTTATCCTAGGCTTCATCTGCTAATAAATGAATCGTATACCTATTGTGAGCTCAAAGTTGATGGGTTTATCCCCAATCTTCCTGTCAATCATGGTGGCCTCCAGGAAAGCCCCAAACAGGAAAAACTCCTCAACCTTCCCGGTGGCAGTCTGGATTTATGGAGGGAAAAAAATAATGGGAAAAAGAGATATTCTTAATTATTAGTGGACACAATTTAACGGTGCTGTTATCAAGGCCCTTTAGAGAGCATTTAGAGAGCGACAAACCTACACATTGAAAAGGCCTATTAATGAGACACTGGTAACAGTTGGGCTTGTACACAGGGAGTGACACTAATTATCTCCTGCAGGACTCCAACAAAGACCAGATAGTTGGTCTCTCCTTACACCCTATTGAGTATGCTGTGTGAGTTACATTGTGTGACACAAATAGACCTCTATATAATTGGAAATAGGGAGTTAACAATGTAGTGACTGTGCTACAGTAAATAAAGTCAATCAATAATTCACCCGATAAGTCACAATGGGCCTTCTCTGCATGACTGCCCATCCAGAACCCACCTCAGAGATGTTGGGCACTCCTTCCACCTGCACCTCGGTGGAGCTGGCGATATCAGGGGAGGCGGTGTCCAGGATCTCAACTCCCAGACTGAGGAGCAGGCGGGCCCGGAACGACACCCCCTCCCCCAGCCCCTCGTTCAGGTCCTGGTGCTCGTCCATAATGGTGTAGCTACGCGTGGAGCCGTACATGTTCACCCAAGCAGGGCCCAGTGTTGGGAGGAAGCCTGGAGGATGTTACACATGCTAGGGGTTAAGGTCAAGACATTCAAGTAGGTTTAGTTCTCTTTGGTTCTCTCTTCTTTTACACAACCATCTTGAAACAAGGTGATTTTAGTTATATGGTATAGTAGGCTGTACTGTGCCAGGAGGGAACCGTGATCACCTTTGTCCCCATCATTGGCAATGGTGCGCAGGTCGATGAAGTGTGTTCCTATGGCCACATCATTCACTTTATCTGAGTCTCGGATCTGGATCTTCATGCGTTTGCACAGGGGCGGAAACATCTCTGTGAAAACGATCTGCTCATTCCAGATAGGCTCGTAGCTGCTCTTCTGGATTGAGGTTTTCCCCTAAAAACGCAAATTTGAATTCCAATTTAGCAATAGAATATCAAAAGGTTGCTGTTGCATTTGTGTTATGGTAGCCTATATAGTCATTTTTGGCACTTACCTTCTGCCCAGCAAAAAACACTTGGACATAAGGATCAACAAGGTCCTTATTCTCTCCTATGAAGGCTTTCTTCACGTTGGCCATGATACTGGTGTTCATCTTGGGGAGCCCCTCAGCTCTGTAGATCTTCAAATAGTAGCGAGCCCACTGGCGCTCCAGGGGCACCCCCTCTGGTAGGAGCAGGTTCCTGAAACACAGGAGGGTATTTTCAGAATTGTTCAATGCAAGATTTACCATGGGTCAAAATTTGAAGTCAGATTTGAGGACATTTTACCCCTCAATGTCATCGTCTTCAGCGTCGCTAGGCTTGTGTGGACTCTTGACACTGTCTCCTTTACCCACCACAGCTATGTCACATTTGATGTAGCCTTTACACCCAGCAGTGATGTCATCAGGGTCGGACAAAATGGCCCACTTGTGGAAAAACTGATGCTCTATGAAACACAAGAAAAAACATAATTTAAACATATCTTGGGGGAATAGTGAATTCCAGATTTACAAAGCTATTGTCCAACTATTGTTTGTATATTACCTGGCTCAGAATAGATCGTTCCAACATCCATTTTGAAACTCCCCACCAGTGTACCACTGCGCAGGAGGTTTTTGGAGTGGATTACCTAAGGGTTGAGCAAAGTAAATCAGCTGAATCAGTCATGTGTGGGTAAATTGCCACAGCTGTTTTGTGCTATGGTAATTCTACTTACAGACAACTTCAGGATCTTGTCAAACATCACGTCTGCTGGGACGTGGAAGTCAAATACAAAATACTGGAAAAATAACACGATGAATTAGAAAATGTTTGAATAGAATTGGCGCATAAAATACTTATGATTATTATTCATTATCATTATTATAGACAAGAACCCGTCACCTCATTGTAGTATGGGCAGTTTGTTGACTCCTTCATCGAAGTGTATTTCTTATCATCTCCAATCTCCACACACACCACAGGGTCCATGTTCAAGCCAACCAGCTGTCTGGCCTCTATCACTGTCACACTGACCTGGAAAAACAGGATTGATATACTGTACATCAAAGCGCTTGTGATAAAATTGGGATGTAGTAAAGATGATGCAGTAAATATATGTTAAATATTGTCTTACTTGGTAATCCAGTGGCCTCCCAGCACTGGGTTCCATCTTTATATCTGGCTTGGACCTAATAGTATTGTTTGGGAGATTGTGGTTGAATTAATTTCAACATTTCCAATCAAATACCCCACAATTTGCACTATCAAAATGAAGAAATGGGAGCAAAAAAATAAAAACGCAATTGGTGCGGCAATCTGTAAGCATACTGTAGCAGAGGAGCGCTTACCTCTTATTGGACACATTGTCGGTGACAGCCGTGACAGAAGCCAATGAGATGGTGTCAGCATTGGGACCCCCTCCCATGAACATACCCTGCCTGTCCAGGTCCTCTGTCTCCAAGATGGCTGGCTCATCTGGGGATGGAGAACACAGTGGGACCAATTTAAAGGAGCTATCATGAAAATCTTCAGTTTAAGTGAAGTGCTGCCCTTTAGGAATATATTCAAAAGCTGTCAGCATTTTTGCACCTTTCTCTTTTTGTTTTACCAATATAAAAGGGTCATGGTAGCACATTCACATAGACAGAGGGAACTTGTGGATGGGAACCACAGCTGGTATGTTAGAACTTGTACAGTACCTGTTCTATTGGTTTAACTACAGTTGAGACATTCTAAAGGTGGTTAAATTGGTGATTGTGGCTGGGGCTCTAATGATACATTATTGTAGAAACCCTGGTGGATGTATCTTGACTTGATACATGATACTGTAGCTACTGTAACTCATCCTCCACATCCTATTCTACCATATCTGTGTTGTTACCTTCTCCTCCTCCTCCTCCTCCCTTCTCCTTGTGACTGCGGTGCTTACTCTTCTTCATGGTTTAGAACAGTCCTTTTCTTGCTCTGAAAAGTAAATACACATCATAAATGAAAAGACAGATACACATCATAGAGTCACGTCCGCCCAAATAATTATTTGCATTTTGTGGGAGTATTATTAGGCTTACCTGCTACAGAACAGTATGCATAAAATTGGCCTATTGTTATGGGATTCAGTGGTTAATATTTAATTTGGCATTGTGGGCCGTATTCAATCAACTGTCTCTGTAATGTCTGTGTGGTATCATAGTATCAAGGGCAACTTTTCTTTATGACAAGTTTCCTCCTGCTTGCCACACCCCTCGTTTGGCTTCCAATAGGCAGTTGAATTATTCATATCCATTGACCTTAATACATCAATTGTCAGTGGATACATTTCACAAGCATTGTGGAAAAAACATTTTGAATAATTAGCCTTGATCCACAGGTACTACAGTACAGTACTGTATGTGTTTTTCAGTTATCAAAAGATTTTTCACAGAAATTTCTAAAGAAAATGTTTGATGACTGTATACAGTACAAAGCGACTGTACAGTAGGTAGGCTAAATTACAAAGCTACAATGTATTTTCTTATTCTTAAAAGGTATGCATAAACCACATATTGTGTACTGTAAAAGGTGTTCAATATTATAGTAGTATTAGTAGTTACTAGTAGTAAAACATCATAAGTTACTAGTAGTAAAACATCATAGGTAAAAAATGAAAACTGATGAATTTGGAAACAAAATATAGGAAACCATTGACCTAACCACAAAACCAACTTGACAGTAAACCTTCCATGCCGTATGAGTTCTGTTACCTTTCTGAGGATGTGCATTATATTTTGAAGGTCATCATTAATGATAGTTAAGTGAATAGAAATACTCAAATGGATATCTTTACTAAGCCCAAATAATAAGTATGGAATTGGATAAAACCCACATTGCTAGTACAGTAACTCGTTTTCAAGTAACCTTTACAGTCAATTAAAGTCAAGTAAAGTTGGAGAATAACTTTAGGGAGCCTAAAACCTATTTACCAATAAAGCCTCATTTAAATGACTTCCATGTGTAGGTAACTACATAAGCAGTGCTAGTTAGGTGTTACTGTATATCCATCAAAATACAATGCAGTAAAATATCATGTATTCTTGACAGCTTGACAGATGCATCTTAAAAAAAAAAGTCTGTTTATAATTAATTTTAAAACAAATTCATAGAATCAAGCCATACATACCATACAAGAAATGCAGACTATCCTTTTCTTCAGTCCAACTCCAAAAGGTTCCCTGCAAGTGAAACCAAGTCTAAAACTTGTGTCTGTCTTCAAAACTGTCTTTATTACATTTGGGTTAGAGAAGACAAAAAGTCCACAAATGTAAAGTTGCACACAAAAAGAGTTTGGTTTGTCTTGGACTGGAGTTGGGCAGGAGTGAGGTGATATGGCAATGAATAGTGTATGAGTGTTGAACCCGAGACTGGTCACTATAACTAGATCCTGCTGAGAGACGTCAGCGTACGCTGAGACTGCCAAGCCAGACAGGCTAATAAGGCCAATTCAAGTCACTGCTACAGACAGAAATTAAATATATTGTTGAAGAATTATACATTAGGTTGGCTAAATGACCTACTGTATGACCACAGCCTCTGACAAACGTTATATAGCATGTGCTTATGACCCAGAATTCCTAATTCACCAACCCATCCACTATGAGCAGTAGGCCTACCCAGGAACTCAGTAGGTTTGGCATGACCGCAAAGTGTCCACCACGAACTGTATAACTGAGACAAAGTTGGACAAGAGAATATGGTCACGCGGTTACAGATTATGAAGTATGTGTGTCTGATTGAGAAAAGGAGAGCTAATCAATAAATTGCTAAACAAAAGGTCAGTGAATACAAGTTGGAAGAGCGCTTGTTCTTAAATCATTCATGGGATACTTCTACAAAGTGCAGACACATTGGCCTTAACTTGCATTTATAAATGGTGTCAAACCGTGTGCTCAATGGTAATTTAATATTGTATGTATTCATCTCATTTTACATTTAATTGTCTAAGATACTCCATCACAGGTTTCCAAAAAGGATGTATAAACCAAACCAAAATGAGCTTATGTACTGTAACATATAGTGGACAGACTGTAGTGTGGATAACTTTTTCTCTCAAACGTGTAGAAAGGCACTGATCAAACAAATTGGTCTTGTTGCATTACTTAGTTAAAGAATGCTTTAGTGTCCAATAGGTTGTTTATTGAAAACTGAAGTACAACTTATCTTCTCATCAATTACACATTAGCCTGGCATGTAAGTCATACGTCTTAGTCTAATGTTGCTGGTGTCCGATGAAACAAGGTTTTCAATTATTCAAACTCTTCAGTGTTGCATGTGTCATCCTCCTCATGATGTGAAGAAATGGATTTAGGTTTAATTTATAGCGAGTATCTACAGACAAATCAAATGATTTGGAGAAGGTTATTCTGTCCATCTTGTACAGTACATTGAAAGGGTAGTAGATAATGAGGTTATGTTGGGGCTCTTAGGGCTGTCAGGGCTAGACCACTACTGTACTTATCAAATGAAGCTAATTAAATTAATTAATTCATTGTTTGCATGCTTTTATGTCTCCCTGTTTTAGCAGCTATTTTAACACCAAGCACAGTTGAAATTTAGCTTCTGGCTAATACTGGCACATTTACAGCAATGCTCATTAATGTGTGCTGCCCCTGTAAAAATAAACAGGTAAATAAATACATAAATAAATAAGAAGTCAATGTGCATACACTGATATGCAGTTATCAGAGCCTAGCCCAAGAAATATGATTAGAGGTTTTGCTCTTCAGTAGATTCAGTCTACCGACATGTCACGTAGGCCTCCGTGCGGTTTAGTTCGGTGGGGGAGGGTTGTGGGGCACAAGAATCAGATGGGAGTCGTGTGTGATACCTGTGGTGACACCAACATGCCTGTGCTGCTGAGAGATCCTGCCCTTAATTACATGATTCAACACAGGACCTTGGTTTGAGGAGCTGTAGCATCCGCAGCATTGCCCGAAAGGAGGTCATCACCCCCAGTGCACTCACCACCATAAACCTTTGGATAACTGACCTTGTTCTCTAATGTGTATTTAAGAAGGAAACCAGAATACTCTGGAGTCAGCATGCGTGTCACACTGCACTGGCACCTCCATTGAGCATCTACTGTAGTTCTCTTCCTTCTCTGTCCCTTGATAATAGAAAAAATATATTTGGATTATGTTGTAGGCAATAAGGACAAACCACGCTAGAGAGAATGGGTGTCATAAATTAAACATTACGCATATCAGTTCTGTACATTCAATTTTGGGGGGTTGAGGTGTATAATACCCCTGTGCTGAGATGCCTCGCAATCATATTGATAGTATTCCACATCCTAATATCTTCCACTATTGTATCTTTGCGTTAGGAAAGTATCTAGGTAACACTGATGAATATGTATGAGTATGCAACCGAACTCTCCAAATGACACCTTTGGCGATGCCGTCTAGGGTGAACCACAGTAGGACTTGATACCATGCAATCTTATCCATGTAGGCCCATGGTCCAAGCCTCCTGTCAGCTGCAGACTGATTACTGCGATCCCTTTGTGTTCCAGTGCATCTGTGGGTAGGCTACACCACCTGACTGCGGTGTAAGATGACATCCTGACACATTTCTGAGTCCTGTGGGTTTCTGGGTGGTTTAGCGAGTGGAATAGAGACAGGTTCCATTGTTATTGGCATTCATGCTAATACCCTGGACCAAGACAGAGTCATTAATCTCCACCTAAAGTAACCCATGGGCTCTGGATGTGAGAATGGTTCCATTATAGAACCATTCTCACATCTAGAGCCTAATGGTGCGCTCGTTTGTGGTCGGAGGTCGCAAGTGGCAAAATACCTACCTCCGAACTGTGTGCATTCGAGCTATATACCATTATATCACAGTTACCTAGTTATGGTGCATTCGTTTGTGGTCGGAGGTGGCAAGTCGCAAGTGGCAAAATACCTACCTCCGACCTGTGTGCATTCGAGCTATATACCATTATATCACAGTTACCTAGTTATATCTAGTGCATTCGAGCAACTGGGGGCTGAGAAACAAATCCGAATTTGCGACGAGGAAGTGCGAGTTCATGCGGTGTTTTATTTAATCATTCCTAGTAGCAAGTCGCAATTTGCCACCTCCCAGTTATAAATGAACGCACCATATGTATGGAAGTTTTTTGGTGTCTTTATTCAAATGGCAATGCATTTTTCAAATGGAAATTCAATGTTCTATTGCGTCATGCAATTTGAAGGGCCAAAAACCTTCCATGATAATAATAATGCAATCCCTTATTCGATTTCAAACTTCAATACATGCAGGTACATGAAATCACACGATTGCATTTTAATTTTAATATTGAGTTAAAGAATGCATGCAAAAGTTGAAAATGAAAATGCAATCCCATTTGCATTGCCACTTTGAATAAAGAGGCCAAAAACCTTTTATGAGAATGAAAATGCAACCCCTTATTGCATTTAAAACTTTAAAACCATACATAACTGGTACATGAAAATGGAATTGCAAATCACACGATTGCATTTTAATTTTAATATTGAGTGAAATAATGCACACAGAAGTTGTAAATGAAAATGCAATCCCAATTTGCATTTTCAAATTGCATGACAAAATAGAACATTGAATTGCCAATTGAAAAATGCATTGCCATTTGATTAAAGACACCAAAGAACTTCCATACCTATGGGGTTACTTTAAAGTTACATGGTCAACCTTTCATATTCAATAATTCTGTATAAACTGCACCCAACCCCCATCAAATGAAATCAGAGGGAGGAATTTTAAACGGTCTCTGTCTGTTCGTTTTGTTTGTGCGTCCGTCAGTCACACAAGGTGTACCAGAGCCCACCACTGGGGGTGCCAGGCACAGCTCATTTTAACCATTGCCAATACAAACTACTTTGCTTGAGGAGCTCCCTTGCTTGTCTGGTCCTTGACATAGGTTAATGTACAGGTTCGGTACAATTATTATTATTAGTCTCTGTAGGCCTATTTCACAGGATAGATTAGATGGTTCTTTTTTAGGTACAGTGGCTCAATAATGTGGGATAGATTAGCCATGGCAAGACAAAACTAGGCAAAATGGTTTTAAAATGGATTCCTTGAATCAAAACCTTTTAATAAAGACATAAATATTACACTACGGCTGATAAGCTGGCTTCTTCGTGGCTTAAACTTGCCTAATGCGTACATGCTTGAGTTCCTCATGGGCTAGACTCAGGACATTTGGGCAGAAGGGACAGTTTCACAGGTCACTGCTTCATGGGTTAGACCTCAGTGTGCATGATGAGTGCTCTGGTCCAGGGCGTTAGTGAGTCACAATCTCTCCCTTATCTAATGTATGGTAGTGGACCATGTTCAGGGACCATACAGTAGATTTCTCCATTAGCTTTTTTCGCTGCTGTCATGCTCGTCAGTATTTACAGATAATATATTTTTGTACTCACCGAAGTGAAGACGGTTTTCAAATGATTAAAGCCTTTTCTCCGAGGTGGCTTGACTTGCAGCCCCCCACCTTTTGTATAAAAAGCACTTTGTTACAGTTTTAAATAGTACCCTCGTGAGACCATCCTGATCTCGCAAGCTCAATTCCGCTATCGTAATCACGTGATCTCACATTCTGTTTCTCTATCATTCTGTTTCTCTATCATCTGTTTCTCTATCATGTTTCTCTATCATTGTGATCAGGATCGCAAAGCTAGTGGATATTATAAGTAAGTAAGTAAAACTTTATTTGTATAGCACCTTTCATACAAGAAATGCAGCTCAAAGTACTTTACAACAGGGAAATTACATGCACAGAGTGCTTCACATAAAATAGACATAAAATGAACATAAAAGCAAGTAAAATAAGATGGAAGATAAAACACAATAAAACGAAGTTAAAGATAATAAATCACGTAAAAATATAACAACAAAAAAAGCTCAAATCATAGGATGGAAATAAAAACCACTAAAACCCACAACTAATCTGCTGCAGATATAACAGCAGCACCAGAGTGCTGAAAATAGCCTGTCCTTAGCACAGCTAAGCTCAGTGCCTAGCACCAGGAGAGAGAGAGAGAGAGAGAGAGAAAGAGAGAGAGAGAGAGAACTCCTTTTCAAGGAGATGAATTCACTCGGCCCGGTCCTCAATCAATTTTGACCGGGTTTCCCCTAAACGTCTGTACATTATAACCGAGTAGCCTATTAAAGTTGCAAGGTGAATCAAGGTAGCGGCCCTGCTCGTAAAGATCTTACATCGGGCCTCCTATGTGGTGCAAAAAAGTGATTTTTGTGCATGGCTGTAAGCCAGCGCACCTAGTATAGCGCTTGTCGGGTTATCACTCCCTCCCTCCCTCCTCCTGTTGAATGTTGACCTGCATTTCTGTTGGCACCACAAGAGGCAGTAGTCCCAGCACACAAAAATAAAGAAGGACACCAAAATCAACCCACTGATCTCCACTGCACAAGTAGAGTAGCAGTGAACACAATGGACTTCCACATGGGACATCGGGGTTCAAGGCCCCGGTGGGGATGATTTTATGGGACTATACCCCAAACCTCCACATGTTCATCCTTTCACTCCAACCTTTACCCTTCGCCTTATAGGTCCGATCCTGTCCCAACCCCAACCCTTAGGCCCAATCCCAATTCTCCCCCTGAGGCCTAGCCCCTAGTTTTGGAGTGCCCTCGACTGGGTAGTGCCCCTTCAGAACGGAGCCACAAGGAATAGGGGTTGAAATCTTTACCTAAGAAATTGGACACCACTCGCTACGTCTTCAATCTGAATTTTATTTAGTTGCCTGATTTGTGGAGTCCCTGGGATGTTACAGTATGATTACTATTATTATAGTGACACATCTGACCAAATTCCAGGACAAAACAAGACAGATTAATCACTTGTACAGCCAGGAAGCATGTTTACACATCGGCTGTTAACGTTAGTCGTCCTGCCCATAGAAATACACTGATATTAGATGAGCAGGGAAGAGCAGAAAAATGCTAGCCTACTGGATTATTTTTCGGACTTCATACACTGGACATGGAATTAACTGTCACTCAAAAAACTTTGTTTACACAAATTTCTATTGATTAGATTAGATTCAACATTGCACCGTAGCCTACAAGTAATTTATTGGAACACCAAAATGCAATGAAATGCCGTTGACATCGTAAATAGCAAAGTCATAACGAGCCAATTACACGTTCCTTTGTATCTACATTAAACTAAGCTTTTCCACTGATTTTACAATTTTTGAATGATTATTTACGAAGATTGATGATTGGGCTTTTTCCCCATGTTTTTTCATGGCACCGGCAGCTATGTTTCATATCACTGCCTTGGTTCGCAAAGCATTGTGAGTTTTCATCTACCCCTCGATTTCAAGTCAGTATCTGAAAACCCTCGTTTTGGAGGGCTGTTTGAGCGTCCACTAGCCCTCGATATGCCCCCTAGCCCTCGAAACTAAAAGGAATGGGACACACTACCCTACGTGTGAACGCGCAAAATGTAGGGGTGGGGGGGGGGGGGGGGGGGTATTGGGACTGGGCCTTATTCTAACCCCAAGCCTTATTCTAACCCCAACTCACACTAGGGACTGGAAGAAGGACACCAAAATCAACCCACCGATCTCCACTGCACAAGTAAAGTAGCAGTGAAAGCATAGGACTTTCTAAATTTCTTTCTGTCGTTTCTAAATTTAGAGAAAAATACATTTGCGATTTGAGGATGCTCTGATAAATTTCTCACACATTGGCAACCATTAATAGAATATGTAGATAACCTACGGTCCTGACCCCTCAACTGAAATCGTATGGAGTGAGGCTTTTATGGGAGAGTGGTACAATATGTTTTTCTGATGGTCCTTATTTTATTTCTTTTTCGATTTACTGATAATGTGCCTGGTTTTTCGCAATGTCTTAAAGTGCACATATTATTTCATGTTGTTTATATATCATTTAGGCGGTATGTTTATACTGTAACTCTAAAGAATATCCCTTAAATATCACTTTAATTATGTATTTTTATTTCGGTTTTCTATGTTGTTTTTTTTGTTTTTTTTGGGGGGGTGATATTGTTGTAAGGAAAATCATAAAACCGAAGGGTTCTCTGCAACATCTGTATGTCAATCTGTCTAATCTGCACTCTTTGAATAAAATGTTATTTAAATATACAGAATAGCAAAATACAAAAAATATACACAATGGGGGCTCGTCCTGAATTTTACAAATTCCATCTGTCTACAGACAGATCATCCCAGTTGAGTAAAAATGTTCTATATTAATTAACTCAATATTTTCAACATAATCACCCTTTTTCTCCTTCAGCCATTTACCAATACCCATCTCTTCCTTTTGAACAGGTTCCTGAGGGGTTCTATGGGTTACTGGCTCCCTCTTGTGGTCATCATCATTCCCTTTTAGAACTATTTCAACAATACAGTGTTTATCTGAGAACAGACAGTCAAAATCATGCACATAGAAATGTTTTGCTCTACTTATTATAAGGGTAGAGCTTATCATGTAGTCAATCACAGTGTTATCGGTTGAGGTAGTTTTCCCCACATCTACCATTAGCTATGCAAATATCCAGGTTTTTACACAAGTCTAAGAGCGCAGTGCCATAATGGCCAAAGTCTCTAGATGTATCCATTGACTTTCTCAGCAGTGGGATTTGAGATAACTCCAACATTTTGGGGATGTGTGATGTGTTTGCAGTATACTCATCCTCATCTTTTTAGTCAGATACATACGGGTCCAAAGTCCAGTCTTCTCTTTCATTGGTGTGGACATTCATGTCCCCGCAGATCATGAGATAGTTGGTGTCAATAGAAAGATCAAGAATAACTTGGGTAGATCATCAAACATACCTATGTTGGAGTACCTGCTAGTGTGTGGTGGTATATAAGCAGCCAAACAGTTATTGACTGTTCTCTGCACACATTTGGTCCCAATAGGAGAACTTACAGCAATCAATACTCCTCCTGACCGCCAGTTTGTGAGGTTAAGCCGGTTTTTGAAAAACACTTGAAAGCGGATACAGCTGGTAGATCTATGCTGTCTAATTTGGTTTCACAGAAACATAAAACATCATAATTCTTACACATATCAATGAAGTCCGGGGTTTCAAGTTTACTTCTTATGCCACATACGTTCAAGGTGATTATCCTCAGATTCTTACCACAGTGGCCGGCTTGTACTCCTGGCCTGTCCTACAGGTCAGCTCCGAAGTCTTTATAGTCCACATCATCATGTCATTTCAATTCACAGCTATTTCAGTGGCATGACTAGCTTCCATCCTACCAGTCCTGAACAGAAACAAGCCAGCCACGCACATAGGCCAGGCTGGGCCTGGCCTGGTTTGTTTCTACTCCAGTACAAGCCGTCTCTCTCGAATCGGGCACGCGCCGCTGTGCACGTCTCGCGCGCGCGCGCTTACTGCTAGTGCCTGCAAGCGAGCTAGCTGGCTAGTTACAAGTTTCCTGTGTCCCCTCTGAACACACGCAGTGTTAATGCCAAAGTCATGTCGCTATCCCTCATAATATAGCTATTTATCTAGCTATTATTAACGAATCAACCAACCCATCTGGCTGAAAAAGCTGAACTGTTTTCAAAATCCTGTGCGGTGAGTTGTTAACAGCATTGTAGTTTGCTAGTTGAAACAGATCGAGCTAGTCTAGCTAGCTGACGCCTTTGCTGCAGTCTTACTCGCTGTAAATGCTAGCACTACCTAGCTAGCCGACATTGGCGAAGTGCTAGCTAGCAGACAGTGTAAATGTTCCAACTTGCATGCTATTTGGGGAATTGGGTTGTGCTATGTTTGTTAAATCACGTTCTAACATAAGTGGCTAGCTAACGTTAATCCGGTGTGATCATTTCTCCAGATAACCACCCAGAGGCCAGAATGACTGAGGAACCTTTGCCTAAGAAGGTGAGCTAACGTTAGCTGTCTGTCTATATAACTGTTAGCATCCTTGCATTTGTATCGATTTTTACTTCAGCATCTAGAAAAATACAAAACAAAATAAACAAGTAACAGTATTTGTTAATCAATCGTATCGATTCTTGTTTCCTCCCAGGTTCGACTCTGCGAATCTGATTTGAAGACACTAACCAGAGAGGAACTTTGTGAAAGGTAACGATAGGTAGCTATGCTCGCTATGAATGTCATGTCTTAGCAGGGGCCGCCTACACTGAACCAGCTACTGTTAACTACAAAACCGTAGCTATCAGCCATACAAAATGCATTAGTTTAGGCTCATGGCACCATTGAGAGCATAATGTCATGCTGCTTTATACTTAATATATATATATTTTTTAATCTTTCTACTCTTTCAGGTGGAAGCAAGAGGAAGCTTATGTGCAGGCACTAGAGTCAAAATACGCAGAGTTTAAAGCAGAGCTTAACTGTAAGTGTCATGAGCCTTTTCCTGAAACTGTAATCAAGCTAGTGCATGGGTACCCAAACTCATGCACAACACAATAATATACGCTCAAACATAATGTCTGTGAGCAGGGAAGCCATAAGGGGGTGCAAGGGCCCTGCACTGACAGGGACCCCCATAAACCACTGTTATTATTTTTTTATGATAAGGTCTAGGCTTGAGGGGCCCAATATTATATTCTTTCATAGGACCCATCATTTCTAGCAGCGCCCCTGTCTGTGAGCACAACTAAAGATGTTGGCTGTTTAGTTGGCTTCTCATTCACCAAACCTTGAAATCACTTCCTCCCTCCTCGGGTTCTCTCTTGCATGATATTGCTGTGTACATGACAGGATATATTCTTGTGTTTGAGATGTGTTACTCTGGATTCTACAGCAAATGATGTGACGTGCCTGAGGGAGTCGGAGGAGAAATTGAAGCAGCAGCAGCAGGAGGCTGCCCGGAGGGAGAACATCCTGGTCATGAGGCTTGCCACCAAAGAGCAGGAGATGCAGGAATGCACTGTGAGTACTTTATCCCATCCTCCTCCTTGCACTTATTGTATTTGTACTTAGATGCTCTTGCACTTTTACTTTAACACTAGACTAGGCTCTTAGATGCTTGTTTAGAAAGAGATGCACCAGTTCTGGTGAGTAGTAGTGCACTTGACTACCTACTTGTTGAATGCACTTATTCTATGTCGCTTTGGATAAAAGTGACTAATGTAATGTAGGCCTATGCCTTGTGAAGGCTGATTGAACTCGAAGCTGTAATTCACCATCACCAGAGCTCAGTCTCTACAGCACCTTCGGCTGAATATCATACATGGTGTTTATTGATATGTGTAATTGATGTGTACTATGCTTTTCTACGCAGACCCAGATCCAGTACCTCAAGCAAGCCCAGCAACCAAGCGTGGCTCACCTGAGATCATCGATGCTGGACCCTGCAGTGAACCTGTTTTTCCTCAAGATCAAGTGCGAACTAGATGAGACTAAAGACAAACTGGAGCAGGCCCAAAATGAGCTCAGTGCCTGGAAATTTACGCCTGATAGGTAAACCAAATCAAAATAATCCCCCAGCAAAGACTTTGCCAGACAACTCTCCTCTGCAAGAATGCAAAATGGTGGGAGAGGCAGTGACTGTGACTGTAAAAGAGACCAGGCAGATATCCATACCCGGTCAAGTACCCCAATCCTGAACTTGTTATGCGTCATACATAGACTGTCAGGTGAACTGGTCTCAGCTCTGAGAGGCATGAATGAAGGAAGCAGGACTGCTCAGAAGAGATGGTCGCTTTCAACTTCCGAAACCCTTTCCCATTTAAGGAACATTGCTAAAAAACAAGGTTTTAAGGTGCCATCTATCTACAGACTTGTCCATTAAGCATTTATTGAGGACAATACCTTGATAGTCCCTTATTTCACATAGTGTATAGCTATTGAATGTAAAGTTGAAATGGAGGAGGAGCTCCCGCCTGGCCCAGTCCAGAGACTGTTAGATACTAAAGACTGTTGGTCTGTGTTGTGACCCTGGGCATGCTTGAAGTCGAGCTGACACAGGAGTCAACTTGAACACCATTTTCAGTTTTATGAGCCATGTCCAGGTACGATTGTTTTGTTTATTAATTGCTTGATGTTTTTCTGTTTTTTTTGGACCCCACAGTTGGATGTTTTTCCATTTGTCTCTTATGTGTCTTTTGTATGAAAGTGTTAGAGAAAATACTACATTGGAAAAGAAATTGCTTAGTAAACTGAAATAATTCTTGTTGCCAATGTCAGGGATAAGAAGAATTTGCTGTAAAACCTAAGCTTTGCTATAAAACCAATAACCAAAGGCGTTATGGGTGGATTAGTGTCTCGAAGGTTTCACTGCTGGCCAGTGGGATTGGTGTTTATCATGTCTATTATGTTATTTTGATGTCTCAACCTTTGTCCTTTGCAGCCAGACGGGAAAGAAGCTGATGGCCAAATGTCGCATGTTGATCCAGGAGAACCAGGAGCTGGGCCGGCAGCTGTCCCAGGGTCGCATCGCTCAGCTGGAGGCCGAGCTGGCCCTGCAGAAGAAGTACAGCGAGGAGCTCAAGAGCAGCCAGGACGGTGCGTAGGCTGCATCGAAACTCCATCACTGCATCAAAACTCCATCTCAGTTATACTTCTGGCCCTAAACTTGAGTTATGACAAAGTACCATATGTTTGATATCATAATGTACTGCTGTCATATGCTGATGTCTGATGGTCTCTGGCCTCCGTAGAGTTGAACGACTTCATCATCCAGCTGGACGAGGAGGTGGAGGGCATGCAGAGCACCATCCTGGTCCTGCAGCAGCAGCTGAAGGAGGCACGCCAGCAGCAACTGTCGCAGTCCCAACAGGCCCAGGTCCCCGTTCCCAGCGCTGCCCCTCGGAGCCCCACCCAGTCGGCCCCTACCCAGGATTGGCAGGCAGGGGCGACCAATGGCTCAGGCAACACTGGCCCCATTCATAGGACAGCAACAGGCCCAGGCCCTGACCCTTTCACAGAGACAGACAACAACACAGAGCAGGAGTCCCTACCATCCCCCTCCACTGGCGCAGATACAAAACTGTCAAACTCTAACCACTCATCTGGGGATATGAACCCGCTTAGCGAGGGCTATGAGACAGTAGACTCCCCCACTGGTAGTGAGATTTCCTTCACACAACACTCGATTGGCACAGACTCTAACCAAGACCCTCAGGATGACAAGACACTGACTGGGAAAGGCAGCAGAACTGTGGGCTCACACCAAGCCCGAAATGGCCTGAACGCTACAGCTTAGGGTCTAGGACAGTTGACTTGTCTCTCTAACATGATTAGAAATCATGCCCAATGGTCTACCTACTAAGTTAGAGTGGGCATTTCTGACCATGTAGAAAGAGTGTTACTGAATAAGATAGTATTCTGTGTTTCAGAAATGCATTCTTAGAGATCTTTTTCCATGAAACATTGTTAGTACATTGTCCATATTTGTTCACATTACATTGTCATGTGATTACAATCAAGCAATGATACTGTCCTCCTTTTAAGTGTAACAAGTTGTCAAGTGCTGCTTACATTTTGTTTTGAACTTGATTATGATTTTTCCTTTATTGTGAAGAAAAAAGTAAGGTTTACAAAATGTGATATTATGAATTTGTATGTTTTGTCCTAGAATAAATTCCAATAAAGTTTTTTGTTAAAATTTTACACTGTATAAATCAATGATGTACAGATCAGATTATTTTTTGTGTATGTTTTCGACCAATCTCATATCATTAGATCAGATTATTTGCATAGAAAACTACACAATGCCCAGATGATTTCAAAGTGTCAATTCCACTCATGAGTGTTGACGTGGATTCAACTTGCTAGGCCTAGCAAAAGACCTCCATCTAGTGGTCACTGACTCACTCAGAGGAGCATTGTGGGATTGTGGATAAAAATACCCATCCCTGCCTGGCTGCATCATATATAGGCTGTACTGTATATTGAGGACAGTGAGTGCATCAGGGCATGTTAATATCAAAGTGTTCCATTTTCCTTGCGTACTATTCCACTGTTGTCTTAGCAACCGTAAGCCCAGATTGTTTTGCCTCCCCTGTTTTCTTCTGCCCTGAGCATCTTAGGGCGCCTGCATCCAGCATGGAGTGTGATGGCGTGACACTTAAAGTGACAGTACTGTATTACGTGCACAGCGAAAGAGGAGCAGCACTCTAAAGGGTCTGTGAGACGTTTATAAAAAGGGAAGTCACCATTTCAGATGCCACTGAGCAACAAGGGGGATGGAGCTTCTACTATGGGGATGCATGTCTCTGGCTTGAGGCTTGAATAAAAACGGATAGGATAATCTACACTCTGATTTTACTCAGTGTTCTGCCGCATACGTGGATGATAGTCTCTCTACCCCAGCAGGATTTAACCAGAACTGTACCATCAAGGCAGCTGCTTGGTCTGTTTTAACCCACAGGGTTTTCTTTTCCCTTTTCTCTCTCTTCCAGCCTATTAGTTTGTTGTGCCCAGATGAGCAAGTGAGAGGCGGTCAGCTGCTCTGTGCACCCAGGGGACCAGGTCTTACAGTAGGAGGAGGAGATCTGGTGTCCTGTGCCTGGGCATTGGAATGCCAGGCTTACTGCCTATCATGGCTGGGCAGAAGATACAACGGCAGACCCCCGGCTGGGCAGCAGCGTCACAGAGGCTTCCTGCCATTAAAGACAAGCAGAGGAAGGTGAACACAACCAGGAGACAGGGAGGTCAGTAGCTTTGTTTTGCTTATGGGGGTTGACTGCATTTATAGACTTATTATCTATTCCCCTCTAGGTCTGTCAAAAATATAGACCACGAACCGAGGCCAAAGAGTTATTCTGCACAGCCTGATCCCAGGGTAATTGGAGCATGGTTGGGAGTCTTGTGAAGGATATGTTTGTATTGATTTATACACCCCTAGAACTCTCCCACATCCTCTGTTACCATTTCGTACTTGTAAACAGACAATAGGAGTCTATTTCTACAATGGTAAACATAAGGAGCCTAGTCAACATCAGCCCTGTTTTGCAGGAAACACTGATGGACAGTATTACATAACACAGAATGTCAAGGAACATGAAAGAAATTGACATTGATTCATTTATTCATTCATCAATCATTTCATAGGGGGCACGCATTGATCAGCATTTGATTTACTCTGATTTCATTCTCATTTGATTTACTCTGATAAGCGTTATGTCTCATAAATGTGCATGTGTCTTTCCTTGTCTTTGTGTGTTTGTTTTAGTCATACCCATGAAGACAGTCAAAGTCAAATTCAATTTTATTTATATAGCACTTGTTCATATAAGCAAATGTAGCACACAGTTCTTTACAGAATAAATAAAAACATAATGTATTAGTAGATGTATATAAGAAAAATAAAATAAGAAAATAAAACAGGACGGAACATATATGGTAAAAGAGAAATAGAAAATAAGGAACAGTAAAAAGAATGTAAAAATTAAAATTTAAAAATGTAATTGAGTAAAACTACATGATAAAAGCGAGATTAAAAAGGTATGTCTTAAGATCTTGCTTAAAAGTTCCCACAGTTTCAGCCATTCTTAGGTTTTCTGGCAGGGTATTCCAAAGCCTGGGCGCATAAAAACTGAAGGCAGCCTCCCCATGTCTCTTGGTCCTGGCTCCAGGAACCGATAAAAGTTCAGTGTCAGAAACAGGTCAGTTGCTGGCCGTCTCTCCATCCCTTACAGGCACAACTACTACCTAAGAATGGCTCTTTCAAATGTAGCTGACCCTAATATGCCTGAGGCTATCATGCTTATCAGTAGATAGCATTAGGGCCTATATGTAGAAGCAGTCTCAGGGTCTTTGCACAGCAGGAGAAACGGTAGATTTGTTTCCAATATGATTTTTATTACTGTCATCTGCTGCTAGTTATGCTTTTATGGTTCATTTCTGTGAGCTGCTCTTGCTATGTCTCCTGCATTAGCTTTGTACAGTATTTCACAAAGCTTTTTGGACCAGGTAAGCTTAAAACCATGATAAAGGTAGTATTCAATTTATTTTCATTACTGTTAGAAAAGACCAGAAGAGACCTTTTCCCCCTGTCATTCCAGAGGCAAGCAATGGCATTCAGATGAATTCAGAGAACAGCAGAGCAGTCTGTGCCACTTCCTTCACCAAATCATCCCAGATCAGTAACACAAACAGTCCTGGAAATGCTGCAGGTCTGAATTAACTCTTTCTTTCTTTCTTTCTTTCTTTCTTTCTTTCTTTCTTTCTTTCTTTCTTTCTTTCTTTCTTTCTTTCTTTCTCTATCTCTCTCTCTCTCTCTCTCTCTCTCTCTCTCTCTCTCCCTATCTCTGCCTGGGGTTCTACTTGTCCTTTAGCTGTCATGAGTTGTGTTTGTCTGCCATTTTGCACCACCAGTTCAATTCTTGGAAATGTTTCTCATTGATGCTACCCTGAACTCATTTCAGAACACATAACTTTTTATAGAGCAACTAATGTCAATGCCCCCACCCCTGCAACCCCCCACACCCCCACCAGACCATTATCTCAGACAGTCAGGTAAGGCGCAAACTCCAAAGGCTACGAATCAAAAAGGCCTCTGGCCCTGACAGAATTAGCCCCAGGGTGCTTAAGGATTGTGCGAAACAGCTGGCTGGAGTGTTCAAACACCTATTCAATCTCTACCTGAGGCTGAAGAAGGTGCCACAGCTAGGGAAGACCTCCTGCATCATTCCGGTGCCCAAAAAAGCACGTCCCAGCGTCCTCAATGGCTACAGGCCAGTGGCACTGACGTCTCATGTCATGAAGGTATTTGAGAGACTGGTTCTGCAGCGCCTGAGGCCCATGGTGAGCAAATTCCTGGAAACCCCCGGAATGTTGTGTATCAGGTCCGAATCAGCGTGGACGATGCCATCATCTACCTACTCCACAGAGCCTACTCACACCTGGAGGGGCCAGGAAGTTCAGTAAGAGTCATGTTCTTTGACTTTTCCAGTGCGTTCAACACCATCCTTCTCCTCCGGCTTCGCTAAGAAGCTCCCAGCAATGAGGGTAGACCACGACATAGCCTGGATCACAGACTACTTCACTGGCAGGCCACAGTATGTCCGTCTGTAGGGTTGCCTGTCCGATGTGGCGATAAGCCACATCCCCCAAGGAACAATCCTGTCACCTTTCCTGTTCACCCTCTATACCTCCGACTTCAGCCACAACTCAGGAGTGTGGCACCTCCAGAAGTTCTCGGACGACTCCTCTATTGTGGGCTGCATCAGAGCAGACGATGAGGAGGAGTACAGGGACGTGGTCAGGAGATTTGTTGAATGGTCTGAGGAGAACTAGCTCCAACTCGGCATCAGCAAGACCAAGGAACTGGTGGTGGACTTCAGAAGGAACAAGAGGCCTCCAACACCCACCAACATCCCGGGGGAGGAAGTTGAGATGGTGGACTCATACAAGTTCCTGGGAGTGCACCTGAACAACAAACTGGACTGGACTGACAACACTGAGGCCCTCTATAGGAAAGGACAGAGTAGACTGTTCTTCCTGAGGAAGCTCAGGTCCTTTGATGTGTGTAGCAGGCTGCTGCGGATGTTCTACCAGTCTGTTGTAGCCAGTACACTGTTCTTTGCCATTGCCTGCTGGGGAGGCAGCATCAAGTCTGGGGAGACAAACCAGCTGAGCAAGCTAGTGAGGAGGGCCAGCTCTGTTGTGGGGCAATAACTGGACATGAGGGACAAACTGAAGTCTGTCCTAGAGAACCCCTCCCATCCCCTCTATGATGAGCTGTGGCAGATGGAGAGCACTTTCAGCCACAGGCTCATCCCACCCAGGTGCAATACGGAGCAGTTCAGAGGCATTCCTTTGTGCCAGCGGCTATCAGACTGTATAACAGTGCCTGAGCGTTCCGAGTGTGGTGGAGGTGTGCATGTATATATGTACAGTATATATATATATATATATATATATATCCATCCATCCATCCATCCATCTTCATCCGCTTATCCGGGGTCGGGTCGCGGAGGCAGCAGCTCCAGCAGGGGGCCCCAGACATCCCTTTCCCTAGCAGCATCAACCAGCTCTGCCTGGGGAATCTTTAGCCGCTCACAGGCCAGTGCGGAGATGTAGTCCCGCCACCTAGTCCTGGGTCTACCCCGCAGCCTCCTCCCAGCCGGACACGCCTGGAACACCTCCCTAGGGAGGCGCCCAGGAGGCATCCTCACTAGATGCCCGAACCACCTCAACTGGCTCCTTTCGACGCAAAGGAGCAGCGACTCTACTCCGAGTCTCTCCCGGATGACTGAACTTCTCACTCGATCTCTAAGGGAGACCCCAGCCACCCTCCGGAGAAAACTCATTTCGGCCGCTTGTATCCGTGATCTCGTTCTTTCGGTCATGACCCATCCTTCATGACCATAGGTGAGGGTGGGGATGAAGATAGACCGGTAGATCGAGAGCTTTGCCTTTTGGCTCAGCTCTCTTTTCGTCACAACAGTGCGGTAAAGCGACTGCAGAACCGCACCAGCTGCTCCGATTCTCTGGCCAAACTCCCTCTCCATGGTTCCCTCACTCGTGAACAAGACCCCCAGATACTTGAACTCCTTCACTTGGGGTAAGGACTCATTTCCTACTTGGAGCAGACAGGCCACCGGTTTCCTGCTGAGAACCATGGCCTCAGATTTAGAAGTGCTTATTCTCATCCCAGCCACTTCACACTCAGTTGCGAACCTATCCAGAGAGTGCTGGAGGTCGCAGGCAGCTGATGCCATCAGGACCACATCATCTGCAAAAAGCAGCGACGTGATCCCCAGCTCACCGAACTGCAAACCCACCTCCCCACGGCTACGCCTCGATATCCTGTCCATGAAAATCACAAACAGGATTGGTGACAAAGCGCAGCCCTGGCGGAGGTCAACCCCCACCGGAAAGGAAGACGACTTACTGCCGAGGACCCGGACACAGCTCTCGCTCTGGGTGTACAGGGATTGGATGGCCCTAAGTAGGGACCCCCTCACCCCATACTCCCGCATAATCCTCCACAAGACCTCTCGAGGGACCCGGTCGTAGGCCTTCTCCAAGTCCACAAAACACATGTAGACAGGTTGGGCAAACTCCCAAGCCCCTTCCAAGATCCTTGCGAGAGTGAAGAGCTGGTCGGTAGTTCCACGACCAGGACGAAATCCGCATTGTTCCTCTTCGATCTGAGGTTCGACTATCGGCCGGACCCTCCTTTCCAGCACCTTGGAGTAAACTTTCCCTGGGAGGCTGAGTAATGTGATGCCTCTATAATTCGCACACACCCTCTGGTCCCCTTTTTTGAATATTGGGACCACCACCCCAGTCTGCCACTCCTTTGGCACTGACCCAGACTTCCACGCAATGTTACAGAGGCGTGTCAACCAAGACAGCCCCTCTACACCCAGCGCCTTCAGCATTTCTGGACGGATCTCATCAGTCCCTGGGGCTCTGCCACTGTGGAGTTGTTTGACTACCTCAGTAACCTCCTCCAAGGAAATTGACGACCCCCCATCATCTTCCGGCTCTGCCTCGATCGTAGAGGGTGGATTAGTCGGGTTCAGGAGTTCCTCAAAGTGCTCCTTCCAACGCTCAACAACCTCCTCAGTTGAGGTCAGCAGTGTCCCGTCCTTGCAGTATACAGCTTGGATGGTCCCCCGCTTTCCCTTCCTGAGGTCTCTGATGGTCTTCCAGAAACACTTTGGTGCCGAACGAAAGTCCTTCTCCATGGTTTCTCCGAACTCCTCCCACACCCGCTGCTTTGCCTTGGTCACGGCAGAAGCCGCAGCCCTCCGGGCCAGTCGATACCCTGCAACTGTTTCTGGGGTCTCCCGGGCTAACATATCCCGGAAGGCCTCCTTCTTCAGTCGGACGGCTTCCCTGACCACCGCTGTCCACCACGGTGTCCGAGGGTTACCGCCCCTTGAGGTACCTATGGCCCTCAGGCCACATCTCCCAGCCGCAGCTTCAGCAATGGAGGCTTTGAACACCGACCACTCATGCTCGATGTCCCCAACCTCCACAGGGATGCCTGAGAAGCTCCGCCGGAGGTGGCAATTGAAATCTCTCCGGACAGGCTCTTCCTTCAGACGTTCCCAGTTCACCCTCACTAAACGCTTGGGTTTTCCAGGTCTGTCCAGAAGCTTCCCCCGCCATCGAAACCAGCTCACCACCAGATGGTGATCAGTGGACAGCTCTGCCCCTCTCTTTACCCGAGTGTCCAAAACGCATGGCCTCAGATCAGATGATACGATAACGAAATCGATCATCGACCTTCGGCCTAAGGAGTTCTGATGCCAGGTGTACTTGTGGGCATCCTTGTGTTCGAACATGGTGTTTGTTATGGACAAACCGTGACTAGCACAGAAGTCCAACAACAAAACACCACTCGGGTTCAGATCGTGGTGGCCATGCCTCCCAATCACGCCCCTCCAAGTTTCTCCATCATTGCCTACGTGTGCATTGAAGTCCCCCAGTAGGACAGTGGAGTCCCCTGCAGGAGCCCCCAAAAGGACTCCACTCAGGGTCTGCAGGAAGGCCGAGTACTCTGAACTGCTGTTCGGTGCATAAGCACAAACCACAGTCAGAGTCCCCCCCCCCACAGTCCTAAGGCGCAGGGAGGCGACCCTCTCGTCCACTGGGGTGAACTCCAGTACAGAGGCGCTCAGCTGGGGGCTAGCTAGTATAGCCACACCTGCCTTACGCCTCATACCGTGAGCAACTCCGGAGAAGAACAGGGTCCAACCCCTATCCAGGAGTTTGGTTCCGGCGCCGGTGCTGTGCGTGGAGGTTAGCCCCACCAGGTGTAATTGGTATCGCTCCACCTCCCTCACAAGCTCGGGCTCCTTCCCCCCCAGCGAGGTCACGTTCCATGTCCCCAGAGCCAGCCTTTGCCGCCCGGGTCCGGTCCGTCGGTGCCCCCCGCCTTCACCACCACCTAGTTGGCAGCGCACCCGACCCCGACAATTCCTCCCGCGGGTGGTGGGTCCATGGGACGATGGAGGAGGAGATGGTGCTTCCACGTTGCTTATTCGGGCTGGGCCCGGCCGGGCTCCGTGGTAAGCCCGGCCACCAGGCGCTCGCAGGCGGGCCCTCCGTCTGGGCCTGGCTCCAGACGAGGGCCCCGGGCTTCCTCCGGGCCGGGTCTCTCTTCCTTTTGGTTGTTTTATCATCATGGGGATGTTACCTGTAACCCCAGGTAGGGGGGCTAGGGGGTACTACCACTTGCCCAAGGTGGACCCCCAGACTAGTGGAGGGAAGGAGGCGTCTTACTTCTCCATTCTAGTTTTGCAACTAGCCACTGCCCTAATATATATATACATGTTACTAGACATATCTTTACAGCCTGGATTTAAGTATATACAGTATGTATGTGTATTCCTAGACATATCTATTTATACAGACTCTGTCTGTCTGTCTGTCTGTCTGTCTGTCTGTCTGTCGGTCTCTCAGTCTACATCCTGAACAAGCTGCATGATATACAGTATGGCCAGATCTGCTGTAAATGAATATTGCGACTGCCTTGATTTGAAGTTTTTTTGTTTCTCATTATCCAGTGCCACATACACTGAACGTTGATGAGAGATTGAGGTTGGCTAGAGAGAGGAGGGAGGAACGTGAGAGGCAGCTCCGTAAGTCACTCAGTCTACCCTAGTTTAACACATCCATGTCTACCCCTTCCCTGCTCATATCCACTCACGTCTGTCACTCATATCGCCTCCCTGGAGGTGATCCCTGGAGGTGTTTTGGTGGTCAAGTTCCTTGATCTGTCCCCAGAGTCTAAAGAGCTGGGGTGGCAAGCGCGTGAGGAACGGGCCAGACGCTACTATGAGAAGCAACTGGAGGAGAGGAAGAGGAGGCTGCTGGAGCAGAGGCTGAGAGAGGAAAGGAGACGCAACGCTGTTGAAGAGAAGCGGATGCAGAGGCTGAAGGAGGAAAAGGTGAGCAGTCGAGTGAGCCTTGGCTTTGACAGGGATCAGATAAACATGTTTAGGCGCCAACAACTGTTCGCCACTGAATTGGTTGAATAGGAAATGTTCCTTGTTCCTTGAATGAAGGAGCGCCATGAAAGTGCAGTGCGCAGGACCCTGGAGAAAAGCCAGCGGGCCGAACAGAGGCTCAGCCAGGGTTCTCGAGGAAGGAAGCTCACCAAGAAAAATGGTAAAGGGGTAGTTTTTCAATCAGATAATTCGTTATCTTCCTTTGTCTCACCAAATGTCTATCACACGAGCTTACCTGTTACTCTTTCTAACATCACTCAGCAGTAATTCTCCTTGCTTGCTTAGTATTGCTGTCTTTTCTCTACGTTTGTGCCCTGTCTGTTGGGACTTGGCTGCATTTGGCTCGTTCCTATACAGTAGGTCCATGCCGCTTACCCCTGAGTCCGTGGGAGAAGAACTTGGTCAATCGTCTCCTGACCCCCACATGCTCCTATTTAGCTAGGAGCAAGAGTGGTGGTTGTCAGTCACAAGAAGAAGGTACTCCTCATTGGACTGCAGAATATAATCTATAGATCTATAGATTATATTGTAGATATTACATACAGTAGATACTGTATATAGTATACGAATACCACGACCAAACACTTAAATAATGGATATTTATAGAGAATTAATGGTTATTTATAGAGAATGGATGGATATTTATAACATAGAGTATTATATGGTCTGACTACTAGACCATACATACACTATCTGTCTTAATCATGTCTCTCTTGAGAATCAGACTGTGTCTCAATGAGAATCCCTGTCTAAATAAAGGTTAAATAAAATTAACAAAACTATTCCAATCAAAGATGTTAGATGAGTATCCCTGCATGTCTCAACAGTTAACTGATTCTGTCCCCTCTCTGCTCTTGTCTACCATTGCTTGCTGCATACATGCTTTCGCTGTCGTTTCCACTCGCATCCTCTTCTCCATTTCTCTCCTCAATGACTATGACACATCACCGGCTCAGTTGTTCATGTTTGTCGGCGTTCAGTTTCATGCCATTCCGTGAAAGCCACCGCCACCCCCCATAAAGCATCGCGCCACTCTGGCCCAGCTGACCACAGGACCACCAGCTCCCCCATGTACAGCAGGACCCAGCATCACTCTGGCCCAGCTGACCACAGGACCACCAGCTCCCCAAGCAGAACCATCCACAGAACCATCAACCTGGCACAAGTAACTCCTGCTCCCTGTCTCACATCACTGTATGCTTTTATATGCACCTGTATATTGTATGTATTAACTTGTGGCAAATTATTTAGTAATAACTTTTATTGAAGAAATGTTTAGCTCTACACATGATATTGTCTATATGTTCATTTGTGATGAAGACGAAAGCAGAACAGACGCAGGAAAACGAGAAGAAGTTATGTAACGGCAGTGCTCCCCAGACAGCCGATGCTAACTTGAGAGGGGGGTCATCCACAAACCCTCCAAATAGACCAACCGCGCCGTCACCCAAACGGTAGGGGACTTGAGCTGTGTGAAAGTAGCTCTCAGAGACTACGGCACTCATTTAACCATGTACATATTGTAGTCGAATATTTAAAGTATGTAACTGTAACTGAAACTCTGAGTGTTAACCGGATGTTTAAATGGATGTTGTTTGCTCACTGATCAGTGCAGGGCATTTCTCCACTGGCTATTCTCCCCTTCCAAGGTCTCAGAATAAATCTGTCACCAGACACTTCACACCAAGGCAGATGGAGCTCTCTGTAGTCCCAGAGGAGGATGTTCCAGACAACCCTTCGTTCCTCTCTCCTGGGAACTCAGGTATACTTCCAAGAACACGTGGACGAGAGCGCATTAGTGAACCCATATCCTAACTCACCAGAACCTCAGAGAACAACCACGATTAGAACTGAGGGGGCGAAAGTAAGCAACCACATCTTTGGCGCAATTGCAGCGAAGCAGTCTTAGGTTTTGTATCACACATATATCACGTGTGGGCAGCGTTACGACTTCAGTCAGTGTCATCTATCAACAGAGCCCTTCCTCATACCATACCACTTCCACAGCTCCGCCTCCTGGAGTCACAAGCAGGCCCTTGGCTGGCACCATGGACCCAGAGGAGGCCTCTCGCCTCCTGGCTGAGAAGAGGAGAGGAGCGCGCCAGCAGAGAGAGAGAGAAGAGGAAGAGTGCCTGCGGAGAGAGGAGGCAGAGAGGTGCTTTCCAGAGAGTTTATCCCCAAAAACATTCTAAACCCTACAGGCAACTAGAGAATGTTTGGATTGTTGGTCATTGTTGGTGCAGTGTCTACCAGGTCTTTTCAGGTGTATATCTCTTGTGTGTGGTGGCAGGCGAGGCAGACAGGAGCTGGAAGGCAGGAGGGCAGAGGAGCGAGCATGGCAAGAGGCAGAGGCTCAGCGTCTGATAGAGGAGAGGAAGAGGAGGGAGGAAGAGGACCAGAAAAAGGCCCGGGCAGAGATAGCCATCAAAACCATGGAGGAGGCTGCACTCCTCCAGAGAGAGGTGAGGGATTTGATTTCTGCACAAATTACAAGCGGATATAGTGCTTATTACGAGATTGGATCGATGGAGATTCTCAACCGAGATGCCATTTTAGTCCTGGACCAGATTCAGTCTATGTCTGGGCCTGGGAAATGGCCCTAGGTTGTGTGTGCCAGTGTGAGAAGTAATGCTGCGTCATCCCTCACCCTCACCTGCTTTTCCAGAGAGAGGAGGAGCTGGCCCATCAGCAGGAGAAAGCAGAGCAGCTGAGGCTGGAGAGAGAGAAGGTCTTCCAGAGAGAGGAAGCCGAACGCCAAGCGAGGAAAAAGGTGATTTGAGACGTGAATAATAGTGTTACTAAGAATGTGATAGTAATCCAAATTGAAGCATGATAGACAGAAGTAGAGCAGGTGCGCGTCCTCTAGTTGCCCTCCTATGGGTTTTCCGCTATAGTCAATCAATCAATCAATCATAGCTTTATTTGTATAGCGCATTTCATACCCAGAGGCAACACAATACGCTTTACAGAGAACAAGGGAGGTGGGCATACGACCCACTCTCTACATATTCCAGAGGGAAGCAAAAAAACAGTAATCACCCGGGGGCCAGATAAGTGAGCTGTAAAAATTCTTCCCTGACCCTTCTCAACAACGCGATCGAGCAAGCTCCAGGAGTATGTTTGTCTACCGGCTAAGAACATTTATAAATGTAATACATTACATTAAATTACATTTCAGAGCATCATAGGAGAGAGAGTCAAACACCATGTAGAAAAAAAACAGCAGGTCGGTGGGGATAGCAGGACTCCAAAAAGAATAAAAGTGCAAGACTTTAGGCTCAGTTTACATTTTTTATTCAAATCAAATCAAATCAAACTTTATTTGTATAGCGCATTTCATACACAGAGGCAACACAATGCACTTTACAGAGAGCAATGATGGGGGGGGGGGGGTGCATAGGTCCCACCCCTACATATTCCAGAGGAAAGAAAAAAAACAGTTTCACCTGGGGACCAGAAAGGTGAGCTGTAAAAATGTGTGTGACCTCACTCAACGAGGCGATCCTGGAAAATGTCTATTGGCTACGAACATTTACAGAACAATAAACATGGGCTAAATACTTCATAGCTCTCCTATCAGTAGAGTATACAAATAGTTACAGAGATGTTGCCTACATGGTAGGCCATTATGTGTTGGCTATCCCTGTAGACTCTGATATGATATTTAAGTGAGCGAGCAGACACAGGGGTTTCTATCAGACTCAGGGTGGTCTGCAGGTGACAGTGGGGCATCCACTGGACCTGGTTAGAAAATAGGAGGGAGAGGCATTAGGGAGAGGGGAGGCAGAAAAGGTTTAGTAGCACACAGAGCCATAAAAGCAACACAGATATTAAAACAGACTGTGCCAGTCGTAGGGCAACCAGTATCTGTATACACATCTATATATACACACAGTGCATAACAATATATACACCAATGTATACAAAGGATTCACAAGCAGGCTGGAGGCTGCCTTTCTGTGTCCTGTCTAGTGATTGTAGGCTGGACTGAAAAGGTAAGTCTTAAGATCTCGCTTAAAAATGTCCATTGTTTCAGCCCTTCTTAAGTACTCTGGCAAGGTGTTCCAGAGGTTGGGGGCATAGAAACTGAAAGCTGCCTCTCCATGTCTCTTGGTCCTGGATTTTGGAACTGTTAGGAGTTCAGTACCTGAGGACCTGAGTGGTCTGTTGGGCATGTACCTGACAAGCATGTCTGAAATGTATTCAGGTGCAGCTGGTGCACAACTGTGGAGAGATTTATAGACTAATAAAATAACTTTGAAGTCTATTCTAAAAGTGACAGGTAACCAGTGTAGTGATTTTAAGACTGGTGTGATGTAGAGGCTCAGTTTACATTTTTTATTGGGCTGACGCATTTCGGCATGTGTCATCATGCCAAAACGCATCAGCCTAATAAAATGTGTACACTGAACTTAAAGTCTTGCACTTTTATTCTTTTTGGAATGCCGTTATCCCCACCAACCCATTTTTTTCCGGAATAAAACATATAACAGACTTGTGAGTTATTTCTTTTTATTCCAGCGACTGGAGGAGATCATGAGGAGAACAAGGAAGTCCGACCCTGTTGACAAGGTAAGAAGAGGAGTAGTGCCCTCAAGTACTTATGACAGCGGTCCAAGCTGGCCTGATTCTAGACTGCTTTGACTTGGAAGACACTGAGAAATGTTTGTTTGATAGGATTACATTGAGCGCTTACGCCTTAGTTGATTTATTTATATATTTATTTTACCTCGCTGGATATGGGCTGCAGGTTCAAAGTAGAAACTAAACACATAGGCCTACGGGCCCTGAAAGGGCTCATAGTAGTGTACAACCACCAGTTTGAATATTGTTCCACCCAGAACCCAAGACAAGGATATTGAGCCGGCCTCCATAGAGAATGAATGGGGAAATTTCATTCAACAACTGTACATGATGATGACATGCATCATGGGTGGGGGACGACAGGTTCTCTGTGTACTTGATGAAGCAGGGTCGTTTTGATGGGAGGTAATCAGAGCATTTGATGGGGCATTGCCCCCTGTGCTCATGCCTAGAACCGGGCCCGGGTCCAAGCTTAACCATCTCATATTTTTCGACTGAAGGAGAACAGGGCTTATCTTTGGTTAAATTTAGTATTTTTTTCACCCAACACAGAAACCTCCACCAATAGAGAACTTGGTGAAGGAAGCCCAGCCAAAGGACAACACAGAGCATGGGCAGAACGGCACCATAGAGGAGGTGATGAAGCTGCCTCTGGGGACCAAGCCGTGCCAGCTGGGCTTGCCCGCTGTAGAGGACATGGTGCCAGTCGTGGCCTTCAAAGAACGCAGGTCTCTGAGAACTCTCAGCGGCATGGAGGAGATCCAGGCCCACCAAAGAGCAGGTGAGAGACGACACAGTTTACCACCAAGTTCTATTCGCTTGCCTTCGTTATAGAGCATTCCTACACAATCTAACCAGAGATGGTTTCTCTTGCTTTCTTGACACTCTCAGAAGTCATCTGATCGTCAGCCAGATGGGTGAAAAACCAAACATTTTCAAAGCTGTGATTCTCTGACTCTGCGTTGGAATATCTTCAGCTCCTTTCCTGCCCTGCACTTTTAGAGAGCATGTGAAAACACAATCATATTCCTTTGAGGAATTCTGCATATTGGAGCATATCACTGTATGGACATGCACTCATTCCAAACACTGGCAAATGTGTGTGCAATTTACAATATTAGACAAGATTTGCTTTGTTCACAGTTAGCACAATGGCAATGTGTCTCCTAGAGATGTACTGCACTGATTTAGACAGTGATGAATTAACTATAGTAGGGTGGATTTACTACAGTATATTGTCAAATACAGTACAGTATTGTGGAAATAGGTATTTTCTTTGTCAACTTTGAATTACTCTTTAATGACGGTTGCACAATCATGGCTAGGGGTACCGTATGCTTGAGCTTATTCCTGATATTTCTTGACAATGCTGCTATTTAAGCACTTTCCTTGCAGTTACGTGCTGTTGTAACTTGTTTCAACAGTTTGGTTTGATGTGCATAGAGGCTCCACTTTGTATCCTTCCTTATAGTTAAGATTTACAATCATGTTTTTGTAAAGCTGCTATGTAACTTTGTTCCAATCAGTTTCCATGCTGTTGTCATTGTTCACAATAGCATATTAATTTGTGGCTGACCACTTGCAAAGGCAAAGTACTTGGAGGTTGTGCAATCATTTTAAAGAACCAAGCAAAGTATCAAAGAGTTGTGCAATCATTTTAAAGAACCAAGCAAAGTATCAAAGAGTTTAGTTTAAGTCTATTTATTAAAACTTCTAAGTGTAAAAATCCGTACATCCCCTGCATCAGTCTCGCAATGGTTTAGAGACAGACTATCCCTGCACCAGCAAGTCTGTTTGATCAACTATTGCTTGTATCATTCCTCTCCACTGCTGTCTGTAGATACAATATAATCTATTGTCAAAATTGTAAAAGCCTTTAAACATGTAAACCGATTAAAACTCTTGTGACTAAATGGGGCAATACACTTCTGTTGTTACAATCCATCGTTCATTACATAAGTTTAAAAAAAAGAAAAGTGAGTAAAAAAAAAGATGAAGTAAGCATAAACACATGACAGAATACACGCATGATCTCTTAGTGTTTGTCTGGAGGGTGGGATATGTCTTGTGAAAAGGGGGAGGCAGGCAGCCGAATAATCTGCAGTAGTCGCCTTGTTTCTTCGGTCTGGACGTCGACCCTCACCAGCTGCTCCTCCAGATCACTGCTGACTGCAAAGCCTCCATCTGCAGAGACACACCACACAACAGGCTGACTCAGAACTGCTTTCATGATCACCAGACACACCACACAACAGGTTGACTCATAACTCCTTTCATGATCACCACACACCACACAACAGGCTGACTCAGAACTGCTTTCATGATCACCAGACACACCACACAACAGGCTGACTCAGAACTGCTTTCATGATATGTTGCAGACATTCTTTATGTGATTATCACTAGTCATTTTGAGGGATTTACAGCAGTCTCACATTGACTAAAGATGAGCCGTGTTTTTTTTTGTGTTTTTTTTTTTAAAGCCTTGTGATTCCGACGAGCAATGCTGTTACAAAACCACTACAAACCTTTCTTGAGGTTGCATAAAGTGACAATGCCAAGTTGTTGGAATCTCACTTCCTGGTTTTTGAGGAACATCAGCAAATATTCTGAGATGGCAGGATAATGAGGTTGCAGTAAATTGATGACTTGGCCTATAAATTCAGCAGAAACAAAAAAGTATCCAATTTGAAAACATATACAAATCAAAATGCTCGTCATAAAAACCAAATATAGTTGGATACCAACTGAATGACACTTTACCATTCATTTGTAGTTTGCTGATGATGGAGGCAGAATTATATGACAACTCTGGATTTGTCATTTGCCCAGATAATTCCACAAGTCTTCCGGTATGTTCAGGGGTCATTTGTGTCACCAAATGAGACTGAAGTGGGTCTGAGAAGAAGATGACAACTGTGAGACACTAAGGATTAGAGTACGCTTCTGATACAAGTACAGTACCCTTCTGATACAAGTACAGTACGCTTCTGATGCAAGTACAGTACGCTTCTGACGCAAGTACAGTACGCTTTGGATGCAAGTACAGTATGCTTCTGATGCAAGTACAGTATGCTTCTGATGCAAGTACAGTATGCTTCTGATACAAGTACACTATGCTTCTGATACAAGTACAGTACGCTTCTGATGCAATTATCAATTCAACTGGTCAGTGACCTGGCCAAAGCTCTAACTGACAAGCCTCATCCATGATACTTACCGCAACTTGTCAGATGATGTAAACACTGTGTCACACACAAGAAGATCTCATTAGAGGCCTCACTGGACACAAGGACCTGGAGGAGTCCTGTCAGACACTCACTGTCCATCAATACCTAGAGACCAAGGGGGAACTTTACCATTAGAGAATTATAATGTTTTTCATTACACATGCTGTTTATCATTGATCAATGTACAATGAAACATTAGAACTGGGTATAGACTTTCCAGGCTCAACTGCATCTTTACCTGTTGACCTCTTCCGATGCTACACAGGTTGGTGATGATGTCAGCGCTGTGACTGATAATGACAGAGCTGGAGCTGTGACGGAGGAGCAGCTGCCCTACAGCCTCCAACAGGCCCTCATTCACCAGGGTCTCCTGAAACCAGACCACAGACACATTGTATGATCACTTCACAATAACTTAACATGAGGTTGCCGATCATCATATTGTGATGATTGTACACTGTGAGAAGTCGTTAGGCCTACATTATTGGGTGGGTGAGCCGACAGCTTAGACAACAGTACTGTTGCAGACTCAGCCAAAGGGAGATCAGAGGAGCACAGCAGCGTTTTCAGAGGCAACACACAGTCCAGCTCCATCAGCTGCTCCTGGATCAGAACTGAGGACAGAGAAGGTACACTGTTACCGATGTACCTCATATAATACTGTATGTGAATATGTGTTTAAGAACACTGATTAGGTGAGTACATAAAATGAAGCATATATACCAGACCTGGGTCGACAGACTATTTCAAATAGTTTCAATTACTTTTGTAATTGATTGCTCGTCTGGCACAATGGAATCACTGGGCTGTTTGCAATAAGGAAAACCCCACCCACTCGACACTCCAGGTTGACTCAAGCAAGTATTTCAAATGGTACTTCAGCCCAAGTCTGGTGTGTATGCAGTTTGAAGCTTGTTCTGTTATAATTATTACCATTTCCTGAGAGAATTTTGAGGCACATGCAAGCTTGGGAAGCGTTCTGAAAAATTTGATAAAGAAGTTTGGTATTTGGCTGTAGGTGTAATCAGACAGTTGGATAGCTTTGTTTCTATATTACCTTTTGCACAGATGAGGATGTAAGCCTCAACAAAGACTTCAGCAGAAACTGATCTCCAATGCCAAGCATTTTTGGATGATGCTCCTCGACTATGGCGATGTTGCTCAAAGCAGAGCAGCTGCAGAGCTATAATTTACAATCATTGATGGTTAAATAGACCAAGGTTTGACATACAATAAGCACTAACATGGTCAATTTATACTTTTATCTACTAATTTTAACAAATAGTGTAGCAGTGTAGTGTTCACATCCAGTTTAAAACTCTGTTTTTAGCCAAGGCAAGCCAAGTTTATTTATATAGCACATTTCAGCCACAGGGCAATTCAAGGTGCTTTACATCCAAAAGGGATGATCAGCCAACAGGGCAATGAAAGGAACAGCTCCCTCCTACTTCCAGGCCATGGTCAAGCCCTACACCCCTGCCCGACCACTACGCTCTGCTACCTCAAGGCGACTGGCTGCCCCATCACTCCGAGGCCCCTGTGGTTGATCAACGCGGTCACAGCTCTTTTCTGTCCGGGCCCCGCAGTGGTGGAATGAACTGCTCACTGACGTCAGGACAGTGGAGTCGCTGCCCATCTTTTGCCACAGGCTCAAAGCTCAACTCATCAAGAAGTACTACCCTGACCTTCCCTCTTAAGCACCTAGCTCTTGCACTTTGGCTTTAGTACTAGATTATGCTCTTAGTCACTTGTTTAGAAAGATGCACTTGTGAAGTTCTGGCGAGTCGTGGTATACTGACCACCTACGTTGAATGCAATTATTGTACATCGCTTTTGAATAAAATAATCTGATAATGACTGTAATGTACAGCACAAAATATTATTACTATGCAGACCAATCATGTGGGTAAATCTAAGGCAGCAGTGGAAGATGGGGTTGTTTTTTACCTGAACCTGAGAATCTGATGATTGCAACAGAAGAGTCAGAACAGGAATAGCTCCATTTTGACACAAGGCTCCCATTGACCTCTCTAGAACCAAGAGATTAGAGAGATTAAGGCTGGTGAACTGGCAAGGAAGATTTCCTGCTGGTCTGTAGATGATACAGTTTACAGAATAACAAAAGATATAGATTCTAAAAATTCATTGTGTGTATGATTCGTATTAATGGCACACAGCAAAGGATTTCAGGACTTGGGGAATTTTATTTATATCCTCAACCAACTAATCTGTAAATTGAACTACAAACAGGTTTAAAAATGTCATCAGGGAAACGGTACACAATCAAGTATGCATAACCCCATATAGACCTACCAGATTGTGTAAGGCTTAGGAGGGCCCAAACCGCATTTTCTTGAACTCGAGGATCGTAAGACTTGGCTAAAATCAATAATGGTATCACTCCATCAGCAGACACAATGGCCTCTCTGTTTGATTCTAATGGAGAGTCAAAAAACAAAACAAGTTGTCATGTCTGCTTAGGTAACAGGATGTGCTGCTCATTGTGTGTGTACAGTAAGGTGAGACAAACTGGAATGTTGACAGATCTGAGGAAACTCAGAAAACAGAACGTTCCGAACCGTAACCGTAAAGTCTTTTCCCATTTCAGCAAGTCCTCTAACAGCAGGAACACATCCATGTTATGATGTAGAGCATTTTTACTCATAGATTAGACCAGCATAAAACAACAACAACAACAACAACTCCCACCCACATACACCCGCCCACACACACCTGATGAGGCCAGCATGGCAACACAGGCACAGGAGTTACACTGGACAGCGGGGTCCTCAGACTGGAACATCTCTAGGATGACATCCAGCATTCCTATCTCAATCATCTGCTTTTTGCACACTGAAAGAAAAATGCTTGAATGAATTAGCAGTTTTAAAATCACAAATTCCATTGTCACAGCAGTATTTCATGGACCAGGCACTGCAAGTGCAGGTCTTCCTTACCATTGTCCTTTACTAGCAGATTGACCAAGGACAGTGAGATGGTTCTCTGCACCTCCAGGTCGTTTGATAGAAGCAGTGCAGGGTACGGCTCCAAGAAAGCATCAGGCAGGGGGGACTCTACTGCAACCAGTCATTAGAAACCGTCAAGTCATCACACTTGATCACGCCTTATTATTAGAAACGCTGACGGGAAATCTATCCCCCCCCCACCTGACGTGAACACAAGGACTTATTTGCATATCAGTTACAGCATAGTGATATCACTACAACAATAGAGTTATGTTAGGAAAACCTGTTCTGCAAACACTGTCGACCATTTCAATTAATGTGCCATACTAGTCTGTAGCACTCAAAAAGCATTCTTGCAGCATAGCACAAAAATCCAAAACTAAAGTACACATCGAACACCTTAATGACATGCCATGTGTTAACCAGATAACACTTACATTGTTGGCTAACACGTAAATAATACATGGCTGCAGCCTCTTGCAGTTCACGGTCTTCTGATACTGCAAACGTATTTAATGCCTGCAGACATGCTTGACTGAGCAGAGGGGGGTCATGGTCTGGAAAAAAAAAAAAATTAAAGTTGCATTGAAACGGACGTTTGAGATCATCTAACTTCCGTAGTTTGACGTATTACCGACGCAAACAAGCTATGAGGGTGGGACATACGTTTAGAGGAATTTGATTGGAACATTGACAAGTGGACGGGTTTTAAAGGACAATGCTCGTTTTTGACAACCTGGGGCCGGTTGCACAAAACATCTTAAGTTTTTCCCTTAAGTATGACCCTTAAGGGTTAATTTCCCCTTAGTTAAGGGGATTACTTAAGGGTGTTGCACAGAATCCCTTACATGGTTTCCTTAGCTAAGGGGAAACGTTAAGGGTTTTCATACAAGGAAAGAGATTTTACAGCAGTAAAATTGTAGTTTCCATGGTGACCATTGGTTTGCTTGCACGTGACCGGCTATCTGTCACAACACTACACTGGGACGTCCTGAGACGCTGGGGAAAATGTCTGAGGAGAAAAAGAGAAAGCCGACCCGGTCTGAGGAAGAGAAAGTTGATGGAGTGTTGATTTTTCCGATTAATAAATTGCTCCTCGTACTGGGTGGGTGCTTGAATCTTGATGTGCGTCCCGTCTATCACCCCGCACACTTTCGGGAAGCCAGCAACATTAAAAAAGTGCGCCGCTATCGCATCCTCCTCCCGTTTAGATGGGAAGTTGACCACCTCATCCAGCAGACCGGTAAGGGCGTTTGATACCCGGTGAACCACACGGCACACAGTAGAACGGTGGACATGAATAATGTCTGCGAGGACCGACTGAAAAGATCCCGTCGCATAAAATCGGAGCGCAATCATCAATTGCAACGAGGCTGGAAGCGCATAGCTTCGGAAGGTTGGGTGGTCCAAGCCCAGGCGGTCGGACAAGTCAAAAATGGACTGTCGATCAAATCTGTAATTAAATATCAGTTGTTCCTCACTAAGAGTGTCTAGTGGGTTCTCCCTGTCGCGGAACACTCTTCTTCGGACTCGATTTCCATCGTTTATGTTCATAAACGCAGCCATAACTTAGCTAAGGTTGGGGTAGAGGTCCCTTATGTTTTTTCCCTTATTTTGCTTGCTAAGGTCTTTTGTGCAACACCTTAACTGACTTTAAGGGACTCCTTAAGTATTATACCGAGATAAGTAGAAAACCTTAAATACTTGAGGGACATCTTAAGGAAACCTTAAGGGGAATACTTAAGGTTGTTTGTGCAACAGATTTTATTTTAAGGAAACCTTAAGTCAGAACTTGAGGGAAATATTAACTTAAGATGTTTTGTGCAACCGGCCCCTGGACCTTATTTACGACATATTAAAAGACGTTTGACTCACCGAGATCACTTTGGTGTAGTTCGGAGGCATGTAGAAGAAATGTAAAATCCAGCGCGAGCCAGTATATATCCATGTAATGGCGGTGGTGGGGGCACCGTGAATGCAGTTTCTAAAAATCTATTTTCTGCTGCGAAACTGTTCGCATGCCTCTGTAATATGATCTTTCGAAACGTCTTTCGAAACGAAATAGCTTCCCCACTTGCTCCAGCACGCATGCGCACAGCGCGCAATCGTTGCTCCAGCACGCTGTGCGCATGCGTGCTGGAGCAAGTGAGGAAGCTATTTCGTGTCTAAAGATGTTTCTAAAGATCATATTACAGAGGCATGTGAAAAACCACAAGAGGCCTACGCTCTATGTAAGCACAACTAGCGATTCATAAAGACAGATTGATGAAAACAACCGTTTCAGTTGAAGCTGCATTCTCAGTGCCCCCACCACCGCCATTACATGGATATACTGGCTCGCGCTGGATTTTACATTTCTTCTACATGCCTCCGAACTACACCAAAGTGATCTCGGTGAGTCAAACGTCTTATAATATGTCGTAAATAAGGTCCAGGTTGTCAAAAACGAGCATTGTCCTTTAAGAACTTTAGAAAGATTCGATAGAAGGATAGAGGTTGATTGACAGGTGGATTATTGGCCTAAAATCTAAGGTACCTGTTGTCCTCATTGCACGCGACCGTTTTCCAGGAAGTAAGAAATAATATACTTTGATATAAGAATACAACAAAAGTAGAATTTTGTAATTTTTTTGGCATACATCGTTGAATAGGTGAACACTATGACCAATTATGTGAACCAAAATAGGACAGAATGCTTTTTTCATTTCAGTGCAACTTTAAGTTCAACCTGAATTTCAAACTGGTCATGGAATTGCTGGTCAGTGGTCACAACTATCACGGGCTCAACTGTGTGCAAAGCTCTTGATTGATCAGAACTATGAAGAACCACTGTATCTATGTTTCTGAAATGTAAGCCTACCTGTGTCCAGTTGCTGTAATAATAACGAGTGGAGAGCGTTTCTTTTTTGACGCTTCTTCAGAAGCCCCGCCTGTGGAGTCGATGTAGCTTTTCTCAAACAGCAACATCGGCGTAGTGCCTCGACACAGTCTCGTATCTTCTGCCCTATCTCAGTAGACACTGTCCTCACAAGAGCAACCAAGTTGTCGAGCAATTGTTGACACTTTTCACAGGGTCCGATACCCATGGTCAAAATGTTGCAACAAAATCAATTCGTTAAAAAGCATGCATCTGTAGGAAAAGCCTACTCCACCTTTGATGCAGCTACTACCTAGAACAAAGACACACCTGTCTATTTATAAAATCTACCTGTGAAATAACACGTGGTACACATATCCCCGCCCTGTATGTTTTTTGCCACCTAGCAACGAGGTATATAGCTAGCTAGCCACTCGCCTAAACTTGCGCTTCGAGTTATCCACCAGTCTACTGAACTAGTAATCAGAATTAACGTTACAATAATAGGCTACAGAGGTTATCTAAACTAAGACACGTGGATCTTCAACAATTATTAAAACCAATCTGTATGAATCTCTATAGCCTAAATAAAACCAGTTTTTATTGTTATCCGTGGCTCATGAATCTTGCTTAAACTACCATCACGAGTCAATCAGTCACAGCCTCTTTTAAAACGCTTCTCCCAATTCTCTCCCAAATGTGTGTGCTCCAATGCGCTCTCTCCGTCAGAGCGGTGCCACTTGATTTAGACGTGTCCGAAATGCCCGCTACCTGCTATATAGCAGGCGAGAAGTAGCATGCTACTTCAAAACTGTACCTGCTATATTGTCTAAAAAACGGCGAAAAACGTAGCAGCATAGTCCAGAGCATGCTATTCCGGATGCTACGTCACTGTTCAGCGAAATGTACCTGCCATCAAATCATGATTCTGTGAAATACATCGTATCAAAAAATTATTTCTTTATCCAAGCATCTTAGTTTTAACAGGTTAATTATAGCGGAGCAGGTTATATTTGCTCGTATCTGGTATTTATTCAGAAAAAAAAGGCAAAAAAAAGTAATTGCAAGCCAACTTCTGAAAGGACAGTCAAGTCGAGTCAATTTTATTTATATAGCACATTTACAAACAGCTGTGGCTGAACCAAAGTGCTGTACAGATAAAAGCAAAAGATACAATTAAATAAAATTCAAAGCAAAAGAACAATACATTTCTGCTCCCGTAACAACAGGCAATAATTTTTAATTAAAAACAGCCTGTGAGGCTCCCGATTGACTAATAAAATAGTGAGGGGCAGAGTTCCTCAGTGCTTTTTGGCCAGGCTGTTGTTTAAGGCCACTGAGGAACTCATGCTGTGCCGCTCGACCGGTCGTCCAGCTGACACGCCTTTTCGACCCTGAACTGAGCTTCCTCCGTGCCACAGCTGTGGGCTGGCAGCCAATCATTGGGCCTTGGTGCTGGCAGCCCGCCTCAATGTGGCAGCCCGTCTGCTGGTCTGAGGACCAGACCTCCCAAAGGTGCGGATGGCTGACAGCAGTTTGGATGGGTTGGTCTTCAAGAGCTGGTGCTGCTTAGCCATCTTCACCAGTCCAGCCAAGAAGACAGGATCCTCTTGGCCCCTTCTCTTCAGATCCTCCAGCATGTTGTCCACAAGAGAGGCATCACCTGAATCTGTGATATCCAAGAAAGAAATAGGTTTGAATTCATTTTAAATGTTTAAGAGGGCACTGTACAGTGTAGGAGCAGTTCAAAACTAAAAATTGCCATTGTCAACAATGCCCCCTCTCTGCTGAATCACTGAGTACTACTGTGGTCTGTCTGTATGGTAGTCACATGGTTTGAATTACTTTGCTTAGAGGCGGTACATCCATCATATAAAATGCTTGTTTTAGAGTTGGGAAAATGATTTGAAACCTTCTTACAATGTAGTCATCTTTCATGTCAAAATAAACGTATCACTTGGTTAAAGGTTTGCGATTTTGATCTGTTGGGGCAATTCATAGTTTATTTTCATAAATCTGAAAGGTGGACACCACTTTTTCACTGACTGCATCAGTAATAAGTGAGAACAGATTGTTTTCAGGTGCGCACGGTGCTTCAATCAAGTGTGAGTGGAATATTTATGTACATGCCAAGTATGTAAAAGTATTTGGACAACAATATATTTCATAGGACAGTATGCTGAGACAGAAAATATAAAACTGTGGTTTCTGCAATCCTCTACTGTTTGAATTTATGAGAATTGTCTAAATAACAAACTCACACACTCAAAACGCACCTTCTTGTGGCCTATAATGAGCAGCCATACTTGTGGAGGGTTGGGCCTCTTGTCCTGGTAGTCCACCTGTGAAGAGTTTTAGTTACTTGTGTAACTCAATTTCTCATAAAATGTTGCATTCTGATGGACTGGTGTAAAGCAGAGACCAGTCTAGGTAGAGATACTTTATCACTGTAACAGATGCAATGCTAAGGAGGCTCTGGGAATCAGCCCTTCGGAAGGTACATCGTTAGCTCGATTTGCGATGTACCTTGGGGAGCGCTGTTTACCAGAGTCTCCTTAGCTAAGGAGATTTGTATAAGAAGTCTCCTTAGCCAAGGAGGTATACCTTGGCTACTAAGGCTATGGGAAACAGTGCACCATCTAAAGGGAGAGCTAACAACGTCTCTTACGATGCTTTTGGCGCAACGATGGCTCAGGGAAATGCAGCACAGGTTCTTCCAGAAGCTCTTGCTCCTGAGAAGCTCCAGCAACGCTGTGTCCAGGGAGGGCTTCTATCGATACAAAGATATACATACATTTAGTTTCTCACATGGTATCAGTGGAACAGTCAGTTATTTTGTTATTTTACTCAAGTAAATAACTCCCAAGTGTATGGAAATTAGGGAAGGGGTCAAGGGTGAAAAACGTTGTACTCATGCAAATCAAACAAGGTAAGATGAGGTAATAAATCAACTTTTTCTTTCTACAGGGCTCCTGAGAGGCATGTGGTAACAGTATAGGACAATATAAGGTCAGAAAAGCAGGAAAAAATCACATCCCTGGGTGCTTTTTTTGGGTGGGGGGGTATTGTTTATGACTTACCTGGCTGAGTAAGTCTCAGGGGCTGTAGAAAGTTCAAAGGGAAGTTTGCTATAAAACAAAGAGGGATGGACATTAATGCACAGATAACATACAGTACAGGCTGTTAGTCAGCACTTGAGGGAATTGGGGATTGTTATTAATCACACAATGTCCAAAACTCTGGCGCTAACCTACAGGGCAATGAAAGGAACAGCCCCCTCCTACCTCCAGGCCATGGTCAAACCCTACATCCCCTCCCGACCACTACGCTCTGCTACCTCAGGGCGACTGGTTGCCCCGTCACTCCGAGGCTCCTGCGGTAGATCGACACGGTCACGGCTCTTCTCTGTCCTGGCCCCGCAGTGGTGGAATGAGCTGCCCACTGATGTCAGGACAGCAGAGTCGCTGCCCATCTTTCGTCGCAGGCTCAAAACTCATCTCTTCAAGAAGTACTACAACAATCCTCCCACCTAAGCACTTATTATATTATATTGCACTGTACTTTAGATTGTGATTCTTGCACTTTGCTTCAGCACTAGATTATGCTCTTAGTCACTTGTTTGTTTTAGAAAGAAGATGCACTTGTGAGTTCTGGCAAGTAGTAGTACATTGGCTCTTCCTACGTTAAATGCAATTATTGTTAGTCGCTTTGGATAAAAGCGTCTGCTAAATGACTGTAATGTAATGTAATGTAATGTAATGATCATGCATCAAGTCTGTGCTGTGCCCTCCCCCTCCCCCTCCCCACAGCAAAACAACACACTTCACACACATGCATTTTTACTAGCCTGGTTCTACCAGTCTGCGCAAGATTTTTTTTTTTTTTTTTAAAGTGCGCTCTGTTCAGCTCAGACTAGCCCTATGGCTAGTGTTGGCCATCTTGAGAGACCAAACTCTTGACGGAACAATCAGGACACAGTGGGAGTGATGGTCCGGAGGTCCCAATAAAAACAATGAAATAACATTAAGCATCTATCCTTTACGTCATCGAAACTAGGGCAATTAGGGCACAGCTCTCCTTACACTTGCTGTTGTAGCTCTCCACCTGACTTGCCAGAGCTGCCAACATGGTGGGACCAGACTGACTGCCGTATTCCTCCCTACACACTTTTTGGAAACGTCTGAAAAATACAATGTAATTTCGATGTCACTTACTGCAGAAACTATATAATCCATTCATATAATACTATTCCATTGCACTTTATGATCCTTATTTTTAATTTAATTTGTATATTGTGTGAACTTACTGCCCTGCCTTACTGTGTATTCTGTATTGATATCTGCTTTTGTTGAAACTGAGCGCACCTTGTGACCAAAAACAAATTCCTAGTACGCTTCGGTGTTACATGGCAATAAAGGTCTTTTAATTCTGATTCTGGTGATTCAGGATGAGAACATGGGGCTGCCATGCTGTAAACAATCTTCTTGTTGAACTCGCAGAGAATCCATTCTAGCCACGGCATCAACTCGCCACATCTTCATATTGGGCGTGTTAAGTAGCTGAGCGCTTGCATTATAATGCTCAATGTGAGCACTGAGAGATTTTCAAAACCACTTAACGTTCTGCTCCAACTGAGCGTTGAGTTGCTAGGAGACGAGAACTTTTCAACTGTTGTCAATCATGTGTACGAGCCATCCTTTCGGCATCCAATCTTGTTTTTTTTGGCTCAGGTGATGATGATGACTATAACATGGTTTGGCTCAGACTGATCGTAGTTCAAAACTGCTCACTTGTGCCTTGAGCAGATCAGTCTGAGCGTAACTGAGCAACCTGTTAAGTGAATTCTTCTCACTGAGCGCAACTGAGCTGCTCAGCTACTTAACACGCCCATTGTCTACCGGCATGCATCTTCTAAATGACAATTGTTGGGACAATATGAAACCATCTGACTTTCTTATGTCTTTCTGTGAGACCATCTGACTTTCTTATGTCTTTCTGTGAGCTCTCATTTTAAAAAGTTGGTTATATTTGACCTTTTAGATTGACTATTGACATGCAAGGATGAAGATTGTCCAAGTAGCATCAGCTGGACAAAGACAGGAAGTTGTAATGCAGCAATCTTGGAGGCGGATCATTGAAAATATATGTTACATAATAGTGTAGGTCAATAGGGAGTGCAGATATCTTTACCAATGTTTTGATGTGATGCCTACCTTTGCACAAAGTTCAGGTTGGGGCAAATCTCCCTGTTGGCTGCAGCTTTCACATACTGCTCTGTGTGCTCCATCTGGAGGTTATGTTTTAGAACAGCCAGAGCAGATGTAGGAGTGTGGCCAAGTTCAAATAGGCCTGTCAGGACCTCTATAGCCTTCTCACCAACATCTCGGTAGCGGAGGGCATCCGCGACATGGAGGTTATGATTGTGCCTGTTACTAACACGTACCTCCAAAGGCAGGTCAGGCATATGTGGGTCTTTGCTCCTGTAACAAAGGATATATGAATGTATCATTAACCAGAGTGGTTCACAAATTCAGACATTCGCTGTAGTCGCCCTTTGTAAATAAAGTAACCATAACGATGGTTACGACTTGTAACCCCAGTTCTATGAGTGGAGCGAAGCCCCACAGGCTTCGCTCCTAGTGGCTTGACCAATCGTAGCTAGCTACGCACACTGAACAATTTTTACTATGCACGCACCTTGACCAATGGGAGTAAACCGGTGCCTTGCCAGAAAACCCGCAAACCCAGGGTATAAATAACCTGTCATACCGTCAGTTCGGCTCCTAAAGAAAACTTCAGCGAGCCAAAGGGGGTTCAGCAAAGTTATCTTGCCTGTGGGGCTTCGCTCCACTCATAGAACTGGGGTTACAAGTCGTAACCATTGTTCTATATCGTGGAGCTCTGCTCCACAGGCTTCGCTCCTAGTGGCATAGGCGGAACGGAGCGAACTGCACAATGTACTCTTGCTGGACCCATTCCTGCAACATAGGTCAGCCTGGCCGAGGGCCATGCCCCAAGTACAAAGACACACGCAAGTGTTTGTACCCGAAGTCCCGCCCACTCGCCCCTTAACAGGAGGCGGTAAGGTGCATGCGGGGAGTCCTACCCGAGGCGAATACGCATGGAAACGGCCCGAACAGGACTCAACCCATAATAAGATAAGCCCCCAAGGCGGAACACAGAAACCTACTGTTCGCCCAGAGTCGCCATGCCCAAAACAGAGGCGGCGAAAGAGGAGGGGGGCATATCCAAAAGATAGTACCGGATAAAAGGCGAAGGCGAAGTCCAAGAGGCTACCGCACAAATATCCGCAACCGCTACTCCTCCAAAGAGGGCTGCCGAAGCAGCCACCCCTCTTGTGGAGTGTGCCCTCACAGTCTCATAGTCATAGGCGTGGGTAATGCCCTCGCACAACCAGTGGGAGAGACGCGGCGAGCCCACTTTCCCAGGTCCATAACAGACTAGTAACTGGGATATGGTCCTGACCCCGGCCGTGCGCCGGACATACTGTGCCAAAGCACGTACTGGGCACAACCGATGAAAACGGGCCTCTTCCTGGTTTGCCTGCGGCGGAGGGAAGAAAGCCGATAACTCAACCAGGAGCACGCTGAATGCACTCTGAACCACTTTCGGAACAAACAAAGGGTTCGGTCGCAGAACAGCCTCGCTGACGAGACATCCTGGCTGTATGGACAGCGCCCGTAAGTCACTGACCCGCTTGCCTGAGACAAGAGCTAAGAGCAAACTAGAGAGCCACTTAAGCGACACCTCCTCTATGGGTTCGAACGGCGGAAGATCTCACTGCGGCGCCGTTGCCCTCCTCACGGGGGTAGGTGCCGAACCCACGTCAAAAAAACTTCTGACCAATGGGGTGTGTGAAGACCGTAGTCCTTGCGAAGACCTCGTGACAGGCGGAGATAGCGGAGGTATACACTCGGATAGTAGACGCCGCTATCCCGCTTTCATGATCCAGAAGGTGCTGAAGGAACTCGAGAATAGCCTCCACAGAGCAGCACTCACGGAGCAAATCTCTCTCTTCGCACCAGCGCGCAAAGGCCGCCCACTTGCTAGAATAAAGCTTAGCAGTGGAGCTAGCACAGGTGCTCTGGATAGTTCTGATTATGGCTGAAGACAGTCCTCTGCGGGACAGTCTCTGCCGCTCAGCCGCCAGGCCACCAATGGCTTGCCCACTACCGGGGGAATGCAAATCGCGCCCCTGGCCTGGGACAACGCGTTCGGCCACAGCGGAATGGGCCATGGCTGTTCCGATGCCATCGCCGCCACTTCCGCGTACCATCTGGCTGTGGGGAGAGCCAGGGCTATCAGAATCACTGAGGACCCTTTTGCCCGCACCCTGACCAAAAGCGGCAGAATGAGGGCTGTTGGAGGGAAGGCGTATAAGAGAACCCCCGGCCACGGAGCATGAGCGAAAGCGTCCGTTCCTAGCGGGGGGTTGTCCTGAGGAGCTAGGGAGTACCAAAGGGGACAGTTCGCATTCTCTCTTGACGCAAACAGGTCCACCTCCGCCCTCCCGAAGCGGACACACAGAAGTTTCACAATCTGGGGGTGCAAACTCCAATCGTCCCGTCAAGGGCCGCCTCGAGACATCAGGTCGGCCCCGACATTCAGACGCCCAGCTATGTGAAGGGCTTTCAAGGACTTGAGGTTGGCCGCCGCCCACACCCACAGGTCCACGGCCAGGAGGTGAAGTGACTGAGAGCGAACACCGCCCTGGCGATTGATATAGGACACCGTCGTCTGGTTGTCCGACCTCACTAGCACATGGCGGCCGCGCACCAGCTGTGCGAAGTACAGCAGACGCAGAACCAGCAACACCGTCACCAACACCACACACCCCCGACGGCCTGGGACTCGCACGTCCCTCCCCACCCATCGAGGGAAGCGTCTGTGAACACCACAACGTAATTTGACACTCGGCCCAGTGGAACCCCACGAGCGACGATGCGCCGGTCCATCCAATAAGCCAGGCCCGTCGACAGTGACAGGGGTAACCGCACACGGTGACGTCTGTGATGCACAGGATGCAGACGAAGCTGGGCGAACCATCTCTGAAACGGTCGCATGTAAAACAGGCCGAGGGGGACCACCACATGAGCTTCTGCCATGAGACCGAGCAGACGCATGACCAAATGCGCTGAGACCGCCGCTAAAGGGCGAGCCCTCCGGAGAGAAATCGGAAAGAGACACTGACATGTCCATGACCCTGTCGGCACAGCGGCGCGAGAGCTGTGTCCAGACATTTCGTGAATGTCCGCGGTGCTAGAGCATAACCGAAAGGGAGTCTGGTATAAGCCACGCCCTGAAAAGCGAACCTCAGGAACCGTCTGTGCCGAGGCACGATAGGAACGTGAAAGTAAGCATCCTTCAGGTCTATGCTGGTGCAATAGTCGCCAGGGAGAAACATCTCCAGTAATTGACGCACCGTCAGCATGCAGAATTTCAGTTTGGAGACTGACTTGTTGAAGAGGCTCAGGTCCAAAACTGGTCACACACCGCCCGTCTTTTTGGGCACGAGGAAGTAGCGGGAATAATAACCTGTATTCCTCTAATCCGGAGGGACCACTGTAACTGCCCCTTTGCCCAATAGCTCTGTGATCTCTCCCGTGAGAGCCATGGCCTGGGCAGGGGACGAGACCGCGGTCTCCACCACACCCCGGAAAGGAGGCGGGGGACAGTGGAACTGGATGGAGTATCCCTCCCTCAGAACTCGACTGAGCCAGCTGGATGGGGAGCATAACGCCATCCAGGTGGGGAAGTGGTCTGAGAGGGGCTGGGCTGAAAACCTCGGTATGTGGGAGAGGAATTGGGTATATTCCTCCTCGACCCTGACCGCCCCCGTAAAACTGAAATGAATCAATCACGGGCCATGGGGGTTCGCCCCCGAAAGTGCTCCGGAGAAACCACAGGAGTCCCAGAAGCCCCCGCCTGGTTATCAGCCTGCTGAAAACGCGCCGCATCAGACATGACGGCGGAAGAGCTCCGCACGTTATGCCGAACGAGAGGCCGTTTCCCCCTCCCTCTCTCCCGCGAAACCCGCAGGTTGACTGGAGAGGGGGCCGGCGGGTGCAGCGAATGTGAGCTGGGCACCGAGGGGTTAAAAGCTAACGAGCAAGACCCCCCAGGTGAAAACCCGGCTGTACCCCTGAGATCGGTAGCCAGATGCGAGGAAATCAAGCCCTCTACACTGGGCGAAAACCGAGCGCTCGCGGGGGGCTCAGAACCAGAGTGAAAACCGTAGAATGACAAGCAGGGGATGCAGACTGTGAAAACCCATAAACCGAGCCGTGACAACTTGAATAAAGTGCAGCAGCGTGTTTATTGAACTCGGTCCTAGTTACATGGGCGCTCTCCAACTCGCTCGGAGGGCCCGAACACAGAACATCACTGGGGCTCGAAATACTGTCTGACATCCCCGCAACCCGTCAGTAGCTACGCGGCAACTTGGGCACCGGAGGTCTGATGGGAGTAGTCGTGGGCTGTCTCTTGTGTGCTCGTGAGCCCCAAGCCGGGGCGACACGGGGCTGCATCGAGGGAGGCTGGGAGGGCAGTGGCTGCAAAGCCGGAGCCTCTTTCTCTCACCGTGCCTCACCGTCCTAGCACCCTAGCATAGGGTGCTAGGACGAGAGACAGGCGTCTTACCTCGAGCCCTGCGTCTGGTGGCGCCTGAGGAGGCGGGACGGCTGTCGGGAGGGCAAGATGGTGGTGCCCGGGAGCCCCTCTGGGTGTGAAGATGGCGCGAGAGGACCGCCACATCCTGGTCCCGAGCCTTGCACTGTTCCAGGAGGTTGGAAACGGCCAAGCCGAACAGACCCTCCGTAGAAATGGGGCTGTTGATGAGAGCAGCCTTGCTCTCCTCTTCGAGACCGGTGAGTGACAACCATAGATGGCGCTGTTGCACCACGCTGGAAGCCATAACACCCCCGAGGCAGGAAGCGCTAGTGGTGACCAGCCTGCTGATGGCTCCCGCCGCATCCGGGAATTCGGATTTGAGGGACTCAGTTGGAGCGTTGTTGTCGTCTAGCACCAGGTTGGAAATGTAGCAGGCCAGAAGAGCGATGGAGGAACAGGCTGCCACTGCCACTCCAGCCGTGGACTCGAGTACCTGCAGCGTGAGCCCTGAGGGTAGCCCTGATGTTGATAGGGCTCTCCCATTCCGCCCTGACCCAGACCTCCAGGCCAGGCATGGCGGGTAGGAGCTGGCGTTTACGCCAACCGGGTTGGCCGTAGCGTACCAGGCTCCAGAGCGGAAGCCCTCTTCCGCCTCATCCTCCGGACTCTGGACACCGAGGAGGGATGCCGCCCTGCCGATGAGAAGCGGTAGGTCGCGGCGAAACTCACGGTCATCTCCCAGAGCAGCAGAGGCGGCGGTGGACGCCCCAGTGTCGGAAGCCGCGGCAGAATCTTCGGGCCCAGACAGCTCCGATTCCAGCAGCCGACATCCTTCCCTACCTCGTCGGGTTGAAGGGGGACGGAAACGGCATCTGCCGGCGGTGACAGCTGGCACGCCGGGAGTGTAGTATCCACGGCAGGTGTGGGTTGGAAGGAGTCGAGCTGGTCCAGCGTATCTTCGGGCTGTTGCTTGAAGAAGAACGCCGTGCGCTCCATCCTAGCCGCCGCAGGAAGCAGACGGCAGTCCCCACATGCAGGAGAGGGATCCAGTCCCTCGGTGGCATGCCGCTGCCCCAGGCAGATGAAGCACAGGGAGTGCCGGTCTTCTGCCGCCGTGGGTTGGGGCAGCGGCAGCGGAAAGAAGAAGAAGGTAGAGGCGGGGGCGCTGATGCTGCCGGCATCTTCTTAATCGGAGGATTGTTCTCTCTCATTGTTCTCTTCGCGAGCTGAAGATTTTAAGGAGACGAACTGACGGTATGACAGGTTATTTATACCCTGGGTTCGCGGGTTTTCTGGCAAGGCACCGGTTTACTCCCATTGGTCGAGGTGCGTGCATAGTAAAAATTGTTCAGTGCGCGTAGCTAGATACGATTGGTCAAGCCAATAGGAGCGAAGCCTGTGGGGCGGAGCTCCACGATATAGAACCATCAGTTTTCCTGTTGCACAAGCATAACCTACTCCATACTTTTTGCCTGGTAGGCTATGCTGTCTAGTCTACTCAATCAGGAGGCAGAGGTAGTAGAGAGACCATAAGTAGATCAATAAACTCACTTGCTTGTTTTCCCATCAGATGTCTTCTTCAAAGTTAGGAACATTTTTGCTTCACAGCAGGTATTCTTTGTGTTCCTAAAATTGCTTGCCCCACTCTGCCGATGCTGACACCTGTAACTTGCCTGGAGACAGATACATGTTCACATACATTCAAACAAACATGCACACACAGTCTGATATATTTGATCATTACTAATTTTTAGAATGCTTTTCATTCCAATAGCACAACTCTTACTTTGTATAACACGCGGCTCCCCAACCTAGGTCGGGTAACTTCAACTCTCCATGTCACCCCAGATGACCTGTTCAGGTTCTCCACCCACTCCTTGGCCTGGTCCACAGTGCTGACAGCCACACGCACAGTGGCATCAAAGGCAGCGTGGTCTGCTAGGGAGGCCACCTCTTCATAGCAGCACACATGGTCGTTATACGGCTGTGGTAGCCAACCCTTCAAGTAAGAAACAAACAGACTAATGTGTTTTTTTTTTGTGACCAAGTTTTATACATAATAAGCTGCAATCAATCCTCTTCCCCATTTACCATATCAGGCAATATCAATGAAATAAATTGATAATGGAAAAATAAATGAAAATAATAATTTAAAAAAGTAAATAAGTACAGGTGTAGGTTGAGTAATGAGGCAAAATATAAATTATTAATAGGCTACCTGCCCACAAACATGCACAAACTGTATATGCATGATGCATACATGACATTGACCTACATGTAGCTACATTATTAGACAGACAGACATACATATATACAGTAGCGTAATAGCGCACATTTGATTGTTGTTATAGACACTGGGCCTATAATTGAAGAATAATGGGTAGCCTGCTATTCTGAAGACTGCTTGCAATAGGCAATAATAATTATAAGCCCTATTCTATTCTCGTTGTATGTCGTTAAAACGCTGGTTGCAATGGATTAGACTTTGTGTGGTTACTGTTGTTTCCTTATATGCTGTGCATTATTGCTGTCATTCTCAGTTGCATAGAGGGGCGGCATAACTGTGTGTTTCATTAAATCAATAACTCAATAATCAAAAGCCGTGGTAGGCTATGAATTTAATAATCAGCTTTTCGGAATAGTGACCTTTCGGAGCTTTTTCAGAATAGCCAACCTTCTGAATAAAGACTAATGTTAACTAACTTAAAGGTCTTCCCAATCAATGAGAAAGGGGATAACGTAACGTTAGCTAGCCAAATGAGAGCCTACTCTGTAACAATTTAGGGAAGACAACAGTTAAGGTCAGCTTTACTTTCAACTGCGGGTACTCCTCGCGTCCTGAGCACACCCTGTCACAGAAACAAAAGCAAAACATGACTAGCTTATCCATTTTGCTAACGTTAACATGAGCGAATTACCATCTCTGCTAGCTAGCTAGCTCGAGAAAGCTAGTTTAACTTACCCGCTTGTAACGTTAGCTTGAACGACATCTGCATGGCAGTAGGGTAGCGCAGGAAAAATGTTAGCTAGCTAGCACAAATTTAACGTTAACATTAGCAAACTTAACACAACATTAGCTAGCTAGCTGAGTTAGCTAACTAACGTTAAAGTCCCAGTTAACCAAAATCAGAGATTTGCTTGAAAACACATTCTATGTGTTAGTGATGCATTGCTGATAACATGTAAAAATGGGATGAACCATGCGTAGTACTGAATTGTGAAGTTAGACCAGTTTTGTGTTTTTGACCAGTTTTGATTTCTGGATTTTCTGGGCGGGTTTAAAACGGTACCGGATGACGTAGAGCGGTGTTCTTAGCATATCCCCGCCCTAACACTATATAAAGCTAGAACGGATTTGAATCTTCGGTTCTCCTGCTCAATCTTGAGTCTAGAATTAGCTAGTTTTAACCAACAGTCTAGAATTAGCTAGTTTTTCTTAGTCAGCAATGCCTATGCATAAAACTAAACGAAAATGCATCCTTCCTGGATGCCAGCAGGAATGGGATGATAAGGTCTCCTTCTTTCACTCCCGAGTAAAGCTGAAATGAGAAGCAAATGGTTAGCATTTTTGAAGAGCCATGGTGTTACAGAGGAGTCTGTCACCGCTAGCGCCCGCCTCTGCAGCAAACATTTCACTCCCGAAAGCTTCTGCAATTATAATATGAGGCTTTTGGGTTTCACGGACTCACGACTGGTCCTGGTGAATTCGGCGGAGCCAACCATCTCCCTCCCCGGCCTCCATTCTCCTCCTGTCGCATCAACCTTTGGTGCCGACACCGCTGCCTTGTGTGCTTATAGCTAATTAACGTTATAACGTTAGCTAGGTAACGTAAGCAATAGGAAAATACACTGCTACGTTAATCTACAAAACGTGTCTTGACATTTATTTGGTAATGTCAGCTATGATGAATTATATGTAATCTTAGGAGGAATTATAGCTAACATTAGCTATGTAGCTTGTTGCAGATGGGAGTGTGTATATAACCTTAGTCTAGCTAACATAGCTAGCAGCACCGACCAGGCGACCACCCACCAAATAACGTTACGGATGATATATTATGACTATAGGCGTTAACTATACAGAAACTGCCTGCCATATTTGTGGCACCTGATGTGCGTATGGGTTCACCGGTAATGGTTACAGTATATTTCTCCAGCGGGAGACCGGGAGGCGGGAGCGAGGGGGATGGTTAGGTAGACCAGCTGCAGCTGGAGAAAGACGCACCCTCTCCCAGTGAAGCGGTGCTCGGCGGCTACTGGCTGAACATTCCAGTTCTGTTGGATATGTTGCGGGAAAGTTGAAGCCGAGTGCTCGTTATTCTCACACATAACATTGCCAACGAGAGTGGATGAGTCTGTCCCGATTATTATTATAACTCCGGTAGTGTACGCTTCTTCGCGCTATCAGCGTTGTTCAAGCCAGTGACTAAAAGGTACATTTTAAACAACTTTTTCCATTGATCCCAAGGGACGACAGGGTCGCCTGGGAGGGATAGGAATGGGTCCGGAGGTGGCAGGGAGAAAATAGGGACAGACTCATACATTCCTCGTTGCCTGTTTTTGTATTTTGCATCTAAGGGCAGTAACACTGGCGCGTTGGTATAGAGTAGCTACAGTTTTACCTGTGTTGTTTGTCAGGAGGTAGGTTAGGAGGAAGCATCTGTGCGTTTGACTCATTAGACAAGTGTAATTTCAACTCCTCTCTGTTTTCACAAAGCTGTGCCTTCCTACCACAAAAGAGACGGCGTGCCAGTGTGACAATATGCAGACCAGAGAACGGTTTGACAGGTTCTTCCCTCCACACCCCCTCCACACGCAATTGGGTGTGGCTTCGGTGCCTTCAGCAGACACGCCCCCACAGTCTCAGACCAGAGAATGCTGCTGATTTTTAACCGATTTTGAAGCCTTATTTTATATACTTAGCGACATTTTTAATCACTCAGATTTGGCTGGGTGGTTAATGACATGTTTTCCTGTGGTGTGTGAAGCTCATAACAAAAATTTGAACTGGGTTAACCTGGACTTTAACGTTACCTTCGCTGGGTGTAAGGGTGGTCCATCTTTGGCTTTGGGCTGTAACGTTAGCGCATTAGCTAGGCGAGAAGTTAGGAAACGCTACGCAAAAGTGCGCGGCAATTTCATGCACGGGGTTTCGCGGTAGCTCAGGGTTTTTTTTTTTTTTTTTTTTTTTTTTTTTTTTGGTAGCTCAGGGGTGCTCGGAGGTTTTTCGTCAGGGCGTCGTATGCGGAAGCGGGCGTGGCTTAATCTAAACTGGGTTGCGAAACGCGTAGACGGGGGCGGACTGTTGTTTTGGATCGACGCCGGCGGAAGTGGCGATCGGGCGGTGGATTCGAAGTGTTTGGTTCTGGTGGGATTGCATAAACTGTACTCTGACTGTATCAACATGTCTACTAGTTCGGATGGTGGTGGTGGTAGTGGTGAGTACAAGACACAAATGGAGTGGAGTGAGGCGAGGCCGAGGAGGAGCTTGAAGAGGAGAGATCGGGGGAAGGGTTCGGGAGGTAGTGAGTCCGAGGGCGGCTGTGTGAAGCAGTCGAGACTCGGTGGAGGTAGCTCTCGGATGAGCCCCGGTCGTGTCGTGGAGTGGAAGGTAATTGTGGAGTTTGATCAGGATGGCGGGCACTGTCATCCCCTTAAACTGACTACGGCGATCGAGAAAGAGATAGGGAAGGTGAAGTTTGCTCGGTTTCTCGGCAATAGGCGAGTGTTGATTTGTGCTAACAGCGAGATACAGAGTAGCAAGATCCTGGGGTTGTCGTCGCTTGGCGGGGAAAGGGTGAAGGCTCATGTTCCGGGTGCAATGGCGCGATTGAAGGGTGTGATTTCGGGTGTGCCTGTGAGTGTGTCTATGGAGGAGATCAAGAAGGAGCTGCGTGGAGGCAAGGTGATTGAGGCCACTAGGCTTATGAGCAAGAGGGATGGCGCGCTGACGGCCACCTTGTCAGTGGTTCTTCAGTTTGAGAAAGCCCTTCCTCCGTCGGTGCAAATGGGTTACGTGAGGTATAGTGTGAGGGCATTCATCCCCAAGCCGCTCAGATGTTTCAAGTGCCAGAGAATGGGGCACACAGCACAGCAATGTAAGGGTCAGGTTAGATGCGCCCGTTGCGGGGGCCAACATGAGTATGGGAAGTGTGAGGTAGATGCCAAGATGCGTTGTTGTAATTGCGGGGGTGAGCACAGTGCTGCATATGGTGGATGTGTAGCGCAGATTGAAGCCAGGGAGGTCCTACGGGTTAAGGTGGTGACAGGGGTATCGTACGCGGAGGCGCTGAAGACGGTTAGGACGGCGGGGCCGAGCAGCAGGCCTCCTAGTGGTGTGACTGAGAGTGCTGCAGTGCAGAGTGTTGGTCCTGTGCCGGTCAGGCGGCCCCAAGCTCCAGCTCCACCGCCTAGTGTGTGTTCCCACAAATGTAGTGTTGGCGATGACACACTGGTAGTGGGCAAGGTGGATTTTGTGGCCTTCATCTGTCATGTCATGAATGTTGCAGCGCAGCATAAAGGGAAGAGCGATAAGATCAAAGCCATTGTGGAGGCAGCCGAAAGATTCCTTGCGGTGACAGAGGTTAAAGCGGAACAGATACATGCTTTGTTGACTAAACCAGTGGATAATGGGGAGGGTTGACACCTTACTGATGGTGCTTCACGTTCTGCAGTGGAATGCTAGGAGCCTTGTATCCAATGGCCAAGAATTGAAGAAGTATATATATGAGTTAGATGTAGTTCCTGATGTTGTGTGTGTGCAGGAGACTTGGCTGCGGCCTCAGTTGGATTTTGTGATCCCCGGGTTCAGGTCTGTAAGGAAAGATCGGGCGCACAATCAAAGTGGTGGGGGGTGTGCGACTTTTCTGAAAGATGGGCTGGCCTATAGGGAGGTGCTCTCTCCTGTGGATGTTGAATGTGTTGTGGTTGATTTGTGCAGCCCGCAGGAGGGGGGCAATATTAGGGTGGTCAATTTCTACAATCCGTGTAAGTCGCTTACAGTGGACATGTTCCAGGACGTAGCTGGGGCGGTGTCTAGGAAGGAATTGTGGGTTGGGGATTTTAATGCACACAACAGTTTATGGGGCAGTCTTCATACAGACAGTAATGGTCAGGTGGTGGAAGACGTGTTGGATGGAAGGTCGCTGGTCTGCCTTAATGATGGGCAGGGCACGAGGCTTGATGTGAATAGGGGTACAATGTCCTGCCTGGATCTTACGCTGGTGTCAAGTAGTCTGGTGACGGCCTGTGAGTGGCGCGTTATGACCGAGTCGTCTATTGGGAGTGACCACTTTCCAGTTCTCACGGTTGTTCGTGCGAGTGTGTATGTGCAAGACGGGTGTGCACTTACTGGGTGGTGTTTCGGGAAGGCTGACTGGGAGGTCTTTAGGTTGTCTTGTGAGGGCACGGCTCATTTGGTTGCTCTTGAAGGTAGCATAGAGGACTGCGCAGCTGAGATGGCTGGTCATATATTGAATGCTGCTGTGAGTATTCCGAGACGGTTGACCCAGCGTAGGAAGAAGGTGGTGCCGTGGTGGAATGAGGAATGCAGTAGTGCGGTTCGAGCGCGGAACACGGCTCTTAGAGTTTTGAGGAGGGACCTGTCGCCCGAGAATTTGGTTGCCTACAAACGGTGTAGGGCTGTTGCTCGTAGGGTGGTGAAAGGCACAAAAAAGAGGACGTGGACGGAATTTTGTTCCTCTATTGGCAGGAATGTGCAGCTGGGTGAAGTCTGGTCCATGTTTAAGAGAATGAGTGGGTCGAGGGCATCAGTCCGTATTCCAGCACTGAATGTTGGGGAGAGGCTGGCAGTGTCTGATAAAGAGAAGGCGGATATGTTGGGTCGTGCTTTTGCTGCAGTGCATAGTGGGGAGCACCTGGATGAAGTGCATAGGCAGCAGAAGATCTGCACTCTTAGTAGACATGGGAATGTGTGGGATCGGAGAGGTGAGTTTGGGTCAACTCTAGATGTGGACTTCACAATGACAGAGCTCAAATTAGCTTTGCAGGGTACCGGGTATTCAGCCCCAGGGCAGGACCAGTTATGCTATGCCATGTTCCGACAGCTACCCGTGGCATCTTTGCAGCTAGTTCTGAGATTTTTTAATAGAATCTGGAGTGAGGGCCTCTTGCCATGTGGGTGGAAGAGTGCTGTGATTTTGCCATTTCATAAGCCTGGGAAGGACCCTGCTGTGCCTGATGGCTACAGGCCCATCGCGTTGACTTCTCATTTGTGCAAATGGATGGAGAAGGTGATAGTTCGCAGGCTGTGTCATGTGCTGGAACAGAGAGGGCTACTGAGTCACTGTCAGAGTGGATTTAGGAAAGGGCGTTCCACGCTGGATGCTCTGGTTGGAGTCTGCTCTGATGTTGAGAAGTCAATGAAAATGAAGGAGGGGATGGTGATAGTGTATTTTGACATTGAAAAGGCGTACGACTCTATGTGGAGGGATGGGCTACTTATCAAGTTGAGTCGGTTGGGTATTGTGGGGAGGTTGTACAATTGGGTTATGGACTTTTTAACGGGTAGGACACTTACAGTCAAGGTGGGTGCGGACGTCTCAGAGCTGTTCAGCATAGTGAATGGTATCCCTCAAGGGAGTGTGATCAGCCCGGTGTTGTTTAATGTGATGATTAATGATATTTTTGCGAACCTTGAGGGATGCATCAAGTCGGCTCTTTATGCAGACGATGGGGCCATTTGGATGAGGGGAAGGAATGTGCCGTACGTGTTCGGGAAGCTGAGGCAGGCAATTGAGGAGGTGGAAAGGTGGTCTTATGAGTGGGGGTTCAAACTGTCAGCGAGCAAGTCCTGCTACATGGTGTTCACTAATAAACGCAAGCTCGAGGCTGGGGGGCTCATGCTCTATGGTCGGCCTCTGGAATTGGTTACGGAGTTTAAATACCTGGGCCTGTGGCTCGACAGCAGGTTTACATGGGCAGTACACATTCGCCACTTGGAAACCAAGTGCAAAAAGGTTGTCAATCTACTGCGTGCTGTGGCTGGGTGTGACTGGGGGGCAGGAACGCAGTCAATGCTGGACGTTTATAGGGCACTGATGAGGTCAGCTCTGGACTATGGGGGGGTGGTGTATGCAGCGGCCGCTAAGTCTACATTGCTTAAGGTGGATCGGTTGCAATACAGGGCTCTGCGGATCTGTTTGGGAGCTATTAGATCTACCCCCAATAATGCGGTGCTCGTTGAAGGCGGAGAAATGCCACTGGAGCTCAGGCGGGAGAAACTGGCGCTGGCCTACTGGGTTAGGCTGCAAGGGTGTGGGGACGACCACCTTGCTAAGCTCACGTTGCGGGATTGCTGGGAACTCAATAGGTTCCAGGGGACTGGGTTTGGGTGGACTATTGGAGCCACAGTGAGGGACTATGGGCTGGAGGGGATGGAGTTCACTAGGTCCGCCCCAGTTAGTTGGGTGCCCCCTTGGCTCTTCCCTGAAGTGACCGTGGACAGGCGCGTTCTGGAGAGAAGACATGGATGGCAGCCGGGTGAAGTGGGTTTGAACACGGGCAGGTATCTGCGTGCGAGTTACTACGGGTGTGTGGAGATCTACACTGACGGGTCAAAGGATGAAATGGATAGAGTGGGGGTTGGTGTGTATGTCCCGGGGTTCGAAGTGGGTCTTTCCAAGCGGCTGTCTGATATGTTATCTGTGTACACGGCTGAAATGGTGGCGGTCATCCTTGGGTTGCAGTGGGTGGAGGAGGTCAGACCTGATAGAGTGGTGGTGTGCACGGACTCCAAATCGGTGCTGGACAGTATACAGTCCACCCAGTCCGTCAGGGAGGATCTACTTATTTAATTGTATCACAGTTTGTTTAGGCTTCACAGGGGTGGGATAGACGTGCAGTTTTGTTGGGTTCCGGCACATGAGGGGGTGACAGGGAATGAGACTGCAGACCGACTGGCGAAAGGTGCGCTGACTAAGGTCATCTCGGTGCCTGTTCCGCTCGGGAAGGGAGAGGGGAAAGCGGTGATTAGGAGGAAGGGATTTGAGTTCTGGCAGAAGAGGTGGGATGAAGACCAGAAGGGGAGGGGGTATCACAGGGTGCAGAAGTCAGTTATGGTGAAGAACTACACTGCACAGACCAGGAGGGAGGAAATCGTCATGGCTAGACTCAGGTTTGATCACACGGGACTGAACGGCACCTTGTTTGTACTGGGGAAAAGGGGGAGTGATATATGTGGGCACTGTGGAGCTGCGGAAAATACTGAACATGTTCTGTTGCACTGTCCCAACTATGGAGTAGAGAGAGAGAGACTCCGGGATAAGGTCAGAGAAGCAGGTCGGGAATGGACTTTGAGGGGTTTACTGGGCACGGAGGGGGAGGGGGTAGGAATCTGCAGGAAGGCTCTATTTACTTTCTTGGGACACACACGGTTGTGGGGCAGACTGTAGTCTGTGAGCACTAGGATGATGACATGATGATGCACACTCTTGTACAGTAGGTGGCGGTATGCACCTTTAAGCTGTTTGCGATCCGCCATAAAACCCAAGGAAGAAGAAGAAGAAGAAGACTGTTGTTTTGGAAACCATCGCAACGGAGCCGCTGGTGGCGACACAGCTAAATGGGGTCTAAATCACGGCAACTAGCCAGCGAGGTTGCTACTCATGGTGAGCTAGCTAACCAGCTAATGTGTTTAGTGATTTTGAATTTGCAAGTAATTCTATCCACCAGCTTAACGTTACATTGCTAACGCCAAAGCAAACTTGATAGCTAGCTAGCTGGCTAGCTAACTAGCACTAACAGTTAGCTAATCAGCTAGCTAGTGCTAGCTAACGCTAATCTAAACTGGTGCTAACGTTAACTTGCCACCAAGAGTCCGACAGTTAGTTATCTTGCTTTCTTGCTTTTTCAGAAGGTAAATCTCGTTCGAGTCCTTTGTATGCACGATGAATACCCGATCAGCGTTCAAGAATGCCAGCTGGTGAGTGCACATAGCCTAATAGCGACTGCAGTGATTTGAGATCAAAGTGCAGCAGCTTAGGTAGCTAGCTAGTTATGGACATGCTGTAGTTGCACGCCATATAGTGCTCTATAGTCGATGCAACCTAGCAGTACTGTTCATTGGAGGCTGTTGTCTGTGCCATCTTCACAGGTGAAAGTGAAGCCCGAGCAAAGACCAGGGCCAGATTTGATGAGGTCTTCAAGAAATACACCGACCTACCATCAGAAAGTAAAAATAATAATAAGAAGAGCCCTCATCCTCAGGAGAGCATTGTGGTGAGTGGGAACAGGTCTATGACTTAAGCTTTGTGAAGTTCATTTCTGCATCTATCAAATAACTCCCATGTATGCATAAAATGATTGGGTATTTAGTTAACATTTGCATATTATCCACTCCCCCCTCACAGCTCCAAACTCTGAAGAAGAACCTTGACCTTGACAAAGACACGGAGGACAATGAGACCATCCTTCAGAATACTTATCACCCCGATCAGGGCAGCCCTCGTTTCACCAAGAACAAACGTAGAGAGAGGGAAGTAGCAGAGAAGGTCAACGTCAACAACAATGGAGAACAGGTGGAGGGTCAACCCACCAAAGGCAAGAGGAAGAGTAAGAGGGAGCTTCCTCCGGCTCCTGTCCAGGATGACTCCTCCAGTTACATCATTCAGACGGACCAGAATTACGGTGCTGGAAATGGTGGAGCCTCCAAATCCAAGATCCCCGTGGAGCCAGATGACCCTGGAAAAAGACGGAAGAGAAAAAGCAAGAAGGAGAGGAGTAACGGGGATGAGGACGCCGCAGTAGAGGGCCGGGAGGTGGAGGCTGCAGATGAGCTGCTTCACGAATACCAGCAGCAGATAGCACAGGAGGAAGAGAGGGCTGTCAAGAAGACCTTTGGCAAGAAGACAAACCCAGCCTCTCAGGAGGTAGTGTTGAACAATGAAGTTGGAAGAAAGAAAAAGAAGAAGCTGAGGTCGTTAGATACTGAGAGGGATTCAAGGTTTGTATACTCTGATCATCAGTGAAATAGTCTTCGCGCTGTATCCAAAATATTATTTTGTGTCTTAAGTTGTCATAGGGTGCTAGTCCACAAAGTATAACCAGTACCATAAAAAACAAAGAATGGGACACACTCCAGTAAGATTACTTTTGGGGGATTTAATCAAAAGTGATGACATTTTCTAGAGCTGGAGCTCAATGTTTCAAAATTGTGCGTCCCGTTCTTTCTTTCTTAAGGTACTCGGATGATCAACCGGGACTTTGAATGACCTGCAGATGCCCTGAAAGGTGGGGAACAGTATAGGGATTGATTCTGTTTTTTGCTTAACAGTATGGTTTCAGATCTGCAGCACAGCCAGTCTGATGAGGTTTCAGAGAGGCGGCCCAAAGAGAAAACCTCTTCTACCAACAAGGGCCCCGATAAAGACACAGAGGTGGACTACAAAGATGATTCTGTACAATCCAAAGGGAAAAAGAAGAAGAGGAGAAAGCAAGGTGGATGAAAGCAAACTTTAACCAAAACATTCAACCTGTTCCATAAGATGTAATGAAATGTGTGTAACTGTTTGTTGTATTTGGTTTCTAGTGGTGAAGGAGAATAGCAATACGGAAATCGAGATACCCAGCAGACCAGCCTTTGATGACAGTCTGGTGCTGGGAGTCTACATCCACAGGACAGACCGGCTCAAGACTGACCTGCTGGTGTCACACCCCATGGTGAAGGTCCACGTCATCGATGAGATCACTGGGCAGTATGTGAAAAAGGAAGACAGGTGAGAATCTGGTGGTTTTGTTGCTAAAGGTTGTAATCTATTTCTCCACCTGCAGCCGAGTGCCAATTATATCCATGAAAAATACGGCTTGAACTTATCTTTTATGTTCCACTGTATTTTTCAGTCATCGGCCGGTCTCATCGTTCTATGAGCAAGAGAATGTAGACCATATTCTTCCCATCATCACCCAGCCCTTTGACTTCAAGAAAAACAAATCGACCATCCCAGAGTGGGAGGAGCAGATCATCTTCAATGAACGTTTTGGCTATTTTGTTCAGGATGATAATGAAAGCCCATGTGTTATGCTCTTTTTGGAGGTAAGAAGCATACTCCATATGTCACAGGCCTCGCTGCGTTACTCGTCAGTATCGCTCACCTTCACTTGCCCATGCTGGGTTCAATCTCGGGTCCTCTGACTTGCCAATGCACATGAAAACCTTACATGAACACCTCTTTAGCCAGCTACGCCACCGAAAAGCTAGCGATTCGATGGCACGGATGGTTGGTATTTATTTATACTGAGTGAATGTAACCAATCCAACTCCATAGGAACCCATTCCATTCTTTCCATTTTCATTCTTTCAGTTTTCAAATAAAAGTCATTCATTTTATATTGTGTAGGTGCTGGACTTCATGACCATGGAGGAAGCCAAAACCAAAGTAGATGTTGACAGACATGAGCGGGGATTTCGAAAAATTGCATGGGCTTTTCTAAAGGTAGGCATTTGAGGAAAAAAAACTTCAGAAGAAACCTTGAACATTTGATTGGTCTGTTATTGAATATAAAACCTCCAATTGTGACATTTAACTTTCATGTTTCCTCCAGCTTGTGGGCACTAACGGGGTGCTGAATATCGACAGTAAACTCCGTCTCCAGCTCTACTGCCCCCCTCCACGGGCGAGAAGACAGCCTCAAGCCATTGAGGTGGTGGACTGGTGGAGAAGATATCCCCGGAACAGATATGCATCCACTCTCTATATCACTGTGAAGGGCCTCAAACTCCCTGATCATGTAGGTTTGATATTTCATTTACAATTTCACTGCTTTTATATTTCTTTACCGGTATATTAACATTTCATTACATTATATTATTACACGGCTCTCTGGACAATCACGCATTCTACCGGTGAATTATTTCTGGATAATTCACCGTCTTGGAGCAATAATCACCGCTGCCAAAGGCAACACATTATATGTCTATGGGCAACAGTTGGAGGTTGTCTGAAAGTTGCTGAACATTCTAAATATCAAGGTTGTCTTTTGTAGGCTCATGTGAAGAGTGTGTATTACTGTGTATTAATGTCGTTGGTAAGTAGCCGTGTAATAAGCGGGATAACACCTCGGCTTCGCCTCGGGGTTCCGAACGCACTGTCGGGCTCTAATTTTCAATAATCACCGTCTGGTCGTATATTATCCCTTACTTAACCTTCTGAGTTGATGTTGACTCTCTGCTCTGCAGGTGGACCCCAGTATCCGCTCCATGATGGCCCTGCAGCAGGAGAGGGGCAGCGCCTCCTACAGTGAGCTCCAGAGTGAGGTCAGCAAGAAAACCACAACCCAGCCACTGGACAACAAAATCCCCCTCCTGAAATGGAGCCGGATGCCCGGGCAGGTCTGCATTAGAATGAGAAGTCCCTCAAATCTAACTTTAAAAACGTTCCGTCAGTTATTCCGTGAACGCTGTCACATGTGACTTATTCTAGGCCCCGCTGAAGAGGAAGTGCTGTGTGACGTGTTTGTGCTCGTGCCCCAGGTCTGCCGGATCCCCAACAAGCCTGTGCTGTCGTTTCGGGGCGGTGTGATGGGCTGTTTTACGCTCCGCTTCTCTCATGATGGGAGAGTCCTGGCAGCTGCCTGTGCTGACAGAGATGCTTTCCCCATCGTTGGTGAGGAACTCCCCATCAGCACCGCCCCCGCCACACACACACACAGTCTCAGAACATCCCCCGCTTCAGCCGGGACACCAGTTGAATTGAGACAATATTTTGAGTCTAATGAGGAAAACATGTATTGACTGACAAATTGACCCTTTTTTGGGGCAGTGTACGAGATTCCTTCAGGCAAAGTTCTGTCTGCCTTCAACGGTCACCTCAGTATTGTTTATGATCTCTGCTGGTCCAGAGATGACCGGAGCCTCCTGTCGGCCTCCTCAGATGGCACTGTCAGGTAAAGTCTGGAGAGGGAGGGAGGGAGGGAATTAACAATGTCATGCTGTCATAAAAACATAGCATGTAGAGGCTGGGTGTACTGTATGTGCTCTTTTGATATTGTTTACAATTCTTCTTGACTCCAAGCTGGACCCCAGTGAGTCAGTGTACATAGTATACTGTACCATTTTAATGTCGAATAGATAGAAACTGTAATATTTGACAACCACCCCCTCTCTCCCATGCACGTCCATGACGTGGAGGATGGAGGGTGCAACGCAGAGGATACCATGGGGGGGATGATTGAGATAACAATTTTCAGACAAATCTCAGTTGTTAAAACTGACTGTTAAAATTGTGATGTGTTATCTCTTTCTCCGTCAGAGTATGGAGAATGGAGAGGCTCCAGGGCGTTGCCCAGAAGGTGCTCCCTCACCCCTCGTTTGTGTACTGTGCCCAGTACCACCCCACAGCCCAGAACCTGGTGGTGACGGGGGGCTACGACTACCTGGTGCGCGTGTGGGGGGTGGATGTCAGTGACGTCAACGGCCTGCTGCTCCAGGAGTTCGAGGGCCATAAGAGCTTCATCAATGCTCTATGTTTTGACTCTGAAGGTATGAGAATGCAAGTCCTGTTCTGTCTCAGAGATTGTTCTGCGCTAGTGTCTAACGATGTTGTTAGTGCCACTGCATGGGGGTTGATATGTGACTGTAGTGAATCCGCTGTCCATCCACACAGGAACTAGGATGTTTTCTGCAGACAACGCAGGTCAGATCATCGTCTGGAGGACGGCGGTGGATGACGGCTCACACCAGCGACCATGTCGACACTGGAGCATTGAGAAGGTTTGAGAAGAAACACTGAACGTGAAGTTTAGTAAGTCCCATTGCACAGAACTGACACAAGTCTGTCCCTTGCAGGAAATCGGAGAGAGTGACCTCAGTGGAATACCCATCAATACGTTAGAGGTCCACCCGAACGGACGCCGACTGCTCATCCATGCCAAGGACAGCGTTGTCAGGGTCATGGATCTGAGAGTGTAAACATCTGTTATGATAAATATATGCATTATATATAGTATATATGATATAAATTCCATGTGTCGTGTATATACTGTATATATATTTCAGTGTATTGACTGATTGAATTTATTTGAAAGATTGTTAAAATACAAATCGTGCTTTACCTGATTTGGGCAACAATACATCCATTAACACCATTCTGACGAGCATTAAAACACAAAGTCTAGTGACGTATTTCCATTGTGGTCCTCTGTTTGTCCTTGCGTTTGTGTCACAGGCTGGCCGTGAAGAAATACACAGGAGCTACCAACTACAGGGAGAGGATCCACAGCACGTTCACACCCTGCGGTAGCTTCATCTTCTCAGGGAGCGAGGACGGAATGGCCTACGTGTGGAACGCAGAGACCGGTGAGGACGTTTTGACCAAGCCCAGACTAGTTGATTACCCAGTGCGGTTATTGAGACGTTGTACACCGATGTACTCCGTGGTTTTCAACACATTTGTAGACTCAGATTGGTCACTGAAATACTTCCATGTCTGCTGGCGCGCCCACTGTGTCGTGTAGGTGACCAGGTGGCGGTGTACTCTGAGCTGTGTTACCCCACTCCGCTCCGCGGTGTGGCCTTCCACCCTCATGAGAACATGGTGGCCTTCTGCGCCTTTGGTCAGAGCCAGCCCATGCATGTCTACCTGTACGACCGCAAAGGTGAGCTCAGCAGTGTGTTTGCCTTGATCAGGCCCTGGTTTTTCATTGGTTCCCAAGTCTTCCTCGTTGTCACAATGACATATTCCTACTCCAATCTGAACTGATGCAGAGTCTAGAATGATCGTCATTCCTCAAAGTAGTAATACCCGCATGCGCTGGTGCCTTGTAAGGGTTGTGTATTGGTGGTGCTGAAGCTGTGTCTCTGTATGTTGGTCTAGTGGCCCAAATGGAGGGGGAAAGCCTGCAGGTGCAGGGCCAGAGCAGGGTGAGCTCAGCAGGGACTCTCAGGAACAACCTGGAGCCCGTCGCCTTCCAGGACGCCGCCGCCTCGGCCATGGACCGCTTTGCAGACACAGCCCGGCTGTCGCTCAAGATGAAGCGCGTCAAAGAGAAGCTGGATTCTGTTCTTGTACATAGTAAACCGTTACTGACGTCAGTTTCGATCCAGAGTTAATTTAGTACTAGTAGCTCAGTGAATTTCCCTTCGGGGATAAATTAAGTTCATAATCTATCTACTGTACGTATCTGTCTGTCCATCTGTCTAGCTATCTAGCTGAGGGAGTCGCAGTGTCTCATTAGCTTACTTGGGAAAATGCAACTGAAATAACCTTTGCCAATTGTGTCGTTCAGGAGCCACATCCAAATGCCTCCACCATGGGATATGAACAAGGTATGCATTGTGCCACTGCGTTACTAGGCAGCGTAGAACTGAACTACGATAGTGGTAGTTGCATGTTTGTGTGCATGCCACAATATGTTCATTCACGTTTGTGTTGTTTTGTTTTGTTTTTTAGACAAAATGGGGATGTCTCAAATGAGGAGGAGCCTGGACTCTGACTCAGTAAGCAGTGCTCTCATGATCTCTAAACCCTTCAATCTAATGATTGAATTAGTCACAGTGGCCATTAATGCTGTGTACATGATGTATCGTCTGGTCAATGTTGTGGGGCGGCTGTGCTCAGGAGGTAGAGCGAGTCGTTGGCTCGGCAGTTTGAATCCTGGCTCCTTCTGTCCACATGTCCAAGTGTCCTTCAGCAAGACGCATAACCCCAAATTGCTCCCAATGAGTAGGCTAGCACTTTGCATGGCAGCTGCTGCCATTGGTATGTAAATGTGTGTGTGAGAATGGGCGAATGAGAGCCCCATTAAAGCACTTTGGATAAAAGCGCTTTATAAGTGCAGTCCAATTTACCACTTACCATGTTGAAGTCTGTTACGTGAAAAGGAATTGCCAACTTTTGCATCTTGCGCCACTTGTTACCTTTTGCACTCTTTTCTGAGGAGAGGATTCACTGATTGAGACAATCCAACCATTTCCAATTCCCTCTGTTCCAGATGTGTCTGAGTGCCTCGCCCCTGCCCCCCCCCTCCTTCCTGTCACCACACTCTCTGGGTGCACAGCTCATCCCCCAGGCAATGCTGAGCTCCCACAACCGTGAGTGTCGCCGCTCTCATGACAATACATGTCCTGACTAGGGACATTCTGACTACCTCAGGGGCTGTTTGTTTCGATATAATTATTCAGTGAAATGGGGGGTGTGGGTAGAGGGCTGACTAACAGTTAAGGAATATAACTATGGAATGCATCAAACTTAAATGTATTTTTGTAATACTGTAGTCCACATGCATTCCACTGTTGAACTCCCTCGGTAAATTAATCATTTTCATCAGTTCTGTGAACTGCCATGTGAAACTCCGCGGTCTGACCTTAATCCTGATTAAGAATGAGGTGAGGTTTATGAGCTTAAAGGCCATTCACGCGGAGCGAAACTTTTCCGTTTCAAAAACAATGCAGCGTTATGGGATTTCACTAGACAGTTCCCAATCCCGGCAGAGTTATGTACACTGTACACAGAGATGAGGACGGGCCTCTCGTAGTCTTCACCAGTGTCCGTAGGTGGTTACACGTACACACAGTACATCCATGTTTACAGACGTGTGAACATCTCTGGTTCATCTGTTGTCTTTGTCGACAGGTGGTTTCAGTCCAGTGGGCCAACGGCTTCGAGGAGCTCCGTCTCTCAGGCTACAGACGGTATGACATTACTGCTTTTTTTTTGTCTGCTTTGTGTGCTTAACACCTTTTTTTCTGCACGTTTCATGTTCTTGAGAAGTGAGTTCATACTATTGTGTTTATTTGACATGTTTACAAATGGCCTGTTGTTTCTTCCTTCAGGGTTTCCCCGATAATCTTTCCTCAGCCATTCGCGTCGAAGCGGATTCTGTCACGCCAGCTCAGCACGTGGTGAGTTAGTGCTACTGCTGCCTAGAACTGGCGTGGCTGTAAGCTCTGCATAACAAGAAGGAACCCTGTCACAGAGTATCTCCATCTCTCTCCTTCTGTCCGCCAGGTTGTCTCACTCTACGACTACAGTGCAAACCGGTCAGATGAGTTGACCGTTCGCCGTGGTGACGTCATCCACGTGCTGTACAAAGACAACGACAGCTGGTGGTTCGGCCGCCTGGCTGATGGACAGCAGGGCTATTTCCCCGCCACCTACGTGGCCGAGGAGGGTGAGTCAATGTTACGTTGTTTCTGTTTCCAGAAAGAAACTGTTTGGATACGAGAGTCACTGCTGTGGACGTGGTCTCTGATGCGTTCTTGTTTTGTCCTCTGCTCCAGGAGATTTGGCTGAGGAGACGTCTCTGCCTATGGGGGCACAGTCTGCCCTGTCTGAGCAGACCGACCACTCAGCTGAGAGGTCAACGCCCACCAAGGTGACTGAGGCAGAATGTCTGCTTCACTCAACCATTCATGTGTCTGTGTGTTTAAGTGTTTTTGTTAGCATTTCGCCAGATGCCCCTGTTCTGTTCTTCTCCTGCTCTCCTTGTCAACTCCATCATGTTTCCTCTCTGTCCACTCACAGGTGTCAGCCGTCATTAGTGCCTCTGGGGAACTCAAGTTCATCTCTGAGCTGGACACAGACCCTGAGTTACCTGTTACCAAGTAAGCCCCCTTGTTCACTGCAACACGCACCATTTCTGACATTAGAAGTCACCCTGACGGGCTAGGGTCAGGGCAGTGATTATGGGACAGAAAGAGAAATGCTCACGTTTGCCTAATCTTTTCCTCTAAACCGAAGAGCTAGAAAGAAGAAGAGGAAAGTGAAGAGGTCTGAGGTGCCGTCAACGCCTCCCCAGACCAACTCCTCTGATCCTGAGGCTTCAGGAGCAACCGCCAGCAGGAGGAGACCCAGGGCGGTAGACAGACCCCTACCAAAGAGACCAGCATCTACAGAAGGGCAGGCTAACAGCGCCTTTGAGCCTGACGTCTAGACCCATGAACTCCCGTTTGCACTAAGAATGCCTTGAGTCTCTATTCCCATTTTGGGACAGAATGTAGACATTTTTGTTTGAATGACAGACCTAGTTTTTTGGCGGCGTTTTGTTTTTTGACCAATTATTTTAGACGACTTCCAGAAAAATGCTACTGGTGTTGTGTTGAAAAATGTGCATCTCAAAAATGTTTAATGACATGCTTTACGTATTAGCAATTATATGCGTCCACATATGTAGTAATACAAAGTTTTATTTTTTTTATTTTGATATTTTTATGATCTTATTAGAATGAACATAATCTGAGAAATGGGGAAGATCTTTCTGTTATGCTATGTCCTATTTTCTTAGCCTGCATGGTGGAATTCATAATAGTTAGTTTTTAGTCTGTATGTAAGTCCAGCTAGTGATGATGTAAAATAACTGTATTATAGGTACTGAAAATGATGTTTGTGTTTTTTGTGCATACAAATATTTATATCAATACATATTTTGCCATTGTTATCATGACTTTTCCTCTGTTTGGTGTGGACTAGTTGATCGAAGTTAGTGTATTTTCATGGAGATGTTTTACAGTATAAAGCAGTAAAAGGATATTAGCCTGGCGAAAAGAACATGGGTCAAAGTGCTGTCCAGAAGGAATGAGGCAAAAAAAAACAAAGATCAAATACAGATTTCATTTAAAAAATTAATGTATCACGTATCACCTCTGCCTACATTGGAATAAAACCAACCAGTGAATACGTGTTTTAAGAAACATAGCTGTAGGGTTAATCGTATTGTTTTTTTTATTCCATCCCTTAATGCAATAACTCTTTCCATTGACATTGATCTTCATTTAACATTACCTACAGTGAGTTTAATTATTAGCTACTATTAGTCATGAAGACAATGTGCAGCTCTACAAGGCACGTGCTGCTCAAATAAATCTAATCCAAGTCATGTGCTAAGAATGAGAGGCATTACTACTGTGGTTTTTTTTTTTTTTTTTACAAAGCTTTAGAGAAGGAAAGTTTCTAACTATTCACCTCTAAAGAGAATCAAACAAGAATTGGCTTCCTGGATCTGGGTCGTATTAACGTATTATGGGTCTTTTTGCCTTTTTGACCCATTGCTTTATCCTGACTTATAGAGGTCTGTGACACCCAGGAGTTAAATTGGGCCAGGGCTATCTGGGGCTCAGCCCCGGCACAAATGGCATCAGCTTGAGCTCAACCCTGCCATATCTATCAATTTCCTATTTATGAAGCAGTATTTAGTGCTGCCATCACTGCTGCCACTGAACGCACTTATGCGCACCGGCCCGTAATTTCGATCTGCTCCAAAATGGGTTCTAGGGTGGCCCATGATACACCCCTCCACCGAGTTTCATAAAAATTGGTTTGGTAGTTTTTGCGTAATCATAGTCCAAAAAATGCATGGAAGTGAATGGGCAGTCCGGCTGTGTTTGGGCGGCTCGTGATCCTGACCCGTGAGTCAGATCCACTCCAAAATGTAAGAGTGTGTACGCTGGCCCATGCTACACCCCTCCACCAAGTGTTATGAAAATCTGTCTGGTAGTTTTTGTGTAATCCTGGTTCAAAAAATGAATGGAGGTGAATGGCCAGCCATGTTTGGGCAGCCTGTGGACCAGAACCATGCTTTGAATCTGCTACAAAATTTAATGGGTTATAAGTTGGACAATGCTACGCCCTTCTGCCGAGTTTTGTGAAAATCGGTCAAGTAGTTTTTGCATAATCCTGCTAACAGACAGACACATGCACACACACACACACACACTTTCACGCTACAGAAAACATTACCTGCGCTGTCGCTGCGGCAGAGATGACCAATCCCAATCTAACCCCTGATGACACCACAATTCAGGGTTGTAAGTGAGCACTGCTTCTATTGATATATGGTTGGTATCATATCTGGGGGGTTTTGTCCCCATGTTTACATCAAATCTTCATCATAAAAGTGTAATATCTTCCCTAATAATCAACAACAGCAACACCGTTACATACAGTAGAAAGATCAAAATAGTAAATTATAATTCTATACAAATTTATTTAAATATACAGATACAATCGAAATCGGCAATTTTCCTTGTTTATATTCAATAACAAAATGAGTGATCTGTTGTGGTATCCATTTATAACACTAGGCTGTTGAGACAACACCGTTAAAAAGAGGAGTTCTTTCATCTATGGGTCCATGTCCATCCACATGAGAAACCCTGTAATCCAGACGAGACAAAGTCAGCCAAATACAACAGATGTTCCTGTAAAACAGGCTTATTTCAGTGCTCAGCTGATGTACTGTAAGATGACAAAAATCAATCATTCCAGTTGACTTTCAATGATCAGGTGAATTTTGACTGGTACAGTATTAATGGTGATGATTACCTTCGACAGGAGAGTCTTTGACAGAGGTAGTACAAAGAAAGAAGGAAGGCCTAAAAGAGACAGTGGGATCACTGGATGGATGGATGGATGGATGGATGTAACATATCACAACAAACATCAGTTTTTTTCACTCAGCCATTCCCTCAAGTCTTCTGTATCTGACAAGTAGAAGACTTGAACTCTGCTGACTCTCTCCATCCACTCTCCCCATGGGTCATTAGTACAGTCAGATAAAGTATACAGTATACAGTGTAGCACAGAAATAATATTTGCTCTTCCAATGCCATGAAAATCGGCCTCATGACCAGTCTCTTACTGTCTTAAGTGTATAATTAAAGCTACAGTACATGAGATATCTCGTCACTTTGTCGGCCCCTCTGGTCGTGATAAAATCGGGACTGCGTTTTAAGAACCACACTTCCCACAATTCCCCACTCACTCGCTGTAATGATGGGGAAAAAATATGATAACAAACGTGTATGGATCAGACTGTATTGGAAGATTGTAGCTACTTCAATGGACTTTCTGGAAGGATGGCTTCAGTGCAGGTAAATACCTTTAAATACCTTAAATATCTTCCTTCTTTTATGTGCATGTAGATAAATTCGTGGGCGAAGTGGTTGTCTTCCTGATATTGTGACACGCAAAACATGTCACTACCCTTTCCACTACAAGACTTCCCGCCAGTGTACTAGCCAGTACACCGAAATTCTAAAATAATAAATTCACAGGGTGTCATGTAATCTCATATCATTTTTTGGGTCTTGCTAAGGCCAATTCATAAACTAATAGCAAGTAAAGGTGAATATTGAACGATAAAAAAGTTAGCATTGAGCTTTAACCTTCAGTCCAAGATATGAGATACTAATGAGACAGGACTGCGCGGCATCAGTACAACACGTGTGATTCTTCAAGTTTCAAGTCTGTGGTGCATTCATCTTGTGAGCGAAAATGTAACAATATAGGGCATTGTGTCTTAGCCTAATTACTGCACTTACAGTACTATAGTTACTGGGTTGTTTCATAAATAAATTCAGTCAGTCAATCAAAGTGTTCTGTCGTTGAGTCTTTTGCACAGACAAAAAAAGAATAAGCTACCAGTAGAATAGGAGTTGCACAAAGTTGAAGGAACTCTTATTTTGATTGACACGGTTTGCAGGAAAATGTTACTGTGCATTTGACCAATGAGTGTAATAATACAGGAAATAGCCTCAAGAAAAACAAACGGCTGAGGTATGAGGTGACATGGATGTTGATACTTACAGCCAAAAATGCCACCCCTCCTTGAACTGCTGCAGCCCACGCAAAGCCCAGATCTTGGGTGACAAAGCCACCGAGTGTTGGACCACAAAACATCCTACAAAAAAGCAAACAATTCTGTATAAGACTCCAAATGCTGGAATTGTACCTGCAGTGTAGACATTCATAAAAGGGGATATGACAGGCGTTTTCTTTCCTACTACTGTATGCTGTAATAGACATTTGATGGGACTTACCCAGTTGACCAAACTGCTCCAAATAATCCTGACACCAGGCCCATAGTTCCAAGTCCATCCTCAAATCCATTTTCACTGTTATTTTAAAAGATAATCTAGTGTTTAGCACATTATGCAGCTGCAGAACTATATGAATAAATATGGATACTTACTATGCACAGTTGAGGATCTCTGGGTAGGTCGGAATTCCAGTCATGCCCACAGAGAATCCAATCAAGCCCAGCATGAATACCAGCAACCACAGCTGACTATAGAGACAAAACAGTCAATCACGATCAAAATAAGGGTAGAATAATGTAGCTATTGTATTTTGAGGGAAGTGTCCCTTTGAGACTCAGAGACTAATTTGCACTGATAAGAAATATATGTATATAGGCCTACCTGTAACGTACACTCACCTCTGAATATAGAAAATAGGGGCTGGGCCAAGCAAACAGAAGGCAAGTGCTGTGGTAAATCCACCCAACACCATAAACCAAGACCTCGTGGACTGTAACAGGGATAAGGATGTTACAAGAATCAAAAAAGGTTTGAAAACAACATCACTCGCACTGGTTGTGTGTCTTTACTCACAGGAAACTTGTCACTAATAACACCCAGGAGAGGCGATACCAAGCAGTAGGGTATGGACAGGCCTACCAGGAGCAGTCCCACATACCCTGGGGAAAGACTGAACTACAATAGAAACAAATGGTGACATACTGTATGAAGTCCGTCCTCGCTACCGGCCATGTGTTCACAACGCATTTGTGTTCACATTTGTGTTCACAAATGTAAGGCTTTTTGTACCTTGTCAATGGCATATATGGACAAGGTCGCATCCAGGAAGCCAAGTCCAGAGCTGACGGTAAATATCACGAAGCAGATGAGAACGACCTTCACACACGTGCACAGACGGAGGAAAGAAGCAATGGCGGGCTCAGCCTCTGGATGGTGAAGTTAGCACAATAGGAGTGAGTTAGTCGTCACAGGTGTCAATTATTTGTTTAAAACTTAACATAAAATTGTGTCATAGACTAGTCACAAGATTGATGATTATTACAAAGTAATTAACCATTTGCTAATAACATGTTTTTACTATAATTAGTAAATGTAAACATTTGGTTACAATAATAATGGGAATATTCACATGAATTTGATTAAAGCTCTTACCAAAGCTGGGTAATATGTACATGTTGAAAGGGACCATCAATAAAAGAAAGCACCCCAGAGCCACGAAGGGGATCTCATATCCAAATGATTGGTACAACCACCCACCTATAGGTGGTCCTAAAATAAGACCCAACCCTGAAAAAATCTCCAAACTACCCTGAAAAAATGAATGACACCACAATCACATAACAGTTAACCATAGAAAATATGTTCCCAGTTTTGTATTTTGCAGAATCTATGTAATTGTGTAACCATATGACCAAACTGACACAGGACCTCAGAGCCTATGACCACTTCTCTTTGTGTTAGCTCATGATTCTAATATCTACACAACATACCACTCAGACAAGGGTGGACTAAACTCACCAGAACAGTAGCTATATTGTTTGGGAATACTTTTGCTGAAACTGCAAAGGAAGCGGTCATGGCTGCAGCAAAGCCAACAGCATCAACGGAGCGTATGAGAAAACACAGACCAATAAAGAATGCTCCTTCCGGAACTCTGTCCAGCAATCTGCAGCATAAGAATATAGGAAAACTCTTTAGTGAAAATTATATTTTCATCCAATATAGCAACCCTGACTGATAAGTTTATCATTCTGTTATGGTCTGTTTTGAATGAATGTGTTTAGATAATTTGTAGCGGATAACCACTTACCCAAAAAGAATAGTGCACCCCGAGGAAACAAATAAGCCTGTGACAAGCATGAATTTTGCCCCAATCTGGACAATCTGAAAGAACAGAGAAGGCGCGCCTGTGACAAGTCATGCTGCAAGTGACTCGGCCTGATGGCTGGATGCAACTATGGATACTTACAAATTTACCAAAAACCAACGCACCCATCAAATTGCACAAAGCATAGCACCCAAATATGAGGCCAATGGTGGTCTGGCTGGCTTCTTTTTTCATTGCCTGTGAAATTATAAATCATTTTTGAAGGCAGTTACATAATAAACTGTCATCACTCTTAAAAGGTTTGTGGCTAAGTTATTGCAAGGCTAAATATAGTAAGTTCAGGTATCACTCCATGCTACCTGGGGATGGGGTGGTCTTTTCATGTGTTCTTTCACATGATACACACACTTATGGCGTCAATGTCTTTTACAGTAGGCATTCACCTCAGTCACACACTGTAAAAATGTCATATAGCCTATAAAGAAATACCTTTAAGAAGAAACTGACATAAAGAGTAACGCCTAATCACGTAATTTCCCCTCGGGGATCAAGTAATACCTACCATACCTACCTATCTACCTTCGCAGACACTAAAGGTATGCAGTGCAATATACCCATGTACTGTACAGTGATGCACAACATTAGCCTACCTCTTTGGGGAAAAATGGTCCTAATATGGAGTAGCAGATCATTGAACTGAAGTTTACAGATGCCATCGATATTAATGTGAGCATCTGCTGCCTTGTCATCCTTTGAGAGGGTCTTGGTGATTCCTCTGGAGGGCTGTCATCTAAAGAGATGCAATGAGTTTGAGTTTAAATAAGCATGGATTATGAGAAGATGGCAATTATGTGAGCATATAGCACGCTTGTAGGCTGTTGTGAAACCAAGGCTTAGATATTTAACATTCATTAATCATTAATTAATATCATATGAGCCTGTAGGCTGTGTGTGTGTGTGTGTGTGTGCGTGTTATGTTAACTTTGTTGATAACATGCTGAGCTAAACTATTATAATAAATCACTCAAACCTGTTTGCTGAACATTAGTAGGATCCGTGTTCATCGTAGAGATCTGCTCCAGACCTATTATTCAAGTCGTCAATGCCGATACTTTTTTCATGGGCACACCAAAATCACTGCTCGGGTGCACAACTGTCATTTGACGGTCTCATAATGTCGTCGAGAAAGTCTTGGTTTGACCGTGTAATTCTCTTGTCCCTATCTGGTCTGTAATCATAACTATATCCAGTGTATCGGCGGAATCCTTACTGCGCGCTTGTGTAATCCGAAAGTTTGTGACCTTCAGTGGAGGTGTCACGTGATTTCATGCTGCTATTGTAAATTGTATTGTATTTGTAATTCACTCAAAATGTAAACATGAATTTAATTGAATTAGCCTACCCTTTGTGTTACTCTGACTGTATAGGCCTACATTACGTGAAAAACTAAACTAAACAGTTTAAATAGGGAAAAAGGAAACTACCAATATGTGATCTTAATTTAATCTATTAGACCCATTACTGGTACTACAAAAACACTATAAATATATTCACTTACTCCTCCAACACCTCATTCCTTCCATGTATATAATTTGGATCATGTATTCATCTATATTGCACTTGTTATTGTCTTTTTTTCTGCATCTTGTATTCAGGGATATATCACTGTTACATATGTTACTCTTTTAACTTTTTTATTTTTTACCACAGTGTGTGCACAATCTAGGAGCTAACTGAAAAAACAGTTCAATTCCCTTTGTATGATGTGTGACTAATACACTTTGAGTCTTTGATAGCTCCAACCAAATCCCGATTGTGAAAGTTAATAAGTCACTAGACAGCAGTATGTAACACATTTATTAAGTTGTTGGGTACAATAGGTCTCATTTGGACTTTGTGGAAAAATGATTCTATCTAGGCAACAAAATATTTAATTATAGGCAGTAATGCTGACAATTTTCACACACTTTTCAGTTTCATGTTAGGCCTAAGCATCAAAGTCTCTGTTTCTGCATTATACAATAACAAGTCTAAGCATTGCAATAATGAATTATCAAATCATTTGAACCCAAAACAGCACCAAACAAATATTAAAATGTTCACAAATGACCAATATGCCAATCAGACCCTTCTATCAAGGGTAAAACTTTACATTAAGTTGCTTATGGGTGTAGAAACACTTGGATTACAGAACAATAGGCTATGTTGTATGAACAACTGGGTAACTCATACATCTACTTTGAGCCCAAGAGGCTCATGTTCATGGTCCAAAGGTGACCAGTTTTGTTCAAGCCTCAGGCCTCTGATTCTGAACCACTTAATGTAAAGTATTACCACTGAATATGAACAATCTATTCGACTCATGCTGTGTTTAGCAATAATGCAGATAAGCTTTGGTTTATCTACCAAAAAAGCAGCAGCAACTCCAAAGAGGCAAAGCACTTCACATTCAAATGCAATTTTCAAGTAGCATCATAGTAAATACTGTACCCAGTGACAAAACACAGAGCCAACTATAAGCTTATAACATAAAATTAAGAGTAACTGTTAGGTCATCTTTTATTTTTTGCAAGACATGATTTATTAAATCATCTGGCCAGAAGAGGAAAATCTATAAACCTGGAAGATTATTTATACATGCATTTGATAATATTTCAGGTCACACATTCCTCCATTTCTGAAAACCTGATAATTTTATGTCTTAAAAGGGGAAAATACTGTAGCAAAATTTCATTCAGGGGTGTTTGAAAAATTTCAGATTTAGAATTTAAACCCCCCAAAAAATCCATAATTGAAGTTAGGCAAATCATTTCAAATCAAGAGGACGCTTTTCGCATTAAATTATTTTTCATTCTAACATTTTTTTTTCATTCTATCTCACCTGAATTGACTGAGCTGAAATGGAATCGACCCCAACCCTGCTTCACAGCACCAAAATCATCTCCTGTCTATTGACCCAAAATTATCTTGAAATTATAATAATACTATGAAGCTATTTGGAAACTCACTCCATTGAAAACATTCAAAACACAAACTGGCAAAGATATGACTTTGCTGTATGTCCTTCTATAATCATTTCCCTGTAGGCTAGCATGAAATCCTTTGCATGTGCTGTACTTACAAACAGATATGGCCAGTTCGCCCTGCAGGCAGCACTTCCATAAACCCACGTGTCCTTTACACTTACAGGACTACTGTATGTTACAGGACCCAAGGCCGTATAATTAAATAACTAATTTGTCACTAGTGCAGACAATGGCACCCTTTTACTTAAGCCTTTGAGTAACATTGGCCAAGGCCACAGCGAACGCCTGCACCGCTGAAAAAGGATACTGGAAATCCAGGATATAGGCATTTCCATCGATTCTGCCAAACTGCATCACCTATTAAGAGATATAGTGTAAGGCATTAGTGAGGACAAAACATGGACACACTATAAAATAAAGATAGTGATGATATAAGTTTCATCATAGAATGGACTGAAAGTCCTACCTGTCTGCCATCCAACTCGATCTGAAAGTTCTTGGCTGACTCCTGCGTCACCCGTCCTCCGAAATCAAGCTGGTAGACCTGCGTGGCTTCGTTCCACAACGGCTGCTTGTTGGCCATGACATAGACAAACCCCTGGCTGCCCAGCCCCCTGTCCTCTCTGTCGTTGGCCTTCCGGCATTTGATCTCCTCCAGCTCACTGGCCATCCGCAGGCTGCGCTTGGTCTTCCAGCCCTTCTTGCTGCTCTGGCTCTGGTTCATCAGCTCGTCTCCGCTGATGAAGAGCTCCGGCTCGCTCTCCGAGCTGTCCTGAAACTCGTTGGTGGTCCTGTTCAGCTTCTTGGCTTTGTTGAGCTGCTCCCTCTGACCCTTGGGCTTCTTCTTCTCTCGTCCGCCCAGCCTGGGGCTGGAGATGAGTGAGTTGAAGTCGGAGAGGGCGCGCCCCTCCTTCTTGGACTTGCCCTCTGAGATGGTGGTCATGCTGGCCTCCTCGGCTCTGCTGTCCAGCCGCTTGCGGCTCTTCTTGCTGAACCTGTCTGACCCCTGCGGCACCGGACTCTCGTTCAGGGACGACGGCTCTGCGAAGCTGCTGGCCGACTCCGACAGGTCCTCCACGACGCTTTTGGGGTTGGACGTCTCGCTCGGCGGAGGAGGAGGGGCGAGGGGGGGAGGGGGGGGCGGGGCTGACGGAGGCGGGGAGAGGACCGGCTTCTCCAGCATCTGGTGGGTCTTGCTGGGCAGTGGTGGGGGCTGGTCCTGCATGGGCGGACACGGGTAGGGGTTCCAGGGGTGCAGGCTGACAGGGTGCAGCTGAAGCCCGGCACACGAGCTTGCCCCTGGGTACATTGGGGGAAGCGGGCAGCAAGCCAGGTTGGCGAGGTTGGGCGGGTAGCCCGGTGGCAGGACCAGGCTGGCATCCTGCTGAGCAAAGGGGCCTGGCGCCACCACCTTGTTCGGAGAGCACTGCGACGGGGGGTTCTGCATGGACTGCAGCGGGGGTCCACTGTGGCCCACGCCTGGAGGGAAGGGTGAAAGGGAGATCTGGTAGCCTGATGGGAAGGCAACAGCGCTCGGACTGCTGGGAGGTTTGGTCGTGATGATGAAAGGCAACCGCGTCATGTCCAGGTGTTGAGCCTGACTGAAAATGAGTGGGGGCGGTTTGTGCGCCCCTGGCGGGGGAGCCAGAAGAGCCTGATCCTGGGAGAGCCAGAACTCCTCTGTGGTGGAGGGGTCCCATTGGTAAGGCGGAGGACGTTTAACCGTCAAACTAACCTCTCCAAGGGTTAAGTGGCGCACAGACTTCTCCAAGTGACACTGCTGACTCAAAGTCTCATCTTCGGTGAAGGCGGAGTTCACGTAGACCGTCCGGTCTCTGCTGCTGTCCACCGGACTCAGCAGACTGTACGACGACTGCGAGGCCAGAGGCGAGGTACTTTTGGAGTGCACGATGATGGTGCTGTGATGCGAAACTTTCCCTGGAGGGAAATCCTGCCGCACGACGGTGCCCCCCGCTATGCCGCTGCTGCTGCTGCCTCCTCCGGTCACACTGACGCTGGTGCTGCTGCTGTTACTGCTGCACTGGGTGCACGTGTACAGGGCAGTGGGCGCCCTCTGCTGGTAGGAGAGCGCCAGGGCACTGTTCATTTTAGACTTGGTGGGCAGGGTCCTCGCGGTGTCAACCATTTGGGGCACCTTGAGCCCCAGATCTCTCCGGTCGCGTCTCAGCGTGGCATGAATCAGACTACTGTCTATTCTCTGGGGAGGCGCCAGAGTAATGCTTGGGTTGACCTGATTGGCTGGATCGGGGTAAGGGGGCGGGTCCCCGCTCGGTATCGAGTACCTGGGGATAGAGAGGCGGCTCAAGGTGGCCGAGCTGTAAGGGAGCTGCACTTTCTTATTCTCAGACGAGGTCACTTTGAGCGTGGCCGAGCCTCCCACGCCCTGGATGGTGTAGGCGTTCTGGTTGCGTATGAGGCGCCTGCGCGGACGACACACCTCCTCCACATTCCCGCTGCTGTCAAAGGTGGTGATCCTCTCGTAGCCCAGAGGGGTCTGGTATTGCAGGGTGACTGGGTGGAGGGAGAACTCGTCTTTCTTCAGGCAGGGGTCCGCCGCCAGCACGCCGGGGCTGTCGCAGTTGGTGATCAGGCCCGGCGGGGCAGCCGAGGCGGCGGCGGCCGATCCCACAGTGCCTGGGTAAGGGGGCGGAGGATTGACCTTCCTCATCTGGAGCTCTAGAGAGGCGTCCACATCCATGAAGGACGGCGGCAGAGAGCGTGGCGGGCCGGGCTTCAGGGTGTGCCCGTGCTCTCCTCTCTCCAAGCCAGGCTCGCTGAGAGGGTGGGCGATCTGGGGGAGCAGCTGCAGCTGCTGCAGGGAGATGGTAGGGTAGCCGGTGGGCGGTGGAGGAAGGGTGATCTGCATCTTCAGCTGCTGCTGCATCTGCTGGTGCTGCCTCTGCATCTGCTGGTGCTGCTGCTGGATCTGCTGGTGCTGCTGCTGCAGCTGCTGCTGCTGCTGCCTCATCTCCTGGATCTGCTGGCGGATCTGCTGCTGCTGCTGCTGCATCTGCTCCTGCTGCTGCTGCATCTGTTCGTGCTGCAGTTGCATCTGCTGATGCTGCTGTTGGATCTGATGCTGCTGATGTTGCTGGTGGATTTGGTGATGCACCTGCTGCAGCTGTTGATGTTGATGCGCCTGTTGTTGTTGTTGCTGTTGATGTTGTTGAACTTGTTGTTGATGTTGTTGTTGTTGAGCTAGTTGTTGATGTAGTTGTTGTTGATGTTGTTGAACTTGTTGATGTTGTTGTTGTAGTTGTTGAACTTGTTGTTGATGTTGTTGAACTTGTTGTTGTTGTTGTTGAACTTGTTGATTTTGTTGTTGTTGTTGTTGAACTTGTTGTTGATGTTGTTGTTGAACTTGTTGATGTTGTTGCTGAATCTGTTGCTGATGTTGTTGAATTTGTTGTTGGTGCTGCTGTATTTGCTGATGGTGTTGCTGCAACTGATGATGTTGTTGCATTTTCTGTTGCTGTTGTTGTTGCGCTTGCATTTGCTGGGGCTGTTTTGACATCTGCTGATGGTTCTGTTGTGACTGTTGGCGTTGTTGGTGTGGTTGTGGAGGAAGGTGATGAGGAGGAGGAGGTGGTGGTAGAGTGCCAGGGAGAAGAGGGCCCATTTCTAGCCCATTAAAGATCACCTGGCCTGGGTTAGAGTACCTGGCGGCCACGGGGTACTGGGCGGCGACCGCATCCTGACTGTGATCAGACACGGGGACGGAAGCTGCTGCCGCTGCCGCCACTGCTGCTGCTGTAGCGGTTGGATTGGTTAAGACATCCAGCTGAATGTTCTGATTGGCCAGCAGAGATTGGACCAGTCCGATACTCTGAGTAGGGGACATGGCCTGGGCCGGGCTGTGGATGGGGGCGATGGGGATGTTGACCGTGCAGGAGGGGTTGTCAACTGTCACTCCAGATGATCCCATAACTGAGAGAAAAGAACAAAGGGTGTTCAGTGTAATCACACAGTACATTCAGCATATACAGACATATTCTATTTTATTTGTGGCATAAATGCTACAAAGTGTGTTGTGCACATGCGTCATTTGAGAGTTTGTTGGGGCTCACAGAGCTCTTTTAATGTCCGTTGGGGTGGAAGAATAAGGATTTACTTCTGTCACCTAATTCCGCTTTATTTTGTTCACAGCCTACAATTCATATTTGCAACATATTGCGTCATGGACTTGAAGCCTATCCAGTAGCCTATCCACTGGCCATTCATTCATACCTGGCAAGTCATCCTCATCCTCGCTGAAGACATTGGGGTTGAAGACAGGCAGGCTCATGAAGTCCAGCAAAATCTTTCGCACCTCGGGAAGATAAATGGTCATCTGCCTTGGTTGCAGATGGAGCAAACTGGTCTTGTAGATAACTAAAAGAGAGAGATCAAATATTTTCCTATGAGGTTAACAGGAAAATTTAGCTATTACAGTTGTTATATAAACTGTCATATACATTTTTAAATTGTAGAAATGCTACCTGCTCCAAGATTGGCAGGCAGAAAAGAAGCAAGCCCAACAATCTTGAACTTTGTCCCCCAAATATTGGATGTGACTTGAGCAAGGTAATTATGCTGTGAAACAGAGCGGTAAAGGCAGGTGAGTGAAAATATAGGTTTCAAAAACAATGACGAAGAAAAGACTAACTAGGTCCATAAGACCCAGGGTGCTCAGACAACGGCGGACCTCTGTGATTCCGTCCATGGAGAACTCTCTGCGCGTCAGACTGGGCGACCGGACCGGTGGCTTCTTTGTTGGTAACCTTGGCGATCGAGGCCCTTCCTGAGCAGCCCGTGAGAGTTTGGGGGATTTCCTAGATTCCATGTTCATTCTGAAGAATAACCAGATGAATCACTGTTAGGTTGGTAACGGTTAAGTTATGATGTGGTGTCTTTACCAAATGCATTGTGTATTCATCACATAACCAGAGAACATTTGTGTTCCTGGCTACATTTCATATGCATTAGTGCATTGGTCTTTCACAGAAATACCTGGAATGTTTGGGGGATCGGTTTCCTCTGGACAACTTTGGTGACTTCTTACCGACCCACTCATCACTCAGCTCAACGTCACTGGAGTCCGAGCAGTTACAGCTGTCAGTCATGTAGGAGATCATGGCATTCACACACACCTCATCTGAAACGAGCAAACATCAGTTATCCTCTGAGTCATGGACATACAGTACAGCACCGTGGACATGTATCCGTTTTGTTTCTCGTGACACAGCTCGCTGTAAAAAAACAAACACCTGCTTTGCCGTCCATTTTGGGGTCCATGATGATGAACTCTGGACGTAGCTTGCTGATGCGGCGTCCTTTGAGGATGGGCACCAGCCCGCCCAGGTGCTCCAGGTAGAGTGTGTAGCAGGGGCCACCGGCCTCGGGGTTGTCCTCCGCTCTCTTCATGGTGCAGTGGAGTCTCTCGTTGCTGGACGTGGGGTAGCTGACAAAGTCCCTGATGTTGTTGGGGTCAGGGATGGGAGGCTGGAGAAAAACAGCACAATCAGTTGAACACCGACGCAAATGAAATCCTCTCGGCACTGGAGAAAAACACATTACACGCTACGCATATCTGAGGTGACTGAGTAAGTAAGTAAGTAAATAAGTAAGTAAGTAGGTAGGTAGGTAAGTAAGTAAGTAAGTAAGCAAGCAAGCAAGTAAGTAAGTAAGTAAAACTTTCTATTTCTATTTCTATAGAACTCTTCTCAGCACGAGTGCACAGAGTGCTTCACAGTGGAAATAAATGATGAAAATACAAATCACACAGAAATACAGGCGGCTCCTACTACAACATAAAAACCACAACAACAAAGAAACAAATCAGTAGTTGAGCAAGGTTTGAACTTGTGTCCTGTTACCTTGATGGTGGGTATGAAGGCCGTGGTGACGTAGGAGCAGAGCAGCGAGGGCATGTTCAGTTTGCCCACGTCCCTCTCTTCACGCAGGGCACTGGCGATGCCCTGCTGGCACAGGAGCTGGAGGCTCGCCACCCTGTGCTCCACGCGGACCACATAGAGCGCCGGCCCACACGCCAGAAACAGACGCGAGTCTCTGTGACCCCAGCAGATGGTGGTGATGGGTCTCTGGATGGTAATGGTCGGCACGGTTCCACTGTTAGTTTTCAGACTGCACTGCATTTTTCAGACTCCATGCCATTTCTTTTAATTACATTTTTACATCAGTATCATTCCCTGGGTGAACACCCAAGAAGAGCAGCTGACTGTGTTAGTACCAGAGCAGCGCGTCTGGGGAGGAGGGTCACTTGCTCACCTGAGCAGGTGTCTCCAGAGTGTAGATATGTTCCCCCTGGACGTTGTAGAACTTAACGAGCGCATTCCTCGCCATGGACGCGCAGGCGGCATCGGCAGGGAGGCCATGTCTCTCCATCCCAGCCACGGCCAGCAGGTCCCCCAGGGAGCACCACTGCACCTCCACGTCTGCAGAGAGAGAGGCCGGGTGAGGGTGCACTCATTGGGGAATGACGTATGGGGAAATAGTCAAAGTCTCATTGGATCCTGTTATTTTAACACAAAATGGCCACTTACCTTTAAGTCCTGAGCGGATGACAGTTGGGGAGAGGTCGTCATAGTTATTCATTAAACTGATGTCCCCGGATATGAAGCTGACCGTCAACAGCGGCTTCACATTGCGCACTTCAGAGAGAAAATATGATTTAAAAAGCACATTAGCTTCCATTCTAAGTCAACAATACTCAAACAAGTTCACATCTTCTCGGATCATGCATGGTGTAGAAAGAGAATGCTCTAGCAGTACCTAGAGGCGGGGCGTTGTCATCGGTGTCCGTGTCACTCTCTGTGCTGTCCTCAACCAGGAAGCTGGGGCAGTTCCACGACATGCTCACGATGCCGTCAGACTCATGCAGCAGGACGTGGGCCAGCATGCGGCCATGGCAGTCCATCACGATCACCTGACCGTCCGCTGTCCCAAACAACACCTGAGGGGTGCAGTCAGTGATGGTTATTTTCTGACAAATAATAAAACCGTATTGATCTATGCTGATGCCCAACATAAAAAAGCCATGTATAGAAAGATTCAAATATAGCATAATGTGTCTTTTTGTTTGTGTGGTGTACCTGCTGGTCATCAGGTGTCCAGATGCCACAGGTGATCTGACTCTCCAGGTTGATCTCAGAGGACCAGTGTCTCTGGCCGCTCACAGAGCCCACCAAGACGAAACCGTCCCTGTAAGCTATCAGAGCCTGGGTGCCATCATGTGACCAGGTGAAATCACTCACCTAATGGAGGAAGAGAAAACACATATCTCCGTACTGGTTCTCCATATCTCACCCACTTATTCTTGATTGTGTGATTATTGTTGTTACTGCTGCTGTAATGATGCAATTTCCCTCTGGGATCAATGAAGTATCTATTTATCTATCTACGTATCTATCTATCTATCTATCTATCTGTCGGTCGGTCGGTCGGTCGGTCGGTCGGTCGGTCGGTCTGTCTGTCTGTCTATCTAATGTATCTACTGTATCTATCCATCTATCTCATCAATAAACTTGTTCCTATCAACACAGGGCGAAGCTTGTGGGGCTGGTGGGAGGATGGTTTGAGCTCACCTGGGCACCACGGTCATTCACTAACTCAACAGACCAGCGTCCCTCATACTGGATCCATACGAAAATGCCCCCCTCCATGTCACACGTGGCTAGCTTTTGAAAGGGTTCATTCCAGCGCACCAAGACAACCTGGAAAGGCCCAGGAAGAAACTGTTATTCCACTCCTCACACACAGGGGGCTTTATGCACATAGCATGTAGTAATAGCCTACTGTATATAACCGTCCCAATGAAGATAGTATATTAGTCTAATGAACTATGTCATACACACACTGAAAGAGACTATTCTCTCATGCTGAAAATCAACCCCGTACAACCCCGTTACAGAATGTGCCCACCTCACTGTTGTGTCCTCGCAAGTTGAAGTTGATTCTCTGAGGGGTGTTCCTGTCCCTCCTGCAGTGACTGGATGTGAACGTGACGCCGACGACTCCCCTCCCGTTCCCCGTGGCCAGCCAGCCCTCCTCATAGTACCTCCTCCGGCACACTGGCTTGTCCTTCTCACTCTTGGGGACCCGGCCTTTCCACGAGAGGCAGAGGATGTTGGAGTCGCTGCAGAGGATCGGACCATGTTCCACAGCAGCCAACATCCCGACTGAGTGACCAGGCTGGCGTGACAGGTGAGAGGGAGATGTGAGATTATTAAACATGATTTAGAGTTAAATGTGGAATTAAAGCTGTCATTAACAGATGCACTAGCCTACTCACTCAACTGTTGAAATGTCCCTACAGTAGACCTAATATAAACTCACCTCATAAGTCCTGGACATCTTTAGTTGAAATTTTCCCGGTGGTATCCATATTTCTATTCAGATGCTACACTGAGGCGTGAGAGGATTTCTGATGCAAAGTACTTCTATGGTGGAAAGGACATTATATAGCCAGATCTCTCCCAGCATTTACCGCTGTCCAGTAATTCAAGTTTTATATCTTCTAAATAATATGAAACCTTCTTGGTTATTTGGTATCAAGGCCCATCCCATGTCCTCATGGTGTGATTCCACTGAAGAGTCAGGAAGACAGTAGGCTAGGCCTACCTCGAGGTTCGTCTGTGTCAAGAAGAAACACATACACCTTAAGAAAGTGATTCAACAAATAATTACTAACCTAGGCAATTTAAAGAGGTAGCTGAAAGGCGCCTTTCAGTCAATGGCTCAACCTTAGCCTAGCCTATATCTATGCAACTGCACTGCATTGAACAATAAGGACTTTCGCTTTGGCAGTCTCCATGGGTACGGAAATTAGACTAGCCTACTGGCCAGTTACGTCAAGAAAAATGTGCCACTTTGGGGAGGATAAATCTGAAGGAAAACTGAATTCACAGTTAACGCTGAATCATCAGCTCGTGTCGAGCAGTAAAAATATAATAATATAATATAATATAAAGGCAGCACGACAAGATAATCGATCACTCAGTCGTTCATAGGCTATACCCCGGTTCTAGGCTCCATCATCTACAGTAGTAGCCTATTATAATTACATGTAATCGCCCTCCACCCTCTTTTCCCTCAGTGATTCACATGAAAGTAAGATTTTCTCGTCGGTCGGAGACATTCATGCGCCAAGTGAGCGTTTTATGGTGAAGTGTCATTGTAAGCGATTATATCGGGAATACAGAATAGGCCTACATAAAAACGAATGGACTACACGGCAGAGCTCACCTGATACGATAGAGATGTAGCCTGCTGTCGTTGGAATATGACTGATCCGTGCGCTCCCCCTGCCAGTTGCTCTATTGGCGCACTGTGCCTTTAAATCGGGTTGCCAGGTATGAATAATATAGCGACAGTTTGTTTTGCCTCTTCATAGGCTTACATGGGAAAAGATTAGATCCGCGATTGGCCTATTTCAGAGACATTACTGTATGGTTGGATGTGATATTGCACTACCCTATCTCGACGTTATACTGTAGTCCTAATTACAGTCATCAAATACAGTAGCCTATTCAGTCGCCCTTAAATGCATTTATTCTTTGCATTTGGATAAATGGTTCAGACTCAGAGGCAAAAAATGTGAGTGATCTCTTAAAGGTGAGTGATATCTTACAGTACAGGACATTAGTTCACATACAGTCAGTCATCTTATCCCAAACAACATAAAATATATTCAATAACAAATCCATAAGTTTGACAACCTTTTTCTAAGTATGAAATAAAACCACTAGCCTAAACTTTTGGTTATAGAATCATGTGACCCATTGTGAAAAACTCTCCTTTCATCTTTATTGAATGACTTGGAACGCATCCTGGAATTCAAATCCCAAAAAGAAACACATGGTTGGAGCTCAATTATTTCCCGTCATAATCCACTCATAGCAGACAGAATACAGAAGGGGATAGGGGTCTGCAGATAGTAATCTCCTAAATAAAGGACCTTTTCCCTTTGAAATATCCCCTGGCAGTCATGTGCAACCAGTAGCCTATTGCCCACTGCAATCATTTGCATAACATCCTCCTTCCTTGATGACAGCACAGCATCAGGTGCAGGTCTCTTGAAAGGCGTGTATGATACTGTCATATGTGGGTGGAGGAGTCTGTGTGGGCAAGAAGCCTTTAAGACCGTTTTTGCCCAACCAGAAAGAATTTCTCTTGCCTGGAACCAGGGAAGCTGTAGAGGCTGAATCCGATGAGTTTATGGGAGCTGTGTCACTTGGCATGACGGCCTGGTTGACGTTATTACCTGACCCCTGAGCAGCTCTGCCGCCCTTTGGCACTGGGCGAAAGGTGGAGGCCTGGGAGCCTGGCTTGCTGCCCAAGGGGCCGACTGGCTCAACAGAAGGCTGTCGGTAGAGGCTGAGGACGCCAGCCCCTATGCTATTGTCACTGCAGCGGTCAAAGACAGTGCTTCGGTACAGACCCATCCGGTGTTGCATGTTGTGTGATCGAGGGGTGCCTGAGCGTTGCTTTTTGGGGCGCCTGGTTATCCTTGCCGAGGCCCTGCGTCTGGACATCCATGTCAGGAGGATGTAGATCAGGGCTCCAATCAGGAGTCCCACCAGCATGGACAAGCAGAAGGCAAGGATCAAGTTGCCTAAAGAGGGAAAGGGGAAATGTAGTCTATGATTCAAAAGAAAAGAAAGAACCCGACAAAGAGTTGTTTGTCTTCGAGGGCATTCCAATTGCTTCGAAAACAATAGACAGCTAGCCTACTAGTGAAATATTGGATTCTATGACTAATAACACATACTTTTGTGTCACATATTGTTTTACTATTCTGCACATTCCACTCACAGTAATACACATAGCCTACTGTATTTTAAAACAGCAAACTCATCATGACCTTATTGTCCCTCGTCCCTCAAACTCATCATGACCTTATTTGATTATCACCATAATCAAAAAGTAAAGCATGATCACAAGAGACATACAGTAGCCTAGGCTTTGATTCTTACCTAAGTGAAAGGAGTTCAGTATTTCCAGAATGGGATTTGTCTCATTAAAAGCCATTTTACCAACAGACGCTGGTGAGAGAAAATGTATTCACATCCACACGCATAGAGAGCATGAGCACACTGAACCCTTCCAAGACAAGGCTAGTATAAAAAAAGTAATGTTTGCAAAAGCGGAAACTTTGCTGTCATGCTTCCTGCCTCTCTGGTTTTAAAATTAGCAAGTGCTGCTTATCTACATGGGACAGAACTCTGGGAAACTGGGCTGCTTCCTTTTGCATCACTTCCTCAGGATCAATACTTCTTAACAATGGCCTCTTGCCTACATTATTGAAATACAGCCATACACTTGTATTTCAAAAGCAATCATGCTGGCTCACATTTTGCTGTAAGTTAGGGGCTGATTGGACTGTAAGGTCACACAGGATCACACAACCCCTCCTACTACCAAAACACAACCTCTCTTTGACCAGGCTACGGAGGTAAGTCTTTGTTTCCAAGCTTTTTGCTTGTGTTTCGCCAAGGTTCTGATAAGCAACGCTATGGAAAAGAAACGGTCCAATAGAAAGTCTGTGCACAAGCATTCAGCTCCTACTGGGATTTCCTTCAATTGTTTCTCTGCTCCCACGTCACCTCTCCTTCAGGGCTGTTACTCAACTCAATTTCTGAAATGTTTGGGTTTCCTATAAATTGCATAAATGCTAGAATTTGCTCATTCCTCCATTATGTTCGATTTGAATGTGATGAGACTGTATTTTTTGTCTACAATTTTTGTAAGCACTACAGGCAAACTGAAGTAGTCATGCTATTCCCATAATTCACCAGCAGATGGCAGTGGAATCAAAAGTATTGTTAGGGGCCAGGACTTATAATAACGCTTGGGTGAGTGGATGTTTAAGAGAAAAGGAATGGAAATAGGGATTTAATTTAATAAAATGAAATATAGATAAATAAAACAATACAATAAAATGAGAGGTTGAAATGTTGAGACATTTTGTTGGCTATGTGGCTCTTTTATTTCTCTTTCTATCTTGATTGATTGTGGACCTTCTGCTCCAACCAAAACTACTCAGAACAAAAGGCAAGGTATGCCTGCCTTATCATTAGACAGTAGTTCTAAATCTCTTTTTACATTGGGCTAGGGCTCAAGTCACTGTGCTAGAGTTACGTCGAGAGCACAGAAACCCATCAGCATAGGCCACCTAAAGTGGTCGCAATTGGATTGGGCGCGAAGGATTCTGCCTAGTGCCTACAACAATTTTCGATTCCTCGCGAAAGCTAATGTTTTTTGTAGCCTAGTTATTTCTCTCGATGTGCGATAAGTGTGCGGTCTGTCTGTCTCTCTGGTCGGAAGATGCAAACAGTGAGAGCACATCCTGGCGAGCCTGCTCCGCAAACACAACGCCCGCTGTGCCGCACTGTTTCACAGTAACCATTGACAACAAAGTAACACACACACACTTCCTCATTAAGTTTTTGCGTGCGATGGGGAACTGAAAGTGGCAGCGTCAGTGTAAGTACACTATTTTCTGTAGAAACGTTTCTTTTTGATAAAAAAAAAATAGATGTTCAGTTTTTGTTGGGGTCCTCGTGAGGTTCCGGAGTTTTTGCTTTTTGCTTTTATTTTTTATTGTCCCGCTCTTGTCTACAAAGACGTTATAAAAGGCATAACAGGCTTGTAAAGCGTAGGGTGCGATAGTCTATGTGGCAAAGGGCTGAGGTATTTTAAAGTTGCTCAGATTATTTTATTTTATTTTTAAATCCCATGCTTTATCTGGTGTAGCTCTTCATCAATGCAACATCTTATTATATGTACATTGGTGACGTACACATAATATTGCCATTACACCACCAATGTCATAATATGTTGTGCATACTTCAGATATTAACGTGTTAATAGTAGCATAAGAAACATGCTACTGTTTGATTGCAAGAGTAAGGGCTGCAACAGTAATGACTGACAGCGACAGTCTTTATTACCTAGTACTTCCAGGTCCAGTACACCCCACTGACCAGACTCTGAATGGAAGGAGATCTGCTATTGGGCTACACACCTTCTGGACACTACATGAAACCCTGGTTTCGATTGGATCTTCTGCCTCAGTGAGGAGACAGAGAGAAAGAGAAGGGGAGGGGAGCGCGTGGGAGGAGGGACGAAGGAGGTATGCCCTCCTCAGAAAACATAAAAGCTGTGAAAGATCATCAGCACTCTTCATCAGTGTCCCCCTGCAACGGGGTGACAGAGAGACATCATGGCTTCACTGAGGCAGTATGGCCGAACGCCTGTGGACATCGCCAATGTCATGCAAAAGCTTCAAGGTAGGTGTCATTCACTGACTTTAATGGGATACTATGTGTTTCTCCTCCGTCTTTGCTGCAGCTGTGAGATTATGCTGATTCAATACCATGGCAATGTTCCAATGCCTGGAGTTGGCCAGGTTCCATCTGCTGTTAGATGCAGACTCCCTTATACACTCATAAGAGAACAACACAAATCACAATATGCAGTATGTGGTGTGAATCCTTCCTGTTTCGCCATAATGATGGTGATCAATGATGATGTTTAAACCTATGGCTTCAATGATAGTTTATGACATTGAAGTTGTAAGAGGTGGCCTTGATGTTGGTATGACCCTCCACTGTGAGCAGGAAACAGTGGTCAAATGACATTTTGTAAATGGTTTCTGATGTGTACTGGGGTTTTGATTGATGTGCCCCTTCATATTCGTGTAATTAATTTGTTGTTCTGGTATAGTCACGTAGCATGGGGGTATGAGGTAATGGATAATTCTATTAAGATAACTGACGGAATTCATTTTGAGGATGCCACACATAGTCACAGTGTTCTAGATCTGTCTCTATTAAGAATAATTACATGATTGGACTTTGAATGGTACAGTGGAATTGATACTGTATCATAAGATACATTTCCTGTTCATTCTAAACCACACATGACATATTTTCCTTGCTATAGCCTATAGGCTACTGTATATAGAAACCGCCTTTGTTGTCACTTGTCGAATTTAAACCTGCAGTGCTTAGGGAAGTAACGCACGGATAAAGCTGTCATCTTTTACACTTTGCTTGCCATGGAGCTCAAAGTTCGCAGCGATGAAGCCTTCGTCATTTCAGATGCTAGAAAACATACAATCAACAGTTGCATTCAATGAACTGACATGAACCTTGGATTGTCTGTTTCTGAACCAAAGAGTTGAGGTCCAGTTGGATGAACAAATTCAGTGATTTGAATTTGCATGGAAATAACATAATGTCTTGTCTTATGCAATGTTGTCCACAAAGCCATATTGTCACGGTCTTGTTTGCTTGTTATGTCACAGATCTCAATGCTTTCTGTCCTAGATGGGTCTGTGAGTCCTGTGAGATAGAAGATTGTGTCTCTGCTGAGACTCTATAATGAATAAGCGGTGTACTGGCCGTGTATAAAGCCTGATACCAGACCTCTCCTTGGAAAGATCGATACAGGGAGTCTCCATTTGTTGGTGTTCCCCTGTCAACACAAGGGCATTAGGCCAGTAAGGCCACTACCAAGATCATGTATCTTTCAAGGGGCCATCTTCCCTCCCTAATAAGCATGTCTGCAGGGTATGGCTGCATGTCAGGTTTTCTCTGTGTTGCTGTAAACCAAACAGTAGCTACTGGTTATGAAACATTGTGGTTGAGAGAGATGTTTCCGGTGTTCTGGCAATTTCCACTTAACTGACTTAAATTAAATGTAATTCATACTATACGCTTATGAGGATGTGCTTAGTGTGTGTGCTTAGTGTGTGTGTGTGTGTGTGTGTATGTGTGTGTTTGCTACCATGTGTTTGCACAGGCACATCCATCTTTGTGTGTGTATGTGTGTCTGTGCATGCGTGTGTGTGTGTGTGTGTGTGTGTGTGTGTGTGTGTGTGTGTATGGGACCATCAAACTCTTAGTTTGCTCAGGCATGTCCAGACATGATGTCATTTGATAACCTGGCTTTCAGTCGATGTATGTTGATGAAGCCAATGGCAACCTCATGTTTACATCCCTCCAAATGGGATATGCTTGAAATGCACTGAAATGCATGTTTTAGTATTTTTTAGGTTAACTGTGAATAATTGCCCAACCTATCAATGTATGTTTTATGAAAGTATCATGCATAATACTTTGTCTTCCATTGAAACTGCTATGTGCAGAGGGGTGAGGTAGAAATATCTGTCATTTTAAAGTGTGAGGTAGACCAAGCTTTGTGTGCCGTATGTCTTAAAGTGTGAAATGTGCCTGTCACATCTGGAACTCATTAGTGTCAGGCTTCTGTGAGGCCAGTAGGCCTCTAAGTGGACCTTTAAAGGCTCTCTCACAGGTAATCAAAATTAGCTTCCTGTAGGACGTAGGCTATCCTGGAGGGAAAGTTACTACAGGTTATTACTGGGGACTGAATGAATGATTAGAGACTATATGTATATGAATGAATGGTTAGAGACTACATTAGAGACTACTGTAGAGGTTTGTAATAAACATCGTATTTGCTGTATTATTAGACTATTTGCATTTCATCAAGTCATTGTTTATTATAAGCCCAATACATCTTAGCAAACGATACATGTTGACTGCCAGAGGAGAGCCTCAGTAGGATGGTGTGTGGCCTCAGATGCTCTCGGATTTCCATTGACGCATCGTTTAGTGTAGCGGTGTTCATGGCAGGCTTGGCGGCTCTCGCTTTCAGCGTGACTTGGCTTTTCTAACTTTCCCCTGCAGGGTAGCACTGCTGCTCTTAATGTGCATCTGAGGAGGATGTGGGGAACACTGCCAGGGTGTTCAGGGCTGTGGTGGTGATGTGATCATACCCCTCCCAGGAAGTACAGAACCGACAAACAGCAGGCCATATTTTAGAGTATCAAACAGGATGAAAGTTGTGGCACAGACACCTAATTCCTCCATTGTGTTGTCTGCGCGTTTGCCTCGGTTACGGGTTAATGATTCATATGTGTGCAGTGGCTATTTCAGTGGCTTGTCCTCATTCTGTATTAGTCAACCAGACTGCTGTTAGGGTCTGTGTGACACAGTCCACACAGGTTCTTGGTGAGAGAGAGAGAGAGAGAGAGGTAATTAAATACTGTAGATAGATAGATAGATAGATAGATAGATAGATAGATAGATAGATAGATAGATAGATAGATAGATAGATAGATAGATCTAACAGCTGCTAGGCACTTGTAGCTTGTTTTCTATCTGTGACTCAATGCACCACTCACATCATGCCCCGAGAAATAAGTGGCCTTGACAAAATGTTCCCACAACTATCTGCTTTTGATAACCGCTGCCCAGCTGTCCCACTTGATTGTGCTACTGTACTGTATTATCTGAAGGGGATAATCTCTTCAGAGAGATTTTACATTGACTCTTTCTTTGTATTGCCTCTCTCCATGAAGCATGACCGTTTTATTCCTGAAGCCACAAAGAGTGAAGACTGAGTTTTCTTCCACACTCTAGACAGACCTAACAGACCCATGTGATCTTACTGTCAGAGAGACAGCCTAATCACAACTGTTTCTCTTTGTTCTTGGTGGTAGCCCCATGTCAGTGCAATGAAGGCAACACATTTGCTGCCTTGTGATGCTGCTCATTGTGAGGACAGTAAGAAAAGAAGCATTACATTCACTGTACTGGTTTTGAAAGGTTACTGTATATCCTGGTTCATTCATATTGTTGCTGTTTGTAATGCTTGCACCAGATGTCACTGTTTTGTGTGTAATGTTTGATGATGCCTGCCTCAGCTTAGCAGGCCTGCTACATAATGTAAACAGTCCAACTGCAGAGAGAGTTCAAGTCTAACAGAACACTCTCGCTCTCAGCCTGTTGGAACAGCAGAGCAGCTAGGCTCTCAGGTAAATGGTAGAGCAGAGGGAGCAGGCTTTCACAGGGGTCCCCGGTGACCAGCCGAGAGCAGAGCGAGCAGGCTTTTACAGGGGTCCCAGGTGACCAGCCGAGAGCCGTACATGAGCTTTGCCAGAGGTATCATCTGTCCTGAGATCGCATTAAGTACTACATGACTCATAGGAATTGCAATGCTCTGGGACTGACACTCCTCTTGGTGTTTGTTGCAGGGTCTACCCTCTTTATTACTAGTAAATCAACCGTTTCTGAGATGAATGAATGAATGAATGAATGAATGAATGAAAGGATTAATTCATTAATTAATTAATGAAGAAAAGGCCTTGCTGGTTACACTGATCAGCAAGGATGATCAGTCTTGCCTCGTACTCTAGGCTTTCCTGTGACAGTGGGTGACGTAGAGAATTTGCAAACTCCTCCTGTCCATAACATTTCCGGGGCTGAGTTCAGGAGAACGGACAGCTCCATCATTCACTGGATAGTTGGGGGTAAAGTGAGCGATATAGTGCTTATACAAGCAGGGTGAAATGTATAGCAGCCAGGCTATCAGGGACAGGTTTAAGACTCTAATGGATGCTCATTGCACATTGTATCTCTGACTCCTCTGTCCCCTACTCCATTCCCAGTCTATTGCAATACAATCCTTCTTTATGCTATTAGCTTGATCTGTGGTTAGAATACCAGGATTTGGGAGTGTGCACACATGCGTGCTGAGTGTGTCTGTGTTCATTGTTGTCAGCTCTATGCACAGGTACTGCAGATGCCATCTGCCCCTCAGCCTGAAATACATTTCTATTTTTAATCCAAAGGCTTTTGCGTGCAGATTTGACTAACTGGACTGTTTGAGCTAGTAGAATGACGACCTGAGCTGTATTTTTAAAAGCCTGTCAGAAAAGGCTTCTAGAAAAGTGGTATTGAAAGACTAAAGAAAAGCAATAATACCAGGCTAATGGTTTAAATGACTTTGCTATTGTGTGCTTCATTCAGGAAAGTGGTACTGTAACACTAGCTGATTTTCTACCTCAAACAGTAGTGAATAAGGCCCAACCACAGGACATTTAATGTGAGCACAGTCATTTAGTCTTCATATAGGCTTTATGCTTGTGTTGAAGGTATGATATTTGGCAACAAGGTGCAGAGCAATGAGTGAACCTCTTTAAAAGGCTAGAATAGAGGGGCAAGCACCCAATCAATACCCTGAGATACATGTGATAGCATGTCTTGTGCCTCATATTTGCATAGTTTACAAAAACAGATTTTGACATTTTTCTCTCTTATGAAATCATGTACAATTGTTTTTATGAAATAGTTTGACCCTGTTTGCTTGTTGTTGGCTTCTCTCTGTTTACATCTTTCTACAGGCCAAGACAAAAGGCTGATTGAGTCTGCTGTCATAATAGCGAGCATACAGTATGCCATTAAGTAGGCTGGAGAAAAATGCATTTTCTTCCGAGCAGTTCACTTGGTATTCTGCGTGTGAGGGGAATCCCGTGGAAGGCGTGGCTAGTTCATGGTCACAATGGCATTGACAGTGAGAGAGCAGGTGGTAAATGCCATTCACCAGATAAAACATTAATTATTAAAATCTGCTACACTACGCTGGGCCAGTGTAGGTCTACATCACTGCTATGTTAGAAAGGATAGAGTATTCTAAGGAGACACTATTTTATGAATAGAAAGGTCACAAAGAAGAAGAAACATTTTCTCTGAATTATTCACACCATTGTAATTAAAAGTGGACAATAACCCATTGTTTGAATTCCTAGCAATTCAAAGGAGATTAGAAGACCTTTATAATTACAAAACACACACGCGCACACACGTGCGCACACACATACACACACACACACACACACACACACACACACACACACACACACACACACACACACACACACACGCATGCTCACACAGCCTGGGCCACACACACACACACACACACACACACACACTGATTAAATAGGGAGAATGCAGCCAAGGCTGTGACATCACAGGCTGCCTTATGCTGATTGGTGGAGGCCTGCTCGAGCCGAGCTGCTCCCTCCAGCCCCAGATGCTGGGATGCTACAGGGAGGCAGGGCAGCAGGGGCTGAGCACACCCATACAGGCATGGCTCTCTGAATGGGGAGAAAAACAGGAAGAGGGAAGGAGATGGGATCGTAAATATCTCTCTCAGTTAGAGGGCTTTCCACTGCTCTCTGTTCTGCGTATGTGTGTGTGTGTGTGAGAGAGAGAGAGAGAGAGAGAGAGAGAGAGAGAGAGAGAGAGAGTGTCGGGGGAGGAGGGGAGGCTTCATCCCCGTTCTCAGCAGCTCTGTGTTCCACCGGGGGGAGAGCAGGCAGCCAGATCTGTTTTGCTTCCTGCAGGAACAAGGGAAGGGACAGCAGCTGGGCTTTTTTTTTTTTTCCAGTGTGGGTGTCATCCTCACTTGGCCACACACACGCACACAAGCACACATGAAGGGCAAGCAGAGAGAGGTGGAGAGCAGAGTGTAGAATGGCCCACTATAAGGATGTAGCTGTCAAAAAGACCTCTTCTCTGAACCTGGTGACTGGATTCTTTCAATATCTCCGCGGTGAGTAGGGCAGCGTTTTACAGATCCTCTCTGCGTCGCTCGTCCCCGTGTGGGTTTAGATTTGGGGGTAGAATCTAACAAGGAGCTCTGTGGCTTTAATGCGGCCGAACCGGATGCATGAACCAGCTACAGGCACCGCTAACCCAGCTCTGTGACGCTACAGTATGCTTCACTGGGCATCCCTGTGAATCAGTTACGCTCCCTCAGAATGCAGCCTTTGCCGTTGGGTTAATGTGGTGCCTTTGCCCACTGTGTGTGCTGTATTACGGCTATCCTCGGCACGTGACCCGGAGGGTGTTTTCTAAGTGCGGATGTTTAAAGATGGCTACCCTGTGTGGACTTGTAAATACACATGGGAATCATGGATGTGTTAAACTAGGTGGCCGGGCGTGCCACAATATGCAGGTGCCCATGCAAGGTCTGTCAGTTTACTTTCATAGCAACAGAAGTCAGATGTTGTGCTTTTTTGCATATTAAAAAGCAAAAATGCATAATGCATGAGGCACAGTGGTATGCATGCATTGTCCCGCCACAAACGAGGGTGGGGGGCTGGGAGTGACCTGCTCCCGCATGTCATTACAGGGCACAGAGGGGGTCTGCAAGATGTGCGGGCAGAAATCTCCTCTGCACAGGCTTGTAATCTCGTGTGACCTCATTTTGAGAGGACTTGCGATAAGCGTTGATCGCTGTCTGCTGCTGATGAGTGTGGCGGTATTACTTATATGAACCACGTCATTTCCATGTTGAATATGGACATGAAGCATCAGAAATATATCCGTCCTCATCTACGCGTCCACTGGAGTCTGGTTGTCTGCAGAATGTGCCATTGTGTAGTCCTCCTCCCCGTCAGCTTCTCTAACGTTAGCGGGAGGTCTGGAGAGAGAGGGCTCAGAGACTTGGTGCTGCGAGGAGGAGCTGGAGGAGGCTGTCTGCTCTGTGTAATGGTCTCATCCACAGGCCGGGAATAAGCGCTGGGGATCAGGGGACGGGAGCTGGGAGGGAGGCCGGTCAGGAGAAGAAGCGCTGGGGATCAGGGGACGGGAGCTGGGAGGGAGGCCGGTCAGGAGACGTGTAAACGGCCGTCCTGTGTGACATCCGTCACGTACTGACGTCTTGTTGTGTCTTTGGTTTTCAGATGAGCAAGAGGCTGTGCAGAAGAGGACCTTTACCAAATGGATCAATTCCCACCTGGCAAAGGTGAGAGGGCTTTTACACACACACACACACACACACACACACACACACACACACACACACACACACACACACACACAAAAACAATGTGAGAGGGCTTTTACACACACACACACACACACATAATAATCGCCATTGAGATGACACCAATAACCTGCGGCAATTACATTGTAATTACAGTATGCTGATGTTATCGGTGTCATGACCTTTGTCTTTGTGTTCTGCTGTGACGCTTAGTTGCTCTATTGAGTGGGAGCCTTAGCTCGTCTTTGGGCAGTGGCATTACGGCCATCACGACCAACCATGCATGAAGAGAGAGAACGGCCTCTGAGATGAGATTTGTCATCCAATCATAATGATTGCGACACGTACAGTGATTTGGCATGTCCTAATGTAATTAACTCACGGTTGCTCCAAAGCGGTTTGACTCACAGAGTTATAAGGCCAAATGTTTACGACCACTTTAATGGGATCATGATGATCAGCAGACTATGGTTATGTTTCCCGTAACCTGTATTTTGGCTTGAGTTGTCAGCTGCTATCGTCATCTGTTACCTTTGTCATTTGACATTTTGCCGTGAAAACATTAGAAACAGAGGAGGGAGTCAGAGAAATGCAAGTGGATCACAGAAACTGCTGGGTCATCTGCTGGGTCTTCTGAATGTGCCTTTTTGCTGAGCAACTACGACTTAGCAACAGAGTATACAGGTACAGTAAGTGACCAGTACCAATAAGATCTCTGTCATGGTCTAGAGCCCTCTTTGTCCCGATTTTATAAATGCTTTAAGAACGTGTTTTGTGTGTGTGGTTGGAGGTGCTGTGGGGGGCAGGTGTAAGTATGTGTGCGCTTAAGGGTGTGTGTGTGCATGCCAGTGTGTGTGTGTGTGTGTGTGTATTTTCGTGAGTACAGTATGTGGTCAGGCTTGGCAGAGAGAGTGCGGCAGAGTGCAGATGGACAGTGTGGGGGAGAGAACATTTCCCAGCAGGCAGCAGTCTGCTCCTAGGGCCCCATGTCCACCACGCGCAGATTACAGATCAATGTTGGGATAAGTTGATGGAACAAACATTACTGTAAATCTCTCCTCCAGAAACTTATTTTGTATGTTTTTTTGAACCATGTTGTTGAAATAAGGAAAAGGCTATACAATATTTGGACATTGCATGAATAATGGGTATTGCAGTAATTGCTTACTTTCCGATTCCACAAAGATTCACATTGGATTCTGGGTAGGTTGCAGGCTCAGGACATGCATTCCGGATGCCTTGTTGTCTTTGAGAGGGGCAGGTTCTGCTGGCTCAGAGGCCTAGGTGACACAGCACATTGTGCTGCTGGTCAGAAAGGATGACAAATGTGACCACAGCGATAAGGGGGTACAGTACAGTAGGTAAAGAACCTAGTAGAGAGTTTGTCTGAGACCAGTCTTTTGTCTGAGAAATGTGTTGGTTCAGATCCGGGCCCAACCACCTGGTACTTCAAAGCCTGGATTCTCAAACTTTGGAAGAATCTGAGAAATGTGTCAGGCCAACACAGACACTATGTTGATCTATTCTGCATTATTCATGCATCACACACTTCTCTCTCTCTCTCTCCCTCTCTCTCTCTCCCTTTTCTCTTTTTGTGCGTGGCTGTAAGCCAGCGCACCTACTGCATAGCATTTGTCCGGCTATCACTCCCTCCCTCCCTCCCTTACGCCGTCACTCCGGACAGTGTTGGCCTGCATTTCTCTGTTGGCACCACAAGAGGCAGTAGTCCCAGCACACCAAAATAAAGAAGGACACCAAAATCAACCCGCTGATCTCAACTGCACAAGTAGAGTAGTGGTGAGAGCATTGGATCTCACCCGGGAGACTGGGGTTCAAGACCCGGTCGGGTGACTTTATGGGACTATACCCCAGACGTTAATCCTTTCACTCCAACCAACGTTACAGGAATCATCAGTGTAACTGCTTTAGCCACTGACCACTACCATTAATGTTATGGAAGCTGCTGCTAGTTGTTGTGAGCTCATGAGCTAACTGGCTATCCCGCTCTTATTGTGCTGGATTAGCATTGGAAGCATTGATACTGATGTGTGCAGGCAACAAGACCTATGTTAATTTATCAGACATTATTTCATGTCATTTCAATTCACAGCTATTTCAGTGGCATGACTAGCTTCCATCCTACCAGTCCTGAACAAAACAAGCCAGCCATGCACATAAGCCAGGCTTGACCTGGCCTGGTTCTCTCTTTCTTTCTCTCTCCCTTTCTCTCTCTCTGTCTGTCTTTCTCTTTCTTTCTCTCTCTGTCTCTCTCTCCCTCTCTCTCTCTCTCTCTCTCTCTCTCGAATACCAATGTGACTAAGCCAAGTAATGAAAGACCCCGCAGCCTTTCAGCCTCATCCACATCTAGCCAACCACAGCCTCATCCACCCCACAGCTAGCCTCTGCTGTCCAACTATCAACCCATCTCTCCCTCCGTTTATCAAACCTCATCTAAACGGATTTTCTTTTAATAAGCAAATCCCCTCTGAGACAGATTACAGATTACCGTCTGCCTTACAGGACTTTTTTTAACGTACATTTTGGGTCCCATGCTGTGTGTGGAACACTTTCTTTATCACTCTTGCCAGGGACGTTTTATTGCTGGAAATCGCTTTCTCTCTCTGCTTGAACTTTCACTCGGCAGTCACGCTTTCCCATTGTGTCCATTTCCTTTTACATTACCAAGCACTTATCTAGAGATTTATTTTGTTCGGACTGCGAGGGGGAGAACTAACATGTGACTCATTTATGGGCAATTTCAGCCCAGGATGGGAGTGACCATTATTGTGAAGACTAGAGAGGATTCCAGTTACCAGGACAGTGATATGATCACAGTACAGTATATGTGCGTATTTGTATGAATCCTGTCTTTAGGATAGACTACTGGTTGTAGGAAGGAAAACATGTAGCTAAACAGGGGATTAACCAAATGAATCTCCATATTTAGCAGATGATGCTGCATCAAACTGCTTTTGATTTCAACAAAAAAGCTACTAGACACAGACAGACGCAGGAGAGAAAAATGCTGTGGTGCCCTACATAGTCAGCCAACTGCATCCTGTCATAAAATGTGATGACTTGTGAAATGACCCGCTTCCTGTGCCAAACTGGAATTTCTTACATAGAGACAAGCTTTTTAATCACAGCTGAATGTGCAATAGCTTTACGGAATCCACTCACTAGCAGTATGTGCAGGCCGGGGGGGCCAGTCTGTCCATGAGACTTCATTCGTCCCTTAACATGTGTGTGGGGTAAAGTAAGACCAAGCAACACTGCCTAGTCAGGGTTAAACAGACCCGCATTCTCATCCGATGGTGCTCTGAGTAACAACGCCTCAGGAGTGGGCATCCAGCCACCTTCCAGGCCAAGACTCCAGCTTTTCATCTGTGGGGGGGGCTCTGAGCGCCAGACTGTCGCTAACAAGCTCTGCACCCTAACAAGCTCTGCACCCATTCTTCTATTCTTCTCAGTGTAAAAAGAAAAAAAGCTGGGCAATCAAATACCATTTGTTTCAATGCAACCAGATTCACAATATCATATAGACGTCGGTGGTGATCGGAATGTGTAACCAGTTGGTTTTGGTGTAATCCCCTGCAGTTATTAAACCAATCTGCAGGCCTAATGCTTAGAATAACAATTCTCTCTTGTCCAGCGCAAACCACTCCTAGAGGTCAATGACCTTTTCGAGGACATCAAAGATGGGGTGAAGCTCCTGGCTCTTTTGGAGGTGCTGTCCGGCCAGAGACTAGTGAGTACTGTTCCCAGGCTTCATGCTCAGTTGCATTAGATCAGTACGGAGAGGCTTATTTCAGATAAAGGGATGAAAAAACATCTCTGACCTGATGGCTGCAAACCTGCTCCAGTTTACAGTATTACGAGCCTACTCCCTTGCAGACCTGGGTCCAAATACTATTTGAAATCCTTTCAGTTACTTTATCACTTGCTTGAGTGTCAGGTGGGTGGGGTCTGCATGTTTGGCAACAGCCCATTGTTTCCCATTGCGCCTGACCAGAACACAGAGTAGCAGTTGAAATGATGTAACAGTATTCTGATCCAGGCTGCCCGGTCAATGTGCTCTGTCCACGCCTGACTGTCCTGTCCGTCCCCAGCCTTGTGAGCAGGGCCGCCAGCTGAAGAGGATCCACTGGGTGTCCAACATCGGCACTGCGCTCAAGTTCCTCGAAGGCAGAAGGGTAAGCTTGTCCTCAGACACACACAACACCTGTATTATTGTTTTTGATTGAACCCAATGACTGTAAAACCTGTTGTGAATGTTTCAGGCTTTGTGTTTAAGTACGATTGACGTGGACACTCCATTCAGTGTCACAGTAACCATTTGAGTGGAACCTCTTGACTATATCCTCTGACATCCAGTATTCTGCGTGAGAGAAATAAGGAGATTCACAGACGTCACAGGCCCCTCTGTATTACAGTATCTGTGCTAGCTGGGCCCTGCGAGGGGCCGATACAGTATTGTCACTCTCTGTACTCTCCGAGGCCCGGAAACTCACAGTACTGTGACCTCTCTCTCACCATGCCTCAATCTCAGTCAGTGTACCGAGGATCCCCGGTCAGTGACAGTGGAAACACACTGTGTTCTTGTACTGTGTATGCATACCTCTCGTTTGATGCACGGTGTGTATGAAGCGATACTTCCATTGCTTTCCCTCCTATCGCATCTGGATTACTGTAGTGTCGTGGCATGGGCGTTGTGCTTCATTATCGCCATGCATTTCAGTGTATTTTGACAAACACTTTGGGTCTCCAGCGCTCCTAAAAACACTGCTATCCATTGCCACATGATTGAAATGTATGAGAAATAGATATGTCTGTTAAATACATAAACTCCAAAGCAAAATTTAGCAGTACTGATATCTATATCTGTTGCTGTCTAGCAAAATGTAATACATCTTTCTTTTTTTCCCCTCTGTGTTGAGCTTGGCCGTTTCTGCCTCAGTTGCTTTTGCTATATGAATGGCAAATTGCCACTCAGTTGCATCAAAGAGCTGACTTTGATGGCTGTGAAGGAAACGCTCAAAAAATTAATGGAAGCGGTTTATATATATATATATGTATATATATATATACAGTACATAAGGTTTATTCACAACATGACGGCTGTTAGAAGTGATGCTCGATGGCCCTTCAACCAAGTTTTTTCTTTGCTTTTTTAACAGATCAAACTAGTCAACATTCACGCCACAGACATTGCTGATGGAAGGCCATCCATTGTCCTTGGGTTGATATGGACCATCATCCTCTACTTCCAGGTACCGCATGGCATCATGGTGCATCTCTCTTCAGTCTCCTCACATGTCAACAGCCTTTCCTGGTCGTCACAGTGACGCTGTGTCTGTGTCTGTGTCCACTTCCTGAACGTCTGCTCCAGATCGAGGAGTTGACCAGTAACCTGCCGGCCCTCCAGGCCCTCTCCAGTAGCACCTCCTCAGTGGACAGCATGGCCAGCTCTGAGACTGGCAGCCCACCCATGAAGAGGAAGGTGATCCCCAAGTTCCAGGGCAACGCCAAGAGGGCTCTGCTCCGATGGGTCCAGTGCACCGCAGCCAAGTACGTAGGACCCTGTCTACGTATGTGTAGCGCACTGATAAGTGTATATTGCTGTGCTGTGTATGGGTCTGCTTATCACTCACTGTGACGCTGGTTGTATCTTGAAAAAGTCCTGTATGTGTACGCTCTTATTGGAATGTACTGTACAGTATGTGAATTTGAATTGTGCTTTTGAGAGAGTTTCCCATGGGAGTGCTGGCAAATGGTGCTGTATGTGTGTCCTCTGACCAGGCGCCACGGTATCGAGGTGAAGGACTTTGGTGCCTCCTGGCGCAGCGGCGTCGCCTTCCACTCCGTGATCCACGCCATCCGGTCAGACCTGGTGGACATGGAGGTAGTGAGGAGGCGGAGCAACAGGGACAACCTAGAGGAAGCCTTCTCCCTGGCTGAGAATGAGCTGGGCATCCCGCGCCTGCTGGACCCAGAAGGTGCCTCTTCCCTCACTCTCCTCGTTCTCACTGAAAACAGGATGTCTCTGTCTGTCTGTCTGTCTGTCTACGATGCACGATGCACGATGCAACAAACTAAAGTTCTTCTAGAAGAGGTTTATATGTTGTTCATTTATAGCTCCTTGTTGCCTACCTGTCTGTAGAAGAAAGTCAGCAGATTAGTCCCCTGCCGTCGTGTCTGGAGGGATCTGATTAGGGAGGCTTCCTGCAGAGAGAAGCAGCACAAACGACTCTGCTTTTAGAGTGACCTTCATTTCTGAGAGATCGGGTCAAGGAGAGATTTGAGAGAGAATGTTACTGTTATCCTCCATCAGGGTGAAAATGTCTGTTTCTCTGTCTGTTTGGAGAGAGGGATGGCCAGGCCCTGTCATATCTGTCTCTGCTTCTGCTTGTCTTGGACCAAGCACACGTACAGTACAAGACTGACATGCCAGATGTTGATGTTTTTGACTCACATTGTGTTCTGGACTGATGCGAGTCATACTGTATCAGCGTGTTCTGCGGTTCCCACCTGCGTATCTGACCTGCTCCGCTTTTGTTCCCTCGCAGACGTGGACGTGGACAAGCCGGACGAGAAATCCATCATGACGTACGTCGCCCAGTTCCTCAAGCACTACCCCAACCCGCACCACTCTGAGACAGACGGCCAGCAGGATGAGGTACCCCCCCACCCCCCATTCATCTCAGCCCTGTTCTGTGTAATTAGGTTACGGCCGAGAACTAATGTCCCCTTTGTGTTTTAAGTCTTTAATGTACAGTGCTGTAATTTGTGTGTGCCATTTGATTTTTAATGTGCTTGTGCTTTTGGCTAATCAAGTCTGATAATGCGCCACCTCAGTCTTCTGTGATGAAGCTTAACCGGTTGCATGGATTTTATGAATCGTCATCTTCACCTCTACGTCCACCTTTCACCGTGCACTCACCCTGTCTCTCCACGCCATCTCCCTGTTGTGCATATTAAAGCTGCTTCTCGGCTCCATTCCGACTTTTGCGCTCTCTATCCCAGTCCTGCAGGTAAGAGTTAATTCCATCGTGCCACACCGGCGTTTGCCTGCTCCTCTCCATTCTCCTTCTCCTCCTCCTTTTTGCGCTGTTTCTCTCTTGCTCTCTCCTCTAACGCCTTTTTGCTGTGTTTGCGTCTCTCTGTGTGCCTTGCTGCTTTCCTCCTGGATAGTTTGGTCCCCAAGATATAGAGCTAATGCTGGAGGTATGTGTCACTGAATACGCAGCTTAATCAGATGTGATGACTGTGAACGCCCCTCTCCCCGTTCACCCTAGATAACAGTGTTGACTTTAGAAGCGTGTCTGTCTACTATTTTCCTCAAAAAGTAATTACTTGCTCTGGCACTGGAATGTCGCTTGGTGTGAATTTTGAGTGGATTTTCTACGGATATTGGCCGTTTCAGAGCTCTGTGGTTGATAAAGGATCTGAGTGGTCTGTTCCCTTTCTCCATGTTGATAGAGGGAAGAGAGGAAGGTGCTGAGAGAGCTCAAGGTCTTCCTGGATCAGCTGGAGAGAGATGTGCTCCGGGCCCAGGGGTCAGAGGGCAACCTGACAGACAAGTACCAGGTGCCTGCATAACCAAGAGCTTCATAACACTCTTTTTTGTTGTAGAACTCGTAATACTAATACTTAATACTAATACTAATACTTAATACTAATGTTTCTTCATTTGAATTTTCCTAGGCCTTCAAGAGCTTCCGTGTGCAGTATGAGATAAAGAAGAAACAGACCGAGCCACTGCTACAGCCTGTGCAGAGGGATGGAAAGCTGTCAGTGGACCAGGCTCTGGTCAAACAGGCCTGGGAACGTGTGTCTGTCAGGGTGAGTATGTCTGTCAGTGGACCAGGCTCTGGTTAAGGCGGGGTGGGAACGTGTGTCTGTCAGGGTGAGTATGTCTGCCCTCACTGCTGTACAACCAGACAAGATAAGCCTCTCTCTCCACCACTATGATATTTTTATAAATGTCAGTGTCAGGTGCTTAATAAATATTAATCTTTACCAGTGTTAAAAATAAAAGAGATTCGATTCTTTTCATTGATGTATTATTGGCAAGAAACCTGTAAAAGCTGGGTGTCAGAATGAGAGCAGACTTCCTGTTCTCATTAGCGGCAATAAAATGTTCAGTGGGGTGCAAGTCTTTGAATCAGTGAGTTCATTAAGAGGGAAGAGGGGAACAGAGGAGATTTTGTTCCCTGGTCAGACTCAGACTAGTCTGCAGAGGACCCGCAGCCTGTGGAGAACTGTTTTTTAAGTGGAATGCCTGAGAAGTGGATGGATCAAGGCAAGACTGTACGAGGCTGTAACGGATGACTGTTGCAGCTGCTGGACTGGCACATCCATCTGGACAAGTCCCTGCCTGGCCCCCTGGGAGTGATTGGAGCCTGGCTGCACCGGGCAGAGATCGCGCTGAGAGAGGAGATTCCCATCCAACAGGCTCATGAGGAGACAGCCAATGTTATTCACAGAAAGCTGGAGCAGCATAAGGTACAACACATTTAATCTACAGTATAAGGTTGAATAATAACCCCGAGATTGTCTGAGATAAGTCATCGGTCACTCAGTATAATGATAACCTAGCAATGGGATATTTTCTATGTCAAGCTTACAGACAAAAATGTAACACATTTACATACAATGTTTGTTCCCTACATTACCATGCATTTATGTTGCATTTTGCAGGAGGTCCTGAAGAACTTGGAGTCTCACAAGCAGACGTTCCAGCAGATCCACAAAGACAGATCTGTAAACGGGGTCCCGGTCCCGCCAGAGCAGCTTCAAGACATGGCTGAACGGTCAGTCCTGTATAAATGTGTCTATATAAAACTTTGGACAAATCAGAGCTTGTCTACGCCGGGTAAAGTCAAGTAAACAGATCAGAGGAACATAAATAGCTAATCTTATGCATTTTCAACAGGTTCAACTATGTGTCCACCTCATCTCATGCTCACCTGATCAAACTGGAATTCTGGGAGATGAAGTACCGTCTGATGGCCTTCCTCATCCTGGCTGAGTCCAAGCTCAAGTCTTGGATCATCAAATATGGACGTCGGGACTCTGTGGAACTGCTCCTGCAAAGCTACATTGTGAGTATATTGCAACTTGACATTTTGAGCAGTCATATAGTACACCTCTGTGTATGTGTATTAATTAACTGCATCAGCTTTCCATCATTTAACATAATTTCACTGCTCTCAACAGTCATTCATTGAAGGCCACAAGTTCTTTGAGCAATATGAGACAACATTCAGGACCCTCAAGCAAGCTGCAGAGGTCTATGTCAGATCTGATAATTCAGGTAGGTGTGCACTCAAATTTCATAATGTCGTGTTTTTGTCCCATAGGTGAGTGTCTTTCAGTGACTGTTGGTTTCATATTCTAGTGGCTAAGATCAATGTGGCAGGTAAGTCTAAAAGCACGCAACTACTGAAATATTAACCGACATGGATCTTAGCATTGCGATTGTGTGCACTGTACTGTAGCTTCTGATCGGCTGTGCACTAGGGGTTCACCAATACATTTGAAATTTTGCCTCACAGTGCTCGTTTCTACTAACTACTATTAATATGCCTGCCGCTTCCTACAGTATGAGCATGTCATCACAACAATATCATAGCTTCTCAATGAACACGCCTTGATGATCAAGCACATTTGAATGTATGTTCAAGAGTCGGTGCTGTCAGAACAGACCTCTCAGATATGAGACGTGTCACGGTGAAAGACCTGATATGGCTTTCAGTTGACGAAGGGGAGGGCGTGGGCAAGTTCCTGAGCGAGGCCACGGCCCAGTGGAAGAACCTGTCCGTGGAGGTGCGCAGTGTGCGCAGCATGCTGGAGGAGGTCATCTCCAACTGGGAGAAGTATAGCAGCACGGTGGCCGGTCTGCAGGCCTGGCTGGAGGACGCCGAGCAGATGCTCAACCAGTCAGAGAACGCCAAACGGGTGAGACTTGCATGGTGGGGGACAAGTAGTAGATGTGGAGGAGGTGGACATGGGCCGGATCCATCTTGTCCTCGGAGCTAAAACAAAAACTACATCAGATATTCCATTGTCCAGTGTTTTCACTGTATGTGACTTTGTTGTTTTCTGTCTCTCCAGGACTTCTTCCGGAATCTTCCGCACTGGATCCAGCAGCACATGGACATGAACGATGCTGGGAACTTCCTCATCGAAACCTGCGACGAGACAGTCTCCCGTGACCTGAAACAGCAGCTGCTCCTTCTCAACGGGAGGTGGAGAGAGCTGTTTGTCAAAGTCAAACATGTAAGTTATCTCCCTTATTTTGGGCACCCAGATGGTGAATTTGTGCAGTACAATGAATTCACCTCACACTACATTTATATTCAACCCAAGCTTTGTAACAGACTATGAAACTGTTGTACTCTCTGCCCCTGTTTCCATGGCAGTATGCAAGAGCAGATGAGGTGGATAGGCTGAGGCATGACTACCAGGAAGGACTTGCCACCTTAAAAACCTTCATGGATGCAACCAATGAGAAGATGACTGCTCCTGTCCAAGTGTCTTTCCTAAACGTCAGGACGTTTGTGCAAGATGTTGAGGTATGTGTCACATTCATTCACCCATGCCATGCACTGTGCAATAGCTTGCATGTTTGTTCTCTGTGTGAACAGAACTATCTATGAAGCTCGTTTTACTTTTTCTATGCTATCAATCACTCAGAATTACACATTTATTCAACACATTTCACATGAATCTACTCCTTTTCCAGGACATCAAGCACAAAGTGCCAGCTATGGAGGCAGCGTGCAAGACTGCCAGCCGCACCGCCCAGCTGCTGACCAAAGACACGCCCCAGGAGGAGATCTCCCAAATGCTGGATGTGATGGGTTCGATCAAGGAGCAGCTCAGCAAGGTCCTTCCCTTTCTCAGCTCGCTAGGCTTGGCTATCATTGTCATAAAGTTTACACGTCCGATGGCATTAGCATGTGACACTACAACACCTTCTGTCTCCCATCAGATAAGGGAGAGATGCCTGCCTCTGCTGCGGGAGGCCCAGTCCCTGCTGCCTCCCCTAGAGGACATGGAAAAGAACATCACAGGCTTCTATCAGGCCCTGGAGAAGGCCAGCCGCATCACCAGCGCCAGGGACTCCGAGGGCCCGGGGGACTTCAAGCAGAAGTGCCAGGTGTTTGATCGACTTCGATGTTCGGTTTGGGCACATATGGGATGAAACATTTCCTCCAAGGACTAAAGAGAGTGACGCTTCATAGAAGTTTAAATTGCTCAATAGTAACACACAGTCTCTCGTCCCATATCCCTGGCTGCAGGAGCTGGTGACCTTCACACAGAGCTGTAAGAAGTGTCTAACAGTGATTGAGAAAGACCACCAGACCATCCAGAGAACCCTAGACAGCAGTAAAACCCTGAACCACATGGACATGGCTCTGCTGCAGAAACGAGTAGCCGACCTTCAGACCTCCTCACAGGTACTCTTCCCTCCTCATTAAACTATTCTCTTGGGATAGGAGAGAGTGTCTGCATTTTGGGTTGAGTGAGATTAAGTGAGTCCTTATTTCTCTCTCAAGGCTATGATCAAGGAATCTACAGAGTGGAGAAAGCATGTGGAAGTCAACAGCAGCCTGATGAAGAGGTTCGAGGAGTCCCGCGTCGAGCTGGAGAAGGTTCTCAAGACGTCTGAGAGCTGCCTGACAGAGAGAGGAAACCCAGAGGACCTGCTCAAGAAGCACACAGTAAGAAAATACCTCACTCCTGTACTTAAATGTACCAGGAAGTGTCAATAAGGCAATGGAAAGTAGGGTGTGATGGATTGTGTGTGAGCAAGAACTAAGGTGTTGTTGGTTTTCCTCAGGAGTTCTTTGGCCAGCTGGACCAGAGGGTCCTCAATGCATTCCTCAAGGCCTGTGATGAGCTGACAGATATTCTACCAGAGCAGGAGCAGCGGAGTCTGCAGGAAACTGTTAGGAAGCTGCACAAACACTGGAAGGTCGGTCCCAGATGACGCAAGATGAATGAAGCTATCGTGATAATCCAAAGTCTATACATTTTTAAAACCCATTTTTACATTTTCCAGATGCTAGCATAACGTATGTTGTTGAGAGACTGATATATCCTGTGGAACTGCGTTGGTGTTCCACAGTGAATAACATAGAGGCTGGTGGTCTCCTCAGCCATAGACAGTAGTGTCTGTCTCTGTGCCTCCCTCCCAGGATGTCCAGACGGAGGCCCCCTTTCACCTCCTGCACCTAAAGGTGGAGGTGGAGAGGAGCAAGCTGATGGTCTCCCTGCAGGAGTGCCAGACAGAGCTGACCAGAGAACATCGCCTCATGCTTGGCGTGGGGAGCGAGAGGCTCGTCAAGGAGCACAGGGTGAGACTGTCTGGATGTCTGGATGTGATTCATTTGAGTAGATGACGTGTGATATTACAGTTACAGAGTTAAAGCAACTGTACTGTATTGTAGATTTTACTAAGAGAAATAATGCCCTTTAAATTTAATCTTTTTTCCTGTCATCTTTATCCTGATATAATAATAGCAGGGGTCTCTACTATCATCCCATTTAGACTCACTGTGTTGTGTTCTTACAGGGTGTCTTTAGGGAAAAGGGTCCACAGTCCATCTGTGAGAAGAGACTGCAGCTGATGGAGGAGCTCTGTCAGAAGCTTCCGGAAAGTGACCCAGCCCATCAGACTTTGTACGCGGCAAGGAAGGCATTCTCTGAGGTCAGAGAGGAGATAGACAGCACCCATCAGAAGCTAATGGAGAACCCAGACAAGTGGAAGGAGTTCAACTTCAGGTTAGGACTAACATTACCTACTGTAACTTGACACTGTCCCACCTCAGTAATATCCAGATCTTTTCAGGGCTTAGAATCTAAGAAAAAACAAACTGTCCATTTTATCGCAGGTTCTCTGACCTCTCTTCCTGGCTGACGTCTAAAGAGAGCCAACTCAGACTCCTGAGAAGCCAAGCCAATGACCCCAGCAAATATAGCCAGGTGAAGTCCACCATCACGGTAAGTGGCAATTCCATCCTGAGCCAGACGTAAGGGTTTCTTAGATTCAGTTGAGCCATATACCGCAATGAATATGTCACACTCCACCGGTCCGGTCCATGGGTTTTCTCCCCAGGAGCTTCGGAACGATGCGGAGCTGCAGGAAGGGAACCTTGGCTGGCTAAAGGCCCGTCTGGCGGCATTGATCGAGATCTGCACTGACTCTGACGCCCAGAGACACGGAGGGGCACTCAGCAAACTCTCCACGGACTTTAAAGGCCTCCTGGCTTCCCTCTCAGAGGTAAATAATGCCTGGAGCAGGTATTACATTAGAGTCTCTCTTCCTCTGTAGCAATGTCTTCATTCATCTATGAGGAATCTAATGAATACTGTAGAGAAACAATGCTGTAACAAGATCCTTCCATGCGTACTAGAACACACAATGAGAGGCATACAGTAGTATGAGATGAGAGGCATAGTATGAGATGAGAGGCATAGTATGAGATGACATCCTGGATCCCACACCGCAGCTGTGGTTTCATCATCCATTCTTTATGTTTCCTTGGTGTGACATTTAATCAATCAGCTCGGTCGGTAGTGAGGAATTCTTGTTTTGCCCTGTGCCGTCTGACTACCAGGCCGAGAAGGTGTTGCTGGCCGTGGGGGACTGTGTCCAGTTCAGGGAGGAGGTGCGGGTAACCTTGGAGGAGCTGGTCCAGGGGCAGCAGGAGGCCCAGTCTGAGGTCACCAGAATACTGGACTCTGAGACTGTGAGAGAAGCCCAGCAACTACTGCTCACTCACCAGGTAGAAGCACAATCTCAGACAAGTGCACAATGCATCCGACAGAACTATAGCCAATGGGGAAGATCCTCTGTCCTTTCCTCTGTGAAGACCAGACATTGTTTCATCTGCATGAGTTTGCGTTTGTATTCGTACTTTATTCTGTCTTCAGCAACTGTTGAAACGTCTGAAGATGAAGAGAAAAGATGTGCAGCAGCAGATCACCAGAGGCCAGCAGCTTCAGGCTGAGGAGGGCCTGGGTGAAACTCTACAGCAGGATCTGCAGAGTCTGGAAAGCACCCTCAGCAAGATGGAGCAGACCATGGACTCGCAAGAGCAAAGCCTAGAGGTGGGCTCCCTCGTCCTCTTTCTTTCTTTGAAAAGGTTACAGAATGATGAGTTCTTTCAGGTGCTGCTTTCTTTTAAGTTCGCTTTGGTGACTGGCTTTTCATCTCTGTATTCCTATGTGCCCCCCAGGTCACCCTGGCTGCCTGGCAGGAATTTGACAGCCATCAGGGGGCGGTGCAGGAGTTTATCGACAGGGCCCGCTCCGCCATGGAGAGAGACCTGAACTTCAGCAGCCCCGACAGCCTGGCTGCAGAGCTGGACCAGGCCAGGGTGAGTGAGATAGGTTTGGGTTAGCTAAGGATTAGCTTAGGGGAAACATGAATGGAGTTGTCGCTCCACTGTTGGCACGTTATGGCTCAGGCGTGGCAAAGAAGTCTAGAAAAAAATCACGTGTCTTTTGGGTTGTCAAAACAGGTCCTTCTGAAGCAAAGTGAAGCAGAGGCCTCCCAGGTGAACACTCTGTTGAAGAGGGTAACAGAGATCCAGCTGGGCCCCAAGAACAAGACTCTGCTCCAGGAGCAAGCCCGCTCCCTCAGTGAGAAAGTGGACAGTGTGGAGGTGGACCTCAAGAGAGAGTAAGAACTACAATAATTGTGTTTTTTTTAACATCAGATGACTTTGCTCCTTTTTTGAATTGTCCTAAATAAATCCTGCTCTTTTCTAGTGTCAAGGCTCTGGAGGGGATGAAAACTCAGTGGGACCGGTTCGGAAGTGAGTTTGAATCCTTCTCTTCTTGGATATCTGGGAAGGAGAAAGACCTGGAAGTCCTGAAGAGTTCCACTGCTCCCCTTGAGCAACAGATCAACACAGTGAAGGTACAGTCTATTGAGGATCTTCCCTTGGGTGATTTCTCTAAGGACAATCACTCAACCGCACAAGTTGATGGTATAAAACTGGCATGAACACTAAATCAATGATTCGCTGTTCCTCCAGGCTGTGGTTTCAGAGCTGGGGGAGCGGGCAGAGGTGTTGTCCAGGTTGGAGACGGACTCCCAGGCCCTGGCCCAGTTTGTGTCCTCTGGGGAGGCGGCCCGCATCAAGGCCCGTCTGACCCAGATCGGCCGGTACTGGGAGGAGCTCGGGGAGAGCGTGGACCAGCTCGATGGACATCTCCAGGAGAGCTCTTCTCATCAGCAGAGGTTTAACACCAGTCTGGAAGAGGTACTGACTGCTGCGTGTTGGGTAAAGGAATAGCTTAAGATGTTGCCTGATTTGGGACATTTTGAGAAGACGAGTAATCAAATTGTCTCGATTCCATCAAAGGCACGAACAAGTCTTGGTGATCTACGAGAGAAACTGGACCAACCAGTCACTTCCTGCACCTCCTCATCGGAGACCTACAAGACTCTTCAGAACCACATGGTATCTATCTCTCTCTCTCTCTCTCTCTCTCTCTCTCTCTCTCATTCTTTCTTTATGACTCTCTGTCTATCTCTTTTGGTTCTCTTTCTTGCTTCTGTACTATATTTCTCTCCTCCATGTCACTGTTCCCCTCCATGCTGTTTGACGTGTTGTTCTGCTTCCCCGCAGGACGTGTCTCAGTGTCTGGAGAGGCTGAAGGCGGCCTTGTTGTCCCTGTCTGCGGGGGCTCGCAGGGTCAGTGACAGGGACCAGGCTGAGAGGGCAGTGGCAGCTCTACAGACCAGCTATGACCGGAGCTTGAAGCAGGCGAAGGACAAACAGAGCACCCTGGAGAATATGCTGTCTCTCTGGCAAAAGTAGGAGACATGATATAACAAAACACAGTATACAACACAACTGTGTCTGCAACAACAATACTGCAGTAGTACTTTATTAAAGTACCTCAGTTTTTACATTGTACGCTATGTTTCAGGTACGAGAAGGACCGCTCTAGCTTTCTGTCCTGCTTGGAGAGAAGTGAGAATGCATCCAAACCAGAGACCCGATGTCTGTCTGCTGATAAAACCAAGTTGCAGAGTGAGCTACAGGACTTACGGGTAAATCAAACATGTTTCCTCACCGGTTCCTTCCTCCCCGCATAATCTCACAGCTGTATACACAATGCTGAAAATGATTGATAATGGGGATGTCGCTTACCAAGAGCTTTGTATTGTGCAGGGTGTGCAGACTGAAGTGCTGTCCCTGGAGCCCCTCCATGCTGGGCTGGTGACTCTGGGAGCGTCCCTATACCCCTCTGCTCCAGAAGACAGGGTGGAGCAGCTCAGAGACGAGCTGGAGCAGCTACAGAAAAGATGGCGCTCTCAGAAGGAAGCTGTCCCTCACAGGTCAGATATCTCCAGTTTGATTACTTCCTGCAGTTTTCACTGACTGTTGGGACTCAGCTGACATTAATATTAACCTCCAGGATAAACCAGATCCAAAGCCACCTATCTCAGGTGGAGAACTTCGACCATACCCTGCTTAAGTTCTCCCATTGGAGTGAAAGCCTCATCTCCACTCTCCACTCCACCTCCCAGATCAGCATCACTAACCTGCAGCCTGCTTTTGCTCAAGTGAAGGTACGTACATACAGTAGGAATCATGGCCAATTTATTCTTATCACTGACATTTTACTGTGAGAGAGCTACTGTAAGAGATCAAATAATACCATATGCCCTGCGTCGCCTGTGGCAGGAGACATTAGCGGCGCTGCAGAAGCAGGCCAGCATCAGAGAGAGCCTGAAGAAGCAGACGCAGGCACTGTGCGCCTCCTGCGAGCCTGGCGACGCCCAGCTCCTCCAGGGCCGGCAGGAGAGCTGCCTGCAGCCTTACCTTGAGGCCCAGCAGCTGGCTGAGCTCCGGGCGAAGTGCCTGGAGAAGCTGGAGGCCTTCCTGCAGACCTGCAGCGCCACTGCAGGCGTGCTGAGAGGCCTGAGGCAGACGGTGGAGAGCGCCGGGAGCTGGGACCGGGGCCGAGTGGAGGAGCTGCAGCAGGAGCTGGCTACCGCAGTCCCTGACATCAGCAGTCTGGAGACCCTGGCCGCCAGCCTGGACAGTGGTCTCTGCAAAGGCCACCTCCACGTGAGCGGCGAGGAGGGATCGCGGAGCTCCTGCCGCGTGCTGGCCGACTCCCTCAGCGCCGAGCTGGACGCCATGAGGAACCTCCTGGGCACCAAGCAGAGCGAGGCGGAGGCCCTGGGGGCCCTGTGGACCTCCTTCAGGCAGCGCAAAGAGCAGCTGCTCAAGACCGTGGAGGACATTGAGGAGAAGGCTGACCACCAGAGCCTCCCTGAGCCCAGCCCGCTCACCCTGCAGCAGAGGTACGCACATCGCATCGTCACAGTCTCCCGGTCGCTACGCTAACAGATAGTGATAGTTTCCCACTTTTCTGTAGTTTGGGTGCGAATGGATAGCCGTAACCCGGTCCCTCTCTCCCAGGTTGCGGTTCTTTAATCAGCTGGAGGATGAGCTCCAGTCCCACCAGCACGAGGAGCAGTGGCTCAGGGCCAAGGGCCAGCAGCTGGCCCAGAGGGACGCAGAGCTGGCTGGTGAAGTGCTCCGAGAGATCAGCCTCCTTGAGAGCACATGGGAAGACACCAAGAAACTCATCACTGACAGGTACAGTAGGTTCCCCCCGGAGGTGCCACCACCTTCTGTTTTAGAGATTGAGCTAGGAGCACTTTCATCCCTTCATATCACATCATCGGTTTTGGCAGGCAAGAACAGTGCAGTGTTTTGGTGGAGCTGATGAGAGAGTACCAAAGCCTGAAGACCTCCATAAGCAGTACTATTGAGAGCGTTGAGGCTCTGGCTGAAATCGGCTCCGCCCTGAACGACCACGAGGAAACCAAGAGATCCCTGGCCAAGGTCAGAATAAAGACAACCATCTTAGCTCTCACCATCAATGTCGGATGCTTGGCGCACTTTAACGTTTTTCTCTAGAGAAAGAAGTTGATTTTCAAAATTGTTTCTTTCCTTTCTTTCTCACTGCCTCGCCGCCCACCGTCTTGGGCAGCATGAGGCAGTGAAGGCAAAGATGACCGGCCGGCAGGGAGAGCTCGACCAGTTCTCCGGCAAAGGCAGACAGCTGCTGAGCGAGCTGAAGAAGATTCCGGACTGTGAGGCCCAGCTGATGAAGAATGACATGGAGACCTTGGTGGACCAGTGGCTAGACGTACGTGTGCAACGGCTGACGGGGAGAGGCATGACAAAACAGAAGTAGAATTAGGGAGAGGGAGAGGGAGAGGGAGAGGGAGAGAGTGAGTGGAGATGGAGAGGAGACATCACATCATTTTATATAATCTACTTTCACTTTGCAGGTGTCCGAGAGGCTTGATGACAATATCGAGTGTCTGAGCCAGAGTCTGACAGTGTGGGATGACGTGCGTCGAGTCAGCGAGGAGATCGAAGCCTGGACTAACGGCTCAGCGGTGGAGCTGAGCGAGAGCCTGAACAACTTGAATGACAGCCAGAGGATGTCAGCCAGGCTCTCAGCACTACAGGTGAGTGCATTTGAAACGAAAATATATCAATGAAGGTACAGTATGTGGTGGTCCGCTCTGGGGAAATCACACTGTCGGAACGCATAAGATAAGATAAGCTAAAGATAAAATGTATTCATGATCTAATGATTTTAGATCTTTAATGATCTAAAATAGATTATCAAAGAAAAAAATATAATAATCCCCAGGGGGGAAATTCCGGCATTACAGCAGCAAGACAGGACAGAAAAGGTACATATACATATATACATAATATTGTACATAGTGTATAACTAAATACTAAACAAAACAAACAAACAAACAAATATCTTTGTCACACAGTGAGTAATATTTGTCACACAGTGAGTACGCACACATCAGACGGTGTACAGTAGGTGGCAATGCCGAGACACGCACACACACACACAAGTGGCTGGAGTGTCCACCAATTAAATTTTTCTCCTGCTCTTAACCCATCCCGTCGTCCTTTCCCCAAGGGCAGCTGGGAGTAGACAGCATGGCAGCAGTAGGGAACATGCCCGGTAGGCAGCATGCAGGGAACATGCCCGGGGGCCAAGCCAGTGCTCCTGTCCGTCTTTGCCAGGGACGGACAGGGTTACCGATCTGTTCTATTGCATGTTTTTCATATTGGGTTCTTTATGGGGGAAACCCTTGCGAACACGGGGAGAACATGCAAACACACAGAAAGGCCCGGAGACCTTGCTGTGAGGCGACAGTACTACTGTAGGTACTGTGCCACTGTGCTGCATGTGAGCAATTTTGGGGTTCAGTGTCTTCAGCACTTCAGCACACTCCAGAAGCTGGGATCGAACCGGGGACCTCAGGAGATAGAGCCGGCCGCTTTAGCTCCTGAGCTACAGTACGCAACAGCTAATCTATTCTGTAAGCATCGCTCTGCACAGTAAAACAAAACAAAACAACATTTTAACAGTAGTAGACATTTTTGTTGGGAGTTGCGGACCACCTCATATCTTCATACGACCAGCACCCCAGCCTATCAATCAGACGAGGCTACTAGTAGCACCAGCAGTCTATCTCAAACAGAAATATATCAGTGTTGAAATTGTACAGTTGTATTCATTTGATTACCTCACAGATGGAAATGGGACAGAAGGAACAGAAGCTTGAGACCCTGCAAGGGAAAGTGTCTGAACTGAAACAGCTCAGTCGCAGTCCGGAGACCCCAGCCAAACTACAGGTACTGCTGTCCACTTTAATCCCCCGGACAGAATTAGTGATGGTTGGATGGTTCCATTTTACGGTTTTGGAATTCATTACATAAAGCACTTAAAATCCAATTGAAGGAAGCTGGCTAACCATTTCTCAAGTCAGATTTTCCGGCACATTGAGCATCTGTTTGTTTGTATCAGGTTCTGGAGGCTGACCTGAGAAAGAAGATTGACAATGTGCGAAAGCTGTGTGAGCAGGCTAGGGGCAACCTCAGGGACTTCAGCTCCCAGAGGAAGCAGCTGGAGAACTTCATTTCCCAGATGTCCGCTTGGCTAAAGAGAATGGAGGACTCCCTGGTGGCTTCACCAAGTGGATCTGACCCTGAGGACATCTGCAGAGTGAGGGTAAGGCAGACATTCACAGAGTAGATGTACTTAGAAGGGCATGGTTATACGGATATTAATTTAAATTTGTTTGCAGTGTGCCATGTTATGAACCGGATTACATTTAACCTGAAAACTGAGAAGTGCTTGTTATTGCTGTATGTGTTTATGCTCCCTTGTGTGTCTTTAATGTGGCCACGCTCCCATGCCTGACTGACTCCCATGGGCCATCTTGTCTGGCAGGACCTCCAGAAAGAGCTGCAGAATCAGCAGGGTAGCATTGATGCCACGCGGGAGAGTCTGAACACTCTCTGCAGGAAGTATCCCTCCGAAGAGCTGGCTGGACTGGGCTCTGCACTCACCGACCTCATCAAGAGCTATGAATCTGTCAACCAGCTCTCTGCCAGGACCCTGGCCTCACTGCAGCACTGCCTGCAACACCACTTCAGTGGTGAGAAGCTCTTGAGGTTTTTTTGTAAAAGCACCGGTGTAGTATTAAAGTTATTTTTCTCACTTGGCGGATGAGGATGTTGGTAATGGATGATAGTGACATTAATCTGTTTCTCTGTAGAACTGGTGAAGGAGTTCCACCGCTGGCTCTCTGAGCAGAGGGAGATAGTGAAGGAGTGCTCTGACCGATCGGGAGACATTCACACTGTGGACCGGAAACTGCAGAAGCTAAAGGTACAGCTCACCCAAAATACCCTTTGTATTCAGCCCACAGCTACAGTGCAGCCATTACTGTGTCTGAGCGCTACAGTTTGTACAACCCATCGACACTTGTTCTCCGGTCTACAAGGGGGCATTGGAGCGCGTGGAGGAGGGGGAGGTGCGCCTGACTCAGGTGTGTGAGGAAGGGGAGAAGCTCCTGCTCCACCTCCCCAAGGCCAGTGCTGGGCAGGTGCAGCTGCACCTCTCTTCCATCCAGCAGGACTGGGACAGCTTCGTGGAGCAGTGCAGACTGAACCAGCAGATCCTGGAGGAGAGTGCTGCCCAGCTAAATGGGTAGGAGGGGGACCTGTGGTCCAGGAATGGACACCAAGGATACAGTCTTGGGTCCCAGTCCCAATGAATCTTGATCTGCAGATATCTGCGTGCTCCTGCCCTCCTTCTCTTCTGGGCTAGTCACTCTGTAGTGAAGTGTCCTGGGGTTGATAACATCACTGACACCTTAACATGTTTGTCTGTCAGGTTTGAGAGCCGTCTGAAGAGGCTGAAATGGTGGCTGGAGCACACGGAGCAGAGGATGACCTCTGACCTTCCCGAGGAAAAGCAGAGCGGCCCCGAGAAGGCTGTGCTGGAGCGGGTGGAGGAATACCATCAGGAGGTCCTCCGAGAGAGGTGATGTCTCTCTATAGATACTATACCGTACAGTATCACATCATAAAACCTTCCTTCATACAGAACGTCTTCCGTCAAGTGCAGATCATATTTCACTTCACCTCAGTCTAACATTGGCGTACACATCTATTTCCCCTGCAGGGACTGCTTCGAGCGTCTGTGCCAGGAGGCCCAGCTCCTGAACGAGGGGGGGCGGGGTGACGGCAGCGAGACGCGGGTGTCCGCCCAGCTGCAGTCGCAGCACCAGGCCCTGCTGAGGCGCGTGAGGGAGAAGCAGCGCGGCTGCCAGCTCACCCTGCAGGAGCAGCAGGCCTTTGAGGAGACTCTGACAGCCACCTGGGCCTGGTTGAATGCAGCGCAGGAGAGACTGGGCTCCCTCAACAGCACAGTGGGCAACAAAGAGACACTGGAGAAGAGACTGGACCTCATACAGGTCAGTTATTATTTAAGCTTGTCGTGCCTGTCACATACAGACGGTGTTTAAAAACACTTTTTGACCACCACTGCCTCGAAGATCATGATATGTTGGCATTGAGCAGTCGGTCCTCTTAACGCCGTCCTCTGTGTCCAGGACATCCTGTTGATGAAGGGAGAGGGTGAGGTGAAGCTGAACATGGCGGTGGGGAAGGGCGAGCAGGTCCTAAAACACAAGAGTGCGGAGGGACAGGAGGCTCTCCGCTCCCAGCTCCAGAGTCTGAAGGATGCCTGGGCCAACATGCTCATGACCTCCATGAGCTGTCACAGGTGCGCTTCAGCAACCCCCGACCTGGAACCATAGGCGATTTTACCCTCTGGGAGTAGGGGGGGGCAACATTTTGACGTGAGAAAAAAAAAACAGTTCTGCCGTCCCGTCCCGTCTATTTACAAAGAATGCCAGTTGTGAACAGTATGCTAATAAGAAATCCGTATGACAATTCAATATACACAACGCATCAAACTTCATCTAGACACCACAATCATGTCAATATGACTTTATGACCGAGCACTAGGCCATACCCAACATCACAACATCAAACTGCAACTGCCTGCTGGTGCTAGCTTCCTCACCGATGGTGATGTTGCTAGTGCTAGTGCTAGCTTCGATAGCCTCTGGAGCACTTCTGCATGCGATTGCACCTGCTGCGGTGTCATTTCGAGTGGTAAGCTAGCTTCTTCATTAGCATTACCAGTTTTATTTTTTTTTATGAAGAAGTGGTCAATTGGTTTTATAGCTCTTTTCGCCATTGTGAGCAGGTTGTCTAGTTGTAGCTTGTTGAGCACTGAGCAGTACAGTCAGATCTCATTTTTTTGCGGTAACAGATCAAACCGGAAATAGTTGAGGTCGACGGACGAGTTGTGCCATTGGTGGATTATGAATATATATATTTTTAAAGGTAGCCTAGTTTAAGTAATGAATAAACTTTTAAAATGAATGATGACCTAACACAAATTGGTACAAACCACAATTATGTATTTAATAATTGTGTTAATTAGTAAAAAAATATTTTTTTATTTTTTTAGCAGAGTTGGGCTAGCCAATCAGGGGGAGCACTGGCCCCCCCTGCCCCCCCTATAAAATCGCCCATGCCTGGAACCAATGTAGCATTTACTTTTGCAACACCGAGTTGTGTAATAAATACTTCACATCGGTAGTTCACGTACCTTGCGTGCCCTTTGCATACAGTACAGAATCCGTGGCCTCAACTGGTATCAGTCTGTTTTTGTTTGCGTTGTCCCCCTCAGCCGCCTGGAGTGGACAGTGGCGCAGTGGAGCTGCTTCCAGGAGAGCAAGAGCCAGCTGCAGCAGTGGATGGAGTCGGTGGAGCAGGAGGCGGGTATGGCCCTGACCCAGCAGCCAGGCTTGAAGGAGAAGGCCTCCCTGCTGGAGCGCCTCCGTGCCATCCTGGTGGACGTGGAGGGCCACGCCACAGCTCTGTCCAGGCTCACAGACAAGGCTGCAGAGCTGCACGAGAAGACAGGCGACCAGGCCTTCGGACCCGAGCCGAGGGCAGAACTCAACGCTCACTTTGCTGACATCACGGCTGTGGTCAAGGTAATAGACTCAATGGAGATGGTTACTTGGCTACTATACTCCTTGTCCATTTCAATATTTAATTACTTTGGTTTAAGTCTGTCAAAGCACACAAAATGCTCACTTATGCCCCCAAGGGTAAGGTTCAATCCATGGAGGACATTGTGTCAGAGCACGAGCAATACCAGGAAGCTGTGCGGGACTTCAATGATTGGCTGACCTCTGCCAAGGAGGAGCTCCAGCGCTGGTCCGACCTATCGGGAGACTCGGCCTCCGTACAGAGGAAACTCTCCAAAGTCCGGGTGAGGATATTCAAAGCCCGTTTGATCCATCATCACTCCCACTGTGGGACACAGTGGGAAATTGATTACACATACTGTCGGTCCAATTCCACACACAGTATGCCCCATTGGTACACAACTTTTAATCACAGTTGGTGGAAGCAGCAACAGTTTTCTGTTCAACTTGTCCCTCCCCAGGAGCTGATCGACTCCAGGCAGCAGGGCAGAGAGAGACTCACCCGGGTCCAGCGGTGCAGTGCCACGGCCAGAGACCACACTGGCTCGGGGGGCTTCGAGGCCATGGAGAGGGAGGAGTCGGCCCTGCTGTCCGCCTGGGAGCAGTGGGAGCACGGGGCGCTGCAGACACAGGCCGGTCTGGAGACAGCGCTCTCTCAGATAGCCACCTCTGAGCAGGAGTTCGGCAGCCTGGCAGCCCGGCTGCAGCAGGACCTGCGGGAGTTCGGCAGTCAGCTGCAGCGCTGGCGTCACAGGCTCTCCCAGGCGGAGGGCAAGAACAGCACTGAGGAGGCTTTGCAGGGCTGGCAGATAGCAAAGGTAGGCCAATTCCCAAACTGCGGAGACAGAAACTGGTCTACTGCTGTCTTGCATCGCTCTCGTACTAGAACCACATTCATCTGGAGTAGCTAATGATGGTTGGTATGGGATAACTAGATAATTGATATATCGGCCAGCACATTTCAGGTCTGTAATCCCAAGGTAAACCATGTTCCACCGCCTCCATCTTCTATCTCTGTGTTTGTCCACACAGGACACTCTGGAGGGACTTCTCAAAGTGGAGCCAATGTCAGACAGTCTAAAGACCCAGCTGAATGACCTGTGCCGTTTCTCCAGGGACCTGGGCACGCAGTCAGACAGGGTGTCTTCACTCATCAAGGAGTACAACAGGTGAGTGGGCAGTAGAATGGATGCCAGCAGGCATGGACACCACCAGACATCCAAACTCATTGTAGTCTGCCGAACTACAGGACTGACTGTTGAATGTGGTTCTGCAGAAATGCTCTGTGTATGCATGTAGTTCTAGTGTTAAATCCTCATGGTCTGGTGTTTTGGTCATTTCCCTAGCCTGAGCCTCCAAGCCTCTAGGGAGTGCCAGAGCAAAGAGAAGCTGCTGGAGCAGAGGTTCCGTGCCGCCTACCGGGAGTTCCAGCAGTGGCTGGTCAATGCCAAGATCAACACGGCCAAGTGCTTTGACGTGCCACAGAACCTTAGTGAAGCCTCCTCTAGTCTTCAGAAGATCCAGGTATAACTATGACCTATAAATCTATCTGACTTGTCGTCAAGCACATATGGATTTAGAAAAGAAAATGTCTTTATTTCATCTCTTGGTCGGTTCCCCCCTCTAGGAGTTCCTGAGTGACAGGGAGCAGGGTCAGTCTAAACTGAACGCAGTCGTGATCAGTGGTGAGCTGGTCAACAGTGTTGCAGCTAAAGACAGAGTGGACGCCGTTCGGTGCAAAATGGGCGGTGCCAGAGGGGACTGGAAAACGCTCATGTCTAATTTGCACCTAAGGGAGACGGCTTTACAGGTACTGTAAGCTGTCTGAACCTGCTACAGGTTGTCAGTATGTGAATCCTAGGTAGATCTAAAAGTATGTTCTGTTTACCACATACCTGTACCACGATCAGTACATCGTATAATGACATTGTTCTTTATTTGCCTGTTCTAGAACCTTCAGTCTCAGATGAAGGACTTTGAGGCGAGCGCCGAGCCTCTCCAGGAGTGGCTAAACAACACCGAGGCCGCCGTGCAGGAGAGCAGCACACGTCTGCATGACCTCACGGCCAAGAGGCAGGAGCTGCACAAGCTGCAGGTATAGGTTGCTATCGGACCATCATGCTGCTCCACGGACAGCATGATAACAGTCACACAGTCATCCACGACCATCCTACAGTGCCAGCCCTACCATGTAGAGAAGCTGACCATCCCAGGCTTGTCATAGGGGATCTAAGCACTGAACTAGCCTAACCCGCTGTGTAAAGAGCTTGTCATAACTGCTAATAACTACTAATGTGTAAGCTGCCATCTTATCCTGCTTCTGTGTACTGCTACTATTACTCTGCTAAGTTCATGTTTCATAACGATTAAGAGTTGTGAGTCCTGTTAGGAACTTTTAAATGCTTGCATCAAACATTGCCTGCAATCTCTAATTAATCTATTCATTACGTGCAATGACCATGAAGGCCATTTCATGACCATAACATTGACTGGGTCTTCCGTCAACTCTTTCTTCTCCTTCTTCTTCTTGCTCTCCTTCTTCATCTTGCTTTTCTTCTTCTTGCTCTTCTTCTTTTAGCGCTGCTTCTAGCTCTTCTTATTGCTCTTCTTCTTACTCTTCTACTTGCACCTCTTCTTCTTCTTGCTATACTTCTTCTTGCTATTCTTCTTCGTCTTGCACTCTGCTTCTTGCTCTTCTCTTCCTCTTCTTCTTGCTCCCCTCCTTCTTGCTCTTCTTCTCTTCCTCTTCTTCTTGCTATTCTTCTGGTTCGTATATACAATGGTTCAGATCTAAACGTTGACAAAACTAACACTTTTGAGAAAGTCTGATAATTGCTCTACCACCGTTTTGGTCATACAATGGATGTGGATGGGCATCTTGAAAAATCATTGAAAAACATGTTAAACTCTCGATTTCAAAGGCAAGAAACTCACCTAGGTGTTAATTGGCGTTCTGATATATAATTTGCCATAAAGTAAGATTCTACTTCATCTGGAAAGGCTTTTTAAAAAATATTTAGCATAGAACTATTTAGTCGCAGCACATACATGTGTAAACTTCCGCAAACTAGGTAGCCTAGCAACATAAACAATAACAATAGCTACCGTAAGTAGTTCCGCTTCCTGAATCCCCTCTGCGGATTGATCTACACATCTACAACGGTCGCTTCAATACAAGTCAATGGATTTCATGAAATGAAAAATAAAACCCTACAGGATTCATACTTTGCGGCGAATTTGATGTCAGAACACCAATGGACACCAATTACACCCTCGGTGAGCTTCTTGTCTTTGAAATCGAGAGTTTAACATGTTTTTGAATGATTTTTCAAGATGCCCATCCACATCCATTGTATGACCAAAACGGTGGTAGAGCAATTATCAGACTTTCTCAAAAGTGCTAGTTTTGTCAACGTTTTGATCTGAACCATTGTATATGATCATAAGTAACCTTAAAACAGGGCTAAACATGCATTTTCCCTTTACTACTCCTTTAACTTCCTCTTCTTCTTGCACTTCTTCTTGCTCTCCTTCTTGCTCTTCTCTTCCTCTTCTTCTTGCTCTGCTTCTGGTTCATCTTCTTCTTCTTGCTCTTCAACTTCCTCTTGCACTTCTCCTTTTTCTTGCTCTCCTTCTTCGTGCTCTTCTTTTTGCTCTTCTTCCACTTCTGCTTCTTCTTGCTCTTCTTGTTCTTCCTCTTCTTGCTCTTCTTCTTCTTCTTGCCCTGCTTACTCTTCTTCTTCTTGCTCTTCTTGCTATTCTTCTTCTTGCTCTTCTTGCTCTTCTTCCTCTTGCTCTTCATCATGCTTTTCTCCTTCTTGCTCTTCTTCATCTTGCTCTTCTTCTTACTCTTCTTCTTCTTGCTCTTCTTCTTGCTCTTCCTCTTCTTGCTCTTCTACTTCTCCTTGCTCTTCTCCTTCTTGCCCTACTTCTTCTTCTTGCTCTTCTTCTTTTTGCCCTTCTTCTTGCTCTTATCCTTCTCCTTGGTCTTCTGCTTGCTCTTGTTCCTACTCTTCTTCTTGCTCTTCTACTTCACCTTGCAATTCATCATGCTCTTCTTCTTCTTCTTTTGCTCTTCTTCTTGCTCTTCATCTTGCTCTTCTTATTCTTGCTCCTCCGCTTCTTGCTCCTCTTCTTGCTTTTCTTCTTGCTCTTCTACTTCTTGCTGTTCTTCTTGCCATTCTTCTACTTCTCCTTGCTGTTCTTCTTCTTTCTCTCTTCTTCTTGCTCTCCTTCTTTTTGCTCTTCTACTTTTTTGCTCTTTTTCTTGCTCTCCTTTCTTGCTCTTCTTCTTGCTCTTCTACTTCTTCTTCTTCCTTCTTCTTCTTCTGTTGTCATCTTAACCTCCTGGGGATATTCCAGAAAGCATACTCAATAAACTCTGAGTCTAACCCTGAAGGCTGAATTGATGTACGCTGAGATCAGAAACTGAGTTTTCACTAAACCCACTTTCTGGAATACCCCCCTGGTCTAACTGTCTGATGTCAACGGGCTCGTCTGTGTTGGCTTGCATGCCTCTGTGATAACCTGCTTGTGCTCTTCCAGTCTGTGCTAGAGGAGTTAGCCTCTCAGGAGGTTCAGCTGAGCAGGCTGAAAGAGAAGGCCCAGCTGCTGTGGGACGAACACGCGGCCGGCAAGGGCTTTGTGCACCGTGTATCGCAGCTCTCCGCTCAGTACCTAGCTTTAACCAACCTGACCAAGGTAACGTCTGCTTGGCCTGCCTGCCTCTCTGTCTACCCACAGGGGCTGTGAGACAAGGGTGCAGGCACTTGACTTGGTCTGTTTGGAGATTAACTCCATTTAACTTTGTATACTGATGATAGTCAATCATGATGACAATCCAGTCATGTTGATATTATCGTTTTTGAAGGAAATGACTGCCTTAAAATATTAACTTGAATATTTTTAGGTCACTCAAATGATTGTAGTGCAGGCTTTTCTTTTGCTTCAGATTACTACTATTATAACTGGTCTTACTTATTCCCATACTGTACTTTCCTCTTCTAATGTTGCCCTGGGGCATAATTCCTGGTTGACATGTTGAGGAATATTGATGAGTGAATATTGATTAGGGGAGAACTTGTGCTGACTGCAGCAGGATCTGTCGTTCTTCAGGAGAAAGCCTCGCGGATCGACCGTATCGTCACCGAGCACCAGCTCTTCTCCCAGGGCCTGAAGGAGCTGCAGAACTGGGTGGCCGACACCAGCCACATGCTGCAGACTTACTGCACCCCTACTGCGGACAAGAATGTCCTGGACAGCAGGATGATCAAGCTGGAGGTACAGGAGAGGCCAGATTTGGTCATTAACGACCTCTCTCTAAAGATGAAATGACAGTGCTCAGATTGACCGCTCTGTCATGTGTCTCTAGGCATTGCTGACGGCTCGCCAGGAGAAGGAGATCCAGCTGAAGATGTTGGTCACCAGAGGGGAGTCAGTTCAGAGGAACACTTCGGCAGAAGGAGTTCCTGTGGTTCGCAAACACATCCAGGACCTAAAGGACTCTTGGGATGGCCTGCTCTCTGCTTCCATACAGTGCAAAAGGTCTGTAAAGGTTCGGTCCTCTTTTGAATGGAACAGAAAGGTTTTGTCCTCTTTTGAAAGATGGACACGTATTTTCCCCTCAGGGATCAATAAAGTACTACCTACCTACCTACCTACCTACCTACCTACCTACCTACCTACCTACCTACCTACCTACCTACCTACCTACCTGCCTACCTGCCTACCTGCCTGCCTGCCTGCCTGCCTGCCTGCCTGCCTGCCTGCCTGCCTGCCTGCCTGCCTGCCTGCCTGCCTGCCTGCCTGCCTGCCTTCCATTCCAGTAAACCTAAGTAGATCTTTGTCTTTGTGGTCTGACTGTTTGCTGTACTGCATATCCTTACAGCCAGCTGGAAGGTGCCCTCTCTCAGTGGACCAGTTACCAGGAGGACGTGCACCTGTTTGTGGCCTGGGTGGAGCGAGTGGAGGAGAGTCTGGACCCTACTGACAAACCGTGCTCTGAGATGAGAGACAAAACTGCCTACCTGGGCAAAGCCAAGGTGCCAGCTGTCATTTCCTCATGGGCGACTTGGTGATGTTGGTTATATACACTAAAAGAAACATACGTTTTCTGGAGAGGTAACCTTGTCTTATACTGTGGTCATTTCAGCTTCTACACGAGGAGGTGCTTAGCCACAGCGGCCTGCTAGACACCATCACCACAAAGAGTGCCAACATGGCTGAACACTATGTTGCCCAGCTAGAGCTCCAGGACCTACAGGAGCGCTACAACGCTGTCAAAGACAAAGCCAAGGTATAGTCCCCAGCGAAGGCACATCATCAAAGCCAAACAGAAATAGTTCTTCAAAGACAATTAGCTCCAAGACAATAATCATATCAACTGTTTGCGTTTGTCTGTTGTGTGCTAATGGGGCTTCGTTTTTTGTCTCAGAGGGCAGTAGGCAGGGCGGAGGAGCTGGTGCAGGCCCACCAGGAGTACCAGAGAGGCCTGAACATGTTAGAAGATTGGCTGGAGAAGGAGCAGGAGAAACTGGGCTATTACACCCAACTGGAAGGAGACGTGGAAACCCTGGAAGAGACGCTTCAAAAGCTGCAGGTCTGAACATACATCATAGATAGATAGATAGATAGATAGATAGATAGATAGATAGATAGATAGATAGATAGATAGATAGATAGGCAGGCACAACATGAACAACATAACACACACAACGCACAATAAAAACAGTAAAAAGATATCACACAAGGATATTAAAAGGCACAGTCAACTATCCCTATTAAATTAAGTACAGTAGAATACAATTAAACCACCATCTAAAATCACCATCAATGTTCTAAAATGTCTAATGTCTAATCTAGAGTGTCATTTAAATCCATGGCATGTCATCCCGCCAGTCTAAAGTATCATTTAAGTCCATGGCATGGCATTCCGCCAGTCAGAGGAGGTGTTAAAAAGTCTAAAGGCGGCTGGTAGGAAGGACCTACGTAGGAGTTCATTGGAGCACCGTGGCAGGATCAGTCTGCCGCTGAAGGTGCTCCTCTGCCTGACCAGAGTGTCATGGAGAGGGTGAGAGACATTGTCCATGATGGCCTTCAGTTTGGCCAGCATGCTTCACTCGGCAACTACTGTTACTGAGTCCAGGCTGACCCCTAGTACAGAGCCCGCCCTCCTGATGAGTTTGTTCAGCCTATTAGCGTCCACTGCTTTCATGCTGCTGCCCCAGCACACAACAGCGAAGAAGATGGCACTTGCAACTACAGACTGGTAGAACGTGTTGAGCATGGTTCTACTGTACATACATCAAAGGACCTAAGCCTCCTCAAATAATAGAGTCGACACTGTCCCTTCTTGTAAATGGCCTCGGTGTTTCCTGCCCATTCCAACCTGTTGTCCAGATGCACACCTAAGTACTTGTACTGTATGACTAGACCATCTCGACATCCACCCCTTGAATGGAGACGAGGGTCGGCTGAGTCCTAAGTCCACCACCATTTCCCTGTTTTTTTCCATGTTGAGCTATAGATGGTTCTCAGCTTCCACATACAAGAATCAAATGTGTAGAGCTCAGAATGTACTGGTTGTTGACGGACGTCCTCTGTACATTGACAGGAGCTACAGCGGCACTGCTCTGAAGGCCAGGCCTTGCTCAACACCCTGTTGGTCAGCAGGGAGCAGGTGACCCCCTGGGGGGCTCCCCAGACGGAGGATCGAGTCCTCGAGACCGTCCAGCAGGAGTGGAGGCTGTATCAGAGCCGTCTGGGGGACACCAGGGCCCAGCTCAACAGTGCTTTGGCCAAGCTCAGGCAGATGGAGCAGAAGTTCCAGCGCCTGGACAGCTGGCTGAAGGGCATGGAGACCAAAGGACAACTGCGCAGCCATCGGAGGTCTGACCGTGCAACCAAAGATGCTCAACTGCAACTGATAAAGGTCTGTTGTGGTTCAAGAGGAGGACACTGTTATATGACACCTTATTCTAGTATTGGTGTGCTCGTTGAATATAAAGATTGAATTGTATCCTGGTGTTGTCGTTGATGTTTCAATCATAGGGCTCTCTAGTCAATAGTCATCTCTCTGTCTCTCTCTCTCTCTCTCTCTCTCTCTCTCTCTTTCTCTCCCCCTCTCTCTCTCTCTCTCTCTCTCTCTCTCCCTCTCCCTCTCTCTCTGCAGGGCTGGCAGGAGGAGGTGCTGGTGTACCAGGAGGAGATGGAGGGCTTGAGTGTTCTGGCCCAGCAGGTCTTGGACGAGACCCACATCAGCAGCCGGGTCAGCACCAGGGCTACCCAGCTCACAGCCCGCTATCACACCCTGCTGCTGCACCTGCTGGTACGGCCGACATCCAGACATCTGCTAGTTGATTTCATGGGAACCGGATCTGTGATTCTCCTTGTTTGCCTGACTTGGTTGTTTGTTTATATCATAGGAGACCATCAAACAGCTACAGGAGGAGGTGTCCTGTATCGAGGAGGCGCAGAGTGTCTTCAGTACCTTCTCCGACTGGCTGAGCACAGCTCAGAACAATTTCAGCACTGTGGCTATCAGGATTGACGTAGTGGACCGTGTTGCCATGGAGAGAAAGATGAAGAAACTGGAGGTACAGAATGAGTAGCCTTGCTTCAAGCAGCTACAGTAGAGTTGCACTGGAAATAATGCAGTTAGACTCCCAATGCTTATGGTGTTGCTTCTGCTTCTGCTCTGTTCCGAAGTTCAGAACGGTTCCAGGCGCGGCCTCATTTTCTAACAGGCCATATTTCTATGATGTGTCTCTCAGGCCCTCCAGGCAGAGATGGAGCAGGGCCACAGCTTCCTGAAGACCATGCGGGAGAAAACAGGCCAGGCATTTGCCTTCCTGGAGGAACCGGAGGCCAAGCAGCTCAAGGAGGAGCTGGAGGTTTGCCTCTCCCAGCTAGAGCGGCTAATGGCAGCCCTGCGTGCCGAGCACAGCTCCCTGGAGAAATGCATCTCACTATCCAAAGACTTCCTGGACAAGTACAAGACCCAGGCCCAGTGGCTGGCAGAGACCAAAGCTGTGTTAGACTCTGCTGTGGAGCCTAAAGCTGAACTCTACCAGAAGAAGGCCCAGCTGGCCAAATACAAGGTAGCCTAGACTTCTCCTGCTCAACTAGGCCTAAATAGCTTCTACTATTCATACTCTTACTGTATATTCACCAGTACTGTCTATGTAAAAAATATATTAATATTGTAACAGCTAGATAATTTAACTAACATTTGTGTTTTTCCCTTCATGTAGACTATCCAGCAGACAGTGCAGTCTCATGAGTCAGCAGTGAGGTCTGTCATTGAGAAAGGAGAGGCCCTGCTGGACACTGTCCGTGATGCCACCATCAGTGACAACATGACCAGGCTGCAGACAGACTACCAAAACATCTGCACTGCAGCCAAGGTAGGTTTTACCATGGTGTGGCGTATTTCACACCTGCTTTTTCTCACTTTATCAGATATATAAGGCACATACAAAATGCTCCTCATCTCATGAGGACTTTAAGTTGCCTCTACTCACAGAAGGCTTGTGCTCTGATGAGCCTACCTGGCTGTTACATCTGGTTGAAGAGAGGTCTGTTGTATGGCACCCAAGTGTAAGGAGAGTTTGTGTTTGATTGCAGACCCAGGTGCAGAGCCTGGTGGAGTGGGTGAAGGAGCATGAGGATTACAACAGCGAGCTGCAGGAAGTAGAGAAGTGGCTCCTGCAGATGTCCAGCAGACTGGTCACCTCCGACTCCATGCAAACAAGCAGCATGGAGATGGCCACACAGCAACTGGCCCGACACAAGGTGACTGCTGCTGGCAGAATCTGTATCAGAAGCAAAAAGAATGGGATGATGCAATAGTGACTGTCGATGTGACAACGAATCAAGCATTGCAAACATTCTAAATGACATTGTTTGGCTGTTGTCATGGTGATCATATTCATTTTCTTAACTCAGTCTGAACCAATATTTGTATTTTTCTGTGGGATTTTCAGGCTATAATGGAGGAGATAGCCAGCTTTGAGGAGCGCCTGACCAGTCTTAAAGGGAAAGGAGAGGATCTTGTCGCCAGCTGCACAGACCAAGTGCAGGCTAAGATCAGTCAGCAGGTCCAGGCACACCAGCAGGGCACCAGAGACAGCTACTCAGCCATTTGCAGCACCTCCCAGCGCGTAAGTAATACTGTAACTCTCTTATCTACTGTACCGTACCTGAGGTCAACAGGCATATTTGATTATTCCTATCATGAAGTGTCCCACTAACCTGTGTATGGCTCTTCTGTATATCTGTCTCCCCAGGTCTACCAGAGTCTGGACAGGGAGCTCCAGAAGCAAGTCAGTCACCAGGACACATTGCAGCAGTGCCAGACCTGGCTCTCCACAGTGCAGGATGAGCTGCAGCTGCATGATCAACCTCCCTCGGGCCTGCAGGAGGCGCTCAAACAGGTACTGACTGAGTGAACACTGCTCCCTGCTCTTTTTATAGCAGAACATTGGAATCAAGTGACACCCAATGTGTCATTATGACAGCCGTGTTGTGTAACTTCAACATTCAAATTTCCATGGTAACGAAAACAATGACTGTCATTGTTTTGGTTGCTGTTGTGATGCTAAGTACAGCAGTGCTTTTAATATTATGTATAACCTTTATTTAACCAGGAAGTCAACATTGAGGTTTAAACCTATTTTACAAGTGAGAACTGGCCAAAACAGGGTCAAATGGCAGCTTAAAATAAGTTAAAACAAGCAAGTTACGACAAGTCACAAACAAATTACTACAAGTCACAACACATAGTCACAGCACATACAACAAACAAACAAGCAAACAAACAGTAAGTAACAGCAAGCAAACAATAAGTAACAAACAAAACAAATAGCAATATTCATAATCACTACACAAAAACGAACATACAACATAGGCAACAGAAATCAATTAAGCTGACAACAATTAATGTATTATTTTAAAAAAGTACAACTAGTCGTAATAACCTCCTTTGATTTAAACTTAACTTAACTTAAACATAGATATTTTGATATTTACTAAGATATTGTACAGTGAATCACCACCAATATGGATTAAAGAATAGTATATGAATTGAAGAAAATAAAGATGTTTTGCCTAGTTGATAATTACATTATTATCTTTGTCTGTTCAGGTGAAGCACTACAGGGCCCTCCAGGAGCAGGCCAGTACATATCTGGACCTTGTGTGTTCTGTGTGTGACCTGTCTGATGATGCCGTGAGAGCCACAGCGGCAGAGGTCCAGCGGCTCAAACACACAGTGAGTAGACTGACCTTTCAATTACATTTAATAACCTTTCCATCTGACACACTTGTCTGAAATTCCCACAAAGGGTAACTTGATGCTATGCGTACTGTCTCAGATTGAGGAGAAGATGGCAAACTCCCAGGAGCTGTCAGAGGGCTGGAGGGAGATCAAGGAGCAAAAGCAGGAGCTCTCCGCCCTCTTCCAGGACATGGAGCAGCAGCTTCTCAGCCTCTCCCGGAGACCTGCCGAGCTGGAGACCAAGATAGCTCACAACATGCTCACTCAGGCTAAGGTCAGACGCAGTCACACACTCTCCTCCTACTGTACCTCATCTTATGGTTTTATATGCACACAAGTGTGTCTGTTGTGGTTTCAGTTCCTCCAATACAGTACAGGTGCATCTCAGAAAATTTGAATATTGAAATTTGGATTATTTTCCGTAATTTAATTCAAAAAGTGAAACTTTCATAAATTATAGATTCATTACACATGAAGTGAAATATTTCAATGCCACTGTTGGCTTTTGAGGTCTTTTCTTCTTCTGTTGCTCTGCGTTATGTACTTTTTTTGTAAGCCTTGATAAGAGTTGCAGCATCATCTAATTATGAACCACAATATTAATAGCCTTCTTGTTGTGATAGTCATTGATGAAATCACCCCAACACGGGATTGGAAGCGGCGACAGATGATAGATTTATTGTACAAAGATACAATCACATGGAACACTTGGATGTTTCCATAGTCTCTCTCTCTCCCTGCTTCTCTGCTGGCTGCGGCTGTGGCGCGAAGTCAAGGCCTTAGACTTCCCTCCCCGCATGGTCTTATCAGCGTGTCTGCCTGCTGGGAGCAGCGAATCTGTCCGGCTGAGTTGCCTACCGTTTCCAAATCGAAGTCTCAAGGTTTGGTTGAGACGTTAAATAGTGCTCTCCCGGCCCCCCCCCCCACGCCTAGGCCTGCCCGTTTAGGGCCTAGTGAAGCTAGATTGGTGGAGGAGTGACCATACAGATGTGTCGCCTGTCACTCTAACCTGATGTCTTAATCACCATTGGTTGTCAGTCTGGGTTGTGTCTGTTTATAGTGTCCCATAGAGATGTGCCATTGATACCCCAGAGGAGAGGCCCCCCCTGTGGCCTAAGTGTGACCTCTTGACACCCACTACCCCGAACGGTCACAGCAGCAGCAGCAGCTGTCTCCCTCACTCTATCGACTACACAGTGTCCACGTGAAAACAAACACATTAAATCAAATACATAGTAGTAAGCCTCTGTAGATGTTATAGACATTTCTCCCTAGATTCTTCACCACGCTCCATGTTATTTGTGCAAAAGGAGCCCCGACCCCGAAGTATTGAGTGTATAAATGAACATACTGGACATACTGTACAATCATAAATGTTAAAACAAAAAAGACTAAATATTTCACTTTGTGTAATGGATCTAATCTAATCGAATATTAATTTTTGGGGGGATGCACCTGTATATTCATTTCAGCACACTGCTTGTTTAAAAACCAATAGTGATTCCATCTTCCTGCTTTGTCCGACAGGAGTTCAACCAGCAGCTGCAGTCCAAACAGAGCATCCTTACCAAGATGACGGAGAGTGTGAGCAGACTGATGGGGGGCCAGGACTCCCCAGAACACACGGAGATAGGCCGTCTCAGCCACTCGTGGCTGGATCTGTGTCACCAGGCTAACAAGCTGCTGGGCCAGAGGCAGGAGGACCTGCAGAGGACCAGGGAATACCATGACTGCATCACAGCCATGGAGGCATTGTTTGAACAGGTGTCCAAGGAGTGGGACACTCTGGCAAGGTGGGGTTATGTCCGTATGTCTCCTTACAGTGCTCTTATCATATAAGTTAAATACGGTAGCTGGGTAAAAAGTAATCTATTGGTTTTTATTCAATTTTGTTCTATGAGATAGATACTAGATAGATACACTGTAGACAGACAGACAGACAGACAGACAGACAGACAGACAGACAGACAGACAGATAGATAGATAGATAGATAGATAGATAGATAGATAGATAGATAGATAGATAGATAGATAGATAGATAGATCTACCTATGGGCTACCTATCTCTCTATATTTTATTGATCCCAGAAGGAAATTACATCGTTACAGCAGCAGTCCACAAGGACAAACAAATAAACACACAAACAAGTTCATTAGATGTTTTTGTTTTCTTGCCAGAACGGATGCTGAAAGTTCTTCTGAACACTTGGAGGCCCTCAGAAAACTCGCTGTGGCTCTGGAAGACCAGAGAGGAACCCTGGAGGACTTGAAAGACCAGAGACAGAAGGTCCTTCACCATCTGAATCTGGACGACAAGGAGCTGGTCAAAGAGCAGATCAGCCACTTTGAGCAGCGCTGGGCCCAGCTTCAGAGCTTGATTGAGCGGAAGATCCAGGACTCGGTGATGACCCTGGAGGACATGGGCCATGTGGAGGCCCGGTTGCGAGAAGCACGGGAGTGGGCCGAGGAGCAGCAGCCGGCCCTGTCCGAAGCCATGAAGATGAGTCCTCCTCCAGAGCTGGCTCAGAGTTTCCTCTTCGACCACCTCAGCATCTGCAGTGAGCTAGAGGCCAAGCAGCTCTTGCTGGCCCAGGCCATGGCCGACGCAGACAGGGTGCTAGCCAACCTGGGACTCAGCGAGCGCCAGCATCTGCAGCAGCTGATCTCAGACACCCAGACTCAGGTGGAATCCCTGAGTGTACAGGTGGCCCAGCGCAGGAAACACCTCAGTAAGGCTTTCACAGAAAGGACACAGTTTCTGCTGGCTGTCAGCCAGTCCATCACCTGGGTCCAGCAGAATGAGAAGAAGGCCCAGGCAGAGGAGTACATCGCCCTCTTACCCGATGACTTGGCTAAGCAGGTGAGGACTTGTAGGAACATCCAGTGCAGCCTGAAGGCCTACCAGAGCGAGCTGACCTCTCTGTGGTCTCAGGGAAGAGACCTGATGCGGGATGCCACAGAGGATGAGAAGGCTGAGATGCTCACTAAACTGCAGGAGCTGCAGATCATCTTTGAGAAAGCCCTGCAGAAGTGTGGCCAGAGACTACAGGAGTTGGAGAAGGTACTTGTGTCAAGAAAGTACTTCAAGGCAGACCTAGAAAAAACATGTCAGTGGTTGAAGCAAGCAGATATTGTGACCTTCCCTGAGATCAATTTAATGAATGGAGATGAGGAATTGAACGTTCAGCTTATGAAGTACCAACAGATAATAGAACAAGCGATGGAGTATGAGAACCTCCTGCTCATCGTCCAGAGAGCTGGCCAGGAGATCCTGCCCACTCTGAATGAGGTGGACCACTGCTACCTTGACGAGAAACTCATTGTTCTCCCTCAACAGTACAACAGCATATTGGCTCTGGCCAGAGAAAAACAGGAGAAAATCCAGCAGGCTATTCTAGCACGTAAGGAGTACACCTCTTTCATAGACGTGACCCACAGAGCTCTGAAAGAACTCGAGGATCAGTTCCATACCCTGGGCACCCAACCTGTGGGCCTCCAGACGGAGGAGGTGGTCAGCTTACAGAGCGATTATAAAACTCTTCAGGGGGATCTAAGCAACCTTGGGCTGGCTGTCAGTGAACTGAACCAGAAGAAGGAAGGCTTCCGCAGCACCGGTCAACCCTGGAGACCCGAGGAGATGACCCAACTGGTGAGTCTTTACAACGGGCTGAAGAGGCTGATAGAACAGAAAGTGGAACATCTAGAGGACACTCTGGAGTCGTTCGAGGACCACAAAGCCATGGCCTTGCAGGTGGACTCGGAGCTGAAGGCCACCAAAGAGCAGCTGGTCAAAGTCAACGCAGAGACTCAGTCGGCCGAGGAGAGGCTGAAGAACTACCATGCCCTGGCGGGGAGCCTCCAGAGCGCCAACTCCCACCTGTCCAAGCTGATGGAGCAGATGGACAGCCTGGCCCCTCACGTGGACCAAGCCGCCCACGAGGCCTCCCGGGAGCAGGTGGTGCTGTGGCAGGACGAGCTGCAGTCCCTGCAGTCAGCCGTGGGGGAGCTGATTGAGGAGTGCGAGAACCGGTTTGTCCAGAGCAAAGACTTTGAGACTGAGGTGAAGAGGACACTGGACTGGCTCGAGCAGATCAGGGACGAGCTCGGCTGTGCCGTGATCGTGGACGTTAGGGTGGAGAAGGTCCAGGAGGAGATCAGGAAGCAGCAGATCATGCAGGAGGAGGTGCAGTCTCGGCTGAGGATTGTGGCTGCGCTAAGCACCAGGGAGAAGCAGAAGTACACCAGTGCCAATGAGCTTGTCCCGCCCCACGTGGATCTTAGCCTGGAGGAAATGGCCAAGTTGCAGGCTGATGTACAACTAGCTCTGAGCTCCAAACAGGTACAATCATCTCACCATTTGGTGGGATCAGTGAAATAGTTGTCATTATACTGTATAACGTTATTCTGTTTTGCTTTCATTTGATAAATATCCATATATCTACCATACCTCATCTGTCCTTTGCTCTTCTCTCCAGCTCACCCTGGAGCAAGCCTTGGCACTGTGTCAGAAGTACCACTTCAGGATGCAGTCCGCCTGTGAGTGGCTGGAGGACGCCGTGTCCTTCCTGCAGCAGGCCAGTCTCGGGGTGGACGTGGAGAACTACGAGGAGTGCCTCCGGCAGCAGGAGGACATCATGGCCACCGAGCAGGAGTTCCTCACCCACCTGGAGGAGCTGGAAGCCCTGCCGCCCCAGCTGGAGAACCTGGTCAACCCCATGGCCAAGGAGCAACTCCGGCTGAGCGTGGAGTCGGCCCAGCAGAGAGGCGTGGAGGTCAGGGACCAGCTGCAGTGTCACCACGACGTGCTGCACAGGTAGAGTAGGAAGACAGTAGAGACCTTTTGTGCCATGTGGCAGTGACAATCTCCCATTGTCATTTTAATGTATCTGCATGTCATTTAAGACGACAAGTATGTTATGGCAACTTGTCACTGTTCCATTTAGACCAGCTGTTCCCTTTCAACAAATGTTTGTATGGTCCCCAGCTGTGTGGCTCAGTGGAAGTCCTACCAGGAGGCCAGGCAGACCATCATCGAGCTGATGAACGAGGCAGAGAAGAAGCTGACAGAGTTCTCCACCGCTAAAGCGGCCACGAGCCAGGAGGCCGAGGACAGGCTGAGGAGTCACAGGGTAAGTAACAGCTACAGAACCAGGAAGCCAGACTATATATTCTGTTCATCAATAAAAGAAAACACACATCTTGTTTGGTGACATGCTGACCCAAGGGCATAATAGTAATACTATTAATATTATATAATGAATTACTATTATTATTATTATTATTGTTATTAGTATTGTGATTATTATTATTAATAATATTATTATTATTGTTAATAATAATCATAATCATAGTAATATTATTAATAATATCTCAAATTCAGAGAAAAGGTTGCACCTTCCAATGCTCCATGGACCATTGATCTTTTCTCTCAATTCTATATATTTTGTTCAAACATGAAGAAGATGTTGATGTTGGATAACCTTGCTGACAATAAATCCCCTTGTGTGCACATTCCCTTCTTTCTCCCCCAGTCCCTTGTATCAATGGTGAGCAGCTTCCAGGAGAAACTGACTGGTTTGGAGGAGCAGGCGTCCCAGCTGGAGCTGGTGGGGAGCGACGCCAGCAAGGCCACCATCAGTCGATCCATGACCACCGTGTGGCAACGCTGGACGCGGCTACGCAGCGTGGCTCGAGGACAGGAGAGGGTCCTCGAGGACACAGCCCAGGAGTGGAGGACCTTCAGAGAGAAGGTAAAGCAATGCCTTTCACGGGAACGGCCACAGCTGCACTTTGTGATTCATTTTGTTAACTAGTACTGTATACTGTGTGTGTGTGAGTTTCACGACAGTCAATTTTCTGTCTTCCTCCCAGATCGCGAAGCTGACGATGGTCTCGGATGAGCTGCAGAGCCGCCTCCCGGAGTGCGCGGTGGAGAAGGTCTCAAAGGCCAGCCTGCAGTCTGTGCTGGGGCAGCATGAGCTGCTGAGCCAGAACGTGGAGCGGGAGCTGTCCTCGCTCGCCCTGCTCCGGCAGTACGCCCTGGGCCTGCTGCATGACGTGGAGGTGCCCTCGCCCACCAACGGCCAGGAGGAGCTGCCCAGCCTGCAGGAGATCAGGGCTGTGCACGACCACCTGGAAAGGTAGGTTGGGGTTAATGACGTTGGAATCAGATCTGTCGATTGTGTCGAAGAGCCCAACTATCAAGGACTAGAATACTGAGAGACGGGGTTCGCTTCTGTCTGCTCCAGCATCCTTGTGCAGTCCCGAACCAGGCGCTCTCAGGCCGGCCAAGAGCTGAGGGACAGAGAGGAGGTGGAGAAGGACCTGAGTGTGATTAAGGCCTGGATCCAGGAGACCAGGGAGCTACTCCTCAACCCCACAACAGATATTGACACTCTACTGCAGGAGTTGGAGGTAATCAGTCAGCCAATCGTACCAAACCACAAAGACAACCCACTTATACAACATCCATAACTCATGAAGCGTGCCGGTCGACAAAGTACACCTGTTAAAAGAATAGTCGGTTGAGTGTCTTGTGCCTGTTGCTTACAGGTTGTGCATGGCGATGTGATCACCTATCGTCAGAGTGTGGATAAGATTGCCGAGCAGCAGCAGAGCAAGTATCTGGATCTGTACACCATCCTACCTTCAGAGATCTCCATGCAGCTGGCTGAGGCCTCCCTTGCATTGGGTGCCATTGAGGACCAGGTGGGCTACTGGACACGTATCGTCCATTGTTCCCCCATGTTTTCTTTTGTGGAAAAGATGATAACACTTTAATATTTGTATTTTATTTCCTCTTATGATGAATGCTCAAGGTTCTATCTAAAGAGAGAGAAATTCAGAAAACCAGAGACATAAAGGAAGACTTCAGCTCGAGGATCCATGACTTGTCTGAGAAGCTGAAAGGCGTCTCCACACAGCTCAAGGAAAAAACAACCGACGTTGACCATGCCAAAGATGAGACCAAGGTGTGAGGGAAATGATACGTGACGTGTGTGTTTCTCCTCTGGAGAATGTTTGTCAGGTTCTAAACAGACTGTCTCTCCTCAGAGTCTGTGTGAGGACTTGGACAGCTGTGGTCGGACTCTCTCAGAACTGGACGCCGCAGCTCAGGAGTTTGGTAGAAGAAACCCCATCCTGGCTAAGCAGCTGAGCGATGCCATCTCCAAGTTACGGGAGATCCATCGCCACACGGCCAGGCTTGCAGAGTGTCGAACCTTTTGGCTTAAAAAGGTTAGAATCTATACTGTACATCAGAAAAGGAATAGAAAACATGTTATTAAAAGCTGTGTGGACCCTAAGGCTTATTTTCATGTGTGTTGCCATTGTGATCATACAAAAGCTGCTATTTATATCACACAAAAGCGTCTATTTTTATTTCCCATGAATCATATTGTAGAGTAGTTCTGGTGCTACTATGTAGGTCTATGGTCCCATGGTGCATGTCTTATCTCTGCTGTGCAGGCTGGCACCCATTTAGATGAGTATAATGAGATGCTGGAGTTCATTGTGAGGTGGTCGGAGAAAGCCAAGGGCCTGGTGAGGGCAAACATCATCTGGAACTCCTCGGCTCATCTACAGGAACAGATAAGGATGTACCAGGTGGGTCGGAGCTCCACGCACGCCGGGGGGTGCAGGTCTGATGAAATCCCACTGCCACACGGACATTGTTTCTGATATAGTCCTCTGTCTGGGTCCTCCTCCTCTGACACTTCCAGTCTGTGCTGCGCGAGTCCCGGGAGCTCCATGGTGACCTGGAGGCCATGGGGGAGAAGGTGGTGCTGCTGTCAGAGGTGCTGCAGGTGGAGGCCATGAGCCAGCAGGTGTGCGAGCTCAGCCGCCAGGCCGAGGAGCTGCAGCAGAGCATCCGGACTCGGCTGCAGAGCCTGCAGGACGCGGCCAAGGTGCTCCGCTACCGGTCCAAAATATTAACAAGCTTGTTTATGGCAGCTCTAAAATCCGTTTTAGCATTCTTATTATTCTTTGAATAACCATTTTGCCCCTAGCTCAATAGATGAGGTTATATAATTGTATATAATCTCATATACAGTTGAATCTGATCATTCTGACCTATGCGTGTTCTGTCCTCAGAGCATGGAGGTGCTGGAGTATGAGGTGAAGGCCCTACACGTTGCTCTGGAGCAGCTCCAAGCTACCCTGACCTCCCCAGAACTGGCACGCCTGAGTCTCAAAGAGCAGCTGGCTCAGAGACAGGTAACTTAATTCGACAAGCCTCTATAATAGCTAATTATATCCACCTGCCGTGAGCACTTGTTGCAAGCTACAGAGAATGTAAACTCTCCTACTGTCTTTTCAGCGTCTGCTGTCTGAGATGGAGAGCTTTAAGCAGCAGGTGCAGGCGGTGCAGTTGTGTCAGAGCGCCCTGCGCGTCCCGGAGGAAGTGATGCCCAACCTGGCCATCTGTCGCACTGCCCTGGGCCTCCAGCAGGAAGCCAGCCAGTTGCAGCACATCGCCATTCAGCAGTGCAACATCCTGCAGGTAGGGGGCACCGTTGGCCTTCATGTTGATAACATCACACCTTCCTTAATTGGGGGTCCCAGGGAGATGATATGAGTGGCTGGTTCTGTCTTCTCCCAGGAAGCTGTAGTGCAGTATGAGCAGTATGAACAGGAAGTGAGGCACCTGCAGGGGTTGATAGAGGACGCCCACCGGGTCATCCAGGACCGTCCCATCCCCACCAGCAACATCCAGGAGCTGCAGGCTCAGATCCTCCACCATGAGGTACAGTACAGAGAGATATACAGTACTCAGGCATTATGCATGACATGTATGTACATTTGTTTTTACATTCCCTATAGCCGTTATAACCACACTGATAAGTAGCCACTCTATCCACGCAATTCTTCCAAACATGCAGTCTGAATTTGATGGTTTCATTCACTGACTCACAGTTTGGGGGATTGTTTTGAACAGGAGTTGGCCCAGAAGATCAAAGGTTACCAGGAGCAGATAGCGTCCCTGAACTCCAAGTGTAAAATGTTGGCTGTGAAGGCCAAACACGCCACTACGCTGCTGACCGTGAGCGACATAGAGGGCCTCTCTGAGGGGCTGGAGGAGATGGATGGGGAGAGACCCTCCAAGAAACAGTCAGCTCAGCCCTCCATGGTTACGGTGAGAGGCCGTGGAGATTTTTCCCAGTAGAGTAGAGTGTATTTGTTACGGGAATAATTAAAACTCTTAATGTGATTTCTTTCTATTGGGTTTAGTGGTTTCTGGCCTAGCTACATGGTTTAATTCATTAACTTTGCACTCTAACTTTCTCTCAGTCTGTTAACCTGTTGCTTGGGTTGTCAGATGAGTGCTGGTCGCTGTCACACCCTGCTGTCCCCCGTCACAGAGGAGTCTGGGGAGGAGGGAACCAGCAGCGAGGTCTCCTCTCCTCCTGTCTGTCGCTCCCCCTCTCCCAACGCTAACACTGATGCTTCTCTTAGCAAGGTATCACCTCCTTTCTTTCTTTCTTTCTTTCTTTCTTTCTTTCTTTCTTTCTTTCTTTCTTTCTTTCTTTCTTTCTTTCTTTCTGAGCAGTAGTATCTGTCTGCCCAAATTTGCTTGTGTTCACACCACAATTAATCCTTACTGCACCTCTCCATGAAGAGCTTTGCTACTAACATTGACATACCTCTATACCATGTAAAGTATTGTATCAGCATCCCACGACTTCCTGTATTCAAACCATTTACTATACAGTTGTAGTATACCGTAATGATCACTGTTTACTATACAGTTGTAGTATACCGTATTGATCACTGTTTACTATACAGTTGTAGTATACCGTATTGATCATTGTTTACTATACAGTTGTAGTATACCGTATTGATCACTGTTTACTATACAGTTGTAGTATACCGTAATGATCACTGTTTACTATACAGTTGTAGTATACCGTAATGATCACTGTTTACTATAGTTGTAGTATACCGTAATGATCACTGTTTACTATACAGTTGTAGTATACCGTATTCATCACTGTTTACTATACAGTTGTAGTATACCGTATTCATCACTGTTTACTGTAGTATACCGTATTGATTACTATTTCATGGCTTCTCCTAGATGGGACTGGGGCGAGCCACTCTGATCAGAGCTCCCGTTCAGCAGCTGTATGACCCGACCTTCGAGTCTGTGGCAAACCTAGATGACCTGCAGCGGTCCTGGGAGACCCTGAATAATGTGGTATGGACACTTTTACCCAGGCCTCAGCTTCATCACTCTGATGATGATTACCTTTAGTGAAGTGGTGTTTTTAGCACATTGTGAGATACCAGTACTGTTTACTCACTCAGTTTTTTATACTGCAGTACATTATGTTACAACGCCGATCATAGTGTGGCCATTCTGGTTGCATACTGTTATGTTCTATACATGTCCCATCCCTCCCTGTGCAGATCAGTGAGAAGCAGAGGACTCTGTACGAAGCCCTGGAGAAGCAGCAGCGCTATCAGGGCTCCCTCCAGGCCATCTCCTCCAAGATGGAGGCCTTGGAGACCAAACTCAACAAGCCACTGGAGGCAGACAGGAGCCCAGATAGTCACATGGAGGACCATCAGGTGAGAGACAGACATCCTTCATTGTACTCTGCGCTCTGTACACGTAAGCAAAAACAAGACGCAGCCCTAATTACATCCTTGATGAGTGTCCCGCCATGCCTCTGAAAGTCTAACAATGGCTCCCCTCACCAGGTCATGCTGGAGGACATCCAGAGGCTCCAAGGAGAGATAGACAGGCTGCAGGCCAGCTTCACAGAGGAGCTGATCTCTTACTCTGCGGACTCGGACAAGGCTTACCAGCTAGCCATGCAGTCCTCCCTCACTGTCCTGGGCGAGAGGATGGCCACCATCCACATGAAGGCCTCGGGGAAACGTCAGCTTCTGGAGGTAACTGTGCTGTAGTGTGCATCTGGAATCCAGCAGTCGTATGTGAAGACTGCCACAAGGCGACCTTCCTAACCCTTCCTGTTAGTGGCACAAGTCAACCATTAGTCTGCCATCAATGATTATGGTTTAGGGACACTCAAGCGTTAGTCTGCCATCAATGATTGCAGACTAACAAGTGTGGCGCCCAGGAACAAACCGCAGACCATGTCATCCAGGACTGTCCGATATATCGGGCACCCAACGGAATGCGTGGCCTGATGGTTGTGGTTGACGAAATGGTGACATGGCTCCTGGAGGTGTGCCAGGATATATAGCTTGGGTGACCCCTCGCCCAGGCTCGGGGTGGTAAAAGGATAGCCCCTTGGCCCCGCGCCTGGGGGGAGAGGAAAGCAACAACTGACCCAAACGATGAAGAAGAATGATTATGGTTTAGAGATATTAAAGACACGCTGTCCACTTGCTGTGCCCAGGAACGCATAAGTGACAGCCTGGAGGAACGGCGCCAGGAGAAGGCCCTGCAGCGCTACCACTGCCAGGCCGATGAGATGGACCAATGGCTGAGCAGCACCCGCTGTTCCCTCAGCTCCACCCTGGAGCCCAGCATCCAGGACACAGACATGGAGGAGCAGCTCATAGACTGCCAGGTAAGAGCACCCCCTGCTGGCCACTCGCCAAGCATTACTCATAAATAAAACAGTCGGTTTAGAGAGACTTTGATGTGACTTGTACAGATATAATTTCTGTTTATGTTTATTCATCTCTAACATTATCTTCATATGTTATTATGATCACCTTCATATGTGTATTATGTTCTTCCAGATAGTTATATAAGCACTTACACTCTCTTCATAACATAACATTTCTTACTTCTCTCCCACATGGATTCTCTTGAGGGGATAGGCTTGGAACCTGGTAAACAAGCTCATTAGCAGAGTTAGAGGAAGCATTCAGATGGTTGGTGTCCTAAGCAGCTGCTACTCTAGTCTTAAGAAGATTATGCAGATGTCTCAGTGTGACTCTGGCCTATGCAAGGCAGGGCAAGGCCTTCAGGGGTGGTGGCTTTCAGACGATTAATAGTTTCCGCTGCAGTGATTGGTGTCGGTGACTAAGGGGGCCGGCCTACTCGAATATCCAAGTAGGGAGAGACGCTCTCTGCCTTGGAAAGATCCGGTCAACTTACTCATCACCGCTTATTGCTCTGATCTAGATCAATAGGAAAACATTCATGCAGAAACACATGAGGCCGCGTTTGCTTTGGAGTAGTACTGGATTCTTCACCAGTAGGACCTGAGGTCCAGACCGGGCAAGGATTTCTACCTTTGATCTTGAGTGGGAGCATGTATGCTGAACATGGGACGTGAAGGATTAGGGATAATGTGCTGTGTAGGAGGTGAGGCTGGGGAGGCGGGCCAAGGATGAGAGCTGGGCGGCACCCAGACAGAGCTGCCACAGAGGGGGGCCCACACCGACCCCGGGGGCCCCTGTTCCACCGACACTCTCCTGGGGGGGCCTGGTGAGAAGGAGTGGGGGGAGGTGGAGGTGGGGGCGGGGCACCATGTTTGAGCTGGCCTCTCTCCTGCTGCTGCTGCAGAACATGCTGCTGGAGATCGAGCAGAAGGTGGCGGCCCTGTCGGAGCTCTCCATGCACAGCGAGAGCCTGCTGCTGGAGGGCCGGGGCGGGACCAAGACCAGGGAGGACGCCGAGCAGCTGGCCAGGAAGCTGCGCACCCTGAAGGGCGGCCTGCTGGACCTGCAGAGGATGCTGTGGGACAGACAGATCAACATCCAGGTCAGGACCTCTGTCTGGACACACATGCATGTCATTCTCACGGTTTACAGACCTGTCAGTGTCAAAGCTTCAGGCTTTCTGCCATGGAATAGCTGTACCATTATTATGCCGTTTTACCATGTCACCATTGTCCTGGCCATGTTTTGACAGTACAGTATTCTAGCAAGTTCATGTAATACCTAGAAAATGTATTGTGTCCTACAGGCCGCTCTTGCATGGGAGGAACTGAAAGACTCACTGTGGAAACATGTAATGTCTGCTTTGAGCATTGCCATGGTGCCTGCTTGTTAGCACCCACTATTCTTTACTGTTAATGCTTCGAGGGATGTGATTGGTTGAATGAGAGCACCAACAAATCAGGGACTCCGGGCTATCTCTCTCTGTTTGAGTGTGCGGTTCTTGGGACTTAATAATTCTTTGGATGTTTGTAATGAAACATACAGTACACACCGAACATCAAGATGCACACAGTGCCCTCACTTTGCGGAAAAGTCAAGATCTAAAATCACTTAAGAATTAACCATATTTGTCTTTTTACAAGAACCCAAGAACCTCTGAATGAATACCCGTCTGTCTCTGCCTGTACCCCCCCCCCCCCCATCCAGGGCTCGCTACAGGAGCAGGATGACAGTGAGTCTGACTCCAGCCTGTCCCAGGGCTCCAGTGTACAGGACTGGCTGGCCCAGGCCCGGACCACCCGCTCCCAGCAGCACCAGGACAGCCTGCAGAGACAGAGGGTAGCTACAGTACTACTGGACCCCACAGATCTCACACACCGCGTATTCTCACATGCACAATAGTTCTATTCTATACTCTACCCTACTACTGTAGCAAGCCCATCACTGCACACATACTCTTCTACATAGCTTGTGATAGAACTACTCATGCACTACTACAGTGTGTTGCCGCTATAACAGCAGTGTCGGAATAGTCATCAGAAGAGCCTGAGAACGCTGCGGTCGACTGACTGACTCATGGGGAGCTGTTGTTGGTGTTGTTCAGGAGCTGGAGGAGCAGCTGGCTGAGCAGAAGAAGCTGCTGCAGTCTGTGGCCAGCAGAGGAGAAGAGATCCTGATCCAGCAGGCCTCGCCCAGCAGTGTCAGGTATGTCAACCTCAGACACAAATATTATTATTATTTTTAGCAGTAGTAGTAGTAGTAGTAGTGGTAGTAGTCGTAGTATTAGTAGTAGTAGTAGTAGTAGTAGTAGTAGTAGTAGTAGTAGTGTAATTTATTGTCATAGTCATAGTCCATGTAAAACATAGAGCTTTGATAAATGATTGCTCAAATTCTATGGTATTAAACATGGAGTTTCAGTACTAGTACTACTGTCAATAGCATTCTCAATATCTGTTTCTCCTACTAACTATGAATTCTGTCATACTGTATGTTTCATTCTGTCACCCTATGTTCTTCTGCAGCATGACTGAGCCGTTCTTTCCAGCGGTGGTGCAGGAGAGAGAGACCCAGGCTGCCCAGGAGCAGATGAGACAGAGGTGGGAGAGCTTGAGATTGGAGCTGAGAACCAAGCTGAAGCTCCTCCGGAAAACCCTGGAGCAGGACCACAAACAGCCGGTACTAACCCACAACCAGGCCCCACTAATGAACGCCTAGCAATTTCCCGAGGTATGGCTACAGGGCACTGACAGCGGTCGTGCTGTATTTCCACAGGTCTATTCTAGAACCGCTCGAGTGACCACAGCTGGGCTCTTGTTTAAGGGAGAGACTCAAGTCCAGGACAAGTCCTCCCTGAAGACTCTGTATGCTGGGTTCAGCGAGACGGTGGAGGAGATGTCTGCCCGGGTGAGACCACTACTGTACTACACACCCAATCATGTTCCGCTACTGTTACTCTTACTGCAAGTTTTCATTGAGTGATCATAATGTACTGAAAGGTCCGTCTGTGCTTTGCTCTGCGTATGCAGGATGGCTCTGCCGGGAGTCAGGTCATCCAGATGGAGCAGCAGCTCTATGCCGCCGTGTCGGCCACCTCCTCCTGGCTGGACGGTGTGGAGAACGCCCTGTTCTCTGGCTCCGTGCTCCTGGCCGAGAACGCAGAGACACAGCTGCTAAACCAGGAGGTACAGTTGGGTCATGTCTCTGAGCAATGACATTCATCACTAAGCACATAGCATTTACTTTCTTTATGCAATATCTATCTAAAAGAAATGTAATTCCCCCTCAGGGATCAATAAAGTACTATACCTACCCACCTACCTACCTACCTACCTACCTACCTTGCAGAATGAATGCAGTTCTATAATGACATATTGGCATAATGCCTACTATAGAGGCACCTATAATGTATTTATTTATTTTCTCTGTTCTATGGTGACTTTGAGTTCCTTGAAATGTGCCAAACACATTAAATGTATTGTTTTTAGTATCATGCATGTTTGTGACTGAGGAACTGTAACTGCTCCCTCCAGACCCTGGGGCAGGATGTGAGTGAGGTGACCGCTGAGGTGGGCCAGAGTCGGGGTCTCCTGGACAGACCTACGGGGTTGTGTGGGGAGGACCAGGCCCTGCTGGAGGACACGCTGGCCTGCCTGACAGACAGACTGGCAGCTCTGGACTCCGCTCTGGGGCGGCGCTGTGAACGCATGAGGACCAGGATGCAGGAACTTAAAACCTATCAGGTTAGACTTCTGTGTCTGTACTGTAGTATGCTGTACTGTCTTGCTATGGCTTACGGTATGTCTCTGTACGTTTGTATTGTAATGATGTTGACACGCAATGATGATGCCTTGTTTTGTAATGAAACAGACGGAGTTGCGGCTTCTCAGCGCTGCTCTGAATGAGAAAAAGTGTCAGATTCTCCATGTGTTGGCGGGAGCCATGGACAGACCAGCATCCAAACAGCTAGAGGTAAGAGTGGCAACGGCTCAATCATCTGACCTACCCTTTTCAACCAACAAGTATGTAAAAGAGAAACAGAGAACGTCTGAGATGTTCATTGGCGTTTGTATCCATACAGGTCATTGGAGAAGCTGAGGACAGTTTGAGAGACTCTGAACAGAGAATCACAGAGCTCAAAACCAGAGGGGCAGAACTACAAGCAGACCAGATCTCCACCAATGAGCTGCTCAAGTTGCAGGTATCAGAACACTCACACCCTCCAAAATAGTGCAATTGCTACTGTGACATAGTGTAAATGTTGTAAGAACAATAGTATCATTTAACCCAACGTTTGTGTGCGTGTGTGTGTGTGTGTGTGTGTGTGTGTGTTTGTGTGTGTGTGTGTCTCAGGATGCCTATGAGGAGCTGGTGATGACGGTGGGCTCGCGCCGCTGTGGACTGAACCAGAACATGGCTCTGAAGGGCCAGTATGAGCGCGCTCTCCAGGACCTGGCCGACCTGGTGGACACAGCCCAGGACAAGATGGCCGCCGACCAGAGGGTCGTTGCCAAGTCCGTGGAGGAGGTCCAGAATCTCCTTGACAAACACAAGGTTAGGGAGTTCAGCTGTCACACACGAGTTGCACGTCGAGCGTCACTGTACCGTCCGCCGAATAAATATTTGATTAAAGCAAAAAAACGGCAACGAGAGTATATTGCTCACGTGTCCCTGCTTTCTCCAGGAGTTCTTCCAGGGGCTGGAGTCGCACATGATCCTGACAGAGACGTTCTTCAGGAAGATCAGCGGCTTTGTGTTGCCCAGAGAGGGTCAGGCTCTGGAGGAGACCCTGGCCCAGGCACAGCGTGTCCTCAAACAGGCCCACAAGAGAGGGGTGGAACTGCAGCACACCCTGGAGGTAAGCGACCGTCACCCTCATGAACAAACAGCCATCACACACGTCAAGAAGTGTGATCATGCTACCTGGGTTGTCCTTCTTCTTAGGTTTGACTGTGTCTCACTTGTTCTCTCAGACATGGAGGCGCTTGGTGCAGGATTACGAGGGCTTGTATCGACAGCTGGAGGCTGTGGAGGGGAGCATCCCTAGCGCGGGCCTGGTGGAGGAGACTGAGGAGAAGCTCATGGATAGGATCTCACTGTATCAGGCATGCCACTTTTATCAGTTTACATCAGGCTGTATGTTATTATAACATGTAATCAGTGGAACTGACTTAACTCGAGCAGCTTTAGACATTGTGAGCACTAAATGTCACAAAGGATGCAGTGGATGTGTCCAGATAATCTTAAAGTAATCTTATACTAATCCTACTCTAAAATAATCTGTTGCCATGATGGTCCACCTCTCCAGGGTCTGAAGGGGAGGCTGACGGAGCACCAGCATAAACTCTACCAGGTGCTGGACGAGGGGAAGAGGCTGCTGCTCACCGTCTGCTGCCCCGGCTTGGAGAACCAGCTCACGGTGCTGGGGGAGCACTGGCTCAACAACACCGCCAAGGTCAACAAAGAGCTGCAGCGCCTGGACGCCATCCTCAAACACTGGACCAGGTCAGGACTAGGCTCCACGTCAGCCAGACATTAAGAAGAAGTGTGGCCATTTATTATTATGGGATGGTCTCAAACCTGTCCTTTATGATCTGCAGGTATCAGGTTGAGTCCGTCGAGCTGAGCGAGTGGCTGCTGTCCGCTCTAGAACGGCTGGAGTTCTGGAACACCCAGGCGGTCTTGGTCCCACAGGAGCTGGAGTCGGTCAGGGACCACCTGTTTGCGTTCCTGGTGAGCCGACGTGCCGATCGGATCGAACTGGTCTCAACAGTCAGTGACACGTCGGGGACATTCCGGGTGACACGTTCTTGACAGCGTTTGGTCGTTCTCGTTCGCAGGAGTTCTGCAAAGAGGTGGAGGGCCGCTCGTCCCTGAAGTGCTCGGTGGTCGCTGAGGGCAACCAGCTGCTGCGCCTGAAGAAGGTGGACATGGCCGTGCTGCGCTCCGAGCTGGCCCGCGTCGACACGCAGTGGGCGGAGCTTCTCACGCGCATCCCAGTGGTGCAGGAGAAGCTGCATCAGGTACCGCTGCGCCACCAGCCACCTGTCACAGCCTGAACAGAGCTTAGCTCCCCCGGCAAATAGGATTACCCTCATCTCCCGTCTCGCTTCCTACACAGTGGTGACTCAGGAAACACTGCCTCTCCATGGCTTGGGGTTTACTAGTCCCCCCTTTTATTCAATATTGTTTGATAATGCTTTTTTTTTAATCTAGGTATGAGTCTTGGAGAGATTAAATAACTTGCCAGCCAGAGAGACTTTTTACTTTCAAAGTTACAGTAATAAGTTCTCTCGCTCTTTCCTCAGCTCCAAATGGAGAAGCTGGCGTCTCGGCACGCCATCTCTGAGCTGGTGAACTGGATGTCCCTGATGGAGAACGTGATTGAGGAGGATGAGGAGAACCTCAAGAGTGCAGTGGGATCTACAGTCATCCAGGACTACTTGCAGAAGTACAAAGTAATAAAATAACGCTCACTAAGCTAGCAGCTACATCTACTGAACATCGAACACCTACAGTAACACCTAACTTTCACTTCACACCTCAGTGTAGCCTACATAATGCCTCTCTCTCTCTCTCTCTCTCTCTCTCTCTCTCTCTCTCTCTCTCTATCTGTCTCTCTCTCCCTCTCTCTCTATCTCTCTCTCCCTCTCTCTCCCTCTCTCTCTCTTTCTCTCTCTCTCTCTCTGTCTCTGTCTCTCTCTCTCCCTCTCTCTTTCTCTCTCTCTCCCCAGGGCTTCAGAGTTGATGTGAGCTGTAAACAACTGACAGTGGACTTTGTGAACCAGTCAGTGCTGCAGACCGGCGGTCAGGATGCGGAGAGCAAGCGCAGCGACAAAACCGACTTGGCTGAGAGGCTGGGGGTCATGAACTGCCGCTGGCAGATCCTGCAGGGCCTCATTGTTGAGAGGGTGAGAACACACGCAGGAACTCAGGAAGTCAACATTGATATTCCGCAGAATTAATACTGCTGGAGAATGACTTAGAATTACCTGTGGGATTCACGGGTTACGCTACGTGATCTTCGCAGTGCTTAAACATGCTTGTTTGCGTTGCGTTTGCAGGTCCAGTACCTGGAAGGGCTGCTGGAGTCCTGGCTGGAGTACGAGAGCAGCATCCAGGGCCTGAAGACCTGGCTGGCCACGCAGGAGGAGAGGCTGAAGAGGAAACACCGGATAGAGAACTTGACCTCAGTACAAAACGCTCTTAAAGACTGCCAGGTAGGGAAGTGCCACTCTACTGTGTCTCTACTATTTGGTATATCTGGCAAAGCGCCTGAGAAGCAGTGTGTCCTGTGTATCCCTGTATGTTGCATTGTTATTCCTGCCATGCATGTCTGAAATTAGAAGTATTCAATGTCACACAATAGGCTGACCGTCCCCCTGAATTCCTGCTGCCTGTGACGTGTGTGTCTGTGTGTGTGTCTGTGTGTATGTCTGTGTGTTATGCAGGAGATGGAAGAGATGGTGAAGGAGAAGGAGAGTGACGTGGAGAGGGTGGAGGAGCAGGGCTGCGCCCTCGTTCAGAACAAGACTGACGAGGCCTGCGCTGTCGTCATGGAGACGCTCCAGAGTGTCAATCACACCTGGGCTAACTTGGACCACTTGGTACAGTATGCTCTCTGATCCTCCGATTTTAATACCGTTTTAATACCGTTATTTGCAAACCTTCGTGTACTGTTGGCTGTCGTTAGTGTGGGCTGACTAACTGGGAGAGGTGGGGCTCCACAGATAGGACAGCTGAAGATCAGCCTGAGATCGGTGCTGGATCAGTGGAGCCTGTACAAGCGAGCGTCCGAGGAGATCAACGGCTACCTGATGGAGGGGAGATACTCAGTGTCTCGCTATCGTCTCCTCACCGGGTCCCTGGAGGCCGTGCAGCTCCAGGTGGAGAGCCTGCAGGTTCGGAGGATTGCTGACATGTTGATCATTAAACCGCAGGCGGAAGAAGTCCAAATAACATGATTTTGTCTCTCTTCTTGCCTGGCTGGATAGACATTTAGAGTCTTCTGTGGTTTGTTGTTGTTTCTTTTACACCGTGAAGACTCTGCAGGAGGAGCTGGAGAAGCAGGAGAGCAGTCTGAGGAAGTTCGGAGCCGTGACACACCAGCTTCTAAAGGAGTGCCACCCCACTGTGTCGGACTCCCTCAACAACGCCCTGAAGGATGTCAACGCAAGGTGAGCACATGTCAGCTTCAGAGACAGAACAGCCGCCACTTAAATCAAATTAGGTTTGCAACATGTCCATGTTTGAATGTATAAGGAGCGACCCGCAGGTAGGGTTTTTTATCAAATAAGCAGTAGAATTCACACTTAGGTACATACAGTAGATGCTTAAATGAATCCCCAAGGGCAAGTTACACCAGCCATACTTGGGCCTCCTGTCTCCTGTTCAGGTGGACTGGCCTGCTGGAGGAGATCGCCGGTGTCCTGAGGAGCAGCAAAGCCCTGCTGCAGCTGTGGCAGCGCTACAAGGAGCTGTGCGAGCAGAGCTGCGCCAGCGTCCTGCTGCAGGAGGAGCGGGCGGACCAGCTACTCAAGACCGCCTGCAGCAAGGACATCGCGGACGAGGAGGTGTCCAACTGGATCCACGACTGCAACGTGAGTGAGACCAGGCCGGTGCTAGTGGCCCGACCGTTCGCGCCCCCCAAAAAATGTGTTCCTCCATCGACGTCCCTTTTACACGCGTGATCGTGAGGTGACCCGTGCGCTCATGCGTGTTTGTGTGCGGTGGCCGCGTCCCTCCCAGGACCTGCTGCGGTCCCAGGCTCCGGTGCAGGCCTCGCTGCAGGTGCTCCAGGAACTGGGAGAGCAGCTGAAGCAGCAGGTGGACACGTCGGCGGCCTTGGCGGTCCAGTCAGACCACCTGTCCCTCGCTCAGCGCCTGGCCGTCGTGGAGCAGGCTCTCAGCAGGCAGCTCGCTACACTGCAGGTACAGCAGGCAGCTCGTCTGACCATTACTATTCGGCGTCTCTGTTCCAGTTGATTCTTCATTCTCATTTGAAAGTCATTTTTACAGTCTGTAGATAGTCTTTTGACACCGACTGACACCGAGTGGCTTCCTTTCTTCCCCGCCTAACCCAGACTGGAGTTCAAGACTCCGAGACCTTCAGTGAGCATCTGGATTCTCTGGGCCGCTGGATAGTCGAGGCAGAGGAGGCTCTGAACGCTCAGGATCCCAGTGGCTCTTCTGACCTGTCAATCATCCAGGATCGCATGGAGAAGCTCAAGGTGATCTGACTGTAGCTAGATCAGGCCGTACCTCTCCTATTGAATGCTAATGCCAAGGTTTATCAGTCTAATGCTGTGTTCACACCAGGCGCGGCGAGAAAATTTGAGCCGCCCAGTTCGCCCAATCTCGCCGCGGGATCAATGGGTCGCCGCGCGAATCCGCCGCAGAAAGTTACAAAAAATGAACTTTTGCGAATGTCGGCGCGCGGCGAATCCTGGCCGCTGCGCCGCCGAGTTCTGCGATTCGCGACACCCGTGCCGCCCGCTGCCCAGTTCGCGCGAATTGTATTGACTTTCTATGTAAAGTCGCCGCGCCGCAGGAAAAATTTGCGCCCGGTGTGAACACAGCAAAACTCGGGTTGTGTTGTTGCTCTCCTACAGAGGCAGATGCTAAAGTTCAGCAGCATGGCCCCAGACCTGGAGAGGCTGAATGAGCTGGGCTACCGCCTGCCTCTCAACGACTCTGAGATCAAACGCATGCAGAACCTCAACAGGAGCTGGTCCTCTGCCTCGGCCCAAACCACAGAAAGATTCAGGTAGATTGAAAAAAACTATTCACTGTGAAGTGATTTAACTTGAACGAAAATGACTCGTGGTGAGCTAACGTGCCATGGTCTCCTCCTCCTCCTCCCAGCAAGCTGCAGTCCTTCCTGCTCCAGCAGCAGACCTTCCTGGAGAAGTGTGAGACCTGGATGGAGTTCCTGGTGCAGACGGAGGAGAAGCTGGCCGTGGAGATCTCTGGGAACTACCAGAGCCTCGTGGAGCAGCAGAAAGCCCACGAGGTAGGAGTCCTTTCACCAACAGAGTCTGCAAAACTAACGTGACGCCCTGTGTTTAGAAGACGGCCCTGAGTGACGCATACAGCAGAACAGCAGTATACTGTAGGTCTAGTTTATAGACCACGCTCACCGTAATAACCTTGACTCTGTCTTCCTGACAGCTGTTCCAGGCCGAGATGTTCAGCCGTCAGCAGATCCTCCACTCAATAATCAGCGATGGACAGAGGATGTTGGAGCAGGGCCAGGTTGACGACAGGTAACACATCAATCACCATGCTTCCTTAAAAAAAAAGTGTGTAGGGAGGACAAGTAGAGGGCTCAGTTCACTACATAATCGATGTGATTTTTCCTTATTCATGTCAGACATGTAGTCATGCTTCCTTTTAAGGGGAGAGAGGTATTTCCTGCGTGATGACACGTTGAAATCCTTCGCTTTCCTGCCAACCGCCACTGTAAACCGTGTACCCCGTCCCGCAGGGATGAGTTCAACCTGAAGTTGGCGCTGCTGAGCAACCAGTGGCAGGGCGTGGTGCGGCGCGCGCAGCAGAGGCGCGGCATCATCGACGGCCTGATCCGCCAGTGGCAGCGCTACCGGGAGATGGCCGAGAAGCTGAGGAAGTGGCTGGTGGAGGTGTCCCACCCCGCCGAGGCCCTCGAACCCGGGGCCCCCGCGCCCCTGCAGCAGGCCCGCTCCATGCTGGACGCCGTTCAGGTACAGTAGCCCCTCCCGCGGCCCTCTCTGGAGGAATAGTTTTTCTCTTCTTATGGACTAGATTTTCCACGTAACCAAGGCTCATCTAGTTCTGTCTGATGACTAACGTGGCTCACAGCTCAGGGGAAGCTGTGGCGGGGGACTTCTAGTTAGGCGTTAGCCAGGCTACGGCTCACCCACCTCAGGTCGTGCGCGGTAAAGCCAGGCCTCGGGGCGAGGGAGCTCGGCTGTAATATGATGTGGGAGGGAGCTCGGCTGTAATTTGATGCGGAGAATAATAACAGTGAGAGCAGAATAAACGGGTTGTGGTCACGGTGAGTGTACAGGAAAGACAGCTCGCCCCAAACCTGGGTCTGTCTTGTGCCTCCCTACAGCTGAAGGAGAAGGTGCTGCAGCGTCAGCAGGGCAGCTACATCCTGACGGTGGAGGCCGGCAGGCAGCTGCTCCTCTCCGCGGACAGCCGGGCAGAGGTGGCCCTGCAGGGGGAGCTCACCGACATCCAGGAACGCTGGAGACGCGCCCACGTCTGCCTGGAGGACCAGAGGAGAGAACTGGCCAACCTGCTCAAGGTACAAGCCGCCACAAAAACGGTGTCCTCCACCAAAGCATAACGACAACTCGCATATCTACAGAATATTGTTGGTGATAAGAGTGTTGAGATATTTGTGTGCATGTATGTGATGTCTACAGGACTGGGAGAGGTGTGAGAGAGGTATTGAGGGTTCTCTGGAGAAGCTGAGGGCCTTCAAACGGCAGCTGTCCCAGCCCCTTCCAGACCACCATGAGGACCTGCAGACAGAGCAGATGCGCTGCAAGGTACAGTAGCTCCTCTCTGATCTAATACATGCCTCACCCACAGGGGCCTCATTGTGATCTGACTACAGTAAATACTTATACTGTAAAATATTTGGACATTTTGGTCAGACCAGTTTGACAATCAAATGAGTTTCTAAGGACTGAGGACAGGAAATGATAGTAGTTAACATGCTGCCTCAAAGAATTACAAATGATTACAGAAATGTCTCTCGCTCATCTTTAACATATTTGTCTTGAGTGTATTGAACACTCAGAAATACTCCACATGTTTACATGATGAATCACCTCCAAGTACACATTGAAATTCAAGGGTGTCTGCTCCTGGCCATCGTGACCTCTGATGCAGCATAAATTGTTTTCCAGGCATGACCTCCATGCAATTACAGATTAACTCAATTGCCACTCTTTGGGCGTAATCTAATAACAACACTCCTCCATGTCCCCTTACCAGTGCCAGAAGCTGTTTACTGCTTGTGGTTCTGAGGTTATGTGAACTCAATATGTACTTCCCTAAATGCATTTCAAAGCTAATCTTGTTCCATGTGGTAAGTCAAGTCCAGGGCAACTGTCTGGCAGGTGAGATTTGACCCTCAGGGTGGTTTCTCATTGATGCCTCACATCCAGGTTCCAGTACCAACTTTAAAATTCTGTTGAGTGTTTAAAGAAAATGGTAATTTTCTGTGTCCCATCAACAGGACCTGGAGAGCACGTTTGATGGCTGGACAGAGGACCTGGCCCACCTGACTGTGCTGAGAGAGTCTCTCTCCTGTTACATCAGTGCTGAGGACCTGTGTGTCCTGCAGGAGCGCATTGAGCTGCTGCAGCGCCAGTGGGAGGAGATCTGCCATCAGGTACCACAGGCCTGTATATTTTCAACACAGACATTTCACCACTATTTGCTACTGTAGACTGCTATCTGCATCTGCAGGTTTTACAGAGCTGGTTTACTTGCTGGCCGGCTGCATTTCACCCCAACAAGTTGAAATGAGTCAGTCTGTAATGACTTACTGTCCCCACAAGGTGGTGGGGTGTACAGTCATCTTTATACACAATAAACATGTTCACCATTTTGACTTGGGGCTAGGATTGAACTTGAACCTGAATCACTGGCTATAGCATAACCTAATGCCATTGGCCGTAGAACACATACAAAAGAAAGAATCATTAAGTATGTCCTTGTTTCAATGAAAATAAATGACACTCCCTCAAGACTGAACTTGAGGGAGTTGAACAGAATGTACACTAGTATTCTTATGAAAAGTCTTTGTGAAGATGGACTGTATGACAGAGTAAATCTTTATAATACTACTTTACTACTGTAGGCCTACAGTATCTGCAGGCTTTACAGAGCCTGTTTACTTGCTCTGGTTAGAGGCAGATTCAGAGAGTGTGACTACAGAAACCTCAACGCAAAACAGGATGTGCTTTTGCATCCGGTGCATTAGTAGAGAAGATACTTAACCATAGTGACAGGAAGTGTGCTGGCTGTGGATGTGTCACATCAGGTACTGTAACAGCTCTACAATAACCTGCTTCTCCTCACTGCTGAGCAACAGGCTTTACTGACTTCTTGGGCAGCAGTTTATTCATACTCCCATCTATGTCCAAGCAGGCCACCATGTAGCTTTCTGTGAGAATGTACTGTGATTTTGGGAAATTGGAATGTTTGTCTGTGTAGTCTGCGATGCTCTTTGATTGGTTGATTGATTGTTATTATACAGTAATAGTGTAAATGCAAATTACTGCTGTAGTGTGAATTAATCTTGTAATTCATAATTTACCCTTTACAGATGGATCTGTATCACTGGTTAACAGCTTGACGTGTGTGTGTGTGTGTGTGTGTGTGTGTGTGTGTGTGTGTGTGTGTGTGTGTGTCTGTCTGTCTGTCTGTCTGTCTGTCCAGCTGTCTCTACGCAGGCAGCAGGTGAGTGAGAAGCTGAACGAGTGGGTCGTGTTCAACGAGAAGAACAAGGAGCTGTCCGAGTGGCTCACCCACATGGAGAGCAAGGTCTCCCAGAACGGAGACGTCAGCATCGAGGAGATGATCGAAAAGCTTCGCAAGGTGAGCGCGAACAACCGAGACCGACACCTGTCAACACTTCGGTTATAATCGGCCGCAACACTGCATCACGTCTGTCCGGATCCCTGGGTATTCCCCCTGTACTCAGCGGCTATGTGTGTGGTGGTTTCAGGACTACCAGGAGGAGATAGCGGTGGCCCAGGAGAACAAGCAGCAGCTGCACCAGATGGGCGAGCGCCTGGCCAGGGCCAGCCACGAGAGCAAGGCCTCCGAGATCGAACACAAGCTCAGCAAGGTGGGCGAGCGGTGGCAGCACCTCCTGGACCTCATCGGAGCCAGGTGAGGACACGGAAACACTGTTACTGCTGCTGCCGGATGATAACAAACCACGCACTGAACACCCAGCACTGCCCAACAGTGAGGTATAACCATTTTATAGTGGGAGGAATATACAGTATATACAGTAGGTGGAGCACACCCTTCATTTTCAGAGGTGCAGACTTACGGAACATCAACAGTAAAAAATAAGAAAGTTGCACGCTCAAATTTTCTCCTCTACTGTGATTTTAATGGACAACGTTTCGGCAATGAGCCTTCATCACACCCTGACGTTGGTCTAAATTCTAGTTTGCGACTATTTTTTATGGTGGGAGGAATAGCAAGTAGTAGGGAGAGATGAAAGAGCATTGTGCTGAGAGGGATGAGATCATCCTTTATTAATCTCTGATTTCTTCAATTTCAGTTGGGTGTTTGAAGCCATGTGGTTGTGTGTTCCTTTGCTAGAGTGAAGAAACTGAGGGAGACTCTGGTGGCGGTCCATCAGCTGGACAAGAACATGAGCAGCCTACGCTCCTGGCTCGCCCACATCGAGACGGAGCTGTCCAAACCCATCGCCTACGACACCTGCGACTCTCAGGAGATCCAGAGGAAGCTGGACCTGCAGCAGGTACCAGAAGACCGTTACTGGACACTTTACTGACACTTTCAAGCATACTGTACAATGCATTCATTTTTTCACTGCTGATACATAGATGTCCATTCACATAAACGAATACAGACCAACTCATTTTAGATTACGAATTACAGCTATCATTGGAATGGTCAAAGGATTCATCACAGGGGTATAATCCTATCCTCACCATCTCTCTTTTTCTCTGTCTCTTTCTTTCTCTCTCTCTCTCTTTCTCTCTCTCTCACCACCCCCACCCAGGAGCTGCAGCGTGACATAGAGAAGCACAGCACAGGGGTGGCATCCGTGTTGAACCTGTGTGAGGTTCTGCTGCATGACTGTGACGCCTGCGCCACGGACGCGGAGTGCGACTCCATCCAGCAGGCCACGCGCAGCCTGGACCGCCGCTGGAGGAGCATCTGCGCTTTGTCCATGGAGAGGAGGCTAAAGTACGAGACTAACGGCGATATCTAACACCACCGCTAAAAGCATCAGATAGAAACCTTGCGCTTGTGATCATATTTTTAAGGTTCTGACTATCTTGTTTATCGTCGCTTTGTTTCTTCAAGGATCGAGGAGACGTGGCGATTGTGGCAGAGGTTCCTAGACGACTTTACGCACTTTGAGGAGTGGCTGGCGGCCTCGGAAAAGACGGCCGCTTTGCCCAACTCGTCGGGTGTACTTTACACTGTAGCCAAGGAGGAACTGAAAAAGTTTGAGGTACAACTCCCTGGGGATCAATAAAGTACCTACCTACAGTACCTAACTGACTACCACATAGCATATGTTTCTCTCATTAATATGACGGCATCCTCATGGTTCTTCCCCTCAGGTCACAACTCATTACACGAATCCCATGACTAATATGTGATTGTTGTAATATGTCGGTTTTGGTGTGTGTGCTATCAGGCCTTTCAGAGGCAGGTCCATGAGGGCCTGACCCAGCTGGAGCTTATCAATAAGCAGTACCGGCGCCTGGCCCGGGAGAACCGCACCGACTCCTCCTGCCGCCTCCGAGAGATGGCCCACAACGGGAACCTGCGCTGGGACAACCTGCAGAAGAGGGTGGCGTCCATTCTCCGCAGGCTAAAGGTACCGCTTGCACACATAAGGTCTCGTTGAACAAAAATTGCGTGCATGGCATGCTAGATCCGTTTGATCCCTTCTGTTGTGAAACAAAAGCGATCGTTTGGTTGCCCCCTCCAGCACTTTATCAGTCAGAGGGAGGAGTTTGAGACGGCCAGAGACAGCATCCTGGTGTGGCTGACAGAGATGGACCTGCAGCTCACCAATATAGAGCACTTCTCTGAGTGTGACATCCATGCCAAGATCAAACAGCTCAGGGTAAGCATGCCCACCCTCCTGCTTTAAAGCATGTTACTGGTGGTATGTTTTGAGTTATGCTCGTGGTGAATTTCCCTTATATGATCAACTATCCAATTATGCAATCCAATTATCTACAATGTATTTCTCTGTGTGGTTAGTAAAATATAATATTTTTCTGTGGAAATGCCATTTTTCAATTTTACTGCATGGACAATGTGTGTCTACTGTTCCCCCCTGAGCAGGCATTCCAGCAGGAGATCTCCCTGACCACGGCCAAGATCGAGCACATCTTCCACCAGGGGGAGGCACTGATCGAGAAGAGCGAGCCGCTGGACGCTGCGGTCATTGAGGAGGAGCTGGAGGAGCTGCAGCGATACTGCCAGGAGGTGTTTGGGCGAGTGGAGCGCTACTACAAGAAGCTCATTCGCTTACCAGTGAGTCACGTGTTTTTTATGTCCAACAGTTTCCCCCCCTGGGATAAATAAAGTACTCTATCTCTCTATCTATCTATCTATCTATCTATCTATCTATCTATCTATCTATCTATCTATCTATCTATCTATCTATCTATCTATCTATCTATCTATCTATCTATCTATCTATCTATCTTTCTATCTATCTATCTATCTATCTATCTATATGTCACATATCTATCTATCTATATGTCACATGTTCTCCTCCTCCTCCTTCTCCTCCTCTTCCTCCTCCTCCAGCTGTCAGATGAGGAGCACTCCTTCTCGGACCGAGAGCTGGAGCTGGACGAGGCGGGCGACCTGTCCAGCCTGCCCTGGAGCGAGCGCATGGGGGACGGCAGCTTGGCGTCCCCTCAGCCATCCTCCAGCCGCTCCGCCTCCCTGGTGGCCCCGCCGCGGGCCGACCGCTCGGGCAGGGACACCCCGGCCAGCGTGGACTCCATCCCCCTGGAGTGGGACCACGACTACGACCTGAGCCGCGGGCTGGAGAGCGCCAGCAGGGCCCTGATGTCGGAGGAGGAGGGGCCAGAGCAGCAGGGCGAGGAGGGCGACTTCCTCCAGGGCTCCGCCTCCGCTCTGGCAGGTCAGTACGCACAACTTCTCTGTCCTCTATGGCAGATACTGGTCTGATTACATAACAATAGAGACACACAGCCAAAGTCATACAGGGAGACGAGCTGTAGTGGACTGCATAACAGTCTACAGGGTTAAATGATGACGCTGCTTTGTATGAACTGTATGTGCTTATCTACGTGTTTCTTCCAGACGTAGTGATCGCAGAGAGCCCTGAGGCCTTTGTTAAACTTACAGAGCAAACGCTGAGGTTCTCCTCTGGTAGGCAACAGAAGCCCCAGCATGCCCTCATGTTTGCGATGGAAAATAACATCAACGGTCTGACTTTACACTTACAGCCTTGCTCACTGTCTTGGGAGTTTGATTTTGGTTTTCTGTCACACACATATCAGCAGGCACCGTAACCAGCAGCATCCCTTTCTAACTTTCCGTTTTTCTGTCCAGACCTGGGTCCAAATACAATTGAAATACTTTCAATTATTTTTGCATTTTCCCAAGTCTGCCTGGAGTGGCAGGTGGTTGGGGTCTGCATGTCTGGGAACAGCCCATTGGTTCCATTGTGCCAGACAAGAGCAATCGTGCACAGAAAAGTATATAAAAGTATTTCAAACAGTAATTCAACCCAGGTCAGATTTTTTAATTGCAGTATGTGAAGCTCACCTCAAGCACAGTTTTGATTGGCATCTTGTATATTAAATGCATGTTAAAGATGATTGTTTGAGATGCTATTATGTTTGTCTGTTGTATCATTATGTTTTTTTGGGTGGATTACACTGTATTAATGACGTCGTACAAGTCAAAGTTTGGTACTTAATTGAAATGAAGGATTGTTTAAAGCAGCCATTTAAGTGTGATGCAGCTGTTCCAAACGTGGCATAATACTTCTTCTGAGAGTTGTTGACCAGTGTGCCCGTCCACAGGGGGCTGTCTGGAGACACACATCCTGCAGCTGGACAAGGCCCTGGACTCCAGCCGCTTCCACCTGCAGCAGACTGAGAACATCCTCCGCAGCCGCACGCCCACGGGCCCCGAGCTGGACGCCTCATACATGGGATATGTGAGTAGTACCAGACTCATACCGCCTCATACATGGGATATGTGAGTAGTACCAGGCTCATACCGCCTCATACATGGGATATGTGAGTAGTACCAGGCTCATACCGCCTCATGCATGGGATATGTGAGTAGTACCAGGCTCATACCGCCTCATACATGGGATATGTGAGTAGTACCAGGCTCACTACTACTGGTCCAACTCTTCTACTGGAGCAGCTCGCAGTCTGCTGCATGACTGGTCCCAAGGCTTAGCTAATATGGAGATCAGGAAAAGAGTTGAAATATACGTCTGATCATATCAAAGCGTGCAACAGTGTGACAATGAAAAATTAAAATAAAACTATTAAACTGAAAAAATCGATCGAAAATCTATAAAACGGATGTCCTATCTGATAATAGGAGAATATTCTGACCAAACTGATAAATGTGTTGGGAGTATCTCAGTGACACTTCCTGTTTCCCACGCATACGCTGGAGATACTGTAGCCGTAAGGCTGAAACGTTCATCCTGCCTATCTAGTATGTTGCTGTGAAGCAATCATTCATCCATTCTTTGGAATTTGTGAGTGCTGGTCCCTCTACCACTTTTTAGTATCTCAGTGACAGCCATGACTGCCCTGTCCCTGTAGATGCGTCTGCTGGGAGAGTGCCGTGGCAGCATTGACACGGTGAAGCGAGTGGGCTATGAGCTGAAGGAGGAGGGCTCTGGCTCTGGGTCTGGCCTCGCTGACGCCAGCAGCTCCCAGAAATCAGGTAAAACATTTCTCAGCGGAGGTTGTACAGTATGCCATACAATGACAGGCTGGACTAAAGACTTCATATTTCATTTTTAGTTTCATTGATATCCCAAAGTTTCTCCCATTGATCTCTCAACGTTTCTCCCATTGGTAATCCAAAGTTTCTCTTCCACTGATATCCCAGAGTACTTCATAATGCACTACTTCATAATGGCATTCCCTCGTCCCTTCACAAAGAAGTTTGCTGCTCCACCATAGTTTTCCATGCACATAATGATCCGTCCTCTCTCCGCGGGTCCAGGCGTGATCGAGCGCTGGGAGCTGCTGCAGGCCCAGGCCCTCAGCAAGGAGATGCGTCTGAAGCAGAACCTGCAGCAGTGGCAGCAGTTCAACTCCGACCTCAACAGCCTGTGGGCGTGGCTGGGCCAGGCGGAGGAGGAGCTTGAGCAGCAGCGGAGGCTGGACCTCAGCACTGACATCCACACCATCGAGCTGCGCATCAAAAAACTCAAGGTGAACTGCGGCTTCCCCAATCGGCAGCCTTGTTTCTAGAAGGATAGAACATGCTGAAAAGCTGTGTTTTTACTGGTTCATGACAATGACTTCCATCATCTTCTATATTCTAGACACTCCAGTATATACTGTAGAGGCTAGGGTTTTAGACGAGTGGTATCCCACACAACCCCTTGATACAAGTTCCGCAACAAATAACGCAAGGCCTCTTTTCTGCCAATGTACTTGTCGCGGTGGATATTTCCCCTTCCTGATATTGTTACCTCTCGTCATGCCGTCCCTCTCTCCACAGGAGCTCCAGAAGGCGGTTGATAAGCGCAAGGCCATAGTGCTGTCTATCAACCTATGCAGTGGGGAGTTTGTGCAGTCGAACACAGAGGAATCCCAGGAGCTGCAGGTCAGGCTGAAAGAGATGAACAACCGCTGGGATCACCTGGGCTCCTCGCTGGAGGAATGGAGGTCGTCGCTCCAGAGTGCCCTCATGGAGTGTCACGTACGCGTCTTCTATCCCATCTATCCCACTCATGTTTGTATGAGAGATAATACCAGTTAAAAGGACAGTATCTGAAGGGGTTCATTATTATCAATCCGTCTAGCTAGACAAAATGTTGAGGATCTATTATCCTCATCTGCTCCTCAGGATTTCCATGAGATGAGCCATGGTCTTCTGCTGTGGCTGGAGAACATCGACCGCAGGAGGAACGAGATCGTCCCCATTGATCCCAGCCAGGACAGGGACACACTCCAGGAGCATCACAAGACACTCACGGTACACAATCATAATTGCGTAGTATTGTAGGAACATCGTAGAGAGTGTGACAATATTACCATGAAAATTGATAACTTTAGTGCATGGCTGCTCTAAACTATTCGGGTTAAACTTCTTGTGAGTGACTTGTCTCTGTAAGATCCTGAGACCCTCTCTGCGTCTGACCCTGTCGTGAACCCGCACAGCAAATCCGCCGGGAGTTGCTGGACTCCCAGCTGAAGGTGGCCTCCCTGCAGGACATGTCCCTCCAGCTGCTGGTCAACTCTGAGGGCAGCGACTGTCTGGAGGCCAAGGAGAAGGTACACGTTATCGGGAACCGCCTCAAACTGCTGCTGAAGGAGGTGACCAGAGACCTGAGGGAGCTGGCCAAGAACCTGGACCTCACCAGCAGTCAACAGGTCAGAGGAACAGCAGCGGCGATTGTGTCATACAGAACATTGTCATACACTCATCTAAGGTGAACCATGCTTTGCGTTCTGTGTTGATCGTCTTTCTCTCTCTCTCCTTCTGTGTTTGCTCCTCTCAGGATCTTTCTTCATGGTCATCTGCTGATGAGCTAGACACCTCCGGTTCTCTCAGCCCTGCATCAGGCAGGAGCACGCCAAGTCGCCGTCGATCGGTAATGTATTGTCCTGACGCTACATGGTGCTCTCCAAGAAGGGAAGGTGTTTTGGTACTCCCCCCTAAGACAATGCATCACTTGTGCCCCGAATGCCCCCAGGTGCCCAGTTTTAGACCAGAATCACCCCTGGCATGTCAGGACCTCTCTCCACACCCCCATACACCCCTGGACCACACCTCTCTACACACCTTCCCTCCAAACTCTGACTCCGTTTCCACCCATCCACTCTCGCATGTCAATCAATCAATCAATCTTTATTTATATAGCACCTTTCATACAGGAACTGTGGTTCAAAGTGCTGTCGTCTCCCCTCCCAGAGATAAACCCTGGAGTTATTTCTTCTTTATCCCTATCCCTTCTTTTCTTTTCTTTTTTGCTCTTCCTGGTTCACTTGTTTTCAATTGCAGCCCTAGTTGTAGATGTATTATTATTATTATTATTATTATTATATTTCCAATTTCCACATACAATTTCTACCCTCTGTACTTTCAAGCTTTCAATTCCTCTTTTATTCTTTAGTGTCCTGCTAGTCTCTGTACTGTAGTACCCAAGGAACACTGGCTCGCTTAATACTGAAAAAGCCTGCTTTGTCTTAACCAATACATTTTGCAGGAAGGCAAAATGTATTAAGTAATGAACCATGCTCTGAGAAGCAATGACTTGTCTCCGGGTCAATCCAGAGAGCAAGATAGTTCATTAGGAATGTGCATGTCATGTCTCTGCTGCCCATAACAAACTGTGCTTCACATGGCAGAAACTGTACCTCAGCATATAAATTCACTTTGTCTGTAACTGCATTCCCAGGCAGCTAAAGCAGTTCAAATTAGCTGAGCACTTCAAAAAGCCAGATTCCTTGTTTTCCCATGGGTTATTTCTCACCTTCACATATGATTTTTGTTGCTGCTCCTCCTCTTCTTCATTTGGGATTTCTTTCATCGGTAGCTTTGTCTTTATTTGCCTGGACTGAAACATACTTTCTTTCTTTTACCCCCCTGTTCATTGCAAACAGCAACGGGGCAAAAGTAGTCTGTCACATCCTGGACCCTCTGAGAGCAGTCCACACCGCAGGTACCTTTCTCCTGGTTTCTAGAACACCCAGAAGATAATGGAACTCATCAGTCCATGATGCACTTGGAGGCCCATTCAGACTCAGTAACCAGAGATGACCCCCCCCCCCAAGTCTCACACTCCTATTTCAGTCACCTTGGGCCAGAAAACCTGTTGTAGATATGAGGAGCTGTTTCTAGAAGGATAGAACATGCTGAAAAGCTGTGTTTTTACTGGTTCATGACAATGACTTCCATCATCTTCTATATTCTAGACACTCCAGTATATACTGTAGAGGCTAGGGTTTTAGACGAGTGGTATCCCACACAACCCCTTGATACAAGTTCCGCAACAAATAACGCAAGGCCTCTTCTCTGCCAATGTACTCAGCTGCTTAATATCGCAAAACACAGAGAGCATCCTCTGTGCATAACACAAACTTTTTCTCAAGTCGCCTTGGTAACCATAGAGCTATAATGCTCCTTTTCCGTCAGTGGCCACACGCACCCTTCCTCCTGAATTGCCAAGCCAGCAAGCGTCTGCAATGAACAATAATGATGGCAGTAGTCTCTTCTCTCTCGCTCTCTTTCTCTCTTGTGTGTGACATCTATTCTTCTATCTCACTGACTAACCCACCATTTTCCCCTCCCCCTCAATCTGCTATCCATGGATCTCGCCTCTCAGGTCTCCATTTATAGAGAGTTATGGGGCACTGTAGTGACAGACATGCTTGACAAACTGTAAATCAAAAGTGTAAAACAGACGTCACCGCTATTTTACCATCCTGGAGTCAGACATCATCTGTGTGATCCAATTTGAGATTAAAAAACAGGCCTCAGTGTCAGCTAGGCCAGGGTAACTGTAGGCACTGTCCCTAAGGTGGGTATGTGGCTAGGTTTGGGGCATCTTTGTTATAAACCACACCTTTTTATTGCTGTGTTCCTCTAATGCTCTGTACTGTATGTCCTTTAGCATAATTTAATGAGATAGTGAATTGTCAGAGATAATAAAGTACCTTTAGTTCAGTTTGACAATTCAGTTTGACATCATCCTGTGTTGAGAGATGATGGTGTATTCAGAGTAGGTTCACCGGTGCTGCTATGAGAGCAGAGTTACTGGACACCATTAAAGAGAGTAACACCATTAAAGAGAGTTTCACCATTAAAGAGATATACACCATTAAAGAGAGTTACACCATTAAAGAGAGTAACACCATTAAAGAGAGTTACACTATTAAAGAAAGTTACACCATTAAAGAGAGTTACACCATTAAAGTTACTCACACTATTAAAGAGAGTTACACCATTAAAGAGTTATACCATTAAAGAGATCTACACCATTAAAGAGAATTACACCATTAAAGAGAGTTATACCATTAAAGAGAGTAACACCATTAAAGAGAGTTACACCATTAAAGGTAGTCACACCATTAGAGAGGTATACCATTAAAGGGAGTTACACCATTAAAGAGATCTACACCATTAAAGAGAGTTACACCATTAAAGATATCTACACCATTAAAGAGAGTTACACCATTAAAGAGAGTTACATCAGTAAAGATATCTACACCATTAAAGAGAGTTACACCATTAAAGAGAGTTACACCATTAAAGAGACTGCTTTAACTGCTACGCTCTTTTTTCTTGGCATGCTTTGCATCTAACGGGACAAAAACCTCAAAGGCAGCTTTCCGGAACATCCATTAAACTGCTACTTGCAGCATGCATTTTGTCTTGTGTCCTAACACCCTTTACCAAGGAATGCCAGCTCACTAATTTCTTACATTGGGTTGAATAGGATTGTATTATACTGTTCCGTCTTGGAAGTTTGTTAAATATATCACAATATTCAAGGTTCATTCCAAATCCCAAGGGAATGTATTGATCACCAATATCATAGCTATTCAATAATTAATCTCAGGCATTTTTACTGTTGGCATTGGTAGTTTGACTCCATTAATCTTAATGAGATTAGTGGATTCAATAATGGTCATTGGACTGTACTAGTGCTTGCATCATAGTATTTATAAATGCAAGCTTATGCAAGATATCCCCTGTTACCACATTGTGACATTGGTGACTCAAATGACCAGACAGGATCCACGGATGGATGGCTGTACGTCTTCAACCGGAGGTGTGTCTAAATCAATTGTGTTGTGCCCTGATGTCATTCGAGCAGGTCACGCAGAGGCGTTGGGTCCGGTTCCTCCCATTCTGATCCTGAAGCGCCGCACTGCTCCGCCTTCCTGCGCCGTGTCCTGTGGGTGGCTCTGCCCATCCAGCTCTTCCTGCTGCTGCTGGTTGGACTGGCGTGCCTGGTGCCGCTGTCTGAGGACTGCGCTCAGTCTAACAACTTTGCACGTTCCTTCTACCCCATGCTCAGCTACACCAATGGACCACCTCCAGTATAAGCCGGCTGTGAAGGCCGAGCCTGGTCTGTCTGGCTCTCTTGTATTTTTTGTGACCTCAATAATGTGGGTGTGGGACCAGAATTACAGCACCACTACATCGGTAGACAAAAATTGATCAAGTAAATGTTTGGCTGAAATACAGGTGCTATCTCAAGTCACCCACTCTGTTCTTGTGTAGCTCCTAAACTCAAGCATATCACTGCTTTTCGATGTGTAATGCTATATCAGTCTGTGGGATCACTGACATGAGAACCAAAACAGGTTTTTGACTGCAGTGGATATCAACAGGACGCTGGACTGTTGATGTGATGGGATGGAACACTGGTACATACACTGGTCTCAATAACTTTTCAAAGATATGTCACCTACTACTTTCTGTTACCTACTACTGTCTGTTCAATGCTGAAAACAGCCTGTGAGTTTGCTTGTAACAACTGAAAAATTGTACATTTCAAGATATCTTATATTGCAATTATTTTTTTACATGTATTTTGGCATGCAGTTATAATTTTTGCGTTTATTTTCTGTTATGCTGCTGAGTGTGTCAGTGTTTAATAGTTGATTTTTTATATTTTGAATTACAGCGACTGGCTGTACGAATCTATTTAACCTGAATCATATGTTCACATCAACATGTACAGTACATGTATGTATGTAAAACAAAGGAAATCATGAAAGACTACAAATAGTTTAAAACTTAAAACCCTTTCAAATACGTATGTACTGTACACACTTTGTTGTTATTTTTTTAACTGACAATATCTAATATACAAGCAGTTGATATTCAAAATTGTAAGGAATTACAAAACAACTGTATATTTTGTATGGCAGTCAGTATTACAGTTCAGAGTAATTTAACATGTTCTGTATATAATACTATAAATGTATATCTAAATCACAAACATGAATGCCAAATTCCCATTTTGTTTGTGTCTTTTATTCAACAGACCGGCTTAAATCATGAAGAATCATGATTTCACTAGGCATTGACCTCCGAATAACAATTTTGCAATGCAGTGATTACCATAATTTCCAAGAAATGACCACCTGAACACAAATGCATCAGACACAAGCATATCAAGGGGCTCCATTCAATCAAATACATATAGAAATATTTATCAGTGCCAACATTTAGATACAACATCATACTATACTATAGCCATAGATCCGATTTCAGCACATTAAATTAATATGTGCAATTCCCTTCTTTTACCTTATTTTAAGATTGCCCTCACAGTAGTGCTTTCACGCAGTCAGAAGACATAAATCATTCACATTTCTATCCAAAGGAGAGTCTCACGTCAGATGGCGCAACTCCGCCATCTGCATAGGATGACATCATCTGTTGTAAGGCTGAGGACTAGGTTTCATTCAGGGGCAGAGCAGGAGCAGACCTCTGAGAGGCAGCGGAGAGACGGCTGTCAGGGCGATCCTGGACCTGGAGGGGACAGGAGTGTTGGTGGGCAGGGCAGGACCAGGACAGGGCGGGATGGTGGAGCTGGGGGTGGTGGTGGTGGTGGGTATGAAGCAGGCTCTCCAGATATTTGATGATCTCGTAATTGGGAACGGCTAGGGCCGTGATGTCCAGACCCACCATCTGAGAAACCACCGTGCGAAAGTCCACCAGCTGAGACAAAAAGCAGACACATCGCTTATTTTAGTGTGTGTGTGTGTGTGGGGGGGGGGGGGGGTAACTCTTCAGAACCGGAATTGACTAATCGTGTGTGTGTTAAAGTAAGAGTCTACAGTATCTATGTCCCACCTCTCTCTCCCTCTCAGTGAGTTGGGCCAGACTCTGTCTGAGAGTGGTGAGATGCAGCTGGTCCTCCCTGGCCTTCCCCTCCTGGTTCTGTAGATCCGACCTCACCATGGTGAGCATCTTCTCCACCTCAGCCTTCACCGTCTCCAGCTCCACCAGCTTCCTGTTCTGCTCCTGAACGGTCTGAGTCTGCTCCATGACTTTGAGCTTCCCATATCAGGCACAGCACAGATCTGAGTGGTTGGCACTTGGCAGCATTCAGTTTGAAGGGCAATTTACTCAACACATAATCATTGAGACTGTTCATTGAGAGGATTCTCTATTGGATTGACTCATTGGATTAATTTATGCCCATATACAGTATACAATCTGTTGCATTTGGAATGCTATGGGTAAGAATGACTAGCAGTTTACACAGAGATTGATAAATAGAATACTGTCCTTTAGAAATACAGTATATAACATTTACTTTGGCTCAGTGTTTCTTATCTGTCAGGAGATTAAAGCACTCTTCCTCTAGATGACGTGTGGGCCTGAGCCAACCTCCCGTGTACCTTGAGCTCGTTGGTGTGGGACAGCTGGGCCTTGAGCTCAGTGTTGGAGAGTTTGGTGGAGCCCAGCTCCCCTTGCAGGCATGCCACCTTCTTTTGCATTTTCCTGGCCGCCAGGTGGGCATCGTCGCGCTCCACGGCCAGGGCCGAGCGACTCCTCCTCTCCTCCTCCAGCTCGGTCACCTTCTTCCGTAGCAACTCAGTGTGTAGCTCCTTGCTCTCCAGGCGCTCCTTCTGGACCTTCAGCTACCACCAACAGGGAATCATCACACACACACAGACACACACACACACACAAAGGTTTATACTAGTGAAAGGAAATGATCTTGGTTCTTATAAACTCGTATGACAAATGTGTGATTCTATGACCTTATAATCCACCCTCAGGACAGGCTACTGCAGTTTATAGCTAACGGCCGTTTTTGGCTGAGTTTCACTTGTAGCCTACCTTTCTCTGTAAGCTGTGGGCCAGAGTCTTGCTCTCAACTAACGCTGTCCCTTCCTGTTTGATGAGTTGCTCTGCACGAGACAGAATGAGCTGCAGCCTCATGTCGAATCCCAGGTCGGCGGCAATATGATCAACCCTCATCTTCTCCGACAGCTGTTCCAGGAAATGCTCGTACTGCAAAGGGAGAAGACGCACAGTGCATAGTGACAGTGACACGCCATATTCAGCACAGGAATCTCTGTGCCATTCTGGTGGCAACAAAATCTATCAATAGAGAATGTGCTATGATAGCGCGAGGACACGTATCGCCCTGTTCCGTCGTTCCTTTGCCAGAGAGCTCACGTGCTGCCTGCTGTGACTCAGGCCGTCGCGGTGGACGTCTGCTGTCAATAGCTCCGTCTCCACGGCCTGCAGCCGCTCCCCCAGGTCCTGGGCCTGCTGCTCCGCCAGCCGGGCCCTCTGCAGAGCGCTGTGGTGGAGCTCCGTCTGCCTGGCGCCATCCTCAGACACATGGGACAGCCTCTGCTCCATGTCCACCATAGTCTGAAATATCGGGCAACGTTGTGTAAACTTGCACTGTTCGCATTATGCCTCCATGACGATGGTCAGTAAGTTCATATATTTCATAGCCTAATGGAACTATGACACTAGTGTGAGTGCATTCAACCGTTGTGAGTGCATTCCACAGCAGTCAGTTGTAGGTCTTACGGTTTTCGCTGTCTCCTCTCTGGTGCGGAGGTTAGACAGACTTTGCAGAATTTCCCCGTCAGTGGGCAGGTCTCCTCCAGAGTGGTCGAGCAGCAGGGCCGCAAGGTTCTCCCGGAGAACCTTCAGTCGCCCTCGCATTGCCTCCATCTCCCCTTGGCTCATGTGGACTCTCCCGTCAAGCTGTTGGACCTGTCTCTCCAGACAACCTGCCTCCCGTTTGGCTGCCTCTACGACGTGCCTGCCGGCCTCCAGCCTCTCCACCAGACTCCGGTTCTCCATCTCCATGTTCCTCTTCGCCAGCAGTGCACTATTCAGTTCCTACGGGACAGATTTAGTAAGCAACACTGTATGCCTCTGTGCCCTCTGTATGTGATTTTAAAACGTTGAGCCCATATGATAGCCGGTACCAGTTTGAGTGAATCCAGTGCCTCTGCACTGTTGGCTGCGTTCCTCCGCTCACGGCCCACCTCTGCTACCAGTCTCATCACTGTCTCCCTGCTGGCTTTGCACTCCACCTCGTATGACCTCACACTCTCCTCCAACAGGGCCACTCTCATCTTCAGCCTGTCCCTTTCATGGCCCACGTCCACCTAATGAGATTGCAGGATGCCATTTTGTATTAACCTTGAATTATCTTCTAAAGGGATCACAGCCAAAAAGCATTGCGAATTGGCTGAATGAAACATGTTGGATCATTCACTTTGTTTATGAAACTGTCTTAGGTCGGTGTAAGACCATTAGCTAAAACGAATGTACAAAATTGTAACTGTTTGCCACAGAAGATATGCCCTGCCACCAAATAGAAAATATCTGCACTGTAAGTTAAAACACAAAATGCGAGAAAATTTCTCCTTTACCTCATCCAGTCGATCCTCTTTTACTACTCCATCAACCCTTTCCATTGTGTATTGAAGTTAGTTTGAGAAATAAAGATGTCTTCAACCTACACTTCTGTTTGAAGAAGTCACTAGGCAACAAGAAACATTTGCCCAATATTTACCAGAGGGGGCACCACAGAGCGCTATCCCTACGCGCGCGCGTGCGTGCATGCGAGTGTGCGTGTGTGTGCGCGCGCGCGTGTGTGTATTGTAATGCGAAAAAGTTCACTTTTTATTTGCATGCTTTCTTACCGTAGGACTGGACAGTGATAACACATGTTGCTGATTAGTGAAAACATTGTCTTGATACTGATGACCTGTAGTATGAGTACAGAAGGTGATCTTTGAAATATTCGGACTGTCTTTGTCGTCATTCTAGTGCGACGCGTCGCAAATAAACTACGAACCAGATGGCATACAAATGCTTGACACGCTCTCGACTAGTTATGTGTGACTGACAATTACATTTGTTTTAATATGACACTCACCGGCAGTGGCTATACGATTTATTGTTTGAAAAGGTTGACTTGGTGAGTTCAGCTCATGCTTTTGCTAATTTCCGGAAAAAGATTGTTAATGGTCAATATCTTGAAGCTAGATAGCCCATTCAACCAGATAGCTAGCTAACGTAGCCTAGCTTGCATCACCAGCCTTGATATAATAGCTATCTCGTGTATAACAGCTACCTGGTAAGCTAAACTCGTTCGTGCCTTTGTGAGTCCCATTAACAAAATGATGTATAGTGGCCATGGTTGTATTAAGTAATTGCTTTTGATGATGTGTTGCCATTCGTCCTGAAACCAAGGTCAATCTTACATTGACTGTAATTTGTGGTTCAGGTGGTTAGCTATTTATGCACGCAGCAATTCATCCCGATTCTTGTGACAGGGACATTTTGTATACTGCATATGACCATATAACCCCAGTGTTGTGAATGATGGTGCCATTACTGATACAAAATAATGATATTTTCTCTTTACCTCTGGAGTACTGTAAGTGCATGCAGGTATGCTTCTACGGACACTGTGGTGCAGACTGGTCGTTCAGCCGTCTTTGGGGATGCGATGTGTCTGTGTGTCTACCCCCGCTGGTCTGGCAGACCCTTTCCAGCAGCACCAGTATGAGACGCCACCAAGGACATTACCAGGCTTGACTAACTCGGAGACTATTCCTAGGAGTGCTCAAGACCAACAACAGTGCTGGACATTACCACAAGCGCAAGGTGTTTCACACAGGTCACAATGTTTCAACCAAAGGATATCCACACTCAACAGGGATCTCACCAAGCTCTGGGGTACACATACGTTCTTCTATTCAACAACCGTTTTAAAGCCAAGTTTGAAAGCTGGGCCCGGGCCACTGCCTGCAAAAAGAGTTCCAAAAGGGCCAAGAACCAAACAACCATCCAGAACCAACCAGCCTGCACAGAATGAGGAGGTACCTGTATTCGACCATTAGTGGACTGGGGAATGCATCTTAAATAATGGTTATTTCATCCAGTTGTTGTGTTGGTGACTTCATTAATGGTTTGGGTGTGCCTCTCTGTACCTGTAGGATATGATGCAGTGTATTGCTTTTGCAACAGCGGACCAGTACCATTTGCCCACACTCTGCCATGACCTGATAGCCCATGGCTTCTATGAAGTAGATTTGCCTAGAGGTGTGTGCCTTTATCAGTTTAGATAAACATTATGCTAGTTACATGATCCATTCATTAATGGAAAATGACTGCACAATCTCATACTAACATTTTCACTTCAGATGCCTCCAATGTGCTGGTAATATGCACAGACATGGCCTCGAAACCTGATGACAATGCTCTAATGTTTTTCTTCAGGTATGTATTGTTTACATACTGTATGGCTTAGTTGGTTATACTGTAGCATTGTGCATGTATCTCAATGGTCATTACTTTGAAATCACACTTACGTTAACTGTTCGTCATTTGAGAGACAAAGGTATCTGCTTAAGGACCTCATACTGTATAATGTATGGTTAATGTGAGCAGCACAGTGGTTTATTATTAACCCTGACAGCTGTTTTCAACCCTAGGGAAGGCTCTGTGGTTTTCTGGAATGTGGAAGAGAAGATGGTAAGGGTTGAGCTCCTGTAAGTGCATTAAAGACACCATTGGCATATGACAAACTTTTGTGATAACACTTTTTTTTGCCTTGCAGATAAAGGCAGTGATGAGAATCCTCGAACAGCATGAGATCCAACCCTATGAGGTAGCTTTGGTCCACTGGGAAAATGAAGAGATTAACTACAGAGTTGGGGAGTATGTCATCACCTGAAGATATTTTTCTATAGCTCACTGTCAGTTGTTAGTTGGTACTGTAGGTCGGTCAGTACACAAAATGTCCACAAAAATTTGGTCTGGCTGCACATCTAAGTGGTCACAGCTATTGCTTGTTTTATTAATTTATTAGTATATTTTCATTAAAATGTTTATTGAGGCACTTTCTCCTTATTTTGCTTAGAGGACACTCAAAGCTTCAGCGTGGCAACTTCTTCCTGAACAATGAGATGGAGCCAGACTTGGCAGTCTTGGAGAAATTTGCATTCTCCAATGCTCTCTCCTTATCAGGTAAGCTGCATCCTCTCTCTGGATGTATATATTTTTGCTACGGTATACTGTATTTATTGTACTGTATGTGTAAAACATTGCCATTAAAGGCTGTATTCACCGTAACTCATCTTCTCTCACCGTCTACGCTGCTCTATCTTGTCTTTGTTGTGTTGCAGTGAAGCTGGCCATATGGGAAGTATCTGTAGACAACTTTGTGGATTCTATACAGTCAATTCCAGAGGTGGGATTAATATGACAACTTTCTGTTGACACTTAAGAAACTGTGCTCCATCTGAAATTATTAATAATTCATAATGCCTCATGATTTATGTTGCTTGTAAAACCTATCCAATAAAGGAGCATAACACTAATGCACTAGTCATTAGTGGAAAAACATTTCAAAGCCACACCACATTCTGTGCAAATTATTTTCAGCTAACCTGAGCCCACCCTAATAACATCTTTGATCCTGTTATAGATTTATTCTAATAATTAAGAAAAGAGTAGTCGAGAATGCCAAGGTTCAAGTCCAAGCTGGTTACTTTTATTCAAAATAGTTTACGAGTTTGCAAAGTCGGGTTCAAAGAGAAAAGGAACATCCACCAAGAACAAAGATTATCAGGAAAACAGCATTATAAACAGTGTGGGTGTGACATGCATATGCAAATGCTTCACTAGCCAATTATCAGTGAGTAGGCTAGGTCTGAGGGTCAACAGCTGAAGTGAACATTTACAGAGATCAAAGATTAACTGGGAGGAGGGGACCCCTAGTGAGATCTCCAGCCATAAAATCAAAGAGAAGGCCTGGGGATAGTGGGGTCAGGGCAATAAACAGAGGACAGTGCTCACTTTATAAGACAGGCTCACGACGATGTTTTGAGCAGAGAATACACTCATTTGAATTTATCTATTACAATACTGAAATGAGGTGAAGACAACAAGACCATTGTACTCTTCCCAACCAGATGCTGAAATCTGGTCAAAGTGTAAAGCTGTCCAGGGCAGAGGTCATGCAGAAAATCGGGGAACTCTTTGCTCTCAGGTGAGTTCAGTCTGCTGAAAAATGTCTTGGTGAATTTAGGCTAGTGTAATATTACATCTATACTTTGTTTTGTAAAGTTTTAGCAAGCCATAGCAATGTGAGGATATCATCATCATGACATCTCTATACTCCTTTGTTCTATGTTTTCTGACTACAGACACTGTATAAACCTGAGCTCAGACCTCCTCCTCACACCTGATTTCTACTGGGATAGAGAAAACCTGGAGCAGCTTTATGACAAAACCTGCCAGTTCCTCAATATCAGCCGGAGGGTCAAGGTACAATAGTTGTCTGCAGTGATCAGCATTTCAGCTCATTAATGTATTACTGTACATAAATAATTTAATCATTACCACATATTTTTTTATTACCACGTAGAGTAGGTTCTAATATACAGTAGTTGACTATTGTAAGGAGTGTTGTAATAATAATAATTAAACAATAATAATAATAACTAGAAAATTGCATATCCTGCAGAAAATGTGTGTGAATGCTGAGCAGCTGAATGGAATAGCAAAAGCATTGCTGAAAATGCATGAATGTGAAAAATCTGAAATGTCAAATGCATCACACCTGAACAGCTGACAATCCTGGAAGCTGAAAAGCTTGGAAGCTGAAATTTGAACCTGGCAGAATTGGAAGCTGAACTGCATTGCCTAAAGAAGCAAAAAACTTAAATACATTGCTACGAAAGCTGGAAGATAAACTGTAATACTGTCAAAGCTGAAACATGGACTAAATGAGGGAATGTATTGCTAAAAAGCTTGTAGGCTGGAAAACCTGGAAGCTTAGCTGAAATGTGAAACTGGCAGAATTAGAACTGCATTACCTAAAGAAGCTAAGAACTTAAATACTTAAAGTCCCAGTTAACCAAAATCAGAGATTTGCTTGAAACACATTCTATGTGTTAGTGATGCATTGCTGATAACATGTAAAAATGGGATGAACCATGTGTAGTACTGAATTGTGAAGTTAGACCAGTTTTGTGTTTTTGACCAGTTTTGATTTCTGGATTTTCTGGGCGGGCTTAAAACGGTACCGGATGACGTAGAGCGGTGTTCTTAGCATATCCCCGCCCTAACACTATATAAAGCTAGAATGGATTTGAATCTTCGGTTCTCCTGCTCAATCTTGAGTCTAGAATTAGCTAGTTTTAACCAACAGTCTAGAATTAGCTAGTTTTTCTTAGTTAGCAATGCCTATGCATAAAACTAAACAAATATGCATCCTTCCTGGATGCCAGCAGGAATGGGATGATAAGGTCTCCTTCTTTCACTCCCGAGTAAAGCTGAAATGAGAAGCAAATGGTTAGCATTTTTGAAGAGCCATGGTGTTACAGAGTCTGTCACCGCTAGCGCCCACCTCTGCAGCAAACATTTCACTCCCGAAAGCTTCTGCAATTATAATATGAGGCTTTTGGGTTTCACGGACTCACGACTGGTCCTGGTGAATTCGGCGGAGCCAACCATCTCTCTCCCCGGCCTCCATTCTCCTCCTGTCGCATCAACCTTTGGTGCCGACACCGCTGTGCTTATAGCTAATTAACGTTATAACGTTAGCTAGGTAACGTAAGCAATAGGGAAATACACTGCTACGTTAATCTACAAAATGTGTCTTGACATTTATGTGGTAATGTCAGCTATGATGAATTATATTATATCTTAGGAGGAATTATAGCTAACATTAGCTATGTAGCTTGCAGATGGGAGTGTGTATATAACCTTAGTCTAGCTAACATAGCTAGCAGCACCGACCAGGCGACCACCCACCAAATAACGTTACGGATGATATATTATGACTATAAGCGTTAACTATACAGAAACTGCCTGCCATATTTGTGGCACCTGATGTGCGTATGGGTTCACCGGTAATGGTTCCAGTATATTTCTCCAGCGGGAGACCGGGAGGCGGGAGCGAGGGGGATGGTTAGGTAGGGGGATGGTTAGGGAGGGGGATGGTTAGGTAGACCAGCTACAACTTTTTCCATTGATCCCAAGGGACGACAGGATCGCCTGGGAGGGATAGGAATGGGTCCGGAGGTGGCAGGGAGAAAATAGGGACAGACTCATACATTCCTCGTTGCCTGTTTTTGTATTTTGCATCTAAGGGCAGTAACACTGGCGCGTTGGTATAGAGTAGCTACAGTTTTACCTGTGTTGTTTGTCAGGAGGTAGGTTAGGAGGAAGCATCTGTGCGTTTGACTCATTAGACAAGTGTAATTTCAACTCCTCTCTGTTTTCACAAAGCTGTGCCTTCCTACCACAAAAGAGACGGCGTGCCAGTGTGACAATATGCAGACCAGAGAACAGTACTATTTGACAGGTTCTTCCCTCCACACCCCCTCCCCACGCAATTGGGTGTGGCTTCGGTGCCTTCAGCAGACACGCCCCCACAGTCTCAGACCAGAGAATGCTGCTGATTTTTAACCGATTTTGAAGCCTTATTTTATATACTTAGCGACATTTTTAATCACTCAGATTTGGCTGGGTGGTTAATGACATGTTTTCCTGTGGTGTGTGAAGCTCATAACAAAAATTTGAACTGGGATAACCTGGACTTTAAGTATTTAAATAAAAATTTCAACCTGAGTAGTTTAAACCTTGAACTGAGCCTTTAGCTTGAAAGATGAGCAATGGAGTAATACTGTCAAAGCTGAAAGATGGAATAAATGATGGGATGTATAGCTTAAAAGCTTGGAAGCCTGTCGGGGACAGTACAGTGACCTTTGGGCAATCTCTATGCACCCAACGTTGCAGACCATGTGTCTCTAGCCCACATGGGATGAGTTATGTGGTCTATGGCGTGGATAGTGGCATAGTGGAAAGACTCCGCCCCCTTGGGTCACCACTGGTCGGGGGCAGTGCATTGACCTCCGGGCAATCTCCTTGCACCCACTGGTGAAGACCGTTTATCTCTAGCTCAGTCAGGGGCTGAGTTGTGGAGTCTGTGGCGTGGATAGTGGCGAGACTCCGCCTCCTTGGGTCACAACCCAAGGGGACAGTACAGTGACCTCTTGGCAATCTCCGTGCACCCTCCAGCGAAGACCATGTGTCTCTAGTCCACTCAAGGGCTGAGTTGTGGTGTCAGTGGCGTGGTGGCGAGACTCTGCCCCCTTGGGTCAGAGCCGGTCGTGGACAGTGTAGGCCGTGCCGGGCTATCCACCTGCCTTCACCAGTGAAGACCGTGTGTCTCTAGCCCACTCACGGTCTGAGTTGTGGGATCTGTGGCGTGGATTGTGGCGTGGTGGTGAAACTCCGCCCCCTTTGGTCAAAGCCAGACGCGGACAGTACAGTGACCTCTGGCCAATCTCCATGCACCCACCAGCGAAGACCGTGTCTCTCTAGCCCACTCAGGGGCTTAGTTGTAGGAGCCTGTCGTGGACAGTGTATGCCTCTCCAGGCCAACCACCTGCCCCCACCGGTATAGACCGTGTGTCTCTAGGCCACTCTGGGGCTGAGTTGTGGGGCCCATGGCGTGGATAGTGGCGAGACTCCGCCCCTTCAGGTCAGAGCTGGTCACGGACAGTGTACACCTTTCTGGGCCACCCACTTTCTCCCACCGGTGAAGACTATATGTCTCTAGCCCACTCAGGGGCTGTGGGGGCCGTGGCGTGGATAGTGGCGTGGTGGCGAGACTAAGGTTCTGTAATATAATGCTTAAAGGACAATGCTCGTTTTTGACAACCTGGACCTTATTTACGACATATTATAAGACATTTGACTCACCGAGATCACTTTGGTGTAGTTCGGAGGCCTGTAGAAGAAATTTAAAATCCAGCGTGAGCCAGTATATCCATGTAATGGCGGTGGTAGGGGCACTGAGAATGCAGTTTCTAAAAATCTATTTTCTGCTGCGAGACGGTTGTTTTCATTAATCTGTCTTGAAGCGGAGCAAACTTTTTTGATCCGGTAGTCCGATTCCAAACGGATCGAATGTGTAGGTGTGAACACACCCTAAGATACCTTCCAGCTCTCTCCTGTGAACTGTCACCATAGCAACCACAATGCAGCAGCACAGCTCTACAGCACCAAAGCACAGGACACACAGAATTCACTGACTCACTCGCCATACGTTTCAATGGGGAGCACAGTTGCCGAACAAATCGTCACAACGAAAACTATGTCACACAGCTTAGATACTTACATTGTACGAATCAGCACAGTTGTGTGAACATTTCTATATATAATATGTGTATGAGCTGTTAAAACTGTAGACATAGCGACAAGTTAGAAAAAGAGTAAAAATGCAAAATTTGCAGCTCAAAAGCTAGAGAGCGTCGCCTTACGTTTCAATGGGGAGCGCAGTTGCCGAACAAATCGTCACACAGCGAAAACTATAAGTCACACAGCTTAGATACTTACATTGTACGAATCAACACAGTTGTGTGAACATTTCAATATATTTGTGTATGAGCTGTTAAAACTGTAGGAGCGACAGCAGTTTACAAAACGTGTAGATGTTTTCAAAAAACGAGCTGCTACACTCTAAAAACTGAACATTCCACACATCCACTTCAATATTAAAAAAGGTCCAAAACAAACTTGTATTACATAAAAACTATAAAGATTTTTTTTAAATCTGAATGGATCTTTTAGTCCTGAACATTTTAAACTTTGAATACTTCCATAGTCAAAAAAAATATTGAAAAAGCTGAATATTTTAAAAAGTATAAAAGATATTAAAAATCTGAAATGTACCCCATAATGACCTTACAGAGCTGAACATTTTGATAGTTGAATGGTTTATGTAGCTCAAAGTATGAAGGAGTTGAAGGCTGAAGAAGGTTTCAAAATTCCCCCATTGACTTCCATTAAATTTTTTTTGTTGAAAAAGCTGAATATTTTAGTATAGTATAAAAGGTATTAAAAATCGGAACATTTTGATACTTGAATGGTTTAAGTAGCTCAAAGTATGAAGGAGTTAAGCCGCGGCGAAAAACGTACGGAAGAAGAAGAATAAAGAACTGGATAACAATAGTGTGTATGCTCTAAAGCATTCACACTAATAATAAAGGACTGGGTAACAATAGTGTGAATGCTCTAAAGCATTCACACTAATAATGGTGGTGGTTTATTTGTCATATGCACTGTACAATGAAATGATTAGCTGTGCCCAATGTCAGGCTTGTACCTACAACCCTGAGATTGAGTCTCTACTAACTGAGCTAGCTGGGCCTGCAGTTTCCGCTGTGTGTTCTTGCATGACAACAAACATTAATTTATTCAACTGATGTATTGTGGTCCATGCCCTCTGCCTGTGTTACAGGTTGTGAATGAGAAGCTGCAGCACTGCACAGAACTGACAGACCTGATGAGGAACCACCTGAGTGAGAAACACAGCTTGAGGTTAGAGTGGATGATTGTCATACTCATCACTATTGAGGTAATGTTCGAACTTGCCAGAGTTATCTTCTGAAGAGCTCCAGCGGTGACATAATTCCAAGGCGCAAAGACGGTACTACTGAGACCTATGAAGGAAAACCATGCAGACACAATATTGAGAGATTATCACAGTTTTTATGAGCCCATGATTCACCATTATGTCAAAACAAAAGTAAAGGGTAAAATGGATCACAAAACGCACAAACATTAACAGTAAATTTATTCTTGTTTATAATTATTAATATTATAAAATATTATTCTTATTTATTTTGATTCTTGTGCAGAGTATAGTGATTTACGGAAGAGGAAATTGGGATTTATGTAAGATTTTCATTCTCACTCTACCAGTAAATCTTTTCTACTTATTATTATTTAATTAAATCAGCTCTGTTCACTTTGCAGATATGTGTGTTGTGGTGTATATTTGTATGTTTTGAGTTCCCTGTTGATTATATTTATTTCTATGCATATAGATGTAATGTTATTTGTTTGTTCTGGCAATATTTATGATAATACCGGTAGATATACCTGGCTCTGAGAACCCAGTTGTGTCTGAAAGATGAGATGGTGGTAGCTTGATGAACAATATTTCACAAAACAGGCTGTATTCAAAGTAACCGATTTCAAAGAGTTTATTGCAATTGATTTACAATAAATTGCATTTTTTCAGTTTTGAGATGTAAAAAACTTAAACACAACTATTTTGTTTTGAATTTAGTTATAAGTTAGTATTACAGTATATAATTTAAGATAGGCAGGGACATCATTTCTAAAAATGTTAAGAAAAAACAAGCAAGCAGCGAAGCCTTAGACAAAGCTAAACTGCCCCCATACTGTATATACCACACACTATTCCATTCAGGCATGCTCTCTCTCTCTCTCTCTCTCTCTCTCTCTCTCTCTCTCTCTCTCACACACACACACACACTGAAATAAATCACATAAGAACAAGCTGCCATTTTTGCATATTAAGCATTATAAGGCCTTGTTTTGATATGATCTTAATTACATCTGTAATCAAAACACATACTTATACTTTTTATTTATATTACATTGTAGATAAAATGTGTTCCATACCAAGCAGTAAAACAACAACATATGGATGGATGGTCTTGATTTCAAATCTGTAGACCGGTATTAATTCAATAAAGATTCTATGTCTGACATGAAGCAAGAGGAATGCACATCAAATATATACATTAAATGTGTACCATTATGCATAATGTTATTGTTTTGGTCTGTGACCTTTACTAGTGAAACTACAGTTCACATGTGTGATTCTTTACTGGAGGGCCCTGCCTGAGACTTGTAAGCCCAATTGTCCAAGAGCAGCATTATGACTACTAACAAAAATAAAAGTTGATGAAAAAAGTTGATTATTAATGTATACGGGTACTTCACTTGTCAGTGTTGGATGACTGGGTTGCTCAATGTAATTGTTTTGTGTTGTTCAAATTAGGATATTAGACCAACAAACACACAAAACAAATGGGAGTGTGACAAAAGACATAAATAATATGTAATATACATTATTGTACCTCCAAGGATAGATACAACATATGAAAAATGTATTCAAAGAAGTACATGTAGTACAGTTACATTTTGATATACTGTAATAATAGGTCGACCTTCCATGAAATGGCAACCAACATTGGATGACAGTATTCCAAAATCTCGACTAATCTCCTCTGCCACAGACATAAGTGTGCATCAGGGTTGGTTGAACATGATGCTTTTGTATTCTGTTTTTTTTATGTGGATTGTCCCTCAGCATAGTGTTTCACTTCCTGTGTTGTGAAGTGTCACCTGTCTTTGAAGCTTCACTTGCCCTCTTTTTCCTTGCTCAACCTGTGAGGAGAAGTTTGTGGTAGACATACATTTTGTGTTTTCTAAAAATGTTGCACACACATTCATAATTAATTAATTAATTATACTTCATGTTTTAAGATTTTAAAAATGAAAAGAATGGCTTACCAGTAAATGCAGTTGTATGAGAATGACAATCTCATTCAATAGTAGTGATACTTGTCTCAGTGTCAGATTCATGTGCAATAGCAAAAGCTTCTGCATCTGCGCTCTCAAATCCCGTTTTTTTGTCAGGTTTCAGTGTTTCTTGCTGACTCTCCTCCACTCCTCCCGCTGCATCTTGAGAATTATAGGTTTTGGATTTCCTTGTCACCTCCTGAGTGTAGATGTTTTCTTCAGCATCCAGCCACACATCTTGGTCGATCTCCTCCTCTACTTGTCTTGTAGGCTTGACTGCCTTCATTGCCTGGAGGCCTGATTCCTGATTTGCGTGTACATCAGTCAGTTTCAGTGGCTTAGTCATGCCTGTCTGAAGATTTGGGGTGTTGACAGCTTTTAATGGTCCGATGGGATCCATTTCCTCCGTTGCCTGGACTCCTTTCTCAGAAACTGCTGAATGTTTCAGGGGCTCAATCCTTTCTGGTACAGGATGCGAGGCACGTTCAACCTCCTTTGTTTGCCCAAATTGAAAGTTCAGTTTCACCTCCAAAGTAAGACTTGACGGTGCCCCAAAATGAACTTCTGAAGATACCACTCCTGCATTTCCAGATTGCTCCACCAGTCGGGCAACTGTTTGTGTTGTCTTCTCTTCTTTATCATCTTCCCTCCTTCTCGCCACAACAAATGTCTCTACAAAAGACTCCTCTGGAATTATGTCTACCACTAAGTTCTTTGATTCAGCTTTATTTTCCTCCAAATCAATCTCCTGCCCCTGGATAGGGATCTCTGCCAGATAATCTGTATCTTTGTCAACCTCAATGGTGGACTCAAGCTCTAAATATTTTTCAGAGGATAGAATGTTCTCTGTGGCTGTGTACACATTTTCAAAGGCATATCCTTCTGCATATTGATTACATTTCTCAGTGGTATGAACCTCTGCTTCACTCATGAATTCACTGGCAACGTTGATCGGCACATCTGTACTGGCAGCTGGAGGCACTGCGACTTCTTGATTTTCCATTTTTTGTAGGTTGATTTCCTGAGTGATAACTCTGCTAGTCCCCTCAGTGATGTCCTCCTCAATCTCCAGAGTAGCAGACGTTTCGACTGCTTCTTCCCCTTTCCCACAAACATCTACCACCTCTACAGCATCACTTGAAACCACCTTAAGCAATGTCTCAACAACTGCCTCAGCTGACTCAATGTCAGCATCCACCACCTGCACTCGGATTTCATGATCATCCATACATTGCACTGATGGCACATTTTTTATCACCACATCATCTAATTCTGCTGTCTCAGCCAAAACAGTGTCGTAGTATTGATTTAGAATATGTACTGCCTCAATCTCCTCTGGGGACTGTAACTCTGGCAGTACTGTATCTATTAAAGGTTCAAGAATGTCTAATGTTGCCTCAATGGGAATAGTGGGCATTGAAACTGTGTTTTCTTCTACCTGGCATGTTATTATTTCTGCCACTGGATTATGCTTGGCCACAGCTTTGTCCTCCTCAGCATTCTGAAAGTTCTTTTCTTTTTCTTCCTCAACAATATCTTCAATGAGATTTGCTTCCTGTATCCAGAAAGGTTCATTTGACTCACTAAACATTTCTGTATCAGGCTGGAGAGTGTCTTCTGCTATAACCTGACTTAGAACCAGCACTTCACACTCCTCTGAATTCATGGTGGCTACATGTACAGGAGCTGTATCTTGCATTTCATCTATAAATTCAGTTTGTAATTCTGTTTCTTTTGGACTTTCATCTGCTGTAACTATTGAGTCTGCTTCTTGAAATTCCAAAAAATCCTCTGTTATTTCAAGAGGATGTTCATTATCTGTGGTGATAAGTGCTTCAGCAACATCAGCTTTGTGTACCTCATCAGTGGCGAGTGCATCTGATTCTGCATATGCCTCTAAAACAATGGTTTCTTGCTCTGTGAATGTCTCAAATACCCGGGGAGAGACTGAAACACCTCTACTTTCCAGATAGACATCTTCTGTAGTTACTGCTAATGTATTGGGAGTAATACATATGGTTTCAACAACTTCCTGCAGAAGTGCCCCTGTTACCTTAATATCTTGTTCTGCTGGAACTGGTGTTGTGTTACCTGATGTTTTAGACGACTCTGTCAGCTGAGAAACGGCTGAAACCATTTCTGTTGTTTCATCTGCAAGGGAATCATCTATAGGCTCTAGTGCAGTGAATGCCTCTGAAGTGAACTCTATAAAGTCTTCAGCTATGGTGTCATCTCGACTAATCTCCTCTGCCACAGACATAAGTGTGGCCATGCTCTCATCTATTACTCCCTCCTCAGGGATATCACTGAGTTGCTGATGTTTACTTATGAATTCGGTGAGATCTTCAAATTCTTCCACAGGAGTCGATGAGTTCAACTGTTGAACAGCATTGTTGTTATCCGGAGTCCTTTCTGTTTCTGGGGGGAGAATGTCACTGGTGGTGACCAAATCAGTTATTTGACTAGAGAGGTCTTGCTGAGCTTGTTCTGCTGGTATGAGACTTTCTATGACTGCCTGAGATTGTAAATTGTGGGCGTCTACTGGCTCCATATCAAATTCAGACAAGGGCACCACAGCTGGTGTGTCCGAGTGCTCGTCATCTGATCCAGCACCCCTGTCAGCCTCATCAGAGGACATTTGTTCTTGTTTTCCATCAGTCTTCCTCTTTTTGCGTCCAGGAATGAGTTTCTTTATTGAAAACAAAGAGTCCTCCTTAGTGATTTCACTATCAGATGGTATCTGGTCTTTGCCAAGTTCATCGCTTTTGGCCTTCCTTTTTGGTGTGACAAGCTTTTTAAGTGATTTCCATGTATAACTTCCATCAGAAGTCCCACCCTCTGAAGGACTACCGGCTTGTTCAGGGGAGGAGGCCACATTTTCCAAATCTCCCTCTTGAGAACTTTCCAATGGAGACTCGGCTATGTTTCTGTTTTCATCGTCTGACCTCTGACCTTCTGCCTTGTTCACAGGTGTTTCATCTTCAGAGTCTGATGTTTTTCTGCTCCTCTTCTTACTAGATCCACATAGGAAGGCCTCCCAAGGAGCGGAGGAGTCCATTTTCTTTTTGTGCTCTTCTGTGCTGAGATTGATGATGTCCTCTCCCTCACCGGGCTGTGACTCCTCCTGTGGGCTCGCAGGTGCTGCCTCGTCATCACTATGAGAGGGCCTTCTAACGTGTCTTTTAGGGGTAACACGTTTTTTGAAGGAAGCCCAGGTGCCATCCTTCTTCCTTTCACCATCAGAATTAGCATCGCCTTCAGATTCATGGCATGAATCTACCTGTGCAGACACTGCATTTTCTTCTGTTTCTGGTGAATAGGCACCAATCTCTCTTCGATATTCTGCTGATTCTGTGGATGACTCAAGCTGTTCTGCAGAATGCTCACCAGACTCGGTTAACTTGGTCTCAGCTGCTTTCTTGCCTCTCTGCCGTTTAGATTTTAGTTTCTTTAAACCAGTGCCAGATAACAGCTTCCTGAGTGGACTACCATGAATTTTAGCTCTCTCTTGAGAGCTGAGAAGTTCTGCTTCGTTAGAGATAACGACAGACGAACACTCAGGAGCTGACTGCTCCTCAGGAATATTATCTTTGTTGTCACCTTTCTCAGGGACATCAGTCATCTCGGTCGTTCCCATGTCTGACGTTGTGGGCATTTCGATTTTGTGTTCATTTTCATTTTGTTCTTGACTGAGCTCCTCCTTTGTCTGTTCTTTCTCGTGTCCAGCTCCTTCTAATGTTATCACATCATCCTGGTTTCCCATATCTACTAGTTCTTTATCAACACTCTCCTCTTTAGGTGTTTCCTCTTCATTTGTCCTTTTCTTTTTCCCTAAACCTGAGAATATTCCTGTGGTGAAAAAACGTTTAATTGGGGACATCGCTTCTTCTTCAGGACTGGTTTGCGCCGACGCTTCTGGTTCTTTTTCAGATATCTCATCTTGGCTGAGTGTAGTTTCCCCTTCATCCGGAATGGTTGGGGCTGGTTCCTTTGCTCCGTCATCACATGGGACCTCCTTAATAGTTTCTGCTGTATCTGTTGTCTCCTCACTGGTCGACTGAACCTCCTCTACTGTGATGTCTGTTGTTCGGGAAGATGTTGAATTGTTATCAGATGGCTGTTGTTCTGGGCTCAGGTCAATATTCTGTTCAGTATAATCACTTGTGGTCACCTCAGTGGTGTCCTTGATATCTGCTGCACTGCTAGCCTCTCCATCCTCCTTCTCAATGGTTACCTCTGGCTCTGTTTCAACCTTTTCACTAGAGTCTTTTTTCACTGTCAATTTAACACCAACCATAGTGAAGAATCTTTTAAAACTTTCATTGATTTCATTCATTTTGGCCTCTGCTTCACTCATGGTTGGCTTTGGCACATCCCTGGCATTAGGAGATCCTTTCTCTCTGATCTCTACATTTGCCTGAGGACCTTCCTCTTCTTTTGAGGTGTCCACTGTCTCTGGAATGTTTGGAACATCCTCTTCAGGAGATACCGGGCCTGAATTTGTCTCACAGACTGAGAAAAATAAACAAATATGCATTGTTTTGTTGTATTAGAAAAGGTAAATATAGATATTTGAGTAAAGACTCACTGTAAACAATGAAATTGTATCCGAGTCAACCATATTTCAAGCATGTTTAGAATGTGCTATTTCCTAAATAGACGCAAGTGGGTATTTACCATCTACATCAACCCGGTCTTCACATAGACCATTGACCTCTTCGGGAGGGTCCTCTGCTTTTCCGTTCAGCTCAGAGATCTGTACATTTTGGGGGAGTAACTGAAAGAGAGTAAGATATGGTGGTACATGTCTTTAGATCTGGAAGTGCTACTGTTCTCTTCATGCCAGTATGAAGACATATTGCTACATTATTGAGCTACAGTGACATGAACATGAACACATGAACCTTGGCTTGATATAGCAGAAATGACAAAACAACCTTTGATTTGCATGCATTATTCTCTCACATTATCTCACGGTTTAAACAACACCATAGATAGGGATGTCTGGATCAAACAAAGCAAAGGGGTAAAAAATAATTCACTCTGAGCTTTTAAAGGTAGTAAACACTATGGTGGAATTAAAAGCTTTCACTGTCCAAGGCTTGGCTCGACTACAGGTGCTGACTCATCTCTCTAGCCATCCCTACTTGGCTGCGATCTTTTAAAAGAACATTTAAAGGGCTGTGTATGGCTGTATGCACAAGGGCATATACACAGTAGGATCCTCTCTCAAGACAATAACAAGTGTGGTTTTTCACAGGAAGCTAAATGTTTCTTAAAGGTTAGGCTTACAATTACAACACAAACAAGTATGTGAGATAAATCATCAGTGAAGTTTCACGTTTTAAACCACAAATCCATTTAATTAGATTCTCGGGTCATGTATACATTTCATTTTAAGACTCCGTGAGAGCCTATAGCCTACAGTATACTGTAACAGACTTCCAGTTAATTCGTGGCTGAGTAATCATGTCTTACATAGATAATCAATGTCGCCTCTGAGGACTGCAGCTAAGGGGAAATTCCATCTCTCTCCAGGGATGGGTGCTTTTAGATGCACTTAAGAATGGAAGGTCATTATTCCAGTGGCAGTTTACTCCTCTACTGTATAGTTTCCAGTTAGATAAGGCTACCTCCAGAATGGACCTTGACATACAGTATACATTAAATATTTAACATGGATCCTCTAAAGATTATAAAGTGAACTTGTTGGTCAGATTGAGCATGTTACTACACACTGCCATACATAATAATATACCACCATACATAATATGAGCTGGGTCTTGGCATAGTTCTGAAAAATCGACCAACAGTTTACACATCCATAGCAAAAATGTTCGTAGATGCCAATGTTCCAATGGCAGGAGACTTTTAAATTGGATGCCTTGTCATTTGGACATTTTTAGACATATGATTCAGAAATATGGAGTCGAGGTCTGTGTATGCTTTGGGACGTCGTGGCATTGTATTTAATGTGTAAATGTATGAATGTCATTTTATAATAGTTATATTGGTTTTAATAGCCTATTGTTTTAGATGTAGGCTACAGTATGTAACCAGGGCACCATTGTAAATGAGAACTCGGTCTCAACGGGCTTCCCTGGCTAAATAAAGGCTAAATAATAATAGCTTGCATAAATAAAAATGTATAACAAATGATAATTTAGGGTACTCTATATTGCCGTAAATGCTACTGTCAATCCTCCCTGATTTAGCAAATGCCTTTTAATTGTTTAGCCTACTTGCAATTGCGAACAGTAACATATAGACCTACTAGTTTATAGCTACAGTATTTAGCCTATCACACATTCCATCCACATTTTCTATTGAAATGGCTTAGGCCTACGTACGAAGAAGGCCTATTTGAAGTTTACCTTGTCTTCAGTATTTTCGTCATCCTGAACATCATCCACTTTGACAGTCTCCTCAGCCACCGCGTCCCCCTTTCCATCCCGTTGCGCGGATTGTGTATCTCCCATGATCAAAACTGCAGCTGCCCCCGAATAAGCCTGCGAATAAAATATCCGAACGGAGCCGCAAGCAATGGATAGCTCCTGGACAGGGAGATTTTAAATGCTGCAGTCCGGCCTCTTGCAAACTCTTTTTGGAAAAACACGTCCCCGCCGTAACCTATCACATGTAGCCTACCATTCCGGCACGCCTTGACGCATCAAAAAACCTGCGGAGAGAAGACACAACCTGATGTCCTGAGATGACTGTTGCAAAACAAAGATTCTCATTCATACGCAGCTATATTCCTGCTCAGTTAACTTCCGAAAATTAAATTCATGGAGTGCAGGGACCACTATGGGATCAGAATTCACTTGAGTCGGCATATAATCGGTGGTTGTACAGTTGTGGGATCATATGCACTGTAGCCTCTGTCACGCAGAAATAAAGAAAGACAAGGGATATTATTTATACATCTTTTAAAACTTCCATTGGCATTTTCTGAAACATTAGCTTTTCTACATTGTACATAATTAGCAGCATACAATTTTGAAATCACTACTGTATTCATCTGTGTTGTAGCCTGCATGAGTATTCCTATATACTTTAGCTGAAACCCTGCTAAAAAGTTTTTAAACTACAAAGTGAAAATATAGTTTCTGATGTAGCTACAAATATTTGAGATATGACGAGGATAATGAAATACTTTTACAAGTGAGGGCAAATCACAGATGGCATCTTCAAATCTTATACTGACAGTCAAATGTAGATGTTAACCCTAGTTTCTATTGTAACATGATGCCAAGCTGCAAGAACTCGTGAAAGTTCCAGTATTTCCAACACACTATGATGTTAACCGACATGACACAAGATTAAGGTTCTGCAAATTTAAGTGACCCTGTGTGACAACCACCCTCACATGTAGCCTACATGACCCCTTGTACTAGGAAGCCTGGCAATTGCTCCCATAAATGACTCAACAAATCTCATTAGTGAGACCTGGCTCTCAACTCCCTTGAGTTGTGTTTTCTGGTAATACCTCTGGACCTGGACCATCTTCTGTTGCACAGGAACAAATCATCCCTCTCACCCTCCCAAAACCAACTAGATGTCAGAGTTCATCTTGACAAAATAAACCCTGATTATTGTGTCACTGTAATGCCATTCAGTATCCTCGCATCAAAATGATGCTGCGATTGTTAACTCCAGTTTCATTGTACTTGCACTCCTACAGTAATCACATGCTGTAACACCTTTATTATTGACTTGCCATGTCCCTGGTGTAGCCTACAGTAAAGAGTGAATTTGCTGCCTTTGTTGTTTTTGTAACAATCCATGAAACTTGAAGGTACAGGAAAGGCTGTTATTGTAACACATATACAGTACTACAAAGGCTGTCATTTACAGATGTCTAATGTATAGTTCAGGGGTAGTGTGCTAAAAATGCACATTAAGGGGCTTTACCAGGGGTCCAAACCAGCTAAATGCATTCTGTAATGACGGAGAACTGAACATGGCCTGTCTGTTTTGTCGCATTTTTTCCTATTTTGGATTAACACTTTCAAACCCTCAAACTGCTCTGTAGGGATGCTGTTGGGACTGTTTGTCCACAGAATAAAGTTGCATCAATAACACTGAGCATCTGTGCACAGTGTGTATATTATATATTCATTTTGTGGACCATACTTATCCTTAACTGCAAGTGTACTGTTGTACAATCTATCAGAGGGTTAGGTGTTTTGTTCTAGATTAATTTGAGGTTATTGTGGTAGAAAGTCGACAAGCAAGTAGCTAGTCTGCATACAACTCTTGATCCCAGCACCCAGGAGAGTGGTATTTAAGTGACTAATTCCTTTGATAAAATGCATTATTTGTAGCTAGTAGATGTAATTAAGTTGTTATACAGCTTGTGAACACAGATTTCAGCATAATTTGCTCTTTACAGTGTCAATGAATTAGGCCTTAAATTATTCTCAAGCACTTGTACTGTATACATACATTTACAACCGAAGAGCCCAGCTGCATTTCACACTGAATATTATGAATACTGTTGGTATGCTGTTATTGGTTTGCTTTTCACGGCACAAGACTGGGTGATGGGTGATGAAAGTCAACATGGAGAGGCAACTGAACACATCATCCAGTCTTCGTTGAGATCATCATCTTGGTCTCTGAGGCCACAAGACAGCTCATCTAACTGGAGCTGACTGTGCCTTGGGAGGAGAGGATGGATGAGGCGCAAGAGAGGAAAAGAGAGAAGTACCAGGAGTTGCTAGAGGGCTGCCACAAGAACGGGTGGAGGACCAGGTGCATGCCAGTGGAAATGGGCAGTAGGGGGTTTGGAACAGGTGGAGGACCAGGTGCATGCCAGTGGAGATGGGCAGTAGGGGGTTTAGAACGGGTGGAGGACCAGGTGCATGCCAGTGGAGATGGGCAGTAGGGGGTTTCGAATGGGTGGAGGACCAGGTGCATGCCAGTGGAGATGGGCAGTAGGGGGTTTGGAACGGGTGGAGGACCAGGTGCATGCCAGTGAAGATGGGCAGTAGGGGGTTTGCACGTCACTCCTTCAGCAAGCCCTATGGAATCCTGGGCATCACGGAATCAAGCAGGAGAAGAGCCATAAACAACAACGTAGCGGTGGCAGAGAGCGTCTAGATGGCTCTGGCTGAAAAGGGGTGACCACTGGAGCCAGTAGAACACAGGCCGAGATCTGACCAACCTTGGACAGGTCACCTGGACGAGAGTGTCTGTTGCAAGACCCAAAACACCCACTCTGCTTTTTAAGGCCTTAAAGAGTTTTGCTCAATGTGTAGGACTGCTGTTTATATTTACTTCTGAAGATAAACAATAGCCTACTCTGAGTGGCTGTTTTACCAAAATCAACAAATGCTCCATGTACTGTGGGCTACTGTAAATCTCATCGCTACAATAATGAAGATGCATCTCACTGATTGATTCTTTCAGATTCAAGAATCAATCAATCAATCAATCAATCAAAGCTTTATTTGTATAGCGCATTTCATACCCAGAGGCAACACAATGCGCTTTACAGAGAACAAGGGAGGTGGGCATACGACCCACTCTCTACATATTCCAGAGGGAAGAAAAAAAACAGTAATAACCCGGGGGCCAGATAAGTGAGCTGTAAAAATTCTTCCCTGACCCCTCTCAACAAGGCGATCGAGCAAGCTCCAGGAGTATGTTTGTCTAGAATACAAGAATACAATGTTCGAGAGAAAGGCAAGAAATAGTTTGCAAACAAAACAAAGATGCTGCCAAGGCTTCGCTATAATGGGTGGCAGTCCTAGTGTTATTTTAGGTTTTTAAATCCAGATGCAGTATTTATAGCCTCTCTGATTATTAGCTGGCACAACAGTGTGGATTGGTATATTAAAACTGGACTTCAAGGGGCTATGTCAGGACCAAACAGTTAAGAAGAGCAAAAACATACAAGGCCTGAATATTGATTGAAATCAGATCAACTGGTAGGTCAAATGTTATTCTGAAGAGGAACAGACTTCATCATAATGCAATTTGAAGTTAAAACGGGGACATGTGAAAGGAGCATCACGAGCAGGATAAACAACCCCTCACACAGCTCTCTTATGCTGCCTACCCGGCAAGAATTTCTCTGATAATTCAATGTCCAGCTGAGAATGAATCCATGTCTGTAAAAAGCATGACCATCCTGCAAAAAGATCAGCATGCACTATGGTGCACTTAGGTTTTTATGACAAGTGTCTTCACTAAACCACAGCCATGTGTTTGTTGTTTGGATAAGTGGATGTGTTTATATTTATATAAATATATAAATAAAATAGATATTTTGATTATATCATACAGTATGTTCTGTTTCCAAAGACTGAATAGCTCTCTCAACTTAACAGTCCTAGCTTGCTCTGAACTACCAATCACCATTTTGATGGTTCAAGCTCTCATGGGCAACCCTCTTTTGCAGGATAATCTCAATCACGTGATGCATTAGCAGGAGACTGCAAGAAACAGATGAGGCTTGTGTAGATTTCAATCAACCAGCAGGATTCCAACCTGGACAGACTGTCTCATGACACATTCTGTATAACTACTTACATTACGACTTACTCTGGAGAGGACAAAATAAGAAACTTCACCAAGGGGTCAGCAGACTATGTTTACTGGGACATGATAATCTCCCAATTGACTGTACTGTAGCTTGGGGCAACATTATTAAACAATAAATATACTTTCAGAAAGAAAGGCTTGGGAAATGTTGAGAAATCTCCAAACACATGACAAACATAAATTCAATAAAAGGTCCTGAAACACTAGTATGTCTGTGCAGAACCTAATAGGATCAGTTAATTAGAGTCACAGCAAGGGTAACTGAAAACAGCTGATGTTTTCTTCAGTAATTACAGCATTATAACCATCTGAGGCATATAACCATTGCATTTAGTCTAATATCTTTTGAAGTCATCAATAGTGCTAATTTGTTTAATTGCTTTGCTGGTGCACCTTTAATTTTGTGAAACTGTATTTGGTTGCTAAGTTGATCAAAGTCTGAGTTTGCCCATTCACAGAGCCCACACAGGCTTCCTTGCGAAAACCACCAACACAGTACATGGATGGTCCTTCCTGTACACTGTAGCTTTGAAAATATATCCTGCAGTTCCCATGTGAAATCACATTCACAAAAAAGTTTGTCATGGGTGGAAAACATCAGTTAACATCAGATGCCCAAATTCCGAGGCAGATGTTCCTTAAAGGAGTAGTAAAGGGAAAATGCATGTTTAGCCCTGTTTTAAGGTTACTTATGATCATATACAATGATTCAGATCAAAACGTTGACAAAACTAGCATTTTCGAGAAAGTTGATAATTGCTCTACCACCGTTTTGGTAATACAATGGATGTGGATGGGCATCTTGAAAAATCATTCAAAAACATGTTAAACTCTCGATTTCAAAGACAAGAAGCTCACCAAGGGTGTAATTGGTGTCCGTTGGTGTTCTGACATCAAATTCGCCGCAAAGTATGAATCCTGTAGGGTTTTTGTTTGATCATTTTATGAAATCCATTGATTTGTATTGACGCGACCATTGATGTGTAGATCAATCCGTAGAGGTGATTCAGGAAGCGGAACTACTTACAGTAGCTATTGTTTATGTTAGCTAGGCTAGCTAGTTTGCTCAATGCTCACGCTACTCTTTCGCTCACAGACAAGGAAGCCCTAGGCTACAGTTCAGAAAAAACGCTTACCAAAATGGTTGATCTAGAAGAGTATGAAAAAACTTTGACGGCAGCGCTTATCGTTTCGAGACTGAATATAGTGAGGAGGAACTACAGCAAATTGAATAGATGGAGGCTCGCCGAACCGCAGAGCCAGAGGCGGTCGATGAAGCTGTTGCTATACCACGAACCACGGGTGTTTGGTGGTGTGCTTGCAAACACTGCCGACAGATGCCCACCGAAGAGGAAAGTTTGTGCTGTACCGAGTGGGACCTGTTGCTAACAGCTGACATGGCAAACCTTTCGGTCCAGTCTGACTCCTTGCCTGTTGAAAGTGAGTCCTGCTTTTACCACTAGTATTTATGTCAGAGCGAATAAATCTACAGTTTTGATAATTTCATGCACCCCTTCTTACAATTCTATTTTTCTAAAGTTAGTCTTAGCAAAGGTATTATTATTATTATTATTATTATACTTCAACACACACACACACGGGCGCACACACACACACACAGCTGGCAATAAGAACTTACCTCAAGTTCTTCCACTCGTTCATCTTCTGTCGTTCCTCTATGTAAAGTCGGAACAGCATCACATTTGAGGAAGACCCTTTTGGGAGATTTCTTCGAGAATAGCCTAGGCTTATAACATTTGTCCTCAAAATGCAAAGCGCACACGGTGATCTAAGACCCGAAGAATATCCACGAGTGTGTTTACGTCCAAGTAAAGAGATTCTAGCCACAACTTCAATGTTGCGGGATCGTTGTAGGGAAGTCTATGACATATTACAGATGAACGGATTTTGCCACAATTGGCAACGGCACAATAGCGTGTCATTGTTGAGATCCCAAACAAATGCTTCGCACGAGCCTGTCTTGTTGTTGCGGCTAGCTTTTCAAGGCAAGGAAGCTGAGCCGGAATCCACGGACGTCGCCTACCGCGAGATCAAGGCATTGTGCAATATCGGAATCAGTTAAAGCGGAAGTTTACACACGTATGTGCTGCGACTAAATAGTTTGATGCTAAATATTTTTAAAAAGCCTTTCCAGATGAACTACAATCTTACTTTATGGCGAATTATATGCCAGAACGCCAACTAACATCTAGGTGAGTTTCTTGTCTTTGAAATCGAGAGTTTAACATGTTTTTGAATGATTTTTCAAGATGCCCATCCACATCCATTGTATGACCAAAACGGCGGTAGAGCAATTATCAACTTTCTCGAAAATGCTACTTTTGTCAACGTTTTGATCTGAATCATTGTATATGTATGTATATGATCATAAGTAACCTTAAAACAGGGCGAAACATGCATTTTCCCTTTACTACTCCTTTAAGTAATGACTGATCAGTTCCATTAAGTCTCAGATTTTCTTCTTTCTCAGTGGGAAATAATCCAAAGGCAAGTTCTCAGAGCCTCGTCCCAACACAACATGGCAAAACAAGTCCTGAAATAGAATAGAAGTGGCGTGTATATTTCAGACAGAATGGATGCTAGGCAAATGGACTAAGGCAGTATAGGAAGAAGGTAATGTCTGCAAAGGAATTAGCCTAATCTTAAGAGAACCACAGCATACTGTACAATGACTCTGTCCCACATGTGACATAACAGGGCAAATTGGACTGCTGTTAGGTGGTACACACAGTAGCCAAATAGGCCTGCAGTCCCAAATCAGAGATTGAATTGGAGCAGTGAATATTCTACATGGACAAAATCATTCAGTAACAATGATAAAGAGAACAGCAGCAAGATGTAATATGAATTGCATTATATACACTTAAGAGATAAAAGCCAGTATGGTTGTGTTGCAACAATAGTTCCAGGAATCCCTCTGCTCCTTCCATAAAGCTTTAGAAAAAACAATGGAAGGGGCTGATGTTTTGAAAATGGAAACTATGGGAGGATTCATATTTCTCTACTGTGCAAACGATCAACAACATTTTCATGGAGCTTTTCATGGAGATCATACAGTTATTGACAAAACATCCAAATGATAAAGTTGGGGGGTAATGGGGGGGGAGAACGTTTCCAGAAACCTGAAGAAACACAGATTCCACAGACTAGAGGATAACTCACTGGTTTACAAAGGAAAATTGCTTCTTCCATTGCATAAAATGAGCACCATCCCTTCTGAAAATGTCAAATTTGATGTAATTATTGCAGGGCTTCTGATTAATGATATCAATGGTACCTTGTAATATTAGATCACTTTTTAGTGAATGTAGGCTCAGTAGGCTACATATTGTACAGTACATGAAACCTGTACATAGGCTATTGCAGTGGACATGTGTCACTGGGTTGCTCGTATTGCTCCCACCCTCACCTGCCCATGCTGGGTTTGAGATGAGGTGCTCTGACTTGCTAATGGATGACCTCTCATAAACAGTTAATTTCAATCAACAAGTAATAGTTATTGTAAAAGCGGTCAAATGTGTCCTTCTTTAAACTGACCATATTAAAACAAATTATCCTAAATTTAATTATATCTTAGGCTTTAAAATTGTGTAGCCTATATCAGTCAAAGTTTGGAGTAAATTCAATCAGTGCATTGAACAGTGAACACATTGTGTGGATGTTGGATCCATTGTAGGCTAATTCAATTTCATGATTTTGGTCAACTGAAAGTTTATGCTGCCATTTTTCCCAAATAAACTTTAATTAAGCAGAGGCTACTTTGGGCAGGCCAGTAATTACATGGAAAAATGTACTTGTGATCATAATCTATCCTTCTATAGCAAATCTGAGAATTCTCTGAAAAACATTTCACATTAACCCTTTGACACATGGTTCTAGATAAGGTCAGATTCTATCTACAGATACCATGTACTCAGTGTAGCCTAAATCAAGCTACCACATGGCCAAGTACTGAGATCATCTGAGGGAAACACATGTAAATGTGGTGGCATTTAACCATTGGTGAACAAGGCCCCTTGTATTTTATGGAAACATACTGCCTAAATAAGGCAAAAGAAGTGTGAATTCATCATCCAATGTGCTTTGCTTCAGAGAAACAGCAGATCTTCTATCTGAACAGTCATAGCTCTGGTCCCATCTTGTGGCAGAAAGTAGAGTTCTCAGAAATGATTTACTATACACCACACTTTGGTATGAAATGTTGTCTAATGATGATAATAAATGAATGCTAAAATAACAATATTCATTCTAGGTCTCTGTAGAGACAAAGGAATCCACCTGTACTTATCCCACTTACATGGTAAGTCATTCAACCAGTACTGTGCATCTTTAGCTTACAGTGCATCAATCAATGCCTGTTGTAGTTTTAGAGGCCCTGCGGTTCTTTAAATCAATTTAGTAACATAACCTATTCCAACGGATATGTGGGAAATTCTAGTCATAAAATTCTAGAAATTACTGTATCTTGCAACAGTGAGTTTCCGTTACTGTAGATTCTCATTGGCTGTCTCACTGACTTCCTTGTTCTGACACATTTCAACTTCTCACAAACCAGCTGACTCATAATCATCAGAGATGAATGGTGCTCAATGTGAATAGGGGATAGTTTGAGTGGTTTCATTAAATGAATCATTTGTGTGTATGTAGCAATGCAGTCAACTGAAAACATCTTCTGGTCATATACAAGTAGCCTATAAATGAATAGTGAAATAGATCAGCTGCATTTTTGCAGGCTGACTGAAATCTATTGATGGCAAACAGTTCAATTGACCACTCCCTCTAAATAAGAATTCTTTAATACTTCCTCCTTATTTTTCACATTCTTTTGGTGTGCTGTGTCTGGTGTGGCCTTGTTTTCTCATAGGGCTTTAGTTATGCATGCTCTGGTGCATTGTTAAAGCACCCCACCTGAAAACAGTGGAAATCTGAGACACTGGAAAGATTGGGTGAAACCTGAGCACAACCATGCATGAAAAACAACATGGACTTAAGACTCTGTTTAGTTGAATGTGATTAAGGCAAATCATAAAGGTAAAGCATTAGCTAGCATCTCCATCATGAATAGATGCATAGTATAATCTCAGTGGGTTATTCCATGGATTCATGTGACGAGACAGGAACGTTGGTTTACCTGGCTGACCAGTGATGGCTAAGATTCTAGAATGCTCCGTCTCCTTCCATTGCATATCTTGGACTACATTTGCCTCAGCTAACAATTAGATTGTTTGCAACTTTTCTTGACCTTTTATTTTATTTGTGGAAAGGAGACACATCTACAAGCTCTCTGAGATACAGTACCACTCATAATTGGGAACAGACCCTTATATTAGAAAACCAATAATGCCTTAATATTGGGAAAATAGTACTTAATTAAAATATTAGCCTACTGTTCATTAGTTATTCTTTTGATTTATGTATTTAGGTATTGACGTTTTTAAGATATTGACTACTATTGTGATTTATATAGAAGTGGCATTTGTTAACAGTTAGCAGTATCTGTAATGCCCAGATATATCTTATAATTTACATTACTCATACATTTCTGTTTATCTTCTAGGAGTGTTCCCAGTCTACTGTTCTACATTCAGTTCTGTGCAAAACACAGCTGTCATTGTGAAAGAAAGGATGATGTATGCTTATACAAATTATTTTCAACATGATCTTTGTAGCAGAATAAACTTGTTTAGTGAGTTGCATGCTAAGTTTTCAATCTAGCCGCAGCTCTGGAGGGGGAAGCCAGACAGGCGCTCCTAGACCTAGACAGGGGAAGAATATCTCTGGAGACACTGACTACCACCCTGACTCGTCAAGCCAGCCACGATCGAAGAAGCCTTGCGGACTGCAGAGGAAGAGGCTATCCTAGCCGAAGAGGGAACGGCTACCATGACCCTGGCCCCACGCCATCAAGTATGGTCCCTACAGGAGGCCGAAGAGGAACCTCCCAGGCCTGTGCAGGCAGCCCGGATAGAGGGGCCCCTCTTGTGCTGGGGCTGCGGACAACCAGGGCACCGAATACGGGAATGTGAACAAGCCAGAGGCCGCTCCCACCGACCACAACAGAGACCTCCCTACCAGCCAAGATGAGAGAACACCCCCCCAAGCACCAGCCACAACCAGCGAGGATCAGGATGGAGACTGTCACAGGCCAGAGTGCTGTCATCAAGGATAGGGGTGGCTTAGCCCTGGAGGTGGGAGACACGACAGTGCAGAAGGACTTTTGGCTGGCAGACATACGTGAAGACTGCATCCTGGGCCTGGATGCCCTGGGGGCCATGGGTGCCATGATACGAGCGGCTGGACCCCAGTTGAAGGTAGGCAACCATGTACTTGGGGTTAGGGTTAGGGTACCTACCACCAGGTACCCAAGGGCGGTGGAAGTGAATCCCGCCTCCGGCACCTGGCCCCAAGTCCTTGGGCGGATATCTCGCCCGGAACAGCTGCTGTGCTGGAGGAGCTATTCCAGCGGAGCGCGGAAGGCTTAAAGCTACATGAGATATCTCGACACTTTGGTGGCCTCTCTGGTCGTGATAAAATCGGCACTGTGTTTTAAGAACCACACTTCCCACAATTCCCCAGACATTCGCTGTAATGATGGGAAAAAATCTGATAACAAACGTGCGTGGAGCAGACTGGATTGGAAGATTGTAGCTATTTCAATGGACTTTCTGGAAGGATGGCCTCAATGCAGGTAAATACCGGTCTTCTTTCTTTTATGTGCATGTACAGTAGATACATTTGCGGGGTGGAGTGTTTGTTGTCTTCCTGATAATGTGACATGCAGAACGCGTCACTTCCGCTTCCACCACAAGATTTTGACCAGTATACTAGTTCACCAAAATTCTAAAATAATAAATCCACAGGGTCTCATGCAGTCTGATGTCACGAAAACGATTTTTGGAGTCTTGCTAAGGCCAATTCATACATTAATAGCAAGTAAATGTGAATATTGAACTATTAAAAAGTTAACTCATTGAGCTTTAAGCCTGGAAGAGAGAGAGCAACTGTGCAGTCTGCTGGTGGAATACAGACACCTCATCGCCTCAAGTGACGTTGAGTGTTGGTAGTGCTGGTAACCAAGAAGGATGGATCCCTGCGGTTCTGCGTGGACTATCGGTGCCTCAACAAGCTGACTTCAGATTCCTATACGATCCCACGTATTGGACGAGACCCTGGACTGTGTAGCCGGTTCCAAGTGGTTCAGCTCCCTAGACTTGAGGAGCGGATACTGGCAGGTGGAGCTGGACCAAGCGGCCTGGGCCAAGACTGCATTTACCATTGGCTGTGGACTGTGGCAGTTCACGGTCATGCCATTTGGCCTCTGTAACAGCGCAGCCACCTTTGAGTGCTTCATGGAGCGTGTCCTATGCCCCATCCCTCTCTCCAAGTGTGTGGTGTACTTGGATGACCTGCCGGTGCATGCAGCTACCTTCAAGGGATCCCTCTCCAATCTCCGACTAGTGGTATAGCGCATCAAGGTGGCCAACCTACGGCTGAACCCAAAGAAATGCAACCTACTGTGGCGGGAGGTACAGTTCCTGAGACATGTCTTGGGGCCCAAGGGAATCTCCACGGATCCCGCCAAGGTCAAGGGGCGGTACAAGAGTGGCCCACCCCCACCTCCAGGACAGAGGTGAAAGGTTTGCTGGGGCTGGCAGGCTACTACCGCCGGTTCGTTCCCGCTTTCTCCGACAAAGCCTGTTCCCTCAACCAGTTCACGACGAAGGGTCGGCGGTTCCAGTGGAGCGAGGCCTGCAAAAGCTCCTTCCAGACACTATGGAAGGCCCTGACCGAAGCACCAGTGCTAACCCTCCCAGATATATGCCAACCCTTTATCCTGGACACGGGCGCCAGTGTGAGAGGTGTGGGAGCGGTCCTGTCACAGCCCGGTGAGGCAGGAGAACGGGTGGTGGCCTACTACAGTGAAGCACTCATCAAAGGGGAGAGGAACTACTGTGTGACCCAGAAGGAGCTGCTGGCGGTAGTCCGGGACAACATTTCAAGCCCTACCTGTATGGGAAAGAATTCCTTCTGCGAACAGACCATGCTTCACTCCGCTGCCTGCTCAACTTCAAAGACCCGGAGGGACAGATGGCTCGATGGATCGAAGCTTTACAGGGGTTGACCTTCACCATTGAGCACCGCCAAGGCAGCAGGCACACCAACGCTGATGCCCTCTCCAGGCGCCCCTGTGTAGAACAGGCCTGCTGCCACTGCAGCCGGATGGAGAACCGAGAGCAACAGCGGGTCTGCCAGGTCACCCCGCACCCTCCTGGAGGACAGCACGCCCTGCTGGAAGAAGTGACGACAGACGAAATCAGAGAGCTCCAACACCGGGACACCCACCGGGGCCCTGTGGTCCGCTGGCTGACCCACAACGAATCCCCAGGCAGAGAGGCGGCCAGTCCTCATTCCAGCACCACCAAGGCCTGGGACAATGAGAATCTCTCAGGCTACTCAAGGGCTGCCTATATCGGAGATGGGAGGAGCCGAAACGGGAAAGCGGCACCTAGCAACTGCCTCATCGAGGGAATGTTCACACAGAGTTCCGGAAGAGATCCACAGCGACCAGGGGCAGAACTTTGAGTCCCAGGTGTTTGGGGAGGTGTGCAATCGCCTTGGAGCACAGAAGACCCGCACCTGCTCCCTCAGAGTGATGGCCTGGTTGAACGCTTAAACCGGACCTTGGTCACCCGCCATGCTGACAGCGAGGCATCAGAGGGACTGGGACCACCACCTACCCGTGGTCCTCATGGCCTTCCGGTCTGCCACCCAGGAGAATGTATCTGTAGTATAACTGTACCAAAATAATAACTATCAAACTAAAATAATAACTGGGTTATTCATTCATCTCTCACAGTATGATGAGGTAAATTATTTCTTATTCCTTCCACCAAACTAATTCATGAAAAGAAAACAGCTGTACTGTAAGTACCTTTCAATCAAAAATTAATATATGTTAACTCTCACACACTTTAAAGGTTGCAGATATGAAGGACAGATTCGTTCAAGAAATTAGACCCGTTCAAGAAATTAGTTGTTGCTGCTTTCCTTTTGATATCACATTGCATAAATGTAGACAATGCAATTCAGAGGTATTTGGATGTTTGTAATGCCGTTTTTGAAATGTGCCCTTTAAAAACATTGTACTGTAAATAGGGCTACAAATAAAAGCTGGAACATAATAGAAAAGGAACATAATAGAAAATTTAACAATTTGATGGTAAATGGTAAATGGACTGCGCTTTCCACCTTAGCGGCACTCAAAGCGCTTTACAATGGCCTCTCATTCACACACCAATGGCGGTAGCTGCAATAAGGTGATAGCCTACTGCTAAAATGTTGGTGTGTATTTATATAAGGCTATCTATTGTTATTTTTTAATTATATGTTTCACATCACATAAGGTGTATTTGCCTATTGGCAAAGGGTAGTGCAACCTACTGTAGGCCGAATGTATTGAAATGTCGTGAAAATAATAAATAGGCCATGTGACTGGTCTCCTGTTGGCAAATCTAAGTAGCCTACACCTGGAAGCGCACAATATCACCATCAAGGTCATTATAATTTTGAGTAAAGAAGTCTGTAGTGATTTTGATCATTCGTTCACAGCCCCCAACCACCACGACGACAACACCAAGAAAAAGTGGAAACAAACTTTGAGGGTGATTCGAGGCGTGTCTTCCGCGTTTGTCTTTGGCTACCTGCTATCGTGATTATGACAAAGTTGTGCTGGGAAACTCCCACCATCACTTGGACAGTGGGCCGTCTATGTTGCGATGACTAAACGGAGAGAAAAGGGGAAATGATTCTCAGACCGTTTGTCTACTATTTTAATGAAATCAGCTGCCGCGGTGCTCGACACAAGGTAACGTTTTTTGATTGATACATTTGTCTAACTGTTTTACTGTCAGTGACATGCGTCGTGAAATTATTTGCTCATCGAATTGGCAGGCCTTCATGAGCGTATGTAGCATAGGACTGTTAAGTTTATTAAGTTTATTAGCCTAATTAAATGTTAGGCTACATGATGTGTCAGATAAATTATAAATAATTAAAAACAACAACTGTGTGATAGTCATGGGCATGTGAAACGTTTCATTTGCATTCTATTTTGGAACATGAACTTTGCATGTGGTAGGCTAAAGGTGAATTATGAACCTCATGCTAATTTATAACTAATTGACCTGGACAATAACATCTAAACAGCCTCAGTGGGCTGTTTGTTAAAAGAAGTTGACGCCCAATAGTGTATTTGCTTTGGGGAAGAGTTCCGCTCATCTGCACTGAGGAAGTGTCATTTCCTCTATATGAATTTAATCAAGTGGGCATTGGCAATAGGCTAAATCACACTGATGTACAACACATTCAGTGTGAGGTAGTTAATTATAGCATGCAGTTAATTTTATTCATCGGAGTATAGCTACTATGTTGTAGAATATGGGCTTCTGAAAGTTGTTGGGTTTGGTAAGAGTATTCAAAACACCTGGTTTGGTTAGCATTTTCATTTCTGTACAGAGCTGACCTGTACTGCGCAGGCCTCACCAATACCACTGTAACAGTATGAACTGTGCTGGAAAGAACAATATAATTATCTTCACAAAGTCTTGGTATAACAACCAGTGACTCAACTACAACAACAATAACAACAACTCAGGTGGGACTGACTACTTGTACAATACCATTCAGTTCCTCATGAAGTGTTCGCCTACCATTGCAGGTAAGATGAAAGACAGGCTCTGTGAACTGCAGGGGGTCATCTCCAAACCCTCTGACCCAGAGGAAGGCAGGAGTGATGAGGACGACGACGGGCAGCTGGAGCAACAAGCGGTGGTCTTTGAGGGAGAAGACGTCAGGGAGAGGATCTTCAGAGAGGCCCAGTCGATGCGCAAGGAGATTGGCTTGCTTAGGACGGACGTGAAGCGCTTGGGCAAGCAGAACACCCGATTCCTCACCTCTGTCAGACGAATCAGCAGCATCAAGCGAGACTCAAACGCCATTGCGCGTGATATAAAGTGCAGAGGGGAGGCCATCTACGCCCGCCTGGAGAGGCTGGGGAAGCAGAGGAAGGAGCTGGAAGAGGAGCACGGGATCCATTCAGCCGTGGTGCGCATGGTGCGCTGCCAGTACACGTCTCTCACTAGCGTCTTCCACCAGGCCATGTCTGAGTACAACGAGGCCGAGATGGCCCAGAGGGAGAACTGCAAGACCCGCATCCAGAGACAGGGGGAGATAATGGGTAAGGAACTGACCGGCAACCAGATAGAGGAGATGATCGAGACGGGCAAGTGGAACGTGTTCTCCGAGAACCTCCTGACAGAGGGCCGAGTGGCCCGGTCGGCTCTCGCCGAGATCGAGGACCGCCACAAAGAGCTCCTAGAGCTGGAGGGCCGCATCCGGGACATTCACGACCTGTTCTTCCAGATGGCCCTGCTGGTGGAGGAACAAGGGTCCCTGCTGGACAACATAGAGACGAATGTGGTGGCCACGCAGGACTATGTGACTAAGGCCGTGGCTCAGGTCAAGGCAGCTGTGAGGTACAAGAAGAAGAACCCCTGCAGGCGTCTCCTCTGCTGTTGTTTCCCCTGCTGCGACTAGCAAGACAAACATCAGTCAGTGTTTGTGTACAGTATCACAACTGGAGATCCAAACCATTTCCTTTATACAGTGTTTTATTTTTTTGATTTTTTTGGGGGGGTCATTGAAAATGTATTTTAAAACTCTTACAAGCTCAATTTAGATTTTAGACCTTAATCAAATCTAAATCAAAGATTTTAGACCTCACTTGAGAATGTTTTCAGATGTAGATTGCTTTATGTAGCCTATTTATGATATGAATGATTTAGCCTATAAATGTATTGCTTGCACATTATGCAGTTAGATGGCTTCCTTTCACATGCACTAGAATGGGCTAGTTTATAAGCCTTTTTATCAAAGCCTTTGCGGTGCTATTATCTGAACGTCAAACCACAGGAACACTGTACCATGCAAATGAACAAAGTGTGATACAGGATGTCAATTTCAGTACTTAAATAAAATAAAAGATTTGCGTAATGCTTCTAGTAAAATAAAGAAGAAAGCTGTAGGCTATAAGTTTGATTTATACCTTGAAATATTAAGACATTATGTATAAATGTGATATGGTGTTGAATGTTATACTACGAATTAGCCTAGTGATGGTGTATTGAATACTTTTTACTTGACAATGTTACATGACATTACATGAGAAGTGGTTGTACACAGGGGCCCACCCCCCCACCCCCCCAACACACACACACACACACACACATTTTGAAATTCCCCTCCAGGTTTTTGAGTAATCTATTCTACAGATGCAACCTGCCTGCAATATTCTTCAAGCTTATTTCTACATTGATGTTGAAATTCTAACCCAACACAATACGAAGGCTCAATATCGTTTTTCACGTTTCTCATGTATGTATGTATGTATGTGTGTTTGTGTGTGTGCGTGTATGTATGGATGTAGTACTTATTTTTTTCGTTTGTCAAATGTGTGTACTATGTTAACATATGTGAGCTGTGTCGCAAGACCAGCTTATGTGTTGCATAGCCTATGTGAGCTGTGTCGCAAGACCAATTTCAGCATTGCTGACAATAAAGTTGTATCGTATATCTTTAGATTAAGATATCATAAAGGAATCTTCATGCCCATCTCAACATCAGACATGACCTAGCTAAAATACACTATGGTAAACTCATTTGTCTGTAATTCCAGAATTGGCCTAGGCTACTTCACTGAAGCAGTTACAGTAGGCTAGATACAATTCTCAGAAAGTGTAGGCCTATCAGACCCGATGTTGCTGCAATTCAAGAACCGCCATCGCAATAGAGTATTAAATGTTGGAATGAAATGAATATAAACTTGATTTTCATACATTTTTCCTTATAAAATATGTAATGTACTGCAACGATGGCTGTTCTATTCCGCCCACCAGGATGGCCGAGTGGTTAAGGCGTTGGACTTAAGATCCAATGGACATATGTCTTCGTGGGTTCGAACCCCACTCCTGGTATGGATGCACAATTTTGATCGAAATGGTGTCTGTCTATTCTATAGGACACAGCAGCACCTGTGATATACGGAGTATGACATATCCATATTAGCAACGCAACAGTCAATGCCTCTTGTAGCAAAACAGTGACAACGTCCGTGCTGAGGGATTTTGCTCAACTCTAGACTGTGAGGCAAGCGCAGAAATGTTTTGTTTATGTGAAGTTACACGTCTTCATCGGAAAACAGGCTAAATGAAAGTGTTTAGCCTACTCCAAAATGCAACATGTGACGTTTATCCATCACCGTGTAAGCAGTGTCATATAGGACTACACTATCTTTACGGTGCCGCCTTTAACTTTGTCTGGATGTCTATCTTGTCTCATTTACTATTTTAAAAGCTTGAGAAGGCAACATTTCGAGGTGAAGATTTACACACTCATATGTTCCACTGAAACGAAGGGCCTATAATTAAACATATTTTTGTGAAAGCCTCTCTAGCGCCATCTAGTTGTTAGACAAGTGTACTGTGACCCTTCAATGGTGTTCATGCCTCGTCCTACCTTGTCAAGTCAATGGACAAGAGGTGTGTATCAAACACTAGCAGTAGAAAAAGCAAAAGCAACTGTTTATTTGTGATGAAAATGCTGATGATATACTTGAAAGGCCTGTACACACCATAGCCATTAAACCATGAAAAACAGTTGCGTAAGACACACTTTTTAAAAGATAAAACCTTTGTAGACATTACCTAAACACGGGTTTTAGACACATCTACAAATAGTTGTGATGGAAACACTCCCCCGTTGTTCTACACACCCATAAACAAAAATAGAAAAAAAGACATCTCCACTCACATGCCAGAATACATTCTGGTATATGCCAACCAATAATCACATCCTCTAACCATCTTATCATATATATACCTATCAATGTATGAACCAGTACTGAAATAAAGCAAAAAGGTAACAACGGATCTTAAAACAATTCCTTAAAAAGAACAGTAAATTAAGTAGGCTATGATCTGGGAATACTGGGAATAGATAAGAAAACTAAACCTTGAAATTACACATCAATCCACTAACTCCCTTATTTTCAATTAAGGGAAGAGGTTTGCAGCCATTATCTGCAAAAGGGATTCAAAAGCTTCATCGTTTCACATTTATGTTTATTATTCCTCTCTGAAAGAAAAACAAGTGCAAACTATTACACACTTGCGAACTCTTAGTAAGTCTGATCTCACTTTCCTATCCAAACAGTTCATATCCATAAATCACTTTTAGGAGTGAGCTAGAATCCAACACTATAACATCACACTCTTAGAACTGAATTGAACAATAAGTTCAATTAAGTTTTTATTACACTGCCCAAGATTTAAATCTGGTATTTCAAATAAAAAAATGAGGATCCATTATTGATCACTAACATCAGTTGAAGACAGTAGCATTTTTGTTCAACACAGAAGTAACACACATTGATAATGTATAATACTGGAGGTGTATCAGTCCTAGGACCACACAATCATGACATAAAGTGACTGACTGCCCCATCTGTACCCAACACACATATATAACAAGAGATGGCCAGCATTTATTGATGCAGCTTCATTTTATAACCCTGAGACACCAAAATATTTTAACACAATGAATATGTAGTGCCAAGAGAAATGTCCAAAACACAAATATGATAGATTATAAACACCATCAGTTCCAATGCTCATTACAAGAGTAAAAGCAAGTGTATGCCTATTTCATAATTTCACACCTGACCTGCAGGGTTCCAGAGTCTAACATACTAATACATCTAATTATTCAAACAAATGGTTCCAAATGAAGTACCATTTTGTCTCAAATGAGAAAGAGAAGTGAAAGATGGTTGATAATCATCACACAACCACCCACCAAAAATTAAGAATGATTAAAACAAAAACAAAAAAAACATCATGCCACTGGTTGAGATATGAAACCTAACACCATGACAACATATTTTACTATATTACCATGAATTAGTGCGCCTCTGATGACTTGGAGAATCAGACAAATACATGTTTTCCTTTCAGAAAAAATGGCATGCACTGCACACATTTTAGAATTGGTCAGTATATTAAAATGTAGAATTAGTCACGAAATCTTAAAAAAGGCATCTTCTGATTCTAACTAAATATATGTTGTATCAGGATAAGAATATAAAACCGTGCAAGACCATACGAGATCAGTAATCGTTCCAGCAGGGAGTCATTGAGAAAACTAATTTAAATATTCAGAACTCTCCCATGACTAGAAATCAAGTGTTTATCACAAGGCCCCATTCTCTTTTATCATCAATGCAGCACAGTACTGACTTCTTCATATAAAAATACAAATTCGACATCAAAACTGACTATTTACACAGTATGCAAAAGTAAATCTTCAGTATATTGATATCAATATCAAAAGAGTAAACTACAGTGGATTCGAACAATTCTTTTTCTGTCAGACTGGAAGAAACGAGCAGCACTTTAATTTCCTGATTATTGAGCCGCTCATGCAACCGGCTTGAGCACTGATCGGAGTGACCGTCCCTCTTTGGTGAGCTCTCTGGTGAAGCACATGCAGGGTAGAGGGATAGCCTCTTCTCGACGTGATATAGTGTTAAACTTGCATTTCTTCAGATGGTCAGCCATGCTGGCGATGTTGGCAAACTTCCACTCATTCACCGTACCGAAAGCTGTGCTGAATCGCCACACCTGATTGATAGAGCAAAGGCAGTTAATTTCTTGTCACCGATGGAAAACAGACAGGTTGTGCTTGTGCATCTGTATGCATATGTAGATACAGTACAAGTGTATATTCAAGACTTCATGAATAAACGTTTGAATGACTAACCTTTTCTTTTATCTGCCACGAAGAGGATCCATTGGCATATCGCTCCTTCTCCCACAGCAGGACGACCATGCCGCGCACCTGCAGCAGGCTGGAACACACGTCTCTCATGGTGCGGGACACTCTGGACAACTGGCACAGGCTGAAGCCGTCCAGGAAGCTCGCTACATGCTGCAGCACCTCAAAGGGGAGGCTGCTGAGGTGGTCGCACTGAAAGCCGAAGCGGCAGGCGTTTCTGGGAACGGTGTTGCCGTCCCTCGCCGGCAGGTCGGGCTGAACGCCGAAAGAGCGCAGGTGCCTGTCGTGAATGATTCTGGAGCCCTGCACGGACGGACAGAACCGCCTTTGGGAGTAGGTGCAGCCGTAATATGCCAACGGGCAGCGGTGCTCCATCCAGCCGTTGAGTCCGGCGTGAATGTCCCCGTGTACGTTTTTGAAATGGGAGGAGAACTCGTTCCTCCGGAACAGCTGTCCGCACACAAATGTGAACATGGAGCGTTGCTTGGTTTGGTACCGGGCTACACATTCCAGCACCAGGTCCAGCCTGAGTGTGTGGAACGGGCTCGGGTTGGAGAGCTGAGGGCTGGCGTGGTCGCAGGCCGACGCCGAGGCGATGTCGCCCACCATGGTGCTGGTGGCCAGTATGGCCGAGGGGAAGGAGAAAGTCTGCGTACCGACGTCGATGCGGTAGCCGTCCACAAACCTGCTGTCTGAGATCCCCCTTCCGCCTGGGGAATCCCCCAGGCAGAAGAGCAGGGCGGCGGTGATGAGGTCGATGCCGTGGAGGCCCATCGGGTCATCGGTAACCTCCAGGTCGGAGGTGTCCACTGCCTTGTCCTCCATCTTTGCACGGAACAAGTAAGGGTCCGGTAGCAGCGCCCGCCGCCCGTTAAATGTAAACACGCTCATTCCTCGAAGCACTTGGAGGTTCTGTAGCTTGCGCTCCAGCCACCTGTCCTCAATTTCAATAGGCAGGTGCTGTAACATGTTGTTCGGTAACAGATCCGGCAGCGGAATCGGAAAGTGAGGCGGGAGGGGAGGTGGGTGGGGCCCAGAGGGGTGGGGCCTGCGGGGATCCTGCGCCACAACTGACATGGAATGATAAGGCACCCCCAGCCTCCTGATTTCAGAGGAACCGTTGATTTCAGAGGAGTCGTTGATGTTAGGGCCCCTGGGTTCTGCTCTGTCCAGATCCATCTTGTTGCGTATCAGGTGATTGTGGTCGCTCCCGTTGTGAAAGCCGTTACAGAGGGGACCCTCTGCGAGGCCCATCATGTCGTCTTTCTCCTCCTCATCTTCTTCCTCGTCCAAAGACTTGATTAATTCATTTGGCTCTATCCAGATGTTTTCCTCTATCTCCCTCTCTGTCCCAGCTGCACAGTCCACTCCACCCACCGCTCCCAGCTCACAATCAGACTCAGAGTCGCTTTCTTTCATATCTACATTCAAATCATCAACGATATAATGGATGCTATGACTATCACCGTTTTCTCCACTATGCACCACCGCCCCGTTTCTCTCTGTCTTCTTCTCACCGTTTAAATTTTCAATGATCAAGTCAATTTCTTTTGCGTTGGTGAGGATGTCCAAGGTGACTGCTAAGCTCCTGCTCGTCTCCACCGAGGCCGTGTACAGCTCACTGTAGGACTCCTCGTCCATCTCCACCAACCTGCTAGGCAGCACCGTCTCCGGTGCACTGGGCACTAAGGCCATCTCAGCATTGTCCTCCTCAGCTGGCTTAATATCTCTGTCTCCATTCTTTGACACGGTGGTTGTCACCCTGAGAGACTCCAGCAGCATCCTCTGATCCTGCAGAGCCAAGGCCATGTCTAGCTGCTCCACCTCATCAAAGTCTTTGCTCAGATTCTCGTAGGACTTGCGGTCGGCATAGCTCACGGGCCAGCGATTCCACTCCATAGTGCAGCACACCACGCTCGCCGGGCACGTCTCAAGATGCTCCGCCATTTTGATCCTGCAGACGGTGAACGGACATCCGAATCCGTTGTTCAGGCAAGGCACTCTCTCGAAGGGGCAGAGCAAGCAGTGCTCCTCTGCTTTGCATGCATGGAAAACAGCCCCGCAGACAAGATGGCAGCTGACGAGGTCACAGGAAATACCGGTCTCTGTTCTGATCATGCATCTGCGGTTCACACAGTTCAGACAGTGGGTGTGCAACTCCTCCATCTTCATTAGGTGTTTTTTCCAAGTCCTGGAGGAGGAGCTCACAGGAAAGGATGAATTTGTCTAACCTTGAAAACAGACACACACAAAAGAGATTGTCAGACACCACTTAACAATGCTTTGGCCAATTACACTGCAGTCACTGTTGCAAAGTAAGAAAATGAATCACTCGTCCTTAAGTGACCAGGCTGGCATGCTGTTACACTATATCACGGAAACAACTTTAAATGTGGGCTAACTCCCTCACTTGGCATGGATGTCTTGTGGCTCAAGAAAGGGATCACATTCTGTTACGTAGCTAGTGCAGTACATGCTGTGGCGAGTATGTTTATCTCTAGTCCAAATTGTTGCATGACATTTCACAACACTCTTCTTTGGTCACATGGACACACCAGGACAACAAGGGCACATGTTTTCACCTCAGGCTCTGAGAAGCAGCAGCCCATTCAAGGAGGATGATGACAACAAAACTGAAGGACTTTAATAAACATGAGCCTAGCAAGCTGACAGTCATGACAGCATGTAGGATGCAATTCTGGACATGAATGGACACGACTCTTTAGAGGACCCCCGTTTAAATGCTAAAAATACCCAACATATCCGTTTACAAGTAAATCACAGGAGATTCAGGTTAGCATAACACTCCATGTTAGGCAACTTCACTTGAAACTCATCTTCTTAAGCGAGATGCATTGCGCAAACAAACCCTACCAAACCATAACAAAAACAATGCTATCAAATCCTGGCTAGCCTGCTTGGTAACTTTTGCTAGCCCAAAGAGTATCAGGCCTTAGCAGGGTTCGGGCTCAGAGATTGTATCTAGGGACTCTAAAAACTTTGGTTAGTGTTATTGATATGCTCAGTCGGGCAGGATTCGGTGTTAGCTAGCGAACTACAGTTGGTGGTATGGTAATTTAGATAATTCTGATAGCTAACGTTATTTGACGTGGCTAGTCATACTAAACAGCTACCATTGCTAGTGTTGGATAACTAGCTATTAAATGACTAGACAATCGGGACTAGCTGAAACTCGTGTAACGTTAGCTAGCTAGCTGACAGGACAAATTGCCCCAAAACCAGTCAAACAACAATGGCTAAAACACGAGACCGAAGCTGGCTTTAGATGACCAGCTAAGCTACTGCTAACCCACTGTTCTAGCTGCTAGTGCTACATAACTAATAAGTGCTAGCCAGCCCTAGCCAGCGAGCTTACTCACCTTATAAGAAATAACCTAGCTAGCTAGTAGCTACTCACCTTAAGAAATCGATGTTTTGCTGTTGTTTTTTGTCTTAAGTTCTTCCGAAATAACCATACAGAGTAAAAACAGTTTGTAGCTAAATGAATGGCCAACAACAACAGGTATGCACAGCCTCCTGTCGGTCGGTATTTGTGTGCGATGTTGCGAGCTAGCTAGCGAGTCTAGCTACAAGTGGGACGCTAGAGTATTGCGTCATAATGCAGCGGCCCCGCGGATTGGCGTGTGTGATCACACTGAAAATAGAACGACCTGGGGAATACCCCGAGAATATTTGTGCATCTCACGTTTCGTTCAGTGTATTTTGCTGTTGCACAATACTAGCCACAGTTACAGTGAAATTAACAAAGGAACAACTATTTGAAAGATCTTTATTTTTTCTTTCTTACAAAAACATTGAAACTAGCGTTTACATCACAACAAACAGTGTTTCAAGTATTTCACACTTCCACAATGAGGTTTTATTTACAATTAAATCAAAAATATTTTATTTTCCTGTGGTGTTTGTGTGTGCATCCATTTATGTGTGTGTGTGTGCTTGCTTGCTTGCGTGCGTGCATGTGTGTTTATACCATGGAGATTGATATATGACGCACTGTATTCAGACATCAGTTCTCTAATACTTCTAAGACTGGGCTAGCTCGGCTACTGGGCTCAGGAGGCCACCTCTGAGATGTGGTGAATGTTGGACAGGGTGAGCTGTGCCTCCTGAGCCGGGTAGGAGCGCCTGGAACGCAGCCACAGCCTTCCAAACACCCCAGTGATGAGTAGCAGGACAACCAGAAGGCCTCCGAGGACAAAGGTCTCCACAGCGGGGACACCTCCAGCATCTGCAGAGTATAAAAATAGAAGACATTTGCAGGGTGGTATTATGACCTGTCATGGGATGGCTGTCTGTGAATGTGAATGTAGATTTGCTTATGGCCTAAAATTGTGTTTATAGATACAGACCAGATGTGGAAAAAATAAATGAAAATAATAAATGGCTTATTATACTAGAGTGTGGTGCAGCTAGTTGTAAGTCAAAAGCAGCAATTAGAAGCATACTCAGACTGGGTTGGTCACTTTCAGCCAGCAGTCGTCTGATTGGTCCATAAGACACCGTATGGGACAGTGGAATATCTCTTCGGGTACGCCCAAATCCATCTTCATCAGAGCAGTTCTGTTTCAGAATAAATATGATAAGAAGAGGTTATAATACAATTTAAAGTATGCAAAAATATGTAACACTAAAAGCATGACTGTTCTCTAAGCTAAACCTGTAAGCCTTAACTTAATCACAGCAGTGGTAAAAGCTCATTTGTACAGACCATTGAGTAACAGTATGAGGAAATGAGGTGAAATCACTCACAGGCTGACAGAATCCCGGGGTGTTGTGACAGATCTGGACGTTACAGTGAAGAAAGACGTCTGTGTAAGAGCTGCCCACGAACTTGAACATTTGTATCCTGAACATGGCCTCTGGACCCAGGCCATTCTTCAGCACAGTCAATGTCTGTTCGTTTGACAATATTGGGCAGCTGAAAGAGAGACAAGAGACAAAGCACTTTGTCAGGACAGCCTGGCAGTGAGATACGTTAGCATATTTCAGGGGCTTACATGTTTTTAAAAAACAAAACAAAAGAGAAACCAATCACTTATTGTACATGCTCATCTGGCATTACAATAAAGCTAACACATACATATAAAAGTGATTGGATATAAATAAAATAAAGAAGTCCAGACAGCACAGAAGTGATTCATGCCGTTGCTAATATGCTGTTGCCATGCTGTTGCTAACAGTAAAAAAAAAAAAAAAAAAACTCCTTGGTTGTCAAGGACATGCACAGCTGTTGCACTGAAACCCATATGGCCTCAGACAGGGGTCACATGACCTTGTCTAGAAAGTTGTTGTGTTCCAAGCTCGCTGAATGACTTGCTCTTATTTCATATTTCAACAACATCTCCCAGCGTGACTGTAAGCAGTTGACAGGGATCAAATGATACAAAAACAGACACTGTTTACTGTATTGAGTTAGTCAAATTAATCCAGACCCAAAATACCGCTTGATACTGTAAAGCATCCCTCACATAGCATGTGCTATAGCAAGGACAAAATCAAGAGTTATTAACTATACTTATTCTCTTATATAGAGTGATCAATTTTATCCAACCTGTCCTTGATGAAGGTGTACTGAATGTTGCTGTAGGGGTCGTTAGTTGGGGTGGCCCAGCACCTCTCCACACGCAGCATTAGATGAGCTGGTATCTAGGAGAGACACAAAGCAGGGGTCAGAACTATGTACCGTAGGGTGATACAAGCAAAACACAGAGAGCAGGGAGGTGACTCATGTGGCCTTCAGGACACTCATTCAATGCATTTACAAAGAGGACAAGTAAACAATTAGTGGGGCCGCTGGGGGCTCTGGAACTTCGTGAGGTAAACACAACCAGTACAGTTTTATGAAGAGGGAAGGGCAGAACTTGGGGTGCAAGGAAAACATGGATGTAAAAAGATTGAAAGAGAGACAATGAGTGTGTGTGAGGGAAAGAGAAAGGAAGAGAGAGAGAAAAGAAGAGAGAGTGACAAAGGTTGAATCTAGTAGGTCTATGTACAGCCTTTGATAACAGTGGGGAGTCAGAGGTCCAGCACTGTGGTTGCTATGTATTTACCTACTTATTACCAGTGCTAATTATCCAATAATATGCTACAAACTACCATATATTTACCAGGTTAATACTTAGTAATCAGGGGATTGTAAAAGGAAGGGTTACCAATTACGTGGTTAAGTGGTAATGGGAGTCTGACGGGATGACTGACCATGAAAACCTTCACGTAGATGTTGTCATCCAGTGTCAGCGAGGGTACAGTTGTCCACTTGTCCTCGAAGGCCTCGTCTTTATACAGCAACATGGACACTGAGAAGTTCCCGTCTTCTGTATTAAGGGTAATTGTCCTGCACATAAATGCAGTGTATTATTATTATTATTATTGTTGTTGTTGTTGTTGTAGTAAAGATATGGTTTATATGAAAATAAAATATCACCAGCTGATGACATCATGAGTAAATGTATCTACATTGAGAACTGAAGTCGGTGTCGTACCTGACATCTACTCTGATCATGTTTTCACCATTGGGCTGTTGCACCATGTAGTGTAGAGGGTAACGACAGACAAATGTGATGTTGATGTAGTTCCTTGTGACTACATCCGAATCATTATTGCGTATGGTGTTAATGAACATAATATGGGTATCATCAGAGGCCTGTGAGGGAAAGCACACAAGACAAACCTAAAGGTAAGAAGGGCAAAGAGACACACTGACATCATCTACCAGGGCTAAATGAGGACTGGAGATACAGGTTGTCATGACATCTGCAAGTAACAATAACACGGTTGGTGGGGCACTCAAAGGTTCAGGGACCCTTCTACCTTCACCAAAAGCCATCCATCTTAGGCCCCTCTTTTCCCCGGCAAGAGACATACATTTGACAGCAATAATCTTTTCAGACACTGTAAAAAGTGAGGGATACAATTCCTGACGTAGGTGAGACCATGAAGTGGAGTTGGATGAAAAGGTTGTGACACAGTTGCGTCTGGCCCCTGTTGAGAGCTGGAGGATGACCATTCAGCAGGATGAATTGCCCCATGCCCTAACTGTCAAAACATGTTTTATTACCCTTTGGTAAATACACATACCCCCTAATCTTCCCAACCCCGCTGACTTGGTTCTACAGCAAGAGAACAGGCTTCCAACGCTGAGAGAAAATGGCAATGACACTTGCACTTCACATTGGGTAGCATCAAACCTTCCCTGGCTCTAGTTTATTTGATTTCACTGCAAAGCATGGTGGTTCTCCCATTCATCTTCTGACAGTGGTTTAAGAGGTTCTACTCTCAAGGTGAAAAGGAGTTTGGTAACTATGGCATTCCTCTCTTTTAGCAACAGCATGTAATCCAGAGCAGGCTTTACTTTCTCAGGACTGGTATGCAAAAGCCTTGTAAAACTGCTGAGGTGGGGGGATGAGAGATTTTCTCTCCTTCAAAGCTGTGTTAACCTTTTGCTTGCTTTACAAGAAATGCCCCAATGCATTCTAAGCAAGCATTTCAATGACACTCATGGCCTGAAGTAGGGATTTATAACATGCCAAAGTAAAAAATGTTTTTTGGACAGAGCAAGCGCTCTGTGAGAGGGCCAGGGGACAAAATACTAGGGGGGACCACAAAGTGGGCCAGTGAAATACGGTCTGCCCATTCACACAGCCTGAAAACCAGGTCATCATTTCAATGTAAATCCTGATAATTTAGAGCCGAAAGGACACTCAGCCACCCCTTAGTAAAGTCCAGTGCTCTTAGGAAAAAGACACAACACTCCCCTTCTCCCTTGAAATATATGCCACTCCCCCTTCCTTTCTCCATTCCTCTGTTTATGTTGTGAGTGTGTGCCTCTCTCTCTCTCCCTCCCGCTGTCTACGTCTTTCTGCATAGCATGAGGTCATTTCATTGTACCAAGCTGGAAACTGTGATCCACAGTCTGCATTCATTAAGGAAACAATGGGTCTCTTTTGGGCAGTTATGCAAGCTATTTTTAGCATTATGCAAAGAGCTAATTACCCAATTCATTCCTTTTTTTGGCATGAAAGAGTATAGGGAGGTCCTAAACAACACCAGACAAGGGGGCGAGTTCCCACAACAACCAAAGACATCGTAAAATTAGATTATTTATTGTCATGGCAATTTTATGTTGCCACTAACTGGGATCCAAACTGTAGTTTGTCTCCATGTTAGTAGTGCTAATGTCTTTTTCCATTGTCAATGGTACTCTGAATGACAGAGCTCACATGCATGCTTTGATAGTTAAAGACATCTAAATCTTTAATTATTGCTGTGGCCAAGTGACTGCGAAATTTCCAATCTCCATAGAAACATCATGTCACATTGAAGGGTACTGTACTGTATGTCTAAACTCTAGAGGTCCTACCATGATTGTCCCACAGTCAGAGAGATTTGTCTTGATGCTAAAGACATAATTGTCTCCAATTTCAGCACCACGGCACTCTGGGTCATTTAGATGCAAATCCCAAACCTAAGAAAGGAAAGACACCAGAAGAAAGAACTACACTCAATGTAATAAATACATTAAAGCAAAATATCTCACTAGAACTAGTTTAGACAAGCTATTTTAGACAAATAAAGTGTTCTTAAAAAGTAAAAGCTTGGTGACACCAACTTACATAAACTGGTGGCACTTTGTTGAGAAAAAAGGCACTGGGAATGACAACCTCCATATGGTCGTTGGTACAAAAGACAGTTTCATTGAGCTCTGGGAGAAAGGTAGGGGGAGAAAGTTTCATCTTAACTTGACATCCTTATCATCTAAGGGTGGAGTAGGATTAATTTGCAACTCCACTGGCACAAAATGCAATGAGCATTAACTCTACACAGCCTACCTGGTTTTACAAGTTTACCATACTTTAAAATCCATTCTCTAATCCAGAGATTCACATAGTTCTATAACAGAAATCACACAATTGATAGTCTTTTATAATCTGTAGATGATACGTCTATCTCTGCAGTAAAGGTGTTGGGATCCCAGAGGGGAACTCACCCTCTGGCTGCAGATAAACAGCGGAGCTGACCATCTTCAGAGAGAGCAGGAACCAGGTACACACCAAGCTGGCAGGTGTCATCTTCACAATACAAGTCTCCCCCTGGCTTCTCTTCGGCCGACACTTCAGGCAGTCTGTTCCTTTTTGGCCCTTTCCCCCGAAACCTGTGAATCTTCTGACCTATTCACCACAGCGAGCTGTCACCTCTAGATGTAGTGCCCCCCACTCGCTCCAACCCTCGAGACGCAGCTCTAATGAACTAGGAGCCTCCCTCCAACCTTAAAACACCAGCTTGAATGATGTCCCCAACCAACAATGAGATTCCACACATGAATAGGGGAGGCCGAGGGGAGTCCAAGGTAACACACATACAACAGGCAATAGTAGCAATACCCTCTTAGTAAACATCCTACAACTCTGTCTTACTACAGAGAACAATAAGGAGTCTGCTTAACATGCAAGGAGAGACAATTGTACAGGGGTGGCACCCTTTTCTGTCTGCCTACTTTGGCTGGACTTTTTTTTTTAAAGGGCATGGCAAAATCTTTACTAGTGCGGGAATTCCAGTCACTGAGTTGAATAGAACCCCTGCCCAGGTCAAGGGCAGTTCACTGACACTGCTAAAGGCCTGTGTGTGTGTGTGTGTGTGCGTGTGTGGTAAGAGACAAGCCATAGTACAAAAGACATCACATTTTTACATAAGTTCAATGTAGAATGGCGTTCAGTGTATGTGTGTTAGCATTGGACCAGTTTGGAGAAAGCTTTTACATGGGTGAGGTCTACTGCTTACTCTAACACTGATACAATGAAAATGGAAAGATCTTACTTTGAAGTGTAACATTTATGAGAGTCCTTGTCATTACAAGGAGTTTTTTTATGGCACGTTTTTGTCTTGCAAATAAGACTAGCTGAACAGTTAGGCATGATTGTCTGTCATTATCGTAACAGACAACCTGTTAAAGTGGATCGCCTGAGCGGAAGAGAATCCCACAAACCTCTGACTTTCCCTCCTGTTGTAAATGTCAATGTCTTCCTTCCTTCCTGCAGACTTTACAACATGGAAATGACCTGCCTTGTCTGTCTCTGAAAATGTCCCAAAAAATAAGTGGGGCAAAACAGATTCATAAAAACAGCCATATGACAGCGTTTTATTTGTTAAAAAGGGAGTAAATACCTAAAACAATCACCACAGTGATCACATCAACTGGAATGATTTCTCCTAACACCTCCCCATAACATTTCTTACAGGCCATTCACTGTAAGAGAAGGTACAGAATGACTGTAATCTATTGAGAGGCTTGTGAGCAATGCAAATAATATTTCAGTGCAATCGAGTCAAATCTGTGCCAACTGCACACAGTTCTCATAATCAATGAGATAACTTAAAATAGCTTAAAATACACATTTGACCAATATTCAGTGTACATGTGGTTTGCTTATTTTTCAATACATCGATCACCTTACTAAAACACAAAAGGAATGTTAAAAAGTGAAATGTGCAAAATTATGACTTAGTTGTTCTCCCATCTGTGTGCACTGGATGCAGTGAGACTTGACTGCCTGTCCTCTCTGGGGCACTGCAGGCCAGCACCTCTGGGTCTCCTGGTGGTCGAGGTTCACTCCAGAGCCTCGCTGTCTTCAGTGAACAGGTCTGCCAAGTCAGCCACCGTCAAGACGGCCGCCTCCGAGTGCTTCATGGCAGTGGTGCTGTGGCTGGAGAGAGACAGCGTTCACGGTGCTCAGATATCACAGCCAGGCTCACACCGACGGGGGTTAACCTGAAGTTCTGGGCTACTGTTTTGTGAGCCAATTGCGTTTTGAATCGCATGTCAATTTACCATTTACCAAAAAACAACATACGGTAAAAACTCACCTTTTCTCTGCAGTCTTTAACATGGCCAGCATTCTCTCCTCAATAGTGGATTTGATGAGGAAGCGGTGAACAAAGGTGGGTCTAGAGCGGAGATAGAGAGAGGGAGAAAGAGCGGGAGAGAGAGAGAGAGAGACCGAGAGAGACAGAGAGTCAAAGGGCACTGTGACTGCCATTGAACAGCATGCAGACGTGTTAACTAGCTCCCTGGTTCCTACCTGGTCTGGCCGATGCGGTGCACCCTGCCGATGGCCTGCAGCTCGTGGGCCGGGTTGAGGATGGGCTCCACCAGCAGCACGTGGGTGGCCTCGATGATGTTCAGGCCGTTGGAGCCCGTGTGGAGGGGAAGGAGGAGTATGTTGATCTTCTCCTCGTATTTGAACGAGCAGAGGTTCTCCTGAAAACAATGGGAGTGATAAAGTAGAGGTCAAAATTTATAAAGGTCAAATGTTCTGGAGCAACGGGAGTGGCTTCATAATGCAGATTGGTCTGATGATGTCACCGCCGAGGAGTTGTGCCGTGCGAATGCAAACCTGGAACTTTTGAATCCCGTTGATTTGAGAGAATTCCATGTTGTTGTCAAACAGAGCCTTTGCGATGATGTCAAGAACACTCTGCCACTGGAAACAGAAAAGGCAGGTACAGCATGAGAGCATAACCCAAATGTGAGTATTAATTAATTGGCAGGCACACAGACGGACATTAAATACAGTTCTTCTCACCGTGGAGAACACCAGACACTTGGCCCGGGGATCGGTGATCTGAATCTTCTTCAGCGCTCTCACCACCGCTTCCACCTTGGTAGAGTGACTTCCCTGACCAACACAAGCAGAGGAGAGTCAACCCTTACTGTATATTTTTTAGCTGCGACCAGCAGCTCTATAGGTCACTCTGTTGGCCGGTCAGTCCACAAAAATGGACACAAAAGTGCAATGCTGCTGTTGTCCACAAAAGCACTGTGGCACCACAACTCTTACTAATCCACTAATTAGACAAGAGAGGAGAAGATTCAGGCAGATTGAAAATGCTTGTAGCGTACTCTATAGCACGCACATGGTCGCAGCTATTGCAAATTGACGTTTGTTCTGTGTGTGTGTGTGTGTGTGTGTGTGTGACATCGACTGACCTTCACAGGGATGTCTTGGTCCTGGCCGCCCGTCTGGGTGGTGAACACGTATGAGATCTCGGCGTGCGACGTGGTCTGCCTGCATATGGCGCACTTGATGGAACGGCGTCGCAAGCCCATGCTGTACTGCTCCACGATGATGGCGATGCACTCGTTACAGAAGCAGTGGCCACAGGTCAGCACCGCCCACTGGCACGGAGACACGCGGACGGCAATATTCAGAACACCCACTGACGTACTCGGACACACACACTGTACTGGAGGGAGGGAAGCCAACGCCAGACTGTACACTTGACATTTTGTAAATGTGTGATCCAAGTACAAATAGTTTCATGTCTGCACAAGCGGCTATTAATAATCTGCAGGTTTTCCCAGATCGAGTGTGGTAGAGAGGGGAATCTGATCGAGAATATGTAATTACAGTCCTAGGCCAGTCCTGCTGGCAGACAGGGACGTGTTCCTGGACATATTTGGATGGGTTACAGTATGTGGCAGCAGGTGTTCAGAGCTGATCTTATTTAGAGATGCTCACCAGGAAGGGGCTCAGGGTCAATACAGCATCAGGCTCAGTACCCCGGACGGCCCTACACCTGATTCAAAAAATCAGTTTACAGTGTGTGTGTGTGTGTGTGTGTGTGGGAAGGCGGGGGGGGTTCAGATCCATACACTATACAGTCTTGTATGTTCTGTATACTTTTAGCTTGTATATCCTAAATACAGTAAATAAAATAAAAAGACAATGAGTAAAAAGATCCTTTTACTGATCTGTTATCGGCAGCGACTGCCTCTTTCCTGTTCAGATGGCTGACTCACCTCCTGACCCAGGGGGCGCGCACAGATGGGACATGGCTCCGGGTTCAGTCCCCCCGTGGCTTTGTCCTGAGACTGGAACAGAGGAATAACACATGAAACAGAGGAATAACACAAACTGTACACACACCTTTGGATTTATGTCGCACCGCGTATCGCTCGCATGGCGATTACAGCCAGGACTCCGAAAGCAAATCTAACAGAAACCATTAAGTTGCGCGCACCTTCTCCAGATTTGAGAGATAGAGAAACTGGCCGAGCTTCTTCTGGAGCTGAGACTTTGCCACTGCTCTGTCGTTCAAGAGCTTCACTCTGTTCTGCTCCACCTGGGAACGGCGATGAGTGTACGCACAGCGTGAGAATAGGCCAGTCACAGTCAGAGCTAAGTGGTAAAGGAGAGTGCAGTACTTGTTCCAGCCCCCGGTGTTGCTCACCTCGTGGGGCTCTATGATGTGCAGCACTTTGGGCTTGGGTTCATCTGGGAGGCGCACGCGCAGTCTCTCAGTGGCCATGCCCAGCTCGTCTATGGCTGACACATGGTCCCGCAGCACCATCCAGTACTCATGCAACACCTGGGAGGAGGGAAGAGGGAGAGAGACAGAGAAGCGATGGAATCTCTGGCCAGGAAACTACCCCCCACGTGAAACTGTACCACAGCGGTCTGGTGATTCATGTGAACGGCGTACCATGAGGGCTAAGGAAAACCCAAGCTGGGTCCACGTGCAACAGCCGAGATGATTTTAAGCGACGCAAGAGCGAAATTTGAGACTGCCCAGTTTTGAACATTGAAAGTTCTAAAACCGCCGCTCTCAAGATTCGACGCGTTGAATCTCATGGAAAGACTCATGACGAGACAGACGCTCTAAAACTAGAATCTCGTCGCAGCTGTTGTGTGTGAACTCGGCATAAGGTTCAAAGTCCTAGCTTGAAAGCGTCAACTGAATCAAAGGGCACTATCGGGTGGTGTGCATACTTTATACTCTTTTTTCCAGTTCTCAAAGAGCTCCATGAAGATGTTTCCCTCCTCCACCAGCTCCGCGTCCATGCGGCGGGCCTTGGCGAAGGACAGGGTGGCCTTCAGAGACCGCTCCATCTCACTGGCGGCCCACAGACCGCGGCTGGTGGTGGGGAGACGGTCATCCACCAGCCCCTCCTCATCCTCGATCATCTCCTCGAAGATGGCCGTCTGACCCTTCACCCTGAAAGAGGTGTTAATGATCAGTGATCACTCAACTGTGTCTTATCAACTGGGTCTTTGACTGGACCCTTCTTGGCACGATAAGTGAAAATGACCTGTTTAGGTGGTCAGTGAAGGTGTTGAAGGTGCCAATATTTTTTCTACTCACGTGTGTGAAAATAGCTTGGACTCATAATCGGTGAAGAGTTCATCGGCTTTGCAAAATACACAGCTAAATTGAGGGGGGGAGGGATAATGTTAGCATGTGTTGAGAGATAGCAAGTGATTTTGACTGCCAAGCAATGAATCAACCCAGATGTGAGAGGCCCTATGGGGGGGGTCTTACTTGTTGAGTGGCAGGCGGACAGGCCGGAGGTGACAAATAGTGGCCTCTTCAATGACTTCCTGTGAGGGCGGCCCTTCGAGCCTCTTCACCGCACTCTGCACGGTCTTCTGAGACTTCACCAGGTCGTCCATCTGAGTGCTGAGCAGGAACTGCAGGCCGCGGCCGTCATGAAACCTGCCGGAAACATTCTCTTTTAGCGTGCCCGCTCCTCCCGAGCTTAGCGATACATACATCCGTACAAGCTGCATTATAAAACCCTATTTACTTGTCGGCCATGGAGAGCTTCTGAGCCTCCTGTTTGTAACTGCAGGTCAGCTCGTTCTGGATGCGAGAGACCAGGTCGTCATCGACGGAGTACTGAATGGCGCGCTGGATGACATCCATCCACCACGGAGAGCGCAGGTTCACCTGCAGCACAGGAACGAGAAGGGCCAAGATAGAGGAGTGAACGTGCGTAGGTGCGTTGATACGTGTACATTACCTAGGACAGGACACAAGCTCAGCCTTTACATAACGATCGGTGTACCGTGGAGGTGTTCTTACTTTGCGTTTCAGCTCTCTGATGTTCTGCAGGACAGGCTGAAGGGCCTGCTGGGCGTCCGACACCTCAGAGTTGGACTTGGTCATGTAGTGTTGTCTCAGCTGCTCCGCCTACGAGAAAACGCACAGGGCGACCAAGATGGTATGAAGGCACCAAGGCACCTATTCATGTTCAAACGTGTGAGAGAATACACTGTGGAAACACGGGGGGGGGGGGATTCTCCCTCTCTCACCTCCTCTTTTAGGCGGTCGTCTCTCAGGGTGGGCGGTATCCCAGGGTGCTTTGCGTTTAGCAGTTCCATCAGATTCTGCGTGGCATGAAGCCTCTGATTTCAACAAAACAACGATCAAGAAACATCAGAAGCATTTTCTTGGACTTGTTCATCAGTTGACGGGCACACGGATGAGCGACGTTGAGGCTCTACCTGTAGGGAATCTGTTTTGAGTCTGCCTTTGTGCTCCTCCGACGAGCGAAGCACGTCCCTGTACATCTCCACGGCCTCCACGAACTCATCTGCAGGCAACAACGAGAACACACCCCTCATGAATATCACACAGGCATGCGGGCTCGACGAGACACACTCCAGAGCCGGCTCGGCACAAAGGCCGAGAGCTCCCCTGCGATGAGATCACACACGGCTGATTCGAGACGTTTCCCATGGGAAAGGCCCGGGCTGACAGACCAACTGGAGTAGCGGTGTTTAATTATACCTCGAATGATGTGGATCCCGGCCAGGCCGTTAAGAGCGCAGACCAATTGCCTGTGGGCCTCTTCACACTCCACTCGACATTTCTTCTGCAGGGACTTCAGCAGCTCCTCCATCGTCATGGTGCTGCGGGAGGCCGGAGACACAAGAGTCACGGAGCGTTTCAACAGACCCCACTTAACAAGTCCTACATCCCAAAACAGAAAGCAGAGGGGGTCACCTTTAAATCAACCTACCCGCACCATGCCTAATTACTGGCTAATAGTACATACCAGCAGATAAATACAGACCGAAGGCCTTTCAGCCGCCCCCTCCCCCGACTCTCCTCCCGCCGCTCCTCTGGCGGACCCCGTGACCCGCTGACTGAGAGACCCGCGTCGCGCTCCTACCTCTTCTGGAACGGCAGGAACTCCCCCCTGACGGCCTGCGGGTGGCAGCAGGCCTGGCGCAGCCGCAGCAGCGGGTACAGGATGGTGTTGACCGTCCGGCGGTCCAGGCTGCCCAGCTTCAGGCTCCAGTCGGAGATCTTCCTCAGCTTGACCAGGGCGTCCTGGGAGCAGACCTCGTGCTGGCGGTGGTAGAAGTGGCCCTCCACGGGGGAGAAGTGCAGCCAGTGCACCTCCTCCGTCTGAGGGGGGATCTGGATCTGGACACACATTGCGAGGGACAACGTTGGCGTTCGTCAAAAGGGAACACTGTTGGTGTTCATCACAAGGAACGCTTGTACTTGACATGCTGATCTGCTGCAGTTATAACTTTAGCTATAGGTGTCAGTTCTAGGATGTAACAGAGTGTTTGGCCAATAGTATTAATATACAGTGAACGTATATAGGAAACGTAGCGTCCAACCTGATCAATGACATCCTTTTTAGCAGATCGCCATAGCAGCTGACCCATCAGGTGGTAGAGGGGCTCCGTGTCACCACGGCGATACGGGCGGTAGAGCAGCTGGTCCCACCAGTACTTCACCCAGTACGGGTCCACTCCCAGGAACAGAACCAGGCCGTAGAGATCTGATCACAACAGAGCACAGCACAGCACTGTCAGTTGAAGTGCTGCAGAAACACAACGTTAGCTTCACAGGAGGGTGAGATGGAACACTACAGCTCACCCTCCAATCCTCTCTGCACAGGAGTTCCGCTCACACACCAGCGGTTGACGGAAGCGAGACGCAGAGCCATTTCCGCTGCCTGAGGTGAGACAGAGGACAAAAACCGTGGTTCAAAACACGACACGGTCTGCTATGAGAAGATACAACAACAAGTACACATGTAAACATGTTGTCCCCTACCCATTATGCATGTTACAAGCCACAAGCTCCCTGCCTCTCACTGACTCTGGGACCTCCAATCCCCCCTCCACCTCCCTACTCAATGCCTCCATCTAGTGGGCAAACAAGTCCATGTACCTGTATGGCCTTCAGTCCGATATAATTAATGTTGAAATATAGACATCTAGGGCTACTGGGGGGACTGAATGTTGACATACAGAAATATCTAGCGCTACTCAACACTTCAAACTCTGTTCTCTGCAGATGTACAAAGTACATATTTTCCCGAGTAAACTTGTCTGAGACTATAATGAGACACCAAGCATAGTTTTTTGTGAAAAAATCAAAATGTACTTGTCAATGGAAAAATGCATTGAAAAGGCGCCCCTTTTGTACTACGGGGGAGGGGGGGACACTGACACACTCTATGACTGACTTACTCACTCTCGACGTGACACCGGCCAATTTAAAGCCCCACCCCCCCTTCGGCTGTCATCGGGTGGACGACAACAGCAACAACAAAAACAACAACAACAACAACAACAACAGATCATAGCAGGCAGCGCAGCTGAAGTGAACACACGCTGGGCATCTCACCTTGGCGGTCGTGCATTCGACCATCTGAGCCTCGTCCAGACAGATGCGCCACCACTCGACAGCCACCAGGGGGCTGGGCACCGCCATGTAGCGCTTCTGGTTGCGGAAGCGGCGGCCGTCCTTGCTGTTGCTGTGGGGGATGTCCACGTAGTTGAGCTCGGAGCGCAGCACGTCGTAGGTGGTGATAACGATGTCCTGCTCGGCCAGCATGTGAGGCTGGATGAAGCCGTGTTTCTTAACGCCCTGGTAAACCTGGGACGGGATCGACAGGCGGAGGTCAACATGCCGCTGGGACACTCGCTACCGAGGCAGCTGCTGCAGAACCCCCTGTAGCACATGATCGATCACAGTAAAGGGCTAGGACGAGGAGGCCGATGATGCCGTCTCTATAAGCTGGACCAAGCGGGGTTTTACCGAGGCTTATTTCAACATCACGTTGAAGCCAGTATATTAACCATGACACTGGATATTTATCTATAAGCACATCTCATCATAGATCCCCCTAGAAGCAACATAATCGCTGCTGTCAGGTCAAAACCTTATCTCCAAAATGGCAGGTTTACAGAATGTTGAAAAGAACATCCCAATTTCTATGTTTTTGAACATAAAATCACATACGATGAGCTGTTGTTACATTTAACTGGTCCCAGGGCTGGGAGGCAGAAGTTCAGAAGCTGGGTAGTCCCAGCTTTCAATTGAGGGGGAACCCCCCCCACCAAAATGTAGTTATGAGGTTTTGACCTGACAGCAGCGAATATAGGATCTGTGTTCTCCTACCAGCACTCTGAGAGAGGAGGAGCTTATGTGCCGATTGATCTCCTCCACCCACTGGTGGCAGATGGAGCTGGGCGAGATGATGAGGGTGGCGCCGGTGGGCACGGGTGTCATGGCCACCAGGCAGTGTGGGCAGTAGAAGGGGGTGGTGTCCAGGCTCTCCTCCTTGTAGTTCACACACTCTGCGTGCTGCCACAGCTGGCAGTTCAGACACTGGACGCGGGCCTTGTAGTCCGCAAGGCCCAGCTCGCCGCAGATGCACTCGAAGCGGTAGTCCGGCGTGTTGAAGGGGGCCACGGACACCCTGGTGGGGGTCGGCGTCCCCACCTCCGGGAGAGGCGGCGCGGCATCTTCGGGGTGACCCTCCGTCGTCTCCGGCTCACCTTTGACCCGGCAGGTGTCGGGTGTTTCTCCGTCGCCTCCGACCGGTGGTGCTGTCAGATCGCTGGGTGACAGGTCCTGCAAATGATCTGTCCCCTCGCTGTCCGCTTTGGCCTTCTGCTCACGCGGCGCGCCCTCGTCCTCCAGCTCAGGGCAGCTGAGGGAAGCGCAGCTCTGGCTGTCGTGTGTGACGGAGATCTCTGGGTCTGGGGTTTCCGCCTTCTCCTTCCCCGTTCGTCTCTGGGACGTCCTCCTGGGTCGGCTGTCTTTGTTGACGGGACTCTGCTATGAGAAGAGTTTGATCTGGTAAGACGCCACACCGAACCAAGAACACAGTAGAACACTTCATCTGCTGCACTTACTGGCTTGGCTGCAGCCGTCTTCTTCTTTGTGTCCTTGTATTTCTTCCCCAGCTTGAAGGATCCAGCCAAACCTCGACCTTTGACCCGATCCACCAGCTCCTCGTCTATCAGCTTCCCCAGGGCCCTCTTGATGTGATTACGGTTCTTTAAGAGGTCGTAGTGGTAGGTGGTACGAATGTAGGCGAAGATGGCATTGACCGATGCTCCTTTACCAACTCTCATCTCTTTGATAGCAGTGAGAAGCATAACGCGCACAGCTGGACAAGGAAAAGAAGCAGCATGTAAGATGCAATGGAATTCAGTAAATTAATGAATGTTCCTTTCCTGTAATCATCAACAGTGACTTACATGGGTATGAGGGCTTCACCTTGGGTTGAACCTCCGGCTTGTAGTGAGCGACCTCCTCTCGCTCTAGTGGCGGAGGGGGGACAAAATAGTTCACTGATTTTCCCTGAAAAAGCACACAGGAGAGACCACCTGTTCAATTAAACTATGAGAGCTGCCGTGCCCATCACTGCGACGGGGCTCTCGTTAGGACGACCACGCCAAGTCCTGAACAGAGATGACCTTTTTACGGCTACTGCATAATATATTTTTACTTACCTGTAGAGTTACAATGTAATGCATTAAATGCATGTTATTCATGCACTACTCATATAAAGTGTTTACACTGTACTGTAATGTACTGTACATTGCACGTTCATAAAAATAAAAGAAAAATGTAAATGCTGCGGTATCGTGATACTACTTGGTATCGTGATACTGTGGCTGGTATAGTATCGCAGGTGACCGCCCCCCAAGTATGCTATCTCAGGGTCTCACCACAGGCAGGGTGAGCACCTCCTGCTCTAGGCCTTGACGGGTGTTGTACAGGATGAGTGCCAGGACCTCCACCGTCTTCCCCAGGCCCATCTCGTCTGCCAGGATCCCCCCGGGCCACTCCACCCCTGCCAGGGGGAACTCTCGGATCAGGCTGGGAGAGATTCGCAGAAAGATTGCCGTGAAAAATTCCATACGGAGCATGACGTTTGTTGAGCGAGAGGACATCAGCCAAACAGGGACTCACCAGCCGGTGAAGGGATTGTAAAACAGCTTCTTCCCGCACAAAGTTATCACCTCTCGCCACAGGAAATGCAGTGATTGTTCTAGAGAGAATATGAAAAAACAAAAATAGATAAATGTACTGTATATCAACATGGTCATAAACCATATCAGCCGTACAGTAAATACCTTTAGGGCTGTTGTTCTTATATTTTTCTCTTCTCAGCATCCAGTTGACGGCCTGTCTCTGGTATGGCCTGAGGACAGGTATAAGAGCCTTGTGCTGGACATCGTAGGCACCGTCCTGACTGTCTCTCTGGTGGAGGTGCCTGATGTAATCATAGAGCTCCTCCACATTGTGCCTCTCCAGATCCCCATCACATTCTTCCTCTTCATTCTCAACCACTTCTACACAGAGAACACAGTAGAGAGAGAGAGAGAGAACAGCAGACACATCAATGCGAGGAACGTCACACAGTCTGCTTGCTTCACACAGTCACACAGTCTGCTTGCTTCTGGGATGTGAAACACTTTGAGAGGGCTCACCTGGGATTATGAAGTCATAGAAATACTCCATCAGTTTCTGCAACAGTTGATTTACTTTCCGCAACCGGCCGTTCCCCTCACTGAGGAATTCTGGCTTTCCCAATCCGGCTTCCAGTAGGTATATCCCAATCTGCAACAGGGAAAGCCCAACGCAAACATTGGAAAGAAAAATGTACACAATGTAATCTGCAAGAAATAATACTATTTCACAAACAATGGCACGTGTACAATGTTATGAGGTTTAACTACGTACCTTGATGGGTTCCTCCCCCGGCTGGTGGCACAGCTGCACCACCCTCCTCTTCTGCAACCAGTCCAAGTCCTCCAGTGGTATACCATGAAGGGTACACTCCACTCTGCAGGTCCCATCAAGCGCTTTCACCTCCAGTTCTAATACTGGAGCCTTGTCACTTATGCTGAGACTAAGGCATAGCTGATCACCAACCCTGTGGAGAGCGAAAGCTCTCTGCTCCCAGTCGGGCAGAGCCGCTACAGGCCGAAGGCTGAACTCTCCTATGAGTGACTTCCAGACTCGACCCAGCTCAGACACAGGAAGTACAGAGAGGGTGAGGGAGGCCGAGGAGGCGGAGTCAGAGGATGAACACGGGAGCTCCTCTCCTGGTTCTGGGAGTGGAGCAGAGTTGGAGCAGCTGGCCTCCACATCCTCCTCTCCAGCAGGAGGTAGAAGGGAACAGGTTGGAGGCTGCTCTGCCTCCTGGAGAGGCTCATTCCTCCGATCTTCGTGCATGTTCCAGTTCAACTTCTTTTTAGCCTCCTCGTCCACCCTCACCGGAGGGGCCCGCTTTCTTCTGTTGCTCATGCTGGAAGCTAGATTACAAATGACATGGTCACTCACTGGCACTGCAACTTTTATCTTTAGTGATATCACCTTTGGCTCTACCTACGTCTGAACTTCAAGAGTCACAAAAACGAGGTTTACCGGTGAGAAGGGATATGAAACTTCTAGGATTAGAACCATGATCACAGCATTGAAGTAGCCTACAATGAATATTGAGAGTAGCTGGCAGGTGCTAAATGTAGCTTTACTATCATGCTGCAACAATATTGACAAATGGCAGAGCTTCACAATGTAACATCGCTTATAAATATTATAAATTGTAACAATGGAAGCGGATGTGCAGGTAAAACAGTTGCACGCTGCAGAAAAATAGGCTACATGCATTTGTGTTGTCTGGTAACGTTACATGATGCGGCTGACTAACACACGCTTCGTTTACTTTTATTCTCCAAGAAAGTCCTGAGTCCAGGTCACTGTGGACGATGCGAAAGAAGCTCCTATTCAGCAAAACCAAACAAGCATGGTGGATTTTGCTTTACAATCTTGAAGTTCCACCAAGAATATCATTTCTGCAGCAGGGCGCCATCTTTAAACACAGGAAGTGAGGCTTTTGCATAATAAAATGACTGAAGTTAACCACTAGATGTCAGCAGAGCCCTCTGTAAAATATCTGCACCCCGTAGAATGCCCTGCAAATCATCATGAGGTAGGCTACTGTAAGTAGACAAATGTGATTCCTATAGGTGTGGTTTTGATAGACTTGGTTGCCTAGGCTACCCCTCGAAAGCAATAGGGGCTACTACTCTGCTTGTTAAAGTTAAGCGAAATAGGCCTATAGGCTACTAGTAGATGCATGACTCAAGAGATCTCAGTCCAATGTTTAGTTTTCATAGATTGACAAAATGAAATACTACTTCAACATCCACAAGCTCAACCATGAGCATCACACAAGTGTATAAGAGGAAATTGACTTATATAGCCTAGAATTAGGTTGTCTAGAATTTTCACGTGGACCAAATTAAATGGCATTAAATGGCTTATGTCGACACCAACCAAAAGGCCTAACACACATGACTGTTGTCTGATGTGTGAAATAGTAGGCTAGGCTACGTAAGGTAGAAATATGTTACTCTTCCAATTCCAATTCCCCAAAATGAATCCATTATGTGAACAGATTGTTTGGTCTGTTTTATTGGGGCCACGCTGCAGTCTCTGTGACCCTGTTTGGGATGCAGTGATCAGGAGGCAAAGAAGGGGGGCAGTGGCACCCATGTTCACTATGGGATAGGCAGACGCTATTTTGCGCGTTAAGGTTCAACTTCGACTCCAGACGGTTTGGTCCAGGCGAAGAGAAGGCAGCTACGCAATGTTCCACGGTGCCAGATGCAGGTAAGATCAGTATGCCCACAATCTAGAATTTGATAGATTAAAGATGTTCAGGTGGCTATGCGACAAACATAGAATTTGAACTGAGGCGACTCCCTCCACTGACATTTAGCAAATGTATATTCAGGTGTATTTAAATAGGCTCTGGTGAGTTATGATACACTTATTTCCCAAACTCAAATAGTGTATTTCATTACTAAACATGATGTGCTTTCAAATACCTGATGATCTTCCTTTATGGGAAGTTTTAATCATCTTGCCGAAACGCTTTCGGCTGTTTGAGAGCTCATCATACGAAAATCAGCACGAGCGCTGTCCACGGTGCTGAAACCATCACGCGCATGCCATCGCCGCCCTTCTCGTGGTGTCAGTGTTGCAAAAGATACCTCAAGAGCTTACAGTATATAGGTCTAAACAGTGATCTCAGGCAGTTGTTTTGAATACATTATGTCAGTTTAGCAATTTATGAACTGCACACTTGTGCCTGTGCTTCAAGACAAACTGATAGATGATGTAGTAGCCTATAGAATGTTGATGTTTGTGATTTTGTAGTCTATATCATATAAATAAATATGATATTGGGCCACATTTAGTTATAGATTCAATTTAATGTATAATTACTGAGGTGGATTTAATGTAGCCTGTCTCTTCTACAGGAAGGTCATCATTGAAAGGATACTTAGTTGATGGTTACTCGATAGAAAAAAACTTGGATACAGTCGTCTGAATGGCCGAGCGGACATGATTCTGCAATCAAGACCTTGGACACAATGTGGAATATGATTTGCCTGACTGCAATCAGCGTTTTATATTTTCCGATTTTATTGTTTGAGGCGTTCGTCTCCAGTGGCAAATATGAGAGGTCCGTGGTGCCCAGGGCTGCGACCCGCATGGTTGCCAGGATGGACGGAGATGTGATAATCGGTGCCCTCTTTTCCGTCCATCACCAGCCCTCAGCGGAGAAGGTTGCAGAAAGAAAATGCGGTGAGATCCGGGAACAATATGGAATTCAAAGAGTGGAGGCGATGTTCCACACCTTGGACCGAATCAATTCTGACCCAAACCTTTTACCCAACATCACGTTGGGTTGTGAGATCAGAGACTCCTGCTGGCACTCGTCTGTGGCACTGGAGCAAAGCATTGAGTTCATAAGAGACTCTCTCATATCCATCCGTGATGACAAGGATGGCTCCAGATGGTGCATTGAAGGAGTGCCATCCAGTCAGCCACCTCCAACCAAGAAGCCTATTGCTGGGGTCATTGGACCTGGGTCAAGTTCAGTGGCCATTCAAGTTCAAAACCTACTGCAGCTTTTCAACATCCCCCAGATCGCATATTCTGCCACCAGTATCGATCTAAGTGACAAAACCTTATTTAAGTATTTCCTCAGGGTTGTACCTTCTGACACTCTCCAAGCGAGGGCCATCTTAGACATTGTCAAGCGTTACAATTGGACCTATGTGTCAGCAGTGCACACAGAGGGTAAGGGCCCTGTTGTCTTGATGAATGGAATGCAGCTACACCTAAAAAACACACGGCACTCAGGTTGTCGTCTCTCTCTTCGCTGTTATGACGGAAAAACTGCAACAAACGTTTTTCAATTTTGCATGATCCAGTTTCATATCACGGGCCTGGATCAAATAGTAAATGAAACAATTTCATCTCCCAAAGCAAAAACAACAAGCTGTTTCATGATGGCTGTCCCTTGCTGGGTGAATTTATGTTTCCAAACATCCAATCTTGTTTACTTGTTTTATCATGGCAGTATCAACATTAAAAACAGCTTTTGACTTCTGTTCCAGAGAAATGGTAATAGCTTTATGACATGAAATGCATCAGTTCCTACATAGGAATATTGGACAACTGTGCATTAAATTCTTAAAAAAACACCAGTCCTTAATCTGCTGAAGAAGTGACGGTGCTGGCAGGTAATCTTGCCAGGTGTCAAAATGCCAACAAGTAGACTATCTGTAAATTACTTCAGGAAGAAGTCATTGAGAGTACATGATGCGCCCCCAGCAAATGCCGTTATATTATGTACTCACAACAAGATGAGTTCATGTTGTTTTGGAATGGAATTCTGATTCAACAACATCCCGTGAGAGAACAATGGTTATTTGTGTTTTTCCATTCATTCATTAAATGTAACATCTCCTCCGGTTAATTTTTGTCATAATTTTTATTTTCATTTTTTCATATTGATATATGATAAATCAAGTTTTCAGGATGTTGTACTGCTATTCACAGAGCAGACATTGGGAAGTAGACATTAACATTCCTGTCCCTGGTGGTGAACTGAAATGACATTGGATTCAGAACCCCCTGACATTCATACATCAGAACACTCTGATCTCCACTATGGGACTCAATACTGGTCCAATATACTATTTGAAATCCTTTCAGTTACTTTAGTGTGTGCTTGAGTCTGTCTGGAGTGCCAGTCCTGGGAACAGCCCATTTGGTTATATTTTGCCAAACAAAAACAATCAAGCACAGATTAGTAATTGCAATGATCTCCAATGTATTTGGACCTATTACACCTCATGTTTATTTACCTCACTGATGAAGATTCTCATTGTGAGTAATATTAGCAGCACCTTAACGACACATCCCATACCTGAAAGTATGGTGTATGTGGATAGCTTGCAAAATAGTTTTAAATGTTCTTAAACTATAGTGAATTACAACAAGTTACAGGTCATGATTACCATGGCATTAAACGTGTATTCAGTTGAATTTGTGTATGAATATACAACATATTCACCCTCTTGTCAAAAAGATACAACAATTAGAGTGTTTCACATTTTTTCCCCAGGTAACTATGGAGAGAGTGGAATGGAAGCATTCAAGGAGCTGGCCTCTCAGGAGGGCCTGTGCATTGCCCATTCTGACAAGATCTACAGCAACGCTGGGGAGAGGCATTTCGATAGGCTGCTCAGGAAGCTGAGAGAGCGCCTCCCTAAGGCTCGGGTAGTCGTCTGCTTCTGCGAGGGCATGACAGTCCGAGGGTTGCTCATGGCCATGAGACGCCTCGGGGTTGCGGGAGAGTTTCTCCTCATTGGCAGGTAAGGTGGTTTGGTCTCATTGAACCATCATTATTATGACGTACTGTAATGCTATACATTAATTGGAGCTGCTGTAGCTATCTTTTTTTTAGTAACTGACTTCAAAGTGACAATAATAAGGATGATACTGCATTGATTGCCACAGCGTGGTCCAGAATAATGTTTCACCCCAGGGTACCCGAACCAGGCGTACCATGGTTTACAGTTCAGATGGAACAGAGATCGTTATCCTAGTAGGAGTGGAGTTCTCATGAAAGCAGAAGATGCTGTGAGTCTCAGTTATGAATAATGCATTGGCAGCGAGTACCCCCCCCCCCCCCCCTCCCTGTCAGACTGTAGGGAGGCATGGGGCTGATGGGGAACATCGCCTCCAGCACAAGCTAAGAAGCAATGACTACTGAGCATCAAAGCTGGTATCAGCCCCTAGGCATTCCATGACTGTAGCGTTCTAGCAAGGACCAATCTCACCTAAAGGCCTGTCATCAGTAGCGGAGAAGTACCAGGTGAAAGGGACTCCAACGTGCCCTGAATAACAGATTCAGAACAACTCATTAAATTGTTCTTTTTTAACAATATTTAACACATGCCCTCTCATTAACACCTTGTTAACACATTGTTAAAAAGAGGGCATGTAAGGTATAACTTTGATGACTCATCTTTGGGATTCTATAATACATTTCCAATGTTCCAAAAACGGCATCTCTGTGTGAAAAGCAGGACGTGCAGCTCCCTCCATGTTGAGTTTGTGCTGCCTTTGTCTGTGAAGTCCCCACGGAGGGTAAGGAGGACATTAGTTTGGTGTGGCTGTTCCTTTCTGGGTCAAGGAGACTACTGCAAAAATCATGTTTTTTTTAGAGCAATGCAGCAGGGCATAGGCCTGTGAGAGGGGCCCATCACAGGGCACAGAGAGGCCGGCCGTCCATCCTCTAGTCTGAGAGGGAGGAGAAGAAACAGGGGGCAGAACAAGGGGGATCTCATTTGTCTCAGATAAAAATGACAAAGGCTACTCTTTTATCGGAGTCTGACAGGATTGCAATGGCCTTTGATTTTGGTGAATGATGCACTATGTGTGTTTGCGAGGATGTTGCGGCAGAGCGGCTGAGGAAGGCCACGGCTGCGTGCTGTAAAAATGCTCGAGGGAGGGATGGATTTGTTCACAGAAGGGTCATCTCAGTCTCGTTTTTGCCCAGTTGAATTATGGCGAGGCTCCAACAATGCACAACGCAGGGCTCAGGGTTGTAGCGGTCAGATCTTGAACAGAACGCTCTGTATGATTAGTTCTAAGCGCTTACGTCAGTACAGCAGGTTCCTGGCACACAGTGTGTTGGAATAAGGGGAGTAGGATGCTATGAAACAGATGGCAGAATACCGGTGATGTTGTCATAGAGGAGGCGGACCATTGTAGGTACATTATTAACATATGTGAGATAAATCAAGCGGGAAATGTGTTTTGGAGTAAAACATTATGTTCATAGATTGCTCACCTTCTCCAAATCTCCATGATGTTTGGACTGCCCTCAATAACTGCTCTCAATAACACATTAATACCATGTTAGTGTAATTAGTTTTTACATACTGTATAAGTTGCTCCCAAAAATGTAGAGATTTTCTTAGATTTCTCCGAGGCCATTGTTGCAAAGGAGAACATGTTATCTTAGTCATATCCTTATAAAAGATCCTAATGATAACCCGGTGTGTGACGGCCCTCTCTCCCAGTGACGGCTGGGCAGACAGAGACGAGGTGGTGGAGGGGTACGAGCATGAGGCCGTGGGCGGCATCACCGTCAAGCTGCAGTCCAAGGAGGTCACATCCTTCGACAAGTACTTCCTCAAACTGCGCCTCAACAACAACGCCAGGAACCCCTGGTTCCCCGAGTTCTGGCAGTACCGCTTCCAGTGTCGAATCCCAGGACACCCGCAAGAGAACCTGAACTACTACAAGAACTGCTCAGGTAGATCCAATCAGATATAATCATATGATCATATCACGCCTGTCTGTCTATCTGTCTGTCTGTCCGTCTGTCTGTCTGGATGAATGGATCATTTTGTCTGTACTATCATCAGTATGATGATAGGCATGATGTTTGTGAAAGGTTGGGTCCTTGTCCATAAAATGTCCAGAAGCTCCATGAAACTGGAACCTTGCAAATGAGAGGTAGATAGATTTGACTGCTATTGGTTCAGAGTTCAAGGTGGTTTATTTGTCATGTACATGATACAGGTACCATGTACAGTGAAATGCTTGATGGTTGCTATGCATCTATTATACATACAATATATATTAATGTTTTGTTTGTTTTATTTTATTTCTAAAACATTCTCCCTGCCGACAAAAGGTGATCTAGGTAAATTGAATTCTTATACATGATATTGGCCTTCACAAAAACGATGAAATAATCAGATACATCAGCCAAAGATTTTGATCATGTGAAAAAATGCTCAATAAGCATATTTTCCACAAAAAAAAAAAGGTTTTTACTTATCACATATTCCTTTTCAGAAATATATTTACGTTTTCAAACAAAATCTATGAGGTTGTTTTAATTGTGGTTCAAATCGTGATTTACATATCCAGTTTTATAATAAAGTATGTCAAATAATGGTAAGATAAACGTAAATATAAAAGTATGCATGCAACAGTGCACAAAACAACATCCTGTTTTATTTATTTGAGTTAATTTTAGTTATTCAGTTATGTCAGACACAGGTCCTTCTGCATGAAATTATTATTCTGTTTTACATCTACCTTTTCAGTTACCTTCTAAATCTTATTTCAAATCTTATATGTTATTAATCTTAGATTTTTTCCTCAACTTTTCCTCCCTTCTCATTCATATATCTCAAACATTCAGTAGTTCCTTTTTCATACAGTAATGTCCACTCTATATTCAAAAGTACATTTGTAAGAGTGGTATGATCCTGTGTTATAATCAGAAATAGAGTGATAGTTTTGCTGTTCTGTCATCTCTACTGTCTCTTTGTGTAGAACTCCAGGATGGTGAGTGTATTCCTCTGAATGAACGAATAAAGCAATTCATTCTGGCAGTATACATAGAGGTCGACTGATATAAACATTGTCACACATTCTGATTGAAATATACTAAAGTAACTAAAGTTGCACCGAAACCGAACCACATTGATAGCATAAGTACTCTGAAATTCAAACAATTTCAGTTGACCTCTAATATATGAAGCTATTGGGATGTTTTTATGCATTGCAGTGAGAGCACCACAACCGGTTTCTGTGTGTCTACTGTGTTCTCACATGCTCTTGGTTTTGAGATTGCTGTATAAAACATAGCCCAATAACATTTAAAGCAGTAGTCGCCCACTGGCTGTTCTGCTGTACGTTGCATGTTGGCCCAGTAGTCTAAGCCACTCTGGACTCACACAGTATGTGCAAAATGCTCCGAACTTTAGATGCCCTCACAGCACGTATTTTAGTAGTAATAGATGTTCAGTGGTTTAGGTTACATTGTTTTTCTACCACTATATAATGTGTTCAAAGTTCAAAATGATTAAATATATTGTGAATCAGATGTGGCACATTAGTATTCCTCTGGATGCATGCTATTAAACTTGATCAGGAGTGAACATCTCTCAGGCACTGAAATAAGGCAGGGTGAAACCCAAGGACTATTATAAGTAGGTCACTCACCACTGGAAGATTATGTCTGAATGTAAAACACTTTGCCTGCTGCTAGCGCTCTGCATTTATTAGTAATGTGTTTGCTTTCACTGGTGTCAGTGATGTTGCCTTTTTCAATAAACCCTTCTTTACTATGAAGCCTGGCAACAAAACATCTGAATCTAAATCATTGTACCAAAGACCTTTGAATGGAGTGATCGTGTAAAATGCTGTATTGATTGTAGAGATTTTCAGTTATCTAGACACATTTACCTAGGTGCTTTTTGCTTCTACAGTGGCTTGCATTATACTGTACTGATAGGGTGTCCTTGGCCTTTAATGTTTAGAACCTAAGTGAAATTTAAAGTTATGTATCACAAATGCTTTCTCCTTTTAGATATTGAGTTGTATATTAAACAGCCTTGTCTAATTCACCTGCCCTCTACATCTGGCCAGTGAGGATACGTGTGAAGGGAGGTCTGAATGAATTAGAATAATTAGTTTAATCTCTCTCTTGATTAGGGCTGAAATCAGCATAATGTTTATATATTTGAGGGCTGAATTAAGAATGCAGAAATAGATGGTCGGTCCTTGGTAACAAGCATTCCTTTGAAGCTGTATTCTAATGCTGCCTGTCCTTTGATACACTCTCCCACAGAAGTGAAGAACTGTGTCCTATTGCCCGTAGCTTAAGAATCATAATAATGTGTCTTTGGACACCCTATCATTCCTTTTTTTAATATTCAGCCTATATCATGCTACAAACAGGCATTTGATAAACTCAGTGCCATTTTCCTCCAATTGAACAATGATAATCTTGCATAGAGCATATTTGCATTGAATGATGCTTGCGTAGTGCTTGCAGCACTGAAAAGGCTAAAACAGCACCCTCACTCACAGATTACACCTAAATACCATAGATACCTTATCTTGATATCATGTTTTTTATGTATCGGCAGGTTACGAAAATCTGGAGGATAACTATGTTCAAGACAGCAAGATGGGTTTTGTCATTAATGCCATCTATGCCATGGCCCATGGCTTGCACGATATGCACAGCCACCTCTGCCCTGGGCACGTGGGCCTCTGTGACGCCATGGACCCTATCGACGGCAGCCAGCTGCTGGACTTCCTGCTCAAGACCTCCTTCACTGGGGTGTCTGGAGAAGACGTGTGGTTTGACGAAAACGGAGACACACCCGGAAGGTACATTAAACCCTCTGTTGTAACGTTGATTACTGTATGTTTGAATAGGCTCAAATGTACTTTGCTCAAAACTCCCAGGAATATAATTTCTAATTCAGTGCAAGTATTCTAATTAGAGATGATCATATAATAAATTGTGAGTTTATAGATCAAATATCCCAGAACTTTGCCTGTCCATAGCCCTGGTAACTAGAATTTGACTTCTCTCTAATCAGGTATGAGATCATGAACCTGCAGTATGTGGAGCCTGGCATGTATGACTACATCAACGTGGGCTCCTGGCACGAGGACCAGCTCAGCATCGACGACTACATGCTCCAGATGAACCGCAGTGAGATGGTCCGCTCCGTCTGCAGCGAGCCCTGCTCCAAGGGACAGATCAAGGTGAGCCCTGCTCCAAGGGACAGATCAAGGTGAGCCCTGCTCCAAGGGACAGATCAAGGTGAGCCCTGCTCCAAGGGACAGATCAAGGTGAGCCCTGCTCCAAGGGACAGATCAAGGTGAGCCCTGCTCCAAGGGACAGATCAAGGTGAGGGCTGAAAAGCACAAGTGCAGTGTGTCATTAATCACCAGTCTACAAGCCAGACTGTCATGGTCCGACAGACTGTTTACGTTCATGCTATTCATTCTATTTCTATGCCCTGTGCACCATGATCTGTTTGTTTTATATCACATGATAACTGTTTGATGTTTTTCTGGTACAGGTGATCAGGAAGGGGGAGGTGAGCTGCTGCTGGATCTGCACTGCCTGCAAGGACAACGAGATCGTTCAGGATGAGTTCACCTGCAAGGCCTGTGACCTGGGCTGGTGGCCCGATGATGAGCTGAAAGGTACGGTTCACTACCATTCATACACACATGCTGTAGTACATGGATAATATCAGATAATAGAGACGGATGTCGTATGACCCGGTCACCTGATCAATCATTCATGTTGGCAGACGAGGCACCATTCCCCTAAGGGACTTGAGGAAATGAGTGTGAGGGTTAGTATATACTGTACAGTATACGCATTTTATTTCACAATTTCTGTGAAGCACATTATGATGTCTCTGTGAAATGTGCTATATACTAATTAAAGTTTGATTTGATTTGAGGACCTCCTCAAAGCGCTCCGCCCCCACCCCCCCCACCCCTCCACTTGCACTCCATGCAGTTTATTGTCATGAATGTACAGCATCATCTCACAAACCTGTGGTGTCCTATTTTCAAAGGTTTCCCATGACACCTGGGCACCATTCATCATCTTTACCACTTATCGGACAGCCCTACTTCACTTTCTTCTTCTCTGTCCTACTTTCAAAGACATGCTCCTCTGTTCAAAGACAAAACAATTTCTTAAAAAGAGATTTCCTAGGCTACAGTCATGCTTTCATCCTTCGTTTCATTAGAAAGCTGAGACATCAAAAGAAACTATCACAAACTATCACAAAAAAGAACATTTCATATAGGTAAAATGTGAAAATCATATTGAATCCATTGACCTACTGTACTAATGACTAGTGTTAAGGACTAGTGTTAATAAATAGTGTTAGACTAATGGCTAAAAGGCAAAGTGCAGCGAGGTCATTTTCAGAATGTCCTCAGTGTGTGGACAGTGAGGTGATGGTAAATGCTTGGACCAGTTTTGTAGCTGCAGTGATTTACTTTGTCCTGCTGCAGTGGCCTCCCTCTCCCCTGGCTGTGCTCTGTATCCCTCTCTGTTCCTCCCTGACTAGAGAGGCAGTTTATTTATAGATGAGCTGAAAACCTACTTTAATACTTGGTGTGTTTTTCCCCCTGCCTGGAATCGGCCACACGTTTCCAATGCCAAGTTTATGGAAGGCAAATACTATATGCATGTTTAATTCTCACCAAATGGTGCAGATTCTACATCACACAGAACCAAAGAAATATTGAAAGGTCCCCTATTATGTGCTTTTGCAGATACGTTTGGGTCTCTGGTGGGCCTACACAAACAAACTGTGAAATAAGATGACCAAGACAGTTTTTTGTGGGCAGCCAAGTTCTGAAAACATGATTCAACAAGCTATTCAGATTTGCCTCCCTTTCTGATGTCAGAAGGGTACTCATTAGAATCTGTTTCAGTCCTGTTCCATCCAGAACAGGACTGAAACAAAGGTGTATAGATGCATGCTAGAATGCCTAATCGGAGTATAGAAGAAATATTCAAAGACATGTATTGGGTATCCCAGAGACCTATATTTACTTGTTGAAAAGGAGCATCATAGGGGACCTTTAAAATGAGGCTGGCTTTTGGTGTTTACAATGGACGTTTATACAATGGTGTTTAAAATGGGAGAATCATTGTTCTACTTCTTCCTGCCAAAACACACCATAATAAAAAGTTGCTCTTACACCCAATAGCCCAATTCAATGCAGCTATTGTTCCTTGTTTTGAGCGAAACAGAGAGTACACTCTGAACTACATAGAAGTACAATACATTATGAAAGCACTTAACTCTTACAGGAGATGTCTGGTGTCTGTCTCCCGCAGGTTGTGTGCCTATCCCGTTGCGGTATCTGGAATGGGGCAGTCCAGAGGCCATTGTCCAAGTTGTGTTCGCATGCGTGGGCATCATGATCACCTCCTTCGTCACCTTCATCTTTGTGCTGTACCGTGACACGCCAGTGGTCAAGTCCTCCAGCCGGGAGCTCTGCTACATCATCCTGACCGGCATCTTCCTGGGTTACATCTGCCCCTTCACCCTCATCGCCCACCCCACTGTCGCCTCCTGCTATCTCCAGCGCCTCCTGGTGGGCCTATCGGCGGCTATGTGCTACTCGGCCCTCGTCACCAAAACCAACCGCATCGCCCGCATCCTGGCCGGCAGCAAGAAGAAGATCTGCACCCGGAAGCCCCGGTTCATGAGCGCCTGGGCCCAGGTGGTCATCGCCTCCATCCTGATCAGCGTCCAGCTCACCCTGGAGGTCACCTTGATCATCCTGGAGCCCCCGGAGCCTGTCAAGTCCTACCCCAGCATCAGGGAGGTCTTCCTGATATGCAACACCAGCAACGTGGGCGTCGTGGCTCCGCTGGGCTATAACGGCCTGCTCATCATGAGCTGCACCTACTACGCCTTCAAGACCCGAAACGTGCCCGCCAACTTCAACGAGGCCAAGTACATCGCCTTCACCATGTACACCACCTGCATCATCTGGCTGGCCTTCGTGCCCATCTACTTCGGCTCTAACTACAAGATCATCACCACCTCCTTCTCCGTCAGCCTCAGTGTGACCGTAGCCTTGGGCTGCATGTTCACGCCCAAGATGTACATCATCCTCGCCAAGCCCGAGCGTAACGTCCGCAGCGCGTTCACCACCTCGGACGTCGTGCGCATGCACGTGGGCGACGGCAAGATCGCCTGCCGCAGCAACAGCCTGCTCGACATGTTCAAACGGAAGAAGAACGCCGGGAACGCCAAGTAAGTTTGTGTAATTCGAGTCTGGGTCCTGCACCCTTGGCAGCCCTGGGATGCTGGTTTGGTCTTGCCTTACAGTAATTCACCCTCAAAGGGCTCTCTCAAACTGTTGCAAGGTATGCCAGAGAATAGATTTGTGTTTAATTAAAAGCCATTTTAACATTTGATCTGTTGCTAGGATACAAGTAAAACCAGCATCCTCAAGTGTGCTAAAGGATGGCACTCGGGACCACAGATAAACCATAGCAATTTAAATCATCTTCATGTTTATTGTTATTTAAATCTAAAGATTACACTTTATAATGTCAACTTTAACAATAGATATATATATATATATATATTTATATATATTTATATACTTTTTACATGAACCAGAAATGCTGTTGTTGTCTCCACTTTTCTGAGTTCCTGTGAAATAACAGCCATCTTTATTCTGTTCATAGTTCTAATGGAAAGTCTGTGTCATGGTCTGAACCAGGTTCAAGACATCCTCCAAAAGGGGATCACATGTGGCACAGACTGTCAGTCCATGTGAAGAAACAGGAAGCATGTTCCAATCAGATGGCTGTCATCAAACCCTTAACTAATACCTACCATAACACCAACCTGGACTTCTCAGACCTCAGCACCAAGACTTTGTACAATGTGACTGAGGAAGACGAGTGCGACCCAATCAGATACACCCCTCCCAGCCCCCCCATGATGATGGCCCACGGGCAGATGCCCGTTGGAGGCCCCATGAAGGAGGCGGAGGAGGAGGAAATCAATGCGTTATATACCCCTGAGCACCTGCAGCAAAATAGGTGCTCCCCAAAGATGCTCCCCCAACACGTCATAGTGGACCACCTCCAGGAGGAAGTAGTGGGCAAATTTAGCGATGTCACTGAGCTTGATGATATGATTAGTCTTCCTGAGCCAATGAGAGGAGGCCGGCCTGTGTACCTCCAGCCCCACCTCATCCAGCAGCATCAGGTCTTTCCCCTGGAGATCAACCCCTTTGATGAAGAGCCCACCTCCCCTTTGGAGGAGGAGGACATGGATATGGAGATGGATATGGAGATGGAGATGGAGAGCGAGCAGTTTGGTCTCCTCCACGGATACATGTACAACAATGCCCAGATTCACGATGAGGAGGAGCTGGTTCAGATCAAATTGGCAATGGAGAATTCCATGGCTTTGATGCCACCGTCCCCCTTCCGAGATTCAGTGGGTTCAGGGAGCCCCTATCCCAATTCACCTGTCTCTGAGTCGATATTGTGCACCCCTCCAAGTGTGAATTATGCATCTGTCATTCTGAGAGACTATAAACAAAGCTCCTCAACTCTGTGAAGGTGCTCTATAATGTAAATATTGTGAATTACATTTTGTAACTTATGACTTGTCTGTGCTCATTTGATAACAGGTAAGAAATGAAAATCATGTTCTGAGTTAGCTAGTGACTCTGAAACATGTTCATGTTTACAGAGGTAGAGTGAGCACAGGAGATATTTTGAAAAGCTATTACAGTTGTTGTATAGTGTGTTAGAGAATATGCCCATTGCAAGGTACAGTAGTGTAACAATTTTCCCAAGAGATTACTTTGAACTTGAAAATTTAGTGCATATTAGTAAGAGATTTAGATTTTCTGTATATACTGACATCACATGAATAGCAGAAATATAGGATAGAATAGTGTATATAATCGATACTATTTGTACAGCAATTCTTTGTTGATGTTCTCATCCAGGCAAATCCCAGTCACTAAAAACCTATTTGTTTATTTATGAAGCCAACTTGTGAGCAATGTTTTGTGAAAAATACATTATGTATGCTCTGTTTAAGCTTTGCAGTAAGTGATATAATTGTGTTATTTATGAGATGAATGTGTTGTGTAACTCAAAAGACGTTTGGCTTCCAGCTTTCAATGACTAGCAACACTTCCTAGGAATATTCCCTTTATAATGATTCTAAGCACATTCAAAATGCTTTTGAGCTATACATCACACATTATAATGCATGAGATAGTCATCATCACTCATGACTACAGTTACAGTTACAGTATAGAGCACCATTACTGTATTATGCAGAGTGCTATACAATTCTGCAGAGAATTGTGAGGGATCATTGTGACTATAACGCTAATCTTTCTGTGGATGATTATGAATGATTATGCATGTATATGTCACTCATTTTAATGCATTATGTATAGCTCATTAGGCATTCCTAATACATTATCAAGTGTGAGGAAGTGTTAACAGATACAGTATTCTATTCAGGTTGCCTACTCTGAAAAAGCAAATATATCGCCTATTCACATGAATCAGAATTGATACCTGATTGAATTACTACATTATTATCATCATCATGAATTACTACTGTATCAAGAATGTTTCAAATTCCCTATGAGGAAATATTCAAGTGCCACATACCTGCCAATAAGACAGTTCATTCTTTACATACAGTTTGTGTGTAATTTCTATGGTCTTGAAGTATTAGATTGCGAATTTGTATGGTACCTTTTGTAAACAATGCTCTACAGCATTACAGTAATATAGCCTAGTTATCACCACAATTACAAACATTTTGTGAATGGAGTGTGTATCTTACTTTGCACAGATATTCAGACTTTACTACATGCATAAAGTTAGGCTACATTATCTATAAACGTGTTGCTTCTATAGTGCCTTTTGGGGCGATGTACAGTACAGTATGATAACTTTTACTAAATAAAGATGATAATATAGTGTGTGATAACGATGGCTGTTAACATTATTACAGTTATTATAAGTGATAGCTACCCTCTATGGGCTAGTACTGCACAGTGTTGAGTAGTGTTTACTGTTTTAAACATGATGCACCCTATAAAAGAGCAGAATGTCATTGTTTACCCACACTGAGATTTGTGTTGAGTAAATTAAATATTTTTTATGCTTTTGTGTACTGTCATATTTCAGCTGGGCACATAGGACGATTCCTGTTCTGCATAAATTTGGCCTACTGTACTGAGTCTTTATGCATCAACTTTCATAACAAATTGGCTTTGTAATTATTACTGAGAATGTAGTCAAGTTGGGTTTGGATAATTGGATAGTGTTGTTTTCTGACACTGGTTTCAATTTCCTTCAGTGAACTGCTCCAGGAAGAACTCCTACACAGTCTAGACATTCTGTTGTAGCGTGGTAGATATCGATATGGAAAGAGATGTTTTCAAAGTTTTAGTAATTGAGGTAACATTGAGGCATTGAGGCTGGATCTCAAGTTGCAGTGACAAGGAAAACTTGTTTTTAGTCAGTTTCTAGCCTAGGGAAAGTCTTAGGAAGTCTAACTGGACTGCCTCCAAAACACTGTGCTCCCATTGCTATTTCCCACTGCATTTTCACTGATCTCACTTCAGATTGGCCAGTGCCATGGAAACCCACCCACTGATTTTATTTTTGAAAACTATGTTGCCTTCTTCTTTTTATGTTTGCCTCTGAATTATCAGTTTATTAACGACCTCTCTTTTCAATCTGATTTTAGAATGCAGCTCAAGTTCCATTCATTTCTCCTCCCTCCTCAAGGTCAAGGTTCAGGAGCACGTCCAGAGTGTCCTACAAAGAGGCGATGGGGGCATTTATTGTCTTCGACATAACAAGAGAGGTTACATTAGAAGCAGTTAAAGATTGGAAGCGGCACCTATATAACAAGGTTAGTCTTGCCAGTGGAGGCCCCATTCCTGCTGTCCTCCTAGCCAATAAGTGTGACCAGACAGAGACAGAAATGGTGAAGAACCCCTTTGTGGACAAGCTCTGTAAAGAGGAAGGCTTTCTGGGCTGGTTTGAAACTTTAGCTAAGGTGTCTGTACAGTTTCCGCCTAAATTAGCATGCCCAAAGATAAGAGCCCACAGTTTCACAATTATAGTAGGTCTATATGCATGATCTTGATAACAATAGGAAGATAACATCTGTGAGATTATGGCTCAGGTATCAGCAGTGATGTGGTAATTCACTCCATACTTTTGCCTTACAGAACACAGTGGCAAGAGAAGTTATAAATATGGTGATGAGAATTAATGGAAATATGTTCTCACCCATATAATATTTTTGTCCAAAATTCAGGACAATATAAATATTGATGAGGCAGGTGTCTTCCTTGTGGAACACGTCCTGCTGAAGGGCCAAGCCCTGTCCAGGAACCACAGGCGCAGGATCAAAGTGAGCCAGCAGGCTGAGGCAGCACAGAGCCAATCACCATGCTGTTAGCACCAGGGACACCAGCTTTCTGAAGGCAGAGAGCCAGACAACAGAGACTGCTACAGTAGATGGAGATCAGAAGTTAACCCTGACAAAGGCTTATGAGTCAAAGACGGCCATGTAAATTTGGTGTCTGAAGGCCATTCATTTAACATAAAAAGATAAATCTGTATAAATATAATATTAATTCCCTCAACTCTTACCCTTCTTTTGACCCAGAAATATTTGTGTTGGGCTCTAAAGTGCCAAATTGTCCTTCAGTGTAACTGTAAGGGTTAAATTTCAAATGACCAAAGTATAAACGAACAGCCATGGCATAATTATGTTAGTGTTTGCAACAATATATAGAAAAATGGAAACCATACTATCTAAAAAATATTTTACAACTTTAATAACTTTTGTCAGGACTTTTGCTTCATCAATATTTCTCAGTGGGACTCCCCACTGGGCATTTGACCTGGATGGACATGTTTTTGCCGGACGTGCACGCTTTGGTGAGCTGGTAATCATGTGGTAGAGTAATACCCTCTATGAATGTGATGAGGTGAGTAAATCTCTGAAATATTTGATGATTTCACCTTTTCAGCCTCATAACCTTTGGAACAAAAACACATGTCCTACAGTACAACACAAAAATCATATGAAAAGTATGGATCATCTTTATAGATCAAGGTCATTACTTTATATAAGTGGCAAAGGAACTGCCTGTTAAATATGTGTATGAAATCCCTCCTTCAATCACAGTTTTGTACAGCACAATAAAAGTTTCATGCCACGTCACCTGCATGCTGAATGACAGTAGCTTTGTTATCCTGTGTTCTCACTAGTTTACAACAAATCTTGCAATTCATATTTGTATGAATATTAAATATCATTTTAAACTGGTATTTCAAGGCACCTTATATTTATACTGTACATGTATTTGTCTAATAAGGAAGGCTGTACAGCACAGACAAAAAGGGAAGAAACAGAAGAAAAGCAAGGTATTGTTTTCACTTGAATGCAACATGGCCATTTAGAACTCTGTCCACAACACATAGCGGCGTTGCTACCACAGTAACATTAGAAGACATTACTTACAGCATGTAGCTAGCTATTACCAAGCTAACGCCTAGACTAGAATATTGACCCTCAGTCTCACACTGGGAGCAAACACTTGATTCCTCCACTCCAGAAAAAGTCAAAAGGGGTAGGATACTACAATAATAAATTGCTTTTATATTTGACAACAATTGCCCCCAAGAGTAGTTGACTGCTACTGCCTTCTGCATGGCAACAGAACTCTTCTCTCTGAGCTCATACATTATTATAATATGACATAACTCATCGTATGATGCGCAGTTGTTCAGAAGGGGTCCTGTAACATGCTGGCATACAGTGTAATGCTGAGTGATATCAGCCTTTGTTTTACATACAGTACAGTACATGTTCTGTATCATTGCACCCATCATACTAGAGTGTTCCCTCAACAGTGTGTGGACTGTGTGGGCTCTGTAGAGAGACATTTCCCCTGTTGATCCACTGATAAAGTCAGCAGGCTAATAAACAGATCAGCGTGACACCCAGCCTGCTGGGAGAGAGCTTAGAATGAGACAGATGACCTACTAACACTTTCACATACAGCATGCAAAGCTGTGAACTGTGTAAATGAGAATCCATCTTGTCTTAGAAGTGTTACTTACAGTACCTCTTATGCAACTTTTGGATATGATAATATCTGTCAACAGTTACAGTAATGGGGATCTGAAACAAGGCTATTCTGATGTGAATGTAGTGACTGTAGCAAGAATTGAAATTGCAGATAATGAAAATATCACCATGACCCATTTTAGGGAAAATATCAGCATCAAGAAATTCAGTATCTTAAATTGTAACTTATTACACCCCCAGGGGTCTGAGCTATATTCATTTCAATTACAACCTATTCTCTAGAAACTAATAAATGGTAAATGGTAAATGGACTGCACTTATACTGTATAGCGCTTTTCCACCTTAGCGGCACTCAAAGCGCTTTACAATGGCCTCTCATTCACCCACCACTTCACACACTATTCACACACCAATGGCGGTAGCTGCCATGCAAGGTGCTAACCTGCTCATTGGGAGCAATTTGGGGTTAGGTGACTTGCTCAAGGACACTTCGACATGTGGACAGTCGGAGCTGGGATTCGAACCACTGACCCTTCGATAATTGAACAACCACTTCAACAACCCACTCTACCAACTGAGCTACAGCCGCCCCATGTTATAACAACATGTATAATCCCTTAATTAACGACTAAATTATTAAAGCCACGATAAGCTATCATGGCTGGCTTAGGTGCATATCATGTCTGTCTTAGGTGCATGAGTATTGTCGGTGGTAGATGAAGATTATTGTTTGGATTAACGTATATATCATCACTGTGAATGTTTCTATTAATCAGACAGGAACTGGGTATGAATCATTGTGGTCACAAAATAGATAGGAAACTGTTGTTTCTTAAAAGTGAGTGTTGATTCGAAGTGTTGATTCTCACTTCGTGATTTATTCCTCCTATTGCAAGTTGAGACTTTTAGTGCTACAGTGATTTTGAAATAAAAAATGGTCAAATTTATTGTATCTTGAAACAATTAAATGCTTCTAGGGTCCATGCTTTAACTAGAGTGGATGTGTCAGCCTGTCATTGCTGCTAATATTTGTGGTTTTTTATTCATACACAATTTGAGATTTGGTGATAGTGAAACCTTGACCCTTATATTTGCTGACATGCTGTATATTACTGGGAGGTTATTTTTATACCCCCATCTGTTCATTTCTGTCCTGTAGTTTTACTTTGCAGTGTCCTTACTGTGCGTCTGGGGATCTGTTCTATATTGGTGGTTGCTGTGCCAACATCCAGTAGCACTTGTCCGACATTTAGGCTCCTGTCCTGGTGTGTCAAGAACATGATTATGAGCAGACAGACAATAATTCTCACCTTGAACATCGAGAATGCCATAGTTCTTTTGATTGCCTGTTTAATGTTTATCTATGTGATCAGGCGGGATGCAACATAGTGTAGCTACATACTGTCCTGTACAGGTAGTTGACCTCATGTGGTAGCTGTGCCGGAGGGAAAGTGACTGAGAAGTAACAGCTTCTAAATACGGAGATATGTCCTAGATATGCAAGACCTAGATTCTGGAGTCAAGCAGGGATGTTGGCCTAAATAAATCTCACTCTGGACAAACATAAAACGGCTTGTTTAATCACATTAATTATTTCATTAAGGATGAGACACTGTCAATTTTACAGCCTTGTTTCAAATCCTCGTGTCAAGTGCATTCTGTCACAAGAAGAATCTACCACATATTTAGTACAAGTATAATCACTCATCCATTGCTATGCATTATGTTCACAAGGGCAACATGATATTAGATTGCTGGTTCATAATATATTCTATATTTTACCTAGAATGTTCTATATTCTACCTTGTGTATCTTTCTATGTAGCTAAACTCATTTTGAACTGATGCATTTAGGTTAAAGATAAGAGCAAAAACCCTTCTGGCTAAACTTCAATAAAATAAACATTTAGATAATGCTTATTTAACCCATAATCTCTTCATGCCACTCCCCTCAGGCAGGAGGCTGCGGTCCATTAGGACCATGTCTGCACACCACAGAGGCAGCTTCTTCCCCATGGCCATCAGCCTCTTCAACAAGGCTTGTGTCCCCCTTTGACTCCTGACACTTCACATGACCTGAATGCTCTAAACAGGAGGCACCGCACTCACATATCATGCTGTATACACACATATACTGTACACATGCACACACTTGCACATGACCTGATTGTATGTATAAGACACACCGCACTCACACATCACGCCACACACACATACACACTCACTTACACATTACACACTGCACTGTATATACACTGACTGCACTACGTTTGTATCTTGTTCTTTTCTCTTAGCTTATCCCTTTTTCGCACTAGCATTTTGTACTCGCCCTTTGTACTGTCCTGTCTTTGTACTCTTGTCTTGTCTCGTCCCTGCACCCTGTCCAATTTTGTCTCAATGTTATGCACCACATCCGAAAGCAAATTCCTAGTATGTTGAAAAATGACAATGGCAATAAACAAATTCTGATTCTGAGAAAAAAGAGATCATAAGACATTTCATGATTTCCCTCAGCCATGTTCTGTGATGAGGCCATGGTCTGCAAGAGGGGCTATACAGCACTTGGTGGTCAGTCTCAGGATCATTATTCATTCATAAAGCAGCTTGTCGAAGCAGATGGCTCTGGAGGAGAGAGGAAGGGGCTGATGTTGGTGTCTGAGGACTGATGGTCTTCGAAGGCCAGCCATGAGCAATGAGGAAGGAGAGAGAAGCATCAACTGACACAGAGTTGTCACTATAAATATGCCACTGCCATACAACCACATGCACCATCTCGAACTGAACTGCTCTATATATTCATTAAGTATTATCTAATTAATATGTGATATGATATGATACTGATATGTATTTTGCCCGTGAGAGAAATTGTAGGGTTGTTGTAATTGTTGGTCAATGGTGCCATCTTAATGTATGAACAGATGGGCATGAGTGACACCTAGTGGGGGATACGGGGACCGTAAAATATGTGCGCACTATGATTGTATTGGGATTTGTTATGTGTGAGGCCCTGTGTTAGCGGGGTTGGCAAGGGTGCGCATGGGTGCGGGCAGTGGCAGCAGTGATGGTGGTGCTTAATACTGCTTCATAAATAGCAAATATCAAGCCTTTGAAATTAAAGTATTCTTGATTAAATACAATTCAAACACTTCACTTCTCAATCCTATGCTGTGCTGTTCCACTCTATGCTGCTTCACTCTCTAGCTACTGCTGGGTTTGGTGACTCAATCCTATCAAAACACTGTATAGTTTATCAAACTCAGCCTATGATAGATTAAGTCATGATCATTACCTAAAGCTAATTTAACTAGGCTAGTTAAAATAACTTCTACATTCCTCAAGCATCTGTAAGTTTTCTAATTTTAACTTCACCCTGTCTCATTTCTGTTTAAGCTTTAAATAATAGGCTACATAAGATAATGTAACTTAAGAAATGAAAGGAAATAATTAATGTATGCATTGCCTGAGTAGGAGCAAAACAGAATAATTCAGCTTGCTAAATAAAACATACCTAGGTAATGTAGGCCTACGTGGTTGATATGATCTCTTATCACACTAAAACGCCAGGAAACGCATATCACACCACCATTAAAGAGCATATCAAACAGGTGATTTAGAATTTGACCTAGGTATATTTTTCTTGGCTAGTATAGTCTAGAATGTTGTGAGTTTAAAATACAGCTGTCCAGCCATCCAACCAATGCCAACAATTAACAACATACATTTCCATCCCCGTTTGTGTTCCATGTCTGGTGAGCATCCCCTGCTTGTAAAATAATATTTTTTGTGTGATGAATACAAAAAGATAGCCTACTTTTATTTCAATCTCTAATTATAATCTCAATCTGCGCTGCTGTGATAACAGTAGTATAACCTATTACTACTGTTCACCTTATTATTAATTTATGTAGTCCAGGGGTTCCCAAACTTTTTTTTTTAAGCTTGTGAGCTACTTTTAAAATGACCAGCTCAAGAAGATCTACCGCTCCTCCCCCCTGCCCCCCACCGGCCGGCCCTCACCTCACGCCCCCAGAAGCCCTGCCCTTCTGTCACTTGTCAGTTAAAATTGGATAGGTCTTAATTGACGTTAATTCAGCATATCTTATCTTAAAAAGAATCCCATGTCTGAAACCCCATAAAAAATAACAACTGAAATAACATACTGTACGGCTACTGTTTCAAAATCAAAGAATACTTTATTAATTAAACTACCAATTACTTCACTCTGAAAGTGGTAACTTTGTTGTATATAGGCTCTGCCTTGCACAATCTTAACAGGTAACAATCAGCTAGTTGTCAGAACAGTGTCTTTAGCCTACTTAAATGACTCAATCACACAGCACAAGACTGCACTTTGATGACTTGCACTGAATGGATTAGCCAGGGTTGCATAATCCTGACTTTTTCGAGTTTCTGATTGATTTTGCTAGGCTACTATCAGCCCTCTAGTTTACCATGGTACAACATAGATTGTATAAAACGAGCTGTAGCTGCTACACATACAAGCCTGATGAAATCAGCCCACACACCATTAAATACTCAGCTAAACTGTTGTACAACACTGTCACACTTGTAATTTACAGAGTACCAGGAGGAAAAAGTTACTAATTTGAAGTCTTTTTTCAGTAGGCCTAATCCAAACTCCATATCCAATTCTTATTTAGATTTTTGATTATTGGCTCATTACCTATTTTGATCCACGCAGACAGACAAAATACCATTGGCCTGGTCATCACTGGAGAAAAGATTTATTGTGTCTCTTATGTATCAGATTCCTGTTATATTTTATGAATGCTTTGCGCTTGGAGTTATGTGAAAACGGAATAAGTGCATGCAGTTTGCGTTTCTCTGAGAGCATGGACATTTTCTCCAGCTGTAGCCTATAGCTTTTAATTGAACAGCAAAGTGTTCTCCACGGTGAACATCCGGGTGTTCATGCGCTAACAGCGCACACTCAAGCGCACAAACCTTGCTGCAGTTCATTGCGTTTCCGTGTTTAGCCACTAGCTCGGTTTGCCTATCAGGGGAGCTCACGGAAACGATAGAGTCCGACTGAATAACGTCAATACTAGAATGTCGGTGGATAAAAATTGATATCGTGGAAGAGTTCGTCAATGTTTATTTGTGAAAAAGGGTGTCTCATTGTATTATGATATGGGGAGTGCAGTGACAACACCATCCGGAACATGTGAGATTAACAGAGCAAGATATTAGCCGTGTGTCTTTACCGAGCACCCCCTATCAATTTATAGTGGTGTCTCCGCTAATCCATTATATCTGTTTCATACTCGTCTGTATTGTGGGAAAATGAAGAAGTTCAATATCAGAAAGGTCTTGGACGGCTTGACGGCTTCCTCCTCCGCATCTCACCCATCGGGAAACAGGGAAAACGATGCTATTCCAGAGACTCTACAATCAGAGCATTTTCAGCTGTGCAAGGTGGGCATCTAGATAGTTAGCTAGCTAGCGATGCTAGTGTTGACACTGTATAAGAGCATGACAGCGCGTGATCTAATGTCTTTAGCAAGCTAAATGAATAGCGCGAGCTATTTGTTTTGAGTGGCTATATAACAGTAATGGTAGAAATGTCGTTGCTAACGGTGAAATGGCAACGGTGCTTAGCTACCTATTGCTGTTAGGATATCCAGTTAATCGACTGGCTAACGTAAACTAGCTAGTAGCTGTCAAATCCTCAACAGCGCTGTCATCTGGCAGGCTCCCCCATGCGTTTCTTAGCCTTAGCCAAAGCTTCTGCCCCTGAGCTACATACACTAATGCTATTTGCTGTCTGGAGCCTGTTAACGAGTGAACCAGTTAAACATGCAAACTAAGCGTATAGCTAGCTAACGTTAGTTAAGATAGTTGCAGTCTAACATTACATCAAATCAATGTTATCTGTTGAAGATGGGCCCACTCGTCTAGTTTATGACAGTATGTAATGTGCCTTACCCTGTCCCCAATTAACAAGCAGGCTAATAATCGCTTGATTCCAGTTTGGTAAAGTAGCTAAATAACTTGGCTTACTGTCAGACAAAATCCCAGTGTCCATATAACCTGAATAACCTGAAAAATGGCTAACGTTACAGTGAATTTGATTTAGGCGTTAGTTTACTGCAGTTCCAGCTCACCAGTATCACCTTCAAATTTACTGTCATGATGTCAATGTAGGCCTATAATTACCGTATGATCTCTTACAGACTGTGCGACATGGCTTCCCTCATCAACCCAGCTCAATGGCTTTTGACCCTGTGCAGAAGATACTGGCCATTGGAACACAGAGAGGAGCTTTGAGGCTGTATCTTTTTCATATGGAAATTTGTAAACAAATTATTTTGAATTGAACATTAATCTCTTCCAAATGACAAACCACATGTCTCACAACCATGACAGTCACACCAGTCATGTGTAGATGGGCTTGTGTCAGTTCTTGTAAATGTGAAACCTCATATGGAAGCAGTGGGTTGTGTGGTTAAAGAGGACAAATATGTCTTGAATCTTATTTGAAATATTTCGATTGAAACCCTATTATTTTGCTCAAGGCGAGCTTAATCAAGTACTGCAGAATTGTTTGAAAGGGCTTCTTCAAATACTATTTCGCTGTGGCCTGATGGAGGTTAGTGGCATGTGTTTCTCAGCAGCAGTCTTATTCCAGGGGGAGCCCCGGTTGTTTAATGACATCTCAACAGTGGCATGAACAGCTCTGCTGCCATATGCTGAGGAGCCCACCTCATCAACTGTGCTGCCCAGTTTGTGCCAGGATGCCATCTCCTAGCCTATGTGCTGGAAACATGGCCGGTCCTACCGTGCACGGCTGTTGAACTGTGTGAAATGCACACGTCAAGCTGCTAAGGGACCTGCTGCCGGGCCTGTGGGCAAACCCAGTCAGTTTTAGATTTGTGTTGTGTTGGCGTAAATTTTCTTTATTGCTTTATGCACATAATAGCTTTGCTGAAGGCTGATAGATTCCTAAACCACGACAAGGCCACTTAATTTCCTAAAAACAATGTTTTATTTACACCCTGCTCAAGGATGTTTTTGTATTTTTATTTTGCACATATCAGACCCAGCCCATGCCAAATAGACAGTTGTCTCACACAGAGCCATCTGCTCCATGAATTATCTAGGCCCATCTATGGGTGGTACCCTATCTGTCGCTAGTCCTTAGAGCTTTGTGTTGATAGGTCACCTCCCCAAGAACACACATCCCTACCACATCGTCCTAATGTGCATGGTGGAGTTGATGGGATTACTGTCGTTCAGGCAATTGGTCCATTTATCAAAAGACAGACTGTATTGATCCTGCTCATTGCCCCCGGAGTTTGGAAATGCTGCCACAGCTCAGTAGACATAAACTCAATGAGATGTCTACAAGCCATAAATGTCTACTTTTACAAGATCTGTCTTTACTACAGTGTTTTAATCGGTGTCTTATCGAGGACATTTCCCCCCTTATCTAATCCACATATCGGTTTCCTGAAAACGGGTGGCCGTGTATTTTTTGGGGGGAAGCAAAGCAAAATCAATAGCCCTACAGCATGTCGAAAATATTTCTTAGCAATTATTGATTCACACCACTCAGCTGATAGCGGTTCTGGTTTCAGAAGGTCGACCTTTGGTATGCAGACCTACAACTTGGGCTGAAGAACAGAGTGAATTTTTATTTGTTTGTTTGTCACAGTGTTCCTTGTGCTCCACCACACTGTGATGTGAAGACATCAGTCTGAATATATGATTAAGAGAAGTTCCTTTCTAGATTATCATCTGTGATGAAGCGTGTCTGTTGCGAGCCTTGTCTGCATGCTAAATGAGGAAGTGTTTATTGCTGTACAGCTGCTCTTCTGAACAGGCTGAAGGTGCATGGCCTTGTCAGGAGAAGCCATCATGGGGGCGAGTACAGTATGTGCATGTGACTCTGCTTCCTGCAACGGGACATTCCAAATACGTGTTTTTTAGCTTGACTCATTCGAGTTCTTGAGACGGGCAGTTTATTGTCAAGAACCTTTTTTCTTCACTTCACAGTATTTTATATATCAGTTGCAGTCCACTATAAATGTAATGCATGAGGAGTGGGTAGTCTAGGGGCTGTTGTAGGTAACGGTTGTATTCAGTAGTCTAGGGGCTGTTGTAGGTAAAGGTTGAATTCAGTTTCCTTGATCTAAAAACTGGGGTTTATTCTGGCGTTTGATTTATACTTATTTGTGAGAGAGTAAAGTATGATAAGACACCGTGGGACACAATGTCCAATATAGAAAACATCTTTCTCAGGATTGCATCCAGAGCTGAAGGGGACCAGGAGTTATAGGCTGCACAGAGAGCAGACCAGGGGTGGGAGTAGTCCGAGCTGCCTGGCTTAAACCTGGCTAGTCCGGGGTTTGACTCTATGGCCCAGTCCCAATGTCCCCCCTAAACCCTCAAGCCCTGAGCCCTCACAGACTTATTGACGTCACCTGGTAAAGTGGTTGAGTGTGAGAGTCTGCAAGGGCTCGAAATTGCATAAATAGGAATGGGACAGCACTTGCGACAGATCACGGGACGTAACGTGTGTTTTTCAGCGATTTCACGTCACGACGCTATGAACTGTGGGTAATTCCCTTGGGCTAAGTCTGCAGAAATGCAGACTTACGGGAAGGGGCCATAAAGGGCTCAAAATGGCTGCCGGAGAGCCCTCACGCACTTGCCGAGTTGACATTGGGACACCCCTAAGCCCTCGCGGACTTCGCGGGAGCGCGCTCTTAAGTCTGCGAGTCTGCAAGGGTGGACATTGGGACTGGGCCACTGTCTACGTCCTGCCTCCCATAGAAGTGATGTCCACTTTTGGAGCCACTGTAAATACTATGGCAGTCTGCTGTAACCCCACCTTAGTTTGTTCAAGGCATTTAGGGATTCTTTGATCACACCTTTGCTAATCCTGTTCAGACATATCTTATTTCAGGGTGTCTGGTCTAATCTGAATCTGTAGCAAACAGTTGAATGCCTGTGCATCTGGCCATGTTGGTGCTCTTTTCTTTTTCACATGACGTGATAATTAATGGCAGGCTGTGTAAACCAGCCAGAGTTCCTGTGTTTCCACTACTTTTCTTTTTGATTCTCTGCTGTTTCAAGTATTGTCCATTAATGTTGTCTTTGTCAAAACCTGACCATTCTTATCATCTTATTGTTGTCAGTATTTACATTTTCATTCATTAAGTAATAGTTATCACAATTGAGGCACTTTTATCTTGTTTGGTACAAACTTCACCACATAGGGATATTTCTCGCAAAATGGTTCACTTACAGTATCAGATATGCTCCATATCCTCTCATCTTGAGTGTAGGGAGCACTTTCATATACTTCCTGGATGCTGTGCATCTACGCATTCATACTTCCTACTTATTTCCTCATTCTGTTGTCAGTCACCAAGCTTTCTTTAGAATTAGAATTAGCAGGTTCTATGGAATAGCTCTTTCTTCTTTTTCTATCTCACACTTTCATTAAAACTTAAAAGATTAATTGTGTCTTCTCAACACATCTGAGGCTCCTACCACTTTCCACTAGTCAACATATTTGATAAGTAGGTAAGGAGAGAGGAATTGTGAAAAAGCTTTTGTGATTCACCCCTGGTCTCCCTCCCACTTTTTCCTCTCCTGTATGTTCAAGGCTTCATTCGTGTATCGAATGTCAAATGACAAAAGGATTGCTTTTCAGATAGAAGACAAGGCATACCAGTCTAACCACTGATGTCAGCCCCTCAACTGACCTTATCTGACACCAGGAAAATATTTTCTCTTCCTTTGCCCCAGGTCATATGGGAAATGCTTGTACCTGAAAACATCAACACTAGTAGTGTAGTCAAGGGTATACGGAGTATACCCACTTCTTTATCCACAGTATACCCACTTCTTTATCCACCACTGATTTAAAAACTGAACAATTTTACAATATTTGCATCTATAGTATGCCACTTCTTCAGTCACCACTACACTACTGCTCAACGCTTAAATTGTTCGAGTTGTGTGCAATGGTTGTGGGGTAGATTCATGCAATGCACTGTAAGCGGTTGGCCTTACAGTTATAGTCTGACAGTTTCAGCAAACCAAGTCTTTGAAACAGATCCTGTGATCTGGACCCCAGACGGTCAAACAGGGAGAACTGAGACCAGCTATTCCCATGCTGGCTGGTGCATGGGAACCTGGATAAATAAGTCTGTCAGGGCCCTCTGGTTTTATATATAACTTGGAATGTTATTTTTGTTTTATCCTCGTGCCAACTCTCACGAATGCCGTCTGTATGAATAGGACTGATTGTCTACTGTTGTTTTGAAAATACTAAAACTTCCGTGTGCCTTTTTTGATATTGGGTGGACTGGATAATGATATTTTGTCATTGCTTAATGCTTTTTTTCTGAAGCGAGTGACATAGTTTATACTGAAAGACCATGTGTATCCATATTTCTGCGTTTGCGTGATGTATTGTCGAAGGTTATATCTTCCCTTGACTAATCTGAACTTCAGCTTCGGACGTGCGGGTGTGGAGTGTTACTGCCAGCATGAAAGTGGCGCGGCGGTCATTCAGCTCCAGTTCCTGGTCAATGAGGTGAGTCGTCAGCTCAGCACAGCCCCTGGACACTTCACCCAGAGCTCACATACTATCTGCCCTTTCAGACCAACCATCATGCCTTCCAGTCAGAGTGTAGTGGTGCATACTCAGTGTTTATAGACCATGTGTCTCAAACAGCTGTTTAACATGGGCTTTTAGTGAACACATTGATTAAACAGTAATGCAAGCTTTGTGATCCAAAGGGTCCCTGTAATGGCCTTTCATCTGAGCAGTCCGGCAGCTCTCCCTCACTCAGCGCTACCCCTTACTGTCAGGCTGTGTCTGCACAGAGAGTTTGCTGGGCCTTTATGCTGCTAATAACCTTGTTACTTTTTTATTTTATTTTTTTGCCCTTTTCCCAGGGGGCGCTAGTGAGCGCCTTAACTGATGACAGCATCCACCTGTGGAACCTGAGGCAAAAGCAACCAGCTATTCTTCACACTCTCAAATTCAACAGAGAGAGGTAATTGGTTTGAAAGTATTAAACACTTTATTTGTTGGTAATTTGTGTTTTAATCATGTGTTGTATGGCACATGTTTATGTGTTGTATGTTATGTGTGTATGTTGTGTGTTTTTAGTAGTAGTATTGGTAGTCGGTACTTTATTGATCCGGGGGGGGGGTAACACAATCCATACTAGATACAAAATTGCAATACTGTACCTACAAAATACACTGATATCCAAATGTACAAGAAGTTTTAGATGCCAGGAAGACTAGCTGTTGCTATGGCTTCTGTAAGAAGAGATGTATGTAAGAAGAGATGTACAATATGTACATTTGAATGAATATTCTCCAGGTTGGGAGAAGTCCAGCAGGTTTAGAACACTGCCACTCTACTGCTATCTAAGGCCGCATTTACACTGCCTGGTTGAAGTGACCCAATTCCGTTTTTTTGCTCATATGTGGCACGTATCCGATATGTATTACGCACGTGTAAGCAGGAAAAAATCACATAGAATCAGATATTCTCAGATCCGTTTCAGGCCTCAATCATATGTGGAAATAAATCAGATATGAATCAGACATCAGCTAATGCGACTGTCGTCTAAGCGGACAGAACGGATATTCCCTGTCATTGCGATTCGCACGTCATTGAAACCTGACGTGTTCTGAGTTAGCAATGAAAAGTGGCTTGCTTATTAATCTACTTTCATCAAATCTATCTGTTGGAAAACATTTTTTTTTTATCCAGGCATCTTAGTTTTAACAGTATAATTGTGACTCAACATGTTTTGTTTGCTAGTAGGTGGTATTCATTCTGTTCACACCAACACGATGGGCAGCCAGGCGAAATAGCTCCAGGGGACCTGGTCCCAGGCGAGTTGAAAGCTGTCCACCCAGAGACGGGATCTCTCATTGCGGCATGAAGTTCGCGGCTAACCCGCTGAGCTCGGGGGGCTCACAGGCTAGTGCGGAGATCTATTACCAGTAGGCTAATTATAGTGGAAGTTTATCATTTCATCTTTATGCCTACACAACATCAACTCATTTCCATGTATGTGAATAAAGTTAATTCCAGTTATTTACAAAATATCCCGTCTCTGTCCAGCAAAGAGCCGGCCGGTTGTTAGGTAACCAAGGTAATGAAACCCTCGTGTACACATGCGGGTTGTTTCAAATGTTAAACAAGTATGTACGTGTAAGCACAGGTATCTGATATGGGTCACTTTAAAAAGTACATGTAAGCAGGCGGTCAAAAAAATTGGATATGGGCAAAAAATCTGATCTAGGCATCAAGACCTGCAGTGTAAATGCGGCCTAATAGGCCTTGCTGTTTCGCTGAAGTCACTTAGCAGTCAGAGAAAGTGAGTGAAAGTCAATGCTTATTCCTGTTGACAGGATGATCACCAAACAATTGTTTTTTGCTACATGAAATAAAATAACTTCCTGACTAAAGTCTCCTCATTTCCTGCAGGATCACATTCTGTCACCTGCCTTTCCAGAGTAAATGGCTTTACATCGGCACTGAAAGAGGAAACATCCACATAGTCAACGTCGAGTCCTTTACACTCTCAGGCTATGTCATCATGTGGAACAAGGCCATTGAACTGTGAGTGATTCAGCCTTTTCATACCCCATTTCAGATAAATCTTCGCTAATTAATTTTATCATAACACTTCCATTGGCCATTTGTCATCAACTAGAATGTTTTTTTATTATTATTTTCAAACAGTCAATACAAACATGGCACATATTTTTCCCATCCCACTCCCCACCCGAAACCTGTGTCAGTGTTGCATTTATGGCAATTGGGCTATTGTACATACTGTATAAATAAATAAATAAAAAGTAGGCGATAAGAAATACAGGTAAGTATTAGGGATGCAACAGTACAGTTAGCCCTCGGTTCAACACGTATCTCTGTAACGTTAGCCCTCGGTTCAATACGTACCTTAGTTTTTGGGTCACGGTTTCAGTCCGTTTTCGGTATGTTTTTTGTGTAAGGAGAGAAAAAAAGCTACCATTTCCAAAAGTCTTTCTTTCTCTTGCTTATTACTGTACTTATGGAACTTTTCCATTCAGACACATTCCAAAATACGCCAGTTGTATTGCATAATATATAAAAAAAATATATAAATAAAGATAGGCCTATAAAAAACACATCCAAATGCTTATAGGTGCTCAGTTCGATTTTTTTCGGGCACTAGATGGGGCACTGGTGCAGCATATCAGATATAAACAAGTGGGCGTTTTTACTCCATACGGTGCCGTTCAGGGGGTGGCGCCGGGCCGGCTTCGCTCATAATAAAACTAAATTCTTCATTTGCTCCACAGGCACTACACCGTTGGCAATATTTTCTGTACAGATAGTTATGACTCCCCTGGACCTATTTATTGCATAATTAGATTTTTTTTTACAAAAAGTACAGTAAATCGAACAGAGCACCTTTATAAATAAATTAATAAATAAATAAACGCTTTCAAATATAAAAAGTGCCTCAGCCTGGACTACTGGTATAATCGTTGATTTGTAAAACATGCATCAACTCATCGCAATGAAGATGGCCACACTGCTCCCAGTCAAAACTAACAGTAGGCCTTTTCTATTTAGGTTATATACTGTAAATGTTGTCTTCCACTTTTTATCTATCCAACCCCATTTCTAACTTGCAATAAGGTTAAGATATTCGTCTAAGAAGCATTTTCGCTATTCCTAATTATCAGACAGAGACATCTCTCTCTCCTGCTCCATCTTCCTATCTCACACACGCACACGCTCGGAAAGCCTGCTCCGAGTGAAGGACGGCAACAAAGACTGAAAATTTGCAATTCACCAATGTGTGTTGAACAGTGAATGGCGTACCGTATGGTACAGTATAGTACAGAGAACCGTGGCATCTCTAGTAAGTATAGGCATACAAAAAAACAAGTTAAGACATGTAATAGTCAAGTCTCACCACAGCAGGCACCATCATGCCAAATACTGTTCGGTTGCCAAAATGTGTCCGGGTTATGTAATCGCACTCTCGTTGCTATACTATTCCTTTCTAGCATTCCTAACATTCCTGAGTAGCATTCGCACCTTTGCTTTAGCTCAGATTTGCCATGGATTACTGGGCTAGTTTAAAAATGTGAAGGTTGCATTCATAGTAGCTAAATCTGACCAAAAATGAGAGAGAAAAATGACCTTGTCCTACTTGGGGACCAAATCACCAGCGGCTGTCACGTTTAATTTATCTTACCCCACATAGACAAGTAAAGTGAGGACCGCCTGCCTACATCACTTGCCATTTTTTCAAATATTGGATCAGAATTTACCCTAACTGGGTCATTCAATTGTGGGGGGAAGAGAATACCAAGATACCGTATACCCTCTTTAGGCAATTGGAAGTGACCAGGTTTAAAGTGATAGGCTGGGCAGTATGTCTACAGGGAGAGAGCTTCTAATTTAGTCCAGTTGAATCCCAAAAATTTGGAATTAATGCTCCTAAGTAAACAAGGCACTGATCTTTGGGGGGTCAAATACAAACAATAAAATGTCATTGGCATGTAACATCAATTTATGTACTGAGATACCCCAGGGAAGTCTTTGTCCTGTCTTATAGCTGCAGCCAGAGTCTCCAGAGCCAGACCAAAAAGTAGAGGGGAGACTGTTGATCCTTGCCAGGTTCCTCACCCAAGAGTAAACTAAGATGAGATAAAGATGTTTCCAAACCCAAAAGCTTCTAATATTTTGAATCAATCACCCCATTCCACTCAGTCAAATGCCTTTTCGGCATCAAGTGAAATGGGGTTTGTGTCAGCAACTGACCAAATTATATTGATAAAGCGCCTATTGTCAGATGAACCACGACCACAAATAAATCCGACCTGATCAGTATATTAAGGACGTAATTATTCTGTCGAACCTATTCGCCAGGATCTTGGAAAGTATCTTAACATCCACTGGGATCTGAGAGATTGGATAAAAGCAATCACAAGGATCTTTGTCTTTTTTGACAATTAGAGTGATCAAGGCTTGTGATAAAGTGGGGGGTAATTCACCATATCCAATGCTTCTAATACATATTAAGCAGAAGTGGAGCCAATTCAGCAGTATAGCTTATTACCTTTTTAAAAATTCTGCAGACAAACCATTTGGTCCAGGTGCTTTATCAGTGGGTAAGGCCGCTATTACTTGAGTAATCTCCTCTAGTGTAATAGTTAGTGGCAAGATTCTGTGTTTGTTCGTCTGCCAGTCTAGGTAGACCTAATGGCTCTAAGGGCGTATTCAAACATGAAGCGCGCATTTAGCGCAGTTTAGTCCCTGGGGCAAAATGCAAAAAATGATACATTGTTTCATTTAGATTTGTTGCGGTTATGTTCAGATTTTTACCAACCGAGCCAAATTTGAAAACAACGGCATGCAGTGCTGACGGCATGCAGTCGCTCATTGATTGGATGGAAATTCTGAAAGGGGGGTCATTCCAGAGATTCCAGGGAACAGAGCGCGAGCTGATGGTGTTAGCCAGACAGAAAATATGGAAAACTTTCGGAAGGTGTGTTGTGTTATTACTGTTGATTTGGTGCTATCACAGAATCACCACTGACCAACAGACCCCTCGAAGCCACTCTGCTTCAGCCATTCGCTGAATATATTGAATACTTCTGAATTTTTGTGGGTTCTTTTAAGCATATCATTGATTTCCTCGTCTGCCCAAAGATCCAGGAGGCATTGTGTTTCCTCATTACCCCATGTCAAACCCCTGTTTACCTTTTTCGGAGCCATCGTGGCTAATAAATTTGCTGATTAATCAAAAAAGGCGCAATACATCCTGCGGTTTCTCTGTGCCAGACCCGGGCTAGGCGTGGTCGCCTTCAGACACGAACAACCCGATTCAGAACTCGTTTGGAATCGGGCTGAGCCCAACTTTTCAGAGCGGGCTCGACCCGTATGATTTGGCGCGTGCTAGGACTCGCTTGGTGTGTTCAGACATGTCCACATGGACCGGGACAAGGGGGAAACTGATTCCAATCTGGATTAATCCCAGAAAAAGCCTGTTTGAATACACCCTAAGAATTCCCCTGTTCCCCTCCTTCACTTACAGTTTGAGACATACTGAATAACAGCCTGTAAAAACTGCCTTAAGGGCTTCCCAAGCCACTCCTGCCGATGGTGCCAGGTACAGTAAGTTGGTCTCCACATAGACGTTAATTTTAGTTCTTACAGCATCCCTAAAATCAGACTCCTGTAGAAGAGATGAGTTAAATTCCATTTATGTGAGCGTATTGTATCTCTATGGGGAATTAACTCAAAACAGACCCAAGCATGATCTGATACAATAATACAGTTTGTACTACCAATGGAGCAAGAAATGAGTGATTTTAATATCATTAAAAAGTAAATCCTAGAAAATGTTGTATGCATAGAGGATTAACAAATATAATCTCTCCCTGATGGGTTTTTGCAGATGGCAAGTATCCACATTACAAGATCTAGCGCTTTGTGCATTCTCTCTACTGTGGGACTGGCCATTAGGGTACCAGTCCCAAATTGAAATCCCCTCCCAGGATAATGATGAGCTCCCATCGCCTGTATCTTACCCTCAAGACTCACGGAAAAGGCATCATCCGCATGGGGTGCAGAAATAGATAATCATTCTTCCTGTCCTGTCATTGAGCGATTTGAGACACTTAAATTGCAACAGTTTATTCACCAGAGTTATGACACCCCTACTGTTACTAGTGCCTGTGCTATGGAACACATGACCAACCCAGTCCTCGCAAAGTTTATCCGATTCCTCTAGAGACAGTTGAGTTTCTTGGAGAAACACTACGGCATATTTCTTAGCCCTGAGACTAGACATTAACTATCTTTATCTTTATTGGGTGACCCAGCCCATTCACATTCCATGTGGTGAAACACACTTTGCTTGAGCTATAAGATACAATGACCTGCTGTGTGAATTTGAGTTATGCAAGCCCTGGGTGTTAAAAACCTGACACCGTATCCTGACACTGACCATAGCCCACCCTAGAGCAATAGAATAGAAAAGGTTCGTCTGATCTTGAACACTGTTCACAATATTCCCCACCATCCCTTCAACAAAAACCTGATGGTCCATTACTGTACTGTAGATTGGAGGTTAGTCCCAGCTGTTTCATGACATCGCTGGTTAGCGACATCCATACTATTACCATTATTTCAACACAAACCAGTATAGGTAGCAATAGCAAATCAGTAGGTGTAACGTTTTAAACTGAGTAACTTTAATTATTACTTAAAGTCCAGGTTAACCCAGTTCAATTTTTTGTTATGAGCTTCACACACCACAGGAAAACATGTCATTAACCACCCAGCCAAATCTGAGTGATTAAAAATGTCGCTAAGTATATAAAATAAGGCTTCAAAATCGGTTAAAAATCAGCAGCATTCTCTGGTCTGAGACTGTGGGGGCGTGTCTGCTGAAGGCACCGAAGCCACACCCAATTGCGTGGGGAGGGGGTGAGGAGGGAAGAACCTGTCAATAGTACCGTTCTCTGGTCTGCATAGTCACACTGGCACGCCGTCTCTTTTGTGGTAGGAAGGCACAGCTTTGTGAAAACAGGAGAGGAGTTGAAATTACACTTGTCTAATGAATCAAACGCACAGATGCTTCCTCCTAACCTACCTCCTGACAAACACAGGTAAAACTGTAGCTACTCTATACCAACGCGCCAGTGTTACTGCCCTTAGATGCAAAATACAAAAACAGGCAACGAGGAATGTATGAGTCTGTCCCTATTTTCTCCCTGCCACCTCCGGACCCATTCCTATCCCTAACAGGCGATCCTGTCGTCCCTTGGGATCAATGGAAAAAGTTGTTTAAAATGTACCTTTTAGTCACTGACTTGAACAGCGCTGATAGCGCGAAGAAGCGTACTACCGGAGTTGATAATCGGGACAGACTCATCCACTCTCGTTGGCAATGTTATGTGTGAGAATATTCTCACACATAACATTGCCAACGAGAGTGGATGAGTCTGTCCCGACGAGCACTCGGCTTCTCATATCCAACAGAACTGGAATGTTCAGCCAGTAGCCGCCGAGCACCGCTTCACTGGGAGAGGGTGCGTCTTTCTCCAGCTGCAGCTGGTCTACCTAACCATCCCCCTCGCTCCCACCTCCCGGTCTCCCGCTGGAGAAATATACTGTAACCATTACCGGTGAACCCATACGCACATCAGGTGCCACAAATATGGCAGGCAGTTTCTGTATAGTTAACGCTTATAGTCATAATATATCATCCGTAACGTTATTTGGTGGGTGGTCGCCTGGTCGGTGCTGCTAGCTATGTTAGCTAGGTTATATACACACTCCCATCTGCAACAAACTACATAGCTAATGTTAGCTATAATTCCTCCTAAGATTACATAATTCATCATAGCTGACATTACCACATACATGTCAAGACATATTTTGTATATTAATAGCAGTGTATTTTCCTATTGCTTACGTTACCTAGCTAACGTTATAACGTTAATAAGCTATAAGCACACAAGGCAGCGGTGTCGGCACCAAAGGTTGATGCGACAGGAGGAGAATGGAGGCCGGGGAGGGAGATGGTTGGCTCCGCCGAATTCACCAGGACCAGTCGTGAGTCCGTGAAACCCAAAAGCCTCATATTATAATTGCAGAAGCTTTCGGGAGTGAAATGTTTGCTGCAGAGGCGGGCGCTAGCGGTGACAGACTCTGTAACACCATGGCTCTTCAAAAATGCTAACCATTTGCTTCTCACTCCCATACTCGGGAGTGAAAGAAGCAGACCTTATCATCCCATTCCTGCTGGCATCCAGGAAGGATGCATTTTCGTTTAGTTTTATGCATAGGCATTGCTAACTAAGAAAAACTAGCTAATTCTAGACTGTTGGTTAAAACTAGCTAATTCTAGACTCAAGATTGAGCAGGAAAACCGGAGATTCAAATCCGTTCTAGCTTTATATAGTGTTAGGGCGGGGATATGCTAAGAACACCGCTCTACGTCATCCGGTACCCGTTTTAAGCCCGCCCAGAAAATCCGGAAATCAAAACTGGTTAAAAACACAAAACTGGTCTAGCTTCACAATTCAGTACTACACATGGTTCATCCCATTTTTACATGTTATCAGCAATGCATCACTAACACATAGAATGTGTTTTCAAGCAAATCTCTGATTTTGGTTAACTGGGACTTTAAATTTTTTCATTATTAGAGATGGGCTACATACCAATTATCGTATTATGTCGCCCCAATGCAGCTTCACTCTTCTCCCTTGCAGCACGCAGCACAAATTCCCTGTCCCCTGATCTGAGAAATTTCACCAGTAGGTCTGGCTCTTTCCCCTGGGTCGGGTCATGGCCCAAGAGCTCTGTGTGATAAAACAAAGGACATGGAGAATTGCCGGCACAACAACCATCGGCACTCTTTACCCGCAGGACACCCTGAAGGTTGTGGTGCCGACTGCGATTTTCCACTTGCTCCATTTTATCCTGCCACAGATCTACCTCTGCTCTGGTAGCTGGTGGATTAGCTTGCAGCTCCTCGTCTGCTGCTATGAGAAATCTCACATCTGCAATTCCTGTGATCAGAGGCGAGAGCTTGGCCTTCATAGAAGCTTTGTTACTGTGTACCTGTATTTCTTCGAGCCCCCCCATGTTATTAGAGATATCCTTCAGCGCTGTATATTAGCAATATCCTGGGCCACATTGGGCTCCAGGGTCAGCATGGTGGAGAGAGCTCTCGCCATCTTGATTTTGACTCATTCCAGGCGCTTGTGATTGTAAATGTCTCTTTATACTATATCACCACATGCAGTTTTTTTAATTGTTTTATTGTTTTTACATTTTTTTGACGTTTTGTGCCACTTTAAGAACGTGGGAGTAGACCGTTTCAGCAGCAAGTAAAAGGGTAATTGTGACTAAGTGATGCGGAGCTCGCCACTAACCAGGCATCCTCTCCTTCGTGTCACGTGACTCCCTCAACTAGACATTGTTGACAACTAAACCAGGAAGTGTTGAAAAGGACTGTGCATTCATTGTTTCTTTGTGATGCAATATGCGTCCTCTGTATATGCGTCCTCTGTATCTTGCCAGTTGTCAAGTTTGTTGAATCATGCTTGCCAACCGGTCATCAAGTTTGTCTGATCATCAGGTTTGTCTGACCGTTAGGTTTGTCTAATCATGCAGACCAGAAGAAGGGGATGGTAATTGTTCCCCTGTGCAGTGGAATGTGGCACTGTATGTTCCATCCAACTCACATACAGTAGGCACACACACACACACACACACACACACAATATATATATATTTATACAGACAATGTATGCAGGTACATACTGCATATATATCTTATTCTATTCTATGCTGCACAGTTACTGTACATATAGATGTACAGTATATAGTCCCAGTGGGGTATCCCCCTGGGGGATCAATAAAGTTTAGCTATCTATCTCTATCTCTCTCTCTCTCTGTCTATATAGATCGCGGCCTGCTTGTCAGTTTCTGCATATTGTGTGATCGTGATCCGATCATATGACACTGTACTTCCCTGGTCCTACCCTGGTCCCTTGTCTCTGTTGCCACGGCGATGCTGTCCCATCTTATTGCCCAATGCTGACACACTCTGTCTCTCCCTCTCTTCCCCTCTCTCTTTTTCTTCCTCTCTCTCTCTCTTTCTCTCTGTCTAACCCCCCAGGTCCACTAAGACACACCCTGGGCCCGTGGTCCACATCAGTGATAACCCCATGGACGAGGGGAAGGTATTGTGAAGGAATCCGACAACAACATTTACTATCCTACCTCAGGCTCTGTAACATTGTGTTATTGGTGTTGTCTTTCTGAACCCCCCGTTCCCCCCTATTTTCTAACACCGAACAGCTCCTGATTGGGTTCGAGTGCGGGATCGTGGTGTTGTGGGATCTGAAGAGCAAAAGGGCCGACTACCGCTACAATTACGATGAGGTTAGGTGGGGTTTACAGTGTTAGCTGATGAGGAGGGATAGGATGAGTACACACGCGCTGTTTGTTCGATCTATATACAGTAGGAGATCACACCCAGCACACACAGCATAGGGCGCTAGCTATCTCTATCGGTAGTCTTTATGCACAGTGTCGTTCATGGTTTCTCTGTGTGCTGTTGCAGGCCATCCACTCGGTAGCCTGGCACCACGAGGGGAAACAGTTTGTCTGCAGCCACTCAGATGGCACTCTGACCACGTGGAACATACGGGCCCCTGCCAAGGCTGCGCAGACCATCACGCCTCACGGTAGGGGATCTGTCGAGCAAACGCACACACACACACACACACACACCCCCGCATAATGTCATGTTGCTCTGGGGTGCAAAAATAGTAATAAAAAAGCACAGCATATGGGCAGCATGCCAATGTTTGTGTTCTACTGTATGAGCGTGTCCATTGCGCATTTCTCTAACCCCTCCCAGGTAAGCAGCCCAAAGACGGGAAGAAGCCCGAACCCTGCAAACCCATCCTGAAAGTAGAGTACAAAACCACAAGGGCGGGGTAAGTGTTTTTGACGGCGCACACACAACCAGAGTCCCGTATCCTGCGGGCTCACCTCACTGTTGGCATCATGTCGTTACCCCCCGTCCCCGTCCATGGCCGGGTCAGGGTAACCGTGCGATCTGTCTTTGTTCAGGGACCCGTTCATGGTGCTGTCCGGAGGCTTGTCCTACGACACGGTTGGCAGGAGAGCCTGTCTGACCGTCATGCACGGGAAGAGCACCGCCGTCCTGGAGATGGACTACCCCATCGTGGACTTCCTGACGCTGTGTGAAACGCCCTATCCTAACGGCAAGTCAAGAGAGAGTGTGGCGCTGACTCTCGGGTGTCGTGCACCCAGCCCTTACAGGATTTCAAAGCAGCACTGCCGGTTTTTCAACGGCTATATTTGTGCTGTCATTTTAAAGTTCTGTCTTTGTCTACAGATTTCCAGGAGCCTTACGCTGTGGTGGTCCTGCTGGAGAAGGATCTGGTTGTGATCGACCTTGGCCAAATAGGGTGAATATATGACTTTCAGTTATTTTTTTACGATGTGGTTTAAACTAAAATCTAAGATCGGGGGCCAATCACAGAATTTCCATTATATTGACAGGTACCCAATCTTTGAGAATCCATACCCTCTGTCCATCCACGAGTCTCCAGTGACCTGCTGCGAATATTTTGCTGACTGCCCCGCCGAACTCATACCTGCACTTTACTCCATGGGCTCCAGGCAAAAGAGACAAGGTTACAGTAAGAAGGTACTGGAGCCCCGCCCTACTCTATGTTTCAATGTTATGATCGCTAACTGCACTGTATGTACTATGTATGTAGTATGCACAAGTGCTATGCCCCCCCGGGGATTAAATAAAGTTCTAGTAGTAGTAGTAGTAGTACTCCTGGAATGTTTTTTTGTGTAATGAAACAAAAAGTCGCCATTTCTTGGAACGCGTGATCTGACCAAAAGCTCAGTTTTTAACGGTTTGTCTTATTCACAGGAGTGGCCTGTTAGTGGAGGCAACTGGGGCCAAGGCACGCAGAGCTACCCAGAGATCATAGTTACAGGGTGAGTGGACGTCACAGACAGATCTCAAGTACGCACACACATGATGCAAATTCACCCAATGAAAGGTGTTTACATCTCCACAAAGGCAAAGCGGGTTGACCTTAATCTCCTTAACCAAATTGACTTTCCTTTTCCTGTCTTTCCCTTCCAATGAATAGACATGCCGACGGGTCCATCAAATTTTGGGATGCTTCTGCTCGTGAGTATGCTTCTCTTTTCCTTCTCAGTATTAGTCATGTCATGGATAGTCCAGATATACAGTAAATAGAGAAAGAAAAAGAAAGAAAAGAGTTGCTTGTTCCTCGTGTGCTTCTGTTCTTAGCTCTTGTCAGTATAGCACAAGACTATCTCAGGAATGTAAGTTCGAGCCCCGCGTTTGGCAGCTAACCATTTCACGGTACGGTGTCATCTACATATTACAAATGAATGATATTATTATTATTGTTACAATTCTCACCTAGTAATGCTTCAAGTACTGTACAAGCTGAAGACTGCCAAGGTGTTTGAGAAGGCCCGTGGAAAGGAGGAGAAGCCAGGCCCAGAGATAGTGGAGGAGGACCCGTTTGCCATCCAGACCCTGTCCTGGTGCCCTGAGAGCAGGATGCTGTGCATAGCCGGAGTCTCTGCTCACGTCATTATCTATAGGTTCAGCAAACAGGAAGTCACCACTGAAGTTGTGGAGGTAACAGTCAGCCTAGGATCTAAGAATGTTTTTGTGATATGGTGTAGCTGTGTGTCTGTCGGCAGTGTTTTCGTTTGTTTACAGGTGTCCCTGGCGGTTTTTTTCCCTTTTGCCTGAGTGACATCTGGGGTGTTTCTACAGTATGTCGGTGCGGTTTTTCCTCAGTTCCTCGAGGTGCGACTGCAGTACGAGCCCAACGATATGGAGTATCCTGAGCCCGGGGGAGAGCACCTGTCCCTCTGCTCCAGCCCTCAGGACCCCGAGGTCCCCTCACAGCCCCCCACAGGCAGCAGCTCGTCCGACGGCCCCAGGGACAACGTGCCGTGCCTCCGGTATGGACCCAACCCTGTGCTGTTCTTTCAATATTGCCTTATTTGGTTAGCGATTGTATTGATTTTTATACACTGTGGCGCACTGAAAGGCCTAGAGCAGAGTATGCTCTCGTTTTTATATAGTATAGAGGCTGAGCTGTAGTATGAACCATGGTGGTGCACATGTGTTCTCACCTTGGTGTGTGTGTGTGTCTGTGTGTGTCTGTGTGTGTCGTGTGTGTCTGTGTCTGTCTGTGTCTGTCTGTGTGCGTGTGTGCGTGTGTGCGTGCGTGCGTGCGTGCGTGTGTACGCGCCACAGAGTCCGGAGCTCGCCCCTGAAGCAGTCTCCAGGGTACCAGGTGGAGCTGGTGATCCAGCTGCTGTGGGTCAGTGGGGAGCCCCCCCAGCAGATCACCAGCCTGGCCATCAACTCCTCCTACGGCCTGTAAGTCTCACCGCCATCACCACCGCAACCCGCGTACTCTCCATACTCGTGACATCAGTAGCAGCCATTCTGACTCCTAGTACCCTAGGAATTTGGCGTTTGTCCTTTCTGTGCACAACTGTAGGTCGATCTTGATTAGAATAAACCCACACGCTGAGGAATCCTGACATTCTTGTCCCCGTTTTGTCATTGCAGAGTGGTGTTTGGCAATTGCAACGGCCTGGCTGTGGTGGACTACCTCCAGAAGACTCTGCTGTTGAACATGTGCACGTTGGAGCTGTACAGTCCCACAGACCCCTACCAGAGGCAGGCCTGGTCCCCCCGCAAACCACGCCAGCTCTCTGGTCAGCCACTTTCTGGACTTACCCTCGCTTTCGCCAGGCTGATATTCACCCAGCTTGTGAATGTGGCCGTTGTGGTACTTTTTATGTGGATTTTAGATTGAGATTGTTACCTACTCTATTGTCTACCTAATGTCAGTTAGCTCCAGGGAAGCAGCAGGCATCTCACAGTGGATTAGGCATCACAACATGAGCCCTCAGCGGTAGCATCTCACACTCGACAGGCGCGCATCACTGCTGCATTATCCGTCTGTTCAGTCACACAGTACAAACACGGGCGGGCGTTGTCCCTCAGCTATAGCGCTGAACCGTACCGCTTGCCTCACGCTTTTGCTAGCTTTCAATGTTCATTTTGTAGGTAGGAGACGGAGAGCAAATTAGGGCTTTGATCTTTGTTTGATAACCATATCAGTTGTGTCCGGTCTTTCCCTATGCTCCTCGGCACCCTGCTTCTCATGTGCATCCCCCCTCTCTCTCTCTCTCTCTCTCTCTCTCTCTCTCTCTCTCTCTCAATCTCTCTGGCTCTCCCCCTCTCTCTTTCTCCCTCTCTCTCTCAATCTAGTCCTCTCTCTCTCTCTCCCTCTCCCTCCCTCTACCTCTCTCTCTCTCTGCGTGTGTTTACACATTTCAGTCTTGGCTCGCTTAGGCCTCAGTGGCTCCGCCCAGGATTCACAGCTCATCCTTCTGGAGAATTTCACTTCTCTAGTCTCTCAACGGGGAAAAAAATGTCCCTGAATAACTGGAATTGACACTATTGCAAATGAAATGTGTGAATCCAGTCTGCCGCCTCTGAGTTCCTCTGCTTTACTAGAGTGTACTTTAGACTTCCTACTACCATTGTTTTGTCTCACCTTCTTCCTGTTGGTCTCTCTCTATGGTTTTTGTAAAGACATTCCTCCTGTGCCGTCTTGCATGTCCAGACTTTCTGTCATTTATACTGAGTCTGTGAAAAAACTTCGCTCCTGTCACTTCCGTAAGTCACTTCATGTTGATCAGACTCTTTCTTCTCTCCTTCTCTTCCTCTTTTAGTTTCTCTCTCAAGGTTGATCCCTCTCTCTTGTCGATCTCATTTGTACTTGTTTCATTTCAGACAACATATTTCTCTAAAACTTTTTTTTTTAAGTAGCCTAAACGAACATGGTACTGTACATGGTACTCGATAGTCATGTAGAGGTGTAGGAAGTGGTTACAAGCAAGCTGTCTTGTGCAGTCTCTTGCCTGAGAAATTCCACATCTGGAATCGACACCATTCCAGAGATACATTAGACAAATACATAGACGTTAGCTAACTGTACTCAACCAAAGCTAAGTAAATAGATGTTGGGTCCATGGTGTGTTAGTTAACTGTACTCAACCAAAGCTAAGTACCTGTACATACAGTAGATGTTGGGTTGATGGTGTTGTTAGTTACAGTAACTGTATTCAACCGAATAAATAGATATAGATATATATAGATATTATATATTGTTTACATGGTGTTGTTAGATAACTCTACTCATCCAAAGTGTGGTTTAACAGTGAAGTGTGCACTGCCCAATGACTCACAGCTTATTGGATTGAGCTCATTAAACCGTGTCAGGTATAGCCTAGTTAATGACACAGTTTAAGTAGAAGATTAAGAGGGACTTAACTGCTGTTTTGTTGCGTGGAAAATGTCTTATTAAAATCTGTTTGCTCCCCATAGCGTTCTGTGACATCAATGACGGACCTAACGCCTCAGAGGACAGATGCAAATCCCCAACGTCAGGTAAACCATTAGTCTCTGTCTCATACCAAATTCCTCCACAATATCTAGCAACAATGAATATGTACATTAATGTTTTGTCAGTCTGGCTGCTAGAGGGGTATTTATTCAGTTAAAGAAGGTCAAAAATGATTTGATCTCCTCTAAAGTGATGATGTTGCCATGCAGGCTCTGCCTCGCCCTGCAATTCAGATGATGAAAGCAAAAAGCAGCCAACATTTGTTCACAAGGGTATGGTACTACATTGACAGAACAAAGTATATTTACAACTGCAGGTTTCCATTGAATTCCAGTATTTCAGTTGCCTGATACATTTGCTTTGTCTCTTTGTAAAAAAAAAAAAAAAAACGCGTTCACAGTGAAGACCAAAAGCAGGCGGTTTTCCAGGACGGTTGGCTATGACTTTGGTACTGTATGATCACAAATGTACCGTGTCTGTGTACATGTTTCTCTCCGTCTCTCTCTCTCTCTAAATTATCACACCGGTCTCGTGTAACCAAGCTGTGCCTTAATTTGACACCGCTGTGCCAGTGGTGCAGAAATGCACTCTAGATTCTAGCTAACGGGGCTGTTGGGTTGTCACCTTCCCATTCATAGTTGTCAGTCAAAGTGGTCCTCTGCACTTTGCATGGTAATCCAGATTTCCTATGTAGCTAAAACTATTATTCTACTGATTGAAAATGACAAAAAGGTAGAAGGCAAATGCAGGTGAAGGCATTCAGAAGCATAGTAAATCTGGCCATCCATTCCTCACAGTACTAATGTCTAAGCTATTAATGAAGTACTAATGAGAATCATCCCTCTCTTTGATTTGAAGGACTGTTCTGTGTTTGATTTTTTATTACAGGGCCTCCTTGACAATCAACAACTTTAATTGTTCCTCCCTCCTTTCTTTCAGTCACTAATTTCACTAAATCCAAATTTCCCTTTTCACTGTGTGTGGGTGCGTATGTGCGTGTGTGATGATGCTGAGCTCCGACAATTGTTAGATATGACTTCGCTCTCAGGGCTTGTGGAGATCACAGGGACGGGTTCTCAAAGTCTGGCTGTACATCATGATGCAATGTCTCGATGCCCAGCTAACCTGTAATCAATCTGATTTACCTTCTCCTTTAAAGCCTCTTCACAATCCCATTGAGGGCCTACTGTGATCAAACGCAAACCAGCGGTGTCTTGTCTACTGTATATTGGAGGGACAATCCAAGCATTCACATGAACTCTGTTGTTAATATATATATATATATATATATATATATATATATATATATATATATATATATATATATATATATATAATGTTCTCTTCTCTTGCAGGCAAGATGTCACGGAAAATTTCTTCTCCTTCAGCTGAGCTAAGGCCAGATATGGGTAAGCCTTCGTTAACTTTGTGTTCTGTTACAGCGTCCAAGTATATTTCCATGCAGGTGCTAGGTCCCTGCCCGATGATCTTAAACATTCTTTTCAGTGTCAAAAGTCCTGAAGTGCCTGTGTGTGTGAGAGTGTGGCCTGTTTGAATCACAACTGTGTCGATGTGAAAACACAGTTATCTTGAATCCTGTAAGTTGAGACACACTCTTGTTTGCCCCGTGAGCAGAGGAGAGGGTGAAACGCCAGCACTCTCTCACGTATAAGAAGCGCTTTTGTTGTATAAAGGAGGACAGGCAGCCGAGGAGGTGTCTGAGGACGGACGTCCATAGGACATCCCCGTCTCCTGCCTCTAGTGAGTGGACTGGTCAGGGTCTGACATGGGCTGAAGTGGTGTGGCTGGTACTAACCGCAGCACTGCTGGGGCTCCGTTTGACCTCCTTTCAACTTTCGATACTAACTCTTTTGTTGCACTTGTTTCCGTCTGTGCTTTTGAGGAAGTTCTGCGGTGGCAGCACTCGATGTTGAAAATCCTGCTCGTCTAGTTTACAGTATTTCTGTACCACTCCACAGCTGAATGCGGCTCTGTGTTTTCTCATTATATATAAATCGTGTTTCTGTACAGACCTGTCGTACAAACACGGTACTTCATCTGATCTTCAATCAAGAAACTCACATATTTGGTTTAAGCATCTATTAAACTAATGAATGTTAGACTTGCCGTAGATGGCTCTGTTCAGTCTGGGTGGAACTGGGTGTGATCGAAGCATCATGACACATGGAAGTACGCTTTTTGGACAAATTTTCTATCTACCGTAATACCTTTCCCTGGCATTTTGAATTTTGTTCTCAGAACCATGTTTATTTGTCAACGCTCACTAAGTGTTGTAGGTCAACACGGGTAGAGTGTTCAGTGATGAAGTGCCATGATACTGTAGTCTTTGGAATTGCTTTTTTCTGGTGGTAACACTAGAATATGTTGTCCATGTTATTTTTCTGGTGGTAACCTTAGAATATGTTGGCTTCGTTGCTTGAGAACAAATGTCAAAGTTGAATGAGTTCCCTCAGCTTGAAGAGAGTGTCTACAAATTAACTAATTAACTCAAAAGAAAGCAGGGCTCTGCATCTACAGCACCTGAACGGGCACAGATCTGACCTTTCATCGAAGACTTCATGGGTCATTAACAGCGCTCACCCCCTTTCTCTACATGAGGGATGTTCTGCTCTCTCCTGTCTGCTCTCACATTCTCTCTCTGTTTGGCCGTCCTTCCAGATGCCAACTCCTTCAGCCGCAGCTCCAGCGTGACCAGCATAGACAGGGAGACTCGAGAAGCCATCTCCTCCTTCCATTTCTGTGAGAGCTTTTCCAGGAAGACGGACGCCGCTGCCGGGCCCGGCCTGTGGGTGGGCACGTCCCAGGGCACCGTGCTGGCGGTGGCGCTCTCCATGCCGCCCGACGATCGGCTGCAGGAGCCGGTGGGCGTCTCGCCGTGCGGTAAGCCGACAGAGGCCGCTGCTGCACCTCCTCCCGCCCAATCAAATCACCGCCTGGCATCCGGAGGTCATTGAGGGGGGGGGCATCCGAGGCACTCCGAATTTCAGTTTGAAAACTATATTATTATAAAATATAATATAAAATATATATTATGTATAATACTATATTTCAGCTGCTTGAGAAAAAGGTTAAAGCGGCGCCCGGTGTGTTTCCGCTATACAGCCTTCATCAACGTGGTTTCCGGATGTAATTGGAAAAGGGGTGTGAATCCTGTATGAAATGGTTCCGTTGTTGTTTGTGTTAAGTAGAGGGCGCTGTAGAGGGTGCTATAGAGAGGGGAACGTGGGGAAAGCCAGGGGAACAAAGTCCTCGGAGGTCTCACTCCTCCCCCTTCGTCCACCAGGGACTCTGGTCAAACTGAAAGGAGGGGTGCTGACCATGGCCTTCCTGGACTCCGCCGGGGTCCTGCTGCCCCCTTCCTACGAACCGTGGTTCGAGCCCAACGCTCCAGACGACGACAAGGAGAAGGTCCGGAAGCGACGGCCGGCCAGCCCCAGCGCCTCCCCGGACGGCCAGTACGCCGTGGTGTGCTCCGAGAAGCAGGCCAAGGTGGTGTCCCTGCCCTCCCAGAGCTGCGTCTACAAGCACAACATCACAGAGACCTCTGTGGTCCTGAGGGCGGACGTGGTGCAGCTGGGCGGGGGGCTCTGCATCGCCTGCTTCTGTGCTAACGGACACATCATGGCCCTGAGGTACCCTCAACGAACCCGACTCCACCATGCACTCCCCATCAGCCTGTGTGAATACCGTGTGTGTGGTCTTTTGCCACATACTTTCCTCTTTCTCACTCCGCCCCTTCTCTCCATCCCTCTCTCCCTCTCCCTCCCTCCCTCCCTATCTCTCTCCCTCCCTGCCTCTCCCTCTCCCTCCCTCCCTATCTCTCTCCCTCCCTGCCTCTCTCCCTCTCCTTCCCTCCCTCCCTCCCTATCTCTCTCCCTCCCTCCCTCCCTCCCTCCCTATCTCTCTCCCTCCCTGCCTCCCTCCCTCTCTTACAGTTTACCTAGTCTTCGGCCACTGTTGGACGTGAACTACCTGCCTCTGACGGACATGAGGATAGCCAGAACCTTCTGTTTCTCCAACCTGGGCCAGGCGCTGTACCTCACCTCTCCCACAGAGATCCAGAGGATTACCTTCAGCCAGGAGACCTGCGACAATCTGCAGGTCAGAAGGCACTCTTTTGGGCTTTGAACTCCCCGTTTCTCAGAGTTTCTCCCCGTTCCAAGTTTATTTCGGTTTAAGGTGCATTTTACAACAATACAACTCAGTGCACTTTACAAAAGGTTGAAATCAATTTAGTGGTTATGAGAATATTATTGACAGGAAGCATCTGTCTTCTCCAGGAGATGTTGGGCGAGTTGTTTACCCCAGTAGAGACCCCAGAAGCGCCCAACAGAGGTTTCTTTAAGGGCCTTTTTGGTGGAGGGGCACAGTCTCTGGATCGGGAAGACCTCTGTGAGTACTAAGCATCATTTGAGTAAATCTCACCTTAAAAAAACTCAACAGCTCCGCCATACGTGACACATGTTCAAGTACAAGTACTCTATGTATCGTCTGAGCAGGGAAGCGCATTGTCAAATCATCATCGACACGGCCGTTGTTTCTCTCTCTCTCTTTGGTAGTCGGCGAGACGGCTGCAGGCAAGGCGTCCCGTACCCTGGCGCAGCACATCCCCGGGCCGGGGGGCATGGAGGGCATGAAGGGAGCCGCCTCTGGGGTGGTGGGAGACCTGGCGCGCGCCCGCATAGCGCTGGACGAGAGAGGGCAGAAGCTGGGTGAGCTGGACGAGAGGACGGCCGCCATGATGGCCAGCGCAGAGTCCTTCTCCAAACACGCCCATGACGTAAGCGCCTGCATCTCGCAGTCACCACCCCCCCACCCCGCCCTCAGCCTCCTCAACGGCGAGTCCCATTTCTCACTTTTCTCTCGTGTTTCTTTTTCCCCTCAGATGATGCAGAAGTACAAAGATAAGAAGTGGTACCAGCTCTGATGGCAGGGCGGGCACGGAGCGAGCCGGACTCAAGTCACCACGTGCGCCACGTTACCCGAGGAGCTGTGGACCCCTGTCTCCTCCTCCTCCTCTTCCTCCCTCTCTCTCCTTTGTTTCTCCCCGCAGAGTCGTCCTCTACGGGCCGATGCTTCTCCCCCAGCACAGTGACCGCACACGGCATTACCTCAGTCAGCAGAGCACCACTCAGGAGTAGACCAATGGACAGAGAAAGAGGCCGTTTGCCATGTTCTGGTCCTTTCCATCGTCTTCATCCCAAAGTGACGGCGCTCATTTCCATCGTAGTGCTGCGAGGCCCGTAGTGCTGAGAGGGAACTGATTCTGTGTTTTCGTTCACACCGGTCTGTCGCACTCCCGTGTGTGTGTGGGGAGGGGGGGGGGCGCCAGCGACTGTTTCGGCTGTGCGGAGAAGAAAGACGAGGATTGTTGTGACCCCGCCCTTTACGGTGTCAAGCGAACATGACGGACCTCCGACAGAGGGGGGCTCCCTGTGGAAACCCAGTGAGGACAATGCTTGTGAAATGTGATATATCTATAGCAATGATCACGATGGGATGAATGAAGGATTCACCTCTTGTTTCTTCAAGTCTCTTTCCTTCATCCAGAATTTATTTTTCCGGTTTGCGTCAAATGTCCCATGTGTCTTGTCAATTAAAATTTTCCGGAAGTCTGCTAAGCACTTAATTGAACAGGAAGGCATATTGATAGTAAAGTGAAAATCCTATCATTTCTCCTACTAAGGGCTGATGGTAACCATCATGGATCACTCATTGGTTAGTTTTACTGTGATTTTTCACTAGTGACTAGTTTGAAGGAGGAAGTGATTTTTTTTGTAGAGGTTAGTGTGCTTCGGTTTGAATTATGAAGTCCTCCATCCACAAAATGGCCAAGTATGTGCAGTAAATGTTTACCACTAACAGTTTACATGGATACATCTGGATATCTGGTGTAACCGAGTTACACATCCCACCATTTTTTGAATAATCTGATTTCATCTCTAGAAGGTTGTTTCATTGCCCTTTGATACTCTCTCGTTCACTCGCTCACTCTCTCTCTTTCTCTCTCTCTCTTTCTCGCTCACTCTTTCTCTCTTGTCGGCTTCAATTAATTTCAAATCGTTTTTTTTGTGTTTTTTTTTTTTAAATAAAAAAAGCATGTCTCTTACAGCACAGGGAAACAGATATGCTGTCTCTTTATTTGTAGCTACAGTAGAAATGATCAGACACCACAGTATTCAGTAGTCACTCCCATCAGGCATCTTTCCCAGTATCATCCACTTACAAATAACTCTCCTCTGCCTTTGCCTATCATGCATATATGCTAACCTCTATGTGTACTGGTGTGTGTGTAAACGTACATATATTCAGGAATATGTGTATGGACACTTATATTTATACTTCCTACCTAGATACAGTACATTACAAAAGGGTATTTCAACAAATATTTTTTTGCTTAATGGTGTTTATTCAGTGTGATTAAATAGCCTTCTATTGTAACTAGATTTTTTTTATGAGGTTCAAGGAAATGCTGCTATTTGTGTTTATGTAGGAGCATTATTTTGTCCTTTATTTTGACAAGAAGGACTAGACTTACAGTATGTCTGACTCCAGATTTCTGCCAAATCTTGTAAATAGCGGGGCAACTGGAGACAACTATTCCAGAGACATTGCTGGTTAAGGCGAAGTGACATCGGTCAGTGGCCATGTTCTTTTCTGACACCAAAGAGTTGCTTCATTTCACAGAGTTGTCTTGATTTTCCTAATCACAAGAGTCTCATTGGCTGTGATAACAAAGCCTACGCTTAGTAAACCCATAGGCCTACAGTATGTACAGTAGTAAAGGTGGAATGGCTTCATTATGCCATTGTGTCACTCCCGATTAACACCCTCATACTTCTGTTTATACATGTGACACACAGATGACGCAAGAAATATGTCCCCCCCCCCCCAAAATCAAAATGTTGAGAATTTGACGCAGCTCACACTGTACTACTGAGATGCATTCTGTGGACAAAGCTATTGTGTGGTTTTGCACTATTTTGTTTGTATTTTAAACCACTTTTTAAATGTATTTCTTCTTTCTTTGTTTCAGAAGGACCAAAATATGTCGGAACTAAGAGTTGTCTGTCATTTGCCAGTTGTACTGATTGGCTTCATTGTCAGTTAAATTATAGTGTAACATTATATTTATATATTTGAGAACAGATATATACTTTTAATTTTAAGAATATATAACAGAGTACCTTAAATTAATAATTCTGTGAGCGACTGATAACACAAGACAGAAGGAACATTAAAACAATGGCTGTACATATTGCCCAAAACAATGGTTGTACATATTGCCCATTTTCTGAAGAAAAGTCTGCATTTCAGATTGAGCTCTGCTGTTTTAGGAGGCCGTCTGTAAAGGACTTTCCTCCAAGCACTTCAGAGAAGCTCTTCAGTTCAAAACATTGTATGTCCTAAATGTTCTCTTGCACATTGGAGGATGCATGATATTTAGTGTTTACAAACTTGAAACACCCCTCTTAAAGGATGTCTGTTTGGTATATTATGTTTTAACCATCATCCAGTTGAACAAAATGTATGATTCATCAAACCTTTTTCCTCCATGGCGAGTGTATCACAGGTATGAGAGAGTATACATATTTAATTGGATACCGTTGTTTATTTTCCTGTGTCTAGATGTGTGGAGGAGAGGGTTTCTCAACCACCACACGTATCTGTCTTCTGGGATGAAATATATGTGGAGTTGCAGTATTTTCTCATAGTAGATCATTTTGTACAGTTTTATGAAGATGAATTTCACATGGATGTCTGACTTAATCTGCTGCCACAAACAATGATGTAGATATATAGATATTAACTGTGCAATGGAGAAATAAATGTAAAACAATTAATCCAGCTCCTATCTTGTCTTTTATTATTATTTTGTGTGTCTATTTCTGTTACGGTGATTTAGTTTTATATTCAGATGTGAATGGGAGGAACGGCGACATCAAGATCAGTTTTGCTGCGCTTACCAGTACCACAAACTCACGCCGATAGGTGGCGCCACACGACAGAAATATGAATGAGGGACGAAAAAGAGCCAAGCGGAGAGGAGTAGACTGGTGTGGAACAGAGAACCAAAGTTCAATCTGGAAAGATGCACCAGCTGCGTGAAGTACAAGAAGTGCGTTTGGACCAGGTAGGAAAATGGGAAAAAAATATTTAAATAAAACGCTTCAATTACACAAATTCCGCCAGACTAGTTTATGGTAGGCTATAGTTGTGGATAAATCGGTCGATGTTTTCACCGTGCCAGCGCTTTAAGAATAGCGCTGATGAATGAAACAAAAGGATCTCGGATAGTTGCTCTCAGTTGATGGACACAATTGCCGCAGGTTATTTATCTGTGTCAATGCGAGAATCTGTGTAGGCTAGGCTATATGTAGAAATTCACGAATGTTTTGTCTATCAAGTTCGCACATTCATTCCAAACTGGACACGAATAACGCATTGGTGCATGGAAACAGAATATAGCCTACTGAATTCTAATTTAACAAATACATCTGGACAAATCAGTGGGCTGGATAACATATTGTTGGCGGTGCAGCACACCTGCTGATCAGCCTTCAGGAGCAACTGCATTTGTGGACAACTTGCGTTATTTTTATTTATTTATATGAAAATGATCTTGTGTTTCAATTCTGAACCTTGGATGCGCAACACCTGCAGTATGAAACATGAAAACAGTCCATGTTGGAACTCCGTGCGCGGTCTGCATTCATCATTGAGCAGAGCATCTTGGAGCCACGGACTGGAGTTTGGTACCACCAGAGGAGAGAGCAGAGCGCTGATGTAGTGCCTGAAGCATACTACTATTCCCTATGGCGTGAATGGAGAGACTGTAATTGTATCATACTGTGTGGCATTAGGCATTATCATATAAAAATGAGCCTTGGCCCAAACCTTGTGTTGGAGTGGCTGTCATCGTTTCAGCTATCTCAGTATGTGGAATCGTTTGTTGACAATGGATATGACGATTTGGAGGTGTGCAAACAAATCGGGGATCCAGACCTGGACGCTATAGGTGTCCATGTCCTGCACCACAGGCAAAAGTTGCTCAGTGCTGTGAAGAAGTTGATGGAAGAAGACAAAAAGAAAACGCCTGGCCTGTACTTCACCCTGGAGCCACTGGACCCCTCCTCAGGTACCCACACCCCTGAGCAGGGCACCGCCCTGAGGGGCTCCAGGCCAGGTAAAGAAACCCATGGAGGTGTTGGAAGAGACTGGGGGTCATGTCCTACTAACAATAATCAGAGATTTACTGATAACGACTTTGTGACTTATCCCAAACTGAAACTGAAGATATTGATAAAGGATAAATTGATGAAGGATGGAATTGACCTCAGGGAGCCACCATACACCCACAAGGTACGTTGAATCCAATAATGTTTATTCATACGCTGCCACAAACCATTTCACGCTGATATTTTGCATTCCCGGTGATGAATAGTGTGTCAAATTTATTTGATACTGCTGTCTGTCTACCAACAATTACTGTCATTCTGAGGATAACTCCAACTTGTTGGGCTTGAGTCCTTAAACAGGCAGAGGGATTTGAAAAACGGGGTCAACACATCTCAAAGACTGGACTGTGTAGGTTTATTGGGAGAATACATCATGGATGGTATTGTCAAAACTCAGTTGCTGTACTGTTTGCTTGGGCTGAGGTCCGTTGGGCTGAGGCCCGCTGTAGATAAAACAGCAGTTCAACAATCTGTGTTTTGCCAACAGGAGGATTACAAACATGGCGACTTATAAAGTCGTCTATCGTCACACCACTTATGACATAACACACACGTGCAATGGCCGGTGACACAGAACACACACACGTTGAAGCTGTCGCCAATGAAATTTGTCACCTTTAACCCCTCCGTGCTGTCCTTCCTCCAAGGGCATCTAGGAGCAGTGGTCAGGGACAGGACTGAAGAGCCTCTGTTCTTCTGCATGTTTTTATATTGGGGTTCTATGTGGAGGGAACCTTAGCAAGTATGGGGAGAACATGTAAACTCTACACAGAAAGGCCTGGGAGATAGCCCATGCGGGTATCGAACCCAAGACCATCTTGCCGTGAGGCAACAGTGTAACGCACTTTGCCACCCAAGAGCAATTTTGGGGTTCAATATCTTGCTCAAGGACTCTTTGACACACTGTCGGGAGCTGGGATCCCCAACCAGCTGCTCTACCTCCCGAGCTACGTGCCGCCCTGATAAACTTGGTGTTACTGTATTTCAAGGCCCTATCCGGGTTTAGGACTTGCTGTTGGATCACATTCAACATCTCAAGACTAGTGACTAATGAGACATTCATGGTAATATCAACGGAGTCAATATTTTGTAGTTTGTAGCATCTATGTATTTTGTTTTGTTTTTTACCTCATCCAACAAATCTTTGTTAAATGACAGGGGCACTGGCAATGCTGGAGGCTTTTGCAACCTTGTTCAACAAATGGCTCCTCTGAGTATTTATTTATTTTTTATTTTTGCTGCCCTACAACTACCTCAGATTCTGTTATGTCTCAGGGGATAGAGCTTAAAAATGTTCCACATTAACAATGAATCAACGTGATATTTTGAATCTGAGGGCCAACCATGGCTGTCCAGAAAGCTTGTTTCCAGTATTTCCTGTTGAACCTGCCTGTGTGAAGAGTATCCCCAGCATTAGCTTTGGGTGGCTTCTTTTTGGGCCATGTGGAGTTCCTCAGCCCTGAGTTCAATAGGACTATGATGTTCTGGATGCTTACTAAAGTACATTTCTATTCACCTTTTTTTCCTCTGAGGGTCATGCGTGTGTGTGCATGTGTGCGTGTGTGGCAGGGGGGAATACTTCCTGATAATGTCCAAAGGGCTGGACACACACATCTGATAACGCTACTCCTGCTACTAATTGTTCGTTTGCAGAAGTAACCAACTTCTATAGGTTGGGCAGCATGGGCTGTTCAGCATTACTCTTACAGTGTCTGCGTGTGTTCCAAGATGGTGGCTTTGTGTTGAGAGTCGCTGTACATAATGTTCATAAAAGATTCAGAGGCTACAAACTGCTAAGTGCAGAGAGCCACTTTGTGAGAATCTGACCTTTTCTACGTTTGTGACGGTGGCAAATTGATTCAGCTGTCTGGAAAAGTTTATTTTAGTTCTCAAGACTGTTGAAAGCAGTCATCCTATGCAGGTTTAGTCAGCATAATTATCCTCTTCATGAGTTTCATCACTGCTATTAAAGGAGTATTTAGAGTACAGAAGTACAAATTCAGAGGGCCTACGGCAGCAATAATGTCAAGTATGATTATGTAGAAATTATGTAATGTACTGTATGATTATGGGGTTGACATATGAGTCAGATTTGTACAGTGATCACAAGATAGTCCTGGAAAACAGAAGAGACAAAAAGAAGAGTGCAGCGTTCTTGGCAAACTCTAGACATGGAGTTTTTTTGTGCTAGTCCTAGCATACTGTCTTTGTTACAAAACTAGTGCACACCAATAGGGTTAGTTAATAGCTGTATCTAAAAACAGATGTATCGGAACAGTATGTTCATGTACTGCAGGGTATTTGTGTAGTTTTTGTTTGTTTATTGTTTAGTTTTACTCCCAAACTATAGGCTACATCTCACATCTTAAATGGTAAACAACACATCAGGTGATATTTGAGTGTTCATAGGATTGAATGATGTCAGACCTGTGAGGTCAGTGGCAGTTACTTCTCATACTATGTCTTCTCATATTATTTTATAGACACCTGTATGTTATGAATAGATCATAGTTTACAACAGTTTTGTTTTTTTTAAATGCAGGAATGATGTGCTTCAAATTCCAAGCCAGTGGTTTGGACTAATTTGATCAATCAATATTGGATTTGCAATTGCACAGTCACTACTATATATCTGCCTCCCAGTGTGGATTGCGTGATCAATGCTCACTGTGTGACTAGTTACTACTCTTTCTGCCTAACTGTTGCATGCTCGGACGGTCTGCATGGGTTGCAGGACCTATTAGAGCCTGTCGGGGGGGGGGGGGGGAAACAATTAATGCAATTAAAGCTGGTTGTAAATGATCTTAACTACTGGCGCCTGGAAGAGACATGTTTTACAGAAAACGAGAGTGGCAGCCGCAGTACTTTCTCATTATCAAGTTAATTTAGGAAGAAGTAGCCTACATTTAGGCAGAAGAGAGAAGAAAGTAGCCCTTAGTAATGCTTGTAGCATTTTTATACAGCCATAATGGGATCTTTTTGCTGCAGAAGGGGGTTATATATAACCAATTTTCCTCAGGCTGCGCTGTTCAAAATCTTCGATGAGAGCAGACTTGATGCTTGGCGAGAACCCATGCACTGTACGTAATGAGCTTTTCTGCCAGATTCACATGGAAATATTTGCCTTTGTCATTCCACTGGGAGGCATATGGGATGTTGTTTGTCATGCAGGAACCCTGCTGGTATTGACTCCCTCTAAGTCTGTCACAACAATGGGACACACCTCCCAGAATCCCTCACTGAAGAGCTGGACTGGAACATTCTCAGAATGGCACACAATTCTAAGCCCTCCGGAAGGTTTGCCTGTTTGTCCCTCCTTGAGGCTCCCAGGACAAGCAAAACCAGCAGGCCTCTTTTGACAGAAGCTGCTGAGAGAAAAGCTAAGCTGAATAGACCGGGCAAATACACAAGCTCTGTAGCAGCTGACAGCTGTCACCATCTTTGTCGCCAGTCTAGTGTGCTATAGAATTAATTGTTTTTGTTGGAATTTTCTTGGTTTGAGAAACATTTTCTTGGTTTGAGTTGACATTTTTAAGTGTTCCCTGATTCCAGACCATCCCCCTGATCCTACTTTCTCATCCACTCAAGCAGCACTCTTAGCCAGCTTTATCATAACAAGTACACCTTAGTCATAACTTATCAAACACAACACTGTTATATACCTGCAGTAATATCTAAATCACAGCCAATAGATCTATTGATTTATGGTACAGCCAGGGGGACGGTTTAACCCAAAACAATCAAGGTACTGTACTGTACTCAGTACTGTACCTGCTCTGTTTACAACTGCAAACAGTCCTTCTGCATCTCAGTTCTACTAGTGCACTGCTGTCACCATACACTGTAGTCTACTGTACGTGTGCAACACAAGCAGAATAACACATGATGGCTGGATGAGTGACCTGTGCTGCCAGGGGGCTGCCATTATAATGAAACAGTGTTTTCCTGGCTTGTATGCTGTGTTTTTATTTGTTTTATCTTTATTTGAGTATAATCTCACATTGCATGTGATGAGTATCAGCGATGGAAGGAGAGATTTGTAATGTAGGGCCTATGTACTGTATATGTGTTCTGTGTTGAAAATGGAACACTGTAAAGAGAGCCACAGAGCAGAGAGGAATTAAGAAGAGAACCCTAACCCTGTTTTAGGAAATTCAAGTCAAGTCAAGCTTTATTGTCTGTACACATATGCATGACATACATACAGGGAATGAAACATTGTTTCTCTCGGACCACAGTGGAACACATAAGTCAATGGCACAGAGTAGTGACAGAAGTACACTGAAATATATAAATAAGAATATATATAAACAATTTGTCACAAGCATAGTACAAACACAACTATACAGCATAGCAGCAGGCGACAGTATGTGCAGTGTGTGTTTGTAAACAGTGTGTTTCTGATTCTTAACCTCCATCACCTACTGTACAACAGTGCCTTGAGCAAGCCCTGAAAATATACGCTAATGCATTTGTCTTAGCATAAGCATGGAGGTCTACAGTGCTTTTGTTAATCTAATCTCTCTCTAGGTCGTCCTCAGACGAGCCCTCCATCAGCGCTTCCAGTCTTCCTGATCCTCCATTTTGCTACTGTAGCTCGCCGGTCCTATCTGCTCCTCCATCCGTACATCCACGTGTGTTAGTGTGGGACGCCCTCGTGATCCATGCCTGTGTTTTGGCTTCCACAGCACCAGTTCACAGATCAGTACTTAGTGTATCATCCATTCAGTCCAGTATCACTGCTGTCCCATTACAGTAGTGTTGCAGGATTTATTGCACCGATGGTGTCTTGAGGGCAGTGAGGAAGTGTTACACAGAGCACTCAAAAGATTGGCAGATCATGATTCTTGCGTTCCATGACCTACTGTAGATTCTGTTCCTCCCCCTCATGGACCGTAAGCCAAACTATCCCCCAGACCAGCGTTGTATCAGTGCCTTATCTCTATACTTTCCATGGTGTGATCGCAGAGATATATACTGTATGGTATCCACACTTGGAATATACATGTGGAGCTTTGCATAATGTAGGCTGTGTTCTGAGAAACACATTGACCTACATTTCTGCATAAGGAAGGATACAGTCAACAGAGTTGGGGGTGTCTGGGATTGTGCATTGCACCTTCTAGATTGTTCTGTGATAGATGGATTATGTAGCGGTGGGACCTATGCCCCCCCCCCCCCCATTGCTCTCTGTAAAGCGCATTGTGTTGCCTCTGTGTATGAAATGCGCTCTACAAATAAAGTTTGATTTGATTTGATTTAGATATCTCACAATGAATAATCAAATTGGTCAGCATTACCAGAGAAGAGTTACTGCCATATTTCCAGTTAGAGATCAGGTATAGATTAAAGGAGTAGTAAAGGGAAAATGCATGTTTAGCCCTGTTTTAAGGTTACTTATGATCATATACAATGGTTCAGATCAAAACGTTGACAAAACTAGCATTTTCGAGAAAGTTGATAATTGCTCTACCACCGTTTTGGTCATACAATGGATGTGGATGGGCATCTTGAAAAATCATTCAAAAACATGTTAAACTCTAGATTTCAAAGACAAGAAGCTCACCAAGGGTGTAATTGGTGTCCGTTGGTGTTCTGACATCAAATTCGCCGCAAAGTATGAATCCTGTAGGGTTTTATTGATCATTTTATGAAATCCATTGACTTGTATTGATGCGACCGTTGTAGATGTGTAGATCAATCCGCAGAGGGGATTCAGGAAGCGGAACTACTTACGTTAGCTATTGTTTATGTTAGCTAGGCTAGCTAGTTTGTTCACTGCTCACGCTACTCTTTCGCTCACAGACAAGGAAGCCCTAGGCTACAGTTCAGAAAACGCTTATCAAAATGGCTGATCTAGAAGAGTATGAATTTGATCTCAAGGAATTAGACTTTGACGGCAGCGCTTATCTTTTCGAGCCTGAATATAGTGAGGAGGAACTACAGCAAATGGAAGAGATGGAGGCTCGCCGAACCGCAGAGCCAGAGGCGGTCGATGAAGCTGTTGCTATACCACGAACCACGGGTGTTTGGTGGTGTGCTTGCAAACATTGCAGACAGATGCCCACCGAAGAGGAAAGTTTGTGCTGAACCAAGTGGGACCTGTAGCTAACAGCTGACATGGCAAACCTTTCGGTCCATGAGTCTGACTCCTTGCCTGTTGAAAGTGAGTCCTGCTTGTACCACTAGTATTTATGTCCGAGCGAATAAATCTACAGTTTTGATAATTTCATGCTGTAAGACCACTTCTTACAATTCTATTTTTCCCTTAGCAAAGGGATTATTATTATTATTATGCTTCAACACACACACACGGGCGCACACACACACACACACAGCTGGCAATAAGAACCCCAAGTTCTTCCACTCGTTCCGTCTTCTGTCGTTCCTCTATGTAAAGTCGGAACAGCATCACGTTTGAGGAAGACCCTTTTGGGAGATTTCTTCAAGAATAGCCTAGGCTTATAACATTTGTCCTCAAAATGCAAAGCGCACACACGGAGATCTAAGACCCGAAGAATATCCACGGGTGTGTTTACGTCCAAGTAAAGAAATTCTAGCCACAACTTCAGTCTTGTGGTATCGTTGTAGGGAAGTCTATGACAAGTTACAGATGAACGGATTTTGCCACAATTGGCAATGGCACAATAGCGTGTCATTGTTGAGATCCCAAACAAATGCTTTGCACGAGCCTGTCTTGTTGTTGCGGCTAGCTTTTCAAGGAAGGAAGCTGAGCCGGAATCCGCGGACGTCGCCTACCGCGAGATCAAGGCATTGCGCGAGATCGGAATCAGTTAAAGCGGAAGTTTACATACGTATGTGCTGCGACTAAATAGTTTGATGCTAAATATTTTTAAAAAGCCTTTCCAGATTAACTAGAATCTTACTTTATGGCGAATTATATGTCAGAACGCCAACTAACACCTAGGTGAGTTTCTTGTCTTTGAATTCGAGAGTTTAACATGTTTTTTAATGATTTTTCAAGATGCCCACCCACATCCATTGTATGACCTAAACGGTGCTAGAGCATTTATCAACTTTCTCGAAAATGCTAGCTTTGTCAACATTTTGATCTGAACCATTGTATATGATCATAAGTAACCTTAAAACAGGGCTAAACATGCATTTTCCCTTTACTACTCCTTTAAGGTGAATTAATTGATTAATCAATATGGTTACACAAATGATCTTAAAATTAGCTAATTTGGTGTGGGGGGGAGGCAGGTCATACCCCACAATATCCCAATAGTGAAACCTCCCATTAAACCTCCAGCCTGTTCCACTCTGTGGCTATATCCCGCTGGAACAATGCTAAGCAGGTCTTTGAACCTACATGGTGCACCCAGAATTTGAATCAGCTTTGAAGAAAAGCCTCTTTTGCCATTGCACCAGACTCCAGCCATTCATAGGCAATTCAGTTGGGAACAGATATTCAATAAGAGGCTTCCTTTGAATCATCTTTGAGCCTTTCGAGCTCTCTGCTGTCTTATAAGTGGTATCTCCAGAGGTGCGTTGGTTGTTTATAAGTGGTATCTCCAGAGGTGCGTTGGTTGTGGCTTATGAGGCAGATGTTTGTTTTTTGTTTGTTTTAGAAACATCAACAAATTAGGAAACTTTAATACCTGCAGATCTGACTGAATATTAGATATTTGTTTGGCTTAAACAAATATTAATAATTCATTGTGCCTCCTATTCTTAAGTGTTTCCTGTATGCTTCCTCCAGTCCAAAGTCTCCTGGAGGAGTAGTAGTAGTAGTAGCAGCAGCAGCAGCAGCAGCAGTAGTAGTAGTATTTGGTGTGGACCTGAGATGGTCCGTTTCAGCAAGGTTAGTGAGTGTATGTGATCTCCATGGTGCAGAGCTACAGGCTACAGCTAGAGGCCACAAGGCGCTGTGTGTGGTGAGCACCATTTCTAAATGCAGCAGTCGTTTCCACATGTTAGTCTTGTTGTCATTTATTCATGCTATGCATAATTCAAGGATGTATATAATATTATGACTTTATTGCGAGGTTGAATTTTTGAGCAGATCCGATCTCTAGACATGCAGTGGAGATGATTGCTGTGTGCTGTGCAGCGCCGCTGGTTGTGGGGGTGATCGATGGTCTTAGCAGCCAATATTCCACAGCTCCTGTATTACCAATCAGCCACTGAAGAGGGGATTTAGTTGCCGGGACAAAGGGTGGACACTGGAGCTGTCGATCCGTGACAGTGGAGCTGCGGATCCGTGACCCAGTCACAGGAAAAGTCATGTTGCTGGTGCTGGCGCTGTGGTGTGTGGCTGCCTGTTGAGTAGCTTTTTATGTCTGTTTTATGAGCTGCTTGCCATTTTTGATTTCCTTCGGGATGAATAAAGTGAATCAAATCAAATCAAAAATGTCCTGACCCAGACACACAGCAACTGGACTGCCATTATCTGGAAATATAGGCCACATTGGGTTTATAGTCTACACCGTGTATTAAGTGCCCAGAGATCCAGAGATGTATTTATGGTAATGTCATGTGGAAGAAAAGTAGCCCTGTCTTTGCAGTCCATTCAGTGCTGGAGTGAGAATACCCTGTACCCTGTCTGTACCCTGTAGTATTTGTATCCCATCCTTTCATGTGCTGAATCCCAGCTTGTTCCATCTGTCTCCATTCAAAGCAGTAGACTGTCTCCATTAAGTAAAAGTAGCAGACTGTCTCAATTCAAAGCAGTAGACTTCTCTCAATTCAAAGTAGTAGACTGTCTCAATTCAAAGTAGTAGACTGTCTCAATTCAAAGTGGTAGACTGTCTCAATTCAAAGTTGTCTGGGTTCTTTATTGTCTTACACCATTCCAAGTCATCCTGAGTCTCCTTATTTACCTGGTATTGTAATCGTGACCTGGTATTAACGATGGGAGTGTATCGGAATCAGCTGGCACTGCAGCTCCGTGGGAAGCCTTGGTGACACGCATGATGGACTCTGACCCTCCTGTTCAACAATCCAGCTGGGACGACTGCTGGGGAAATCACATTTGCATAATGCAAATGGCAATGAATCTGGTACAGTAAAGGTTTGCGTGAGATGTACACCATGGGAAAGGAATTTTCCTTGATTATCGCTTGCTGTATGACATGAATGCTGGATATTAATCCAGCAATACGCTGACCTGTTTGCAGAGAAGGGGGGCAGACATGGGGACGTTTTACCACTGCCCTTTTCCTCATGATTGAGTGATGTCAAGTGAGTTAATGAAACAATTAAAATCATTTCTAATTACAGTACATTGTGACATGGATGTAAAATGGGACTGGGTAAGGGAAGCATCATGTCTACAGAAGGCACACTACTGTACATACTAAGCAGATGCTTCAGAATGTCACTGTAGCAGCTTAAATCACAGGCATCACATCTGTGTGATATACTGTAAGTGCGGACGGATTAGGTTTATTCATGCCACTGTTGACTGTGTGCAATGTGACATACTGTAATACAACATTTATTCATCCATGTCAGTCAGGGTTAAGCTTCCATGCCCTCTCAACTTCAGCCTGCGCATTTGAGTTTGCACTTCATTCAGATATGCATCTGTTCACTGAGACAGTCAAGAGCAGTTAGCTTGCTCAAGGGCACATCAAGGGATTGTCACCTACAGTATCCGGCTTGGGTATTTTAACCAGCTACTTTTCTGTGACTTTTACTGCCAACACTCTTACCCGTTGATCTACCTGCCACCTCAGAGACCACAGTTGGTTCGATACAAACCGTTTTAGTTGTTGGATTGCATCTGCTAGGTCCATATCATACAGGAGCTGTGATGGATAACACTGTATACCTCTCAATCCTGTTTACTTACAGTAGCGACGCAAGAACACGCAAGAATGCTCTGACAGTCACTCAAATTCCTGTTGAGATTAAATGACTAAACTCTTGAAATAAAACGTGCTACAGTATATTCACTTAATATTATCAGCACAGCACTTTGATTTCACATTCAGTTGAACCCAACCAACCCTGTTCCACAGAGGCCAGCGTCAGACTGGCTCAGTCAGAGTGGTGTACAGTGGAGCAGCACTGGCTGCACATGCCAGCAGGCCTCAGTGTTCATACTGTACATGTGTACGGTCGGGGAGGGAGGGTAGTAAGGTCTGCCGAGTCCTCCGTACTCTAATGACATCATTGCACTCAGCCCCCCCAGGCAGCACATGGGCAATTACATCGTCAGAACGCGCAGGGTTGCATTCATGCTCCTATTGTGCATGAAGTGCATCATAAATATGACCCACTTTCTCATCTACACAGCATGGTTGGAGATCTTCCAGGCGATGGACTTCATTAACAATGAAGTCAAATGACACTAATATTGCACACCATTAATTTTTACAGAATGTAACACTTGATATTTTATTGGATGCCAATTGCTTCACTCATTGGGCCATGGAGATGACAACATAATGATGTAAAGAGAAGTGACTGTATTGTTTTACACACATTTGTTCTGGGAGGCCCAGCAAAGCCATGTTGAATTGTACAAGACCGGCCTTTAACGCTGTAGCCTGGCTTTGCCAGACCCTATTCGCAAGAACGCGAAGGTGATCTGTGGAGTGAAACAGAATGTGAGTTCACTTGGTCACGCCAGGCTGTAAACGTAGTGCCAGGTAGTACAATATATCCCCACGATGACCCATTATTCATTCAAAACTGATAGATTTATTTCTGTTTCACAGATCCAGGAGAGAGGCAGAGAGTAGGCATTTTCTGTTTCTGTGTTACTCCACAAATTCAGCTTTGAGAACAAAATAAAGTGCAGGAGGATTATGTGAACTGCTGACTTTGTTTATATACTGTTTGATTTATTCTTTTTTTAATCCATTCTTTCAAACACATGGACAATGATAATGTTGTGGTTGCAGTAGTGTTATTTTAATGGTGCTTCAGATTTTGTACACACACATGCACACACTCATGCACACACACACACACACACACACATGCACACACACACGTACACACACACACACACGCACACAGTGATGTGATCACAAGCTGAAGCCTTGCCTGAGGTGAATCTTGCCACAGAGCAGTTATTACTATTTCAATTACAAGCCAAGGTTTGTAGGTAGAGTAGACTGTAGTGTTGTAGTTAAGTGTTTACATATGTTAATAGTTAGATCGTCTGTGTTTCTTGTGAGCAGCTGCTCTGTTTTCTCTCTGGCATCCCAAAGGCCTACCCCTAACCCTGCATTCAGCGGTTTAACACTCGGTTGACTGCAGGACCCAGTTAAGAGCCTGCTCGTGCTTTATCGGAGTTCAACATTTACTTCTACAAAGGAACGCACTGGAACTGTTTAGTACTGCACCTCTGATAAAGAATCTGTGTGTATCTCCAGTCAAACAAAGATTAGTCATTACATTGATGGCAATCCTGCATTAGGAGGTTCAATGAAACTCAGCTTTCTGATTGTCCGTCTGTCTGATGCCAGCGTTCCCAGGCTGCCTATCTCTTACCAGTCTCCATCCCTTCTGCCCCTCTGGCTCAGAAACTAAAGGCATTTAACAGCTTCACTGAATAATGGATACCAGTGTTGCCCGTGGCTCAGAGCCACTGGGAAGCAGCAGATGATCCAACAAAAAGAGCTTCTGGGGAGCAGGCCTGGCCTCTTGGGAGAGTAGATGGACGATCTCTGCAGTGGAGATGCTGGGTACAGTGGCGCTGTGGTCCTGGCTGTATAAACTGTATATCCCCCAAGGTGAACCATGGTGGGCAAGGGAGACGAGAGATAGTGCTCCCCAATTATGGAAATGTAATGGCTCATGAAAAAACATTAGGGTGGGTGTTTTCTTATCGAGTGAAAGAACCAGGCCAAAAAGACACTTTGCACTGAGTAAGTGCATTTCTCAACGAAATGTGTCATTAAATATGAATTCATATTCTTTTTATAACATTTTATCTCCTATGCTTTTCCTGGGACATTGCAAAGCTGTGTGACAGGGTTTACTTTCCACTGGAAAGTTTTGGGATCCTAGCAAGTATCAGTATTAGGTAGCACAGAAGATGTGACCATTCTCCCAGTCATCTCGATATGGACCACTTTGTTGTGTGGTTACATCAGTGATCAGTATTCTCTTGTCATAAAATGTGTTTGTACCACACAGTCTATGGTGGGGGAAGGGTTTGGTTAACTCGTAGGCTGTACAGTGTTGGTACAGCTTACTTTGTTAATCTGGCGGGTGGTTCGCCCATGGTGGCATATACGCTAGAAACACCACTGATTGCTACAGTAGATGGTCTGGGATGCTACTGCCACACGCCAGTTCTTCTAGCACTATTTCCAATTCAGGTCAAGGATTGAAACATGTGAACAATGCCTGCGTTGCCATTCAAAGGGATATACAGTATGTTCTCAAGGTAGTTTTCTCCCCTCTGTTTACAGGCACGATGTATGATTCAACTGCTTACACTTTGTAACATGCTGTACTGTAGGTGTGTGTGCGTGTGCGTGTGTGTGTGTACAGTATCCTGGAAACCCCAAGAGCCTTTACTGGCCCTGCCATCTGCACTCAACAACTACGTAGTCAAATTTTAAATATTAAAAATGTTCTGTTTTTTTGTCATGAAATAGCAAAAATATCAGCATTGGGAGGTGCAGTACAGTAGGTCTTGGCCTTGTTACCAGCACAGATGGGCAGACGCAGTACGAGCGTCACAAATGTACCTCAGCCGGAGTGGAAGCCCAGAGCAGGAGAGAGAGAGCGGGGTGGACACGCCTGCTCGTCACGCTTCTTGACCGTGGCTGAGTGGACAGGACACTCCTTTAATCCCTCTACTCCGTAGAAGACAATAGCAATGCAATGTGGTGCAGTTTTATGTCAAAGTCTCTCTACCTCTGGATTGGAGTGATATCATATCATATGTGTTTTGTATTTATGTTTTGTATTTATGTTTGTTATGTTTGTGTTTTGTAAACAGGGCTGCCTTGAAAAAAAAGTTCTGTCTCAAAGGAACTCCCTGCATACAAACATATGGGGGGGGGGTTCTCAGACTAGAGTACCAGTTAGGTTCTTCCTTGAGTAGCATCCTGGGAATCCTTCAAGGCATCGTGCTCTATCAGAGAGCAAACTGACTGCCGGTACAAACAGCTGTCTATTCCAGCTAGGAGTTTTTTTTTTGCAATTATAGAATTGATACTGTACATTTACGTCACTGTGCTTTGAATGTTGGCTCTGAGCCCTGACATGATTCTATCCAGTAGATGAGATGTGAGCGACTCTCTCCAATCTCGGGAGGTGCTGCGGTAATGGCTCCTTGCATGGATCATTGGTTATTAATGGAAATACACCCCCCTCTAATGCGGCAAACAGATTTGTCAATTATTCATGCTGTAGTTGACAGCGGCCGCACTCGTGTTCCCAGAGGTCCTGACACATTAACGCCTGTATGGTGTCCTTCTCCCCACTTTATCGACCGTTTCAGGTAGGGGAACAAATGACCTCACATGGGGTTATTGTGTTCTGGTGTCACAGGGATGAAAATCCCAATGAAGCACAACCTTCAAGATGAGTTTGTTTTTAGAACTGAGTGAATTGGTGATGTGTACCACATGTCCCCTGTCTGTAAGAGATACAGTAGGAGGTGGTGTGTGTGTGTGTGTGTGTGTGTGTGTGTGTGTGTGTGTGTGTGTGTGTGTGTGTGTGCATATACAGATATGTGTGTGTGATTCGTTGATATTTAAGTGTGATCAGTGCTTCATCAGACACAAAGCACCAGAGGATATGGCTTGTACAGTGGTGTGCTCCTTCTGATAACAGCATGGGCAGCACAGAAGGGACAAAATAACACTGAATTATGATTTGTGGGATTTATTTGGGTATTTGGGAAAACCAAGTGTCAGTAGACTGTTGTACAGTAGGAATACATGCTTAGTTCTAAAATGAGGACTGACCAAGCTCCAGCGATGTGTGCTGTCCCCATTCTGTAGAACACTGAAGCTCTCAGCCCTAGTTTTCAGCCGGGGATTGTGGGTAGTCAAAAGCTCAATGACAGAGGAGGAGGGGGGCGTTGAGGAGGCAAACTGTGACTGTGAAGCTGTGTGACCGCTGTCGCCAGGAGCTGTTTTCTGCGTTCCAGGCCGTCTGCCTGTGCCTGTGACAGCTGCTGTGGCCAGGGTCGCCTGGGGCTCACCTCTGCACCGCGGGGTTAAGGGGCTGGTACACCCTGGCGGCGCACTCTGGGCTCCCACCGGGATCAGCGCAGATCAGCTGACAAACTCCGTCTGGCACAATGAGGCTGACGATGCCGGTGGGACCTGTACCAGTTTCTGGTGGCCACAGTCAGGGCTGGCTCACCTGATGGAAACATTAGGATCTGTGTCTATTTTATGGGAGGGTGTTGAGAATCAAAGATGTTGTGATTCTCTGGTACGGTGTGTTGTGACTGATTTGGTACGGTTTGCAGCGCACATTCTGAGTGATCCGAGTAGACAGGCTGCGTCTTGCAGGAAGGCTCCTAAAGGCCACCGTGGGATTTGAGCACTGTCTGCAAGTCTGCGGTTGTTCACTGGTCAAGAGCTGCAGGTGGTGACAAAAGTTAAGGGGTGACCCCTCTGTCTTCCCTCTGGAGTAGAAAGCATTTTGACTAACAGATATACAGTAACATAAACAAAAAATAATTTCTTTCCTGGAAGCATTGTGTCGATGGTGCCAGAATCGTAGAATTTGACCCAGCAAGGAATTGAGGGTCAGGAAAACATCATGAGGGAAATAAATCTGATATCAGTTGACAACTTGGCAAACCGTTACATACTTTTCTTTTCTGTAGCCAAGTAGTAGAAGACAATTGGAGTCTGACTCACTCGGCGGCACAGAACAGATTTTCTTTTTCATACCATAAGTTACTCTTGTGGTTCATCTTTACCTCATCATCATAATGAATCTCTACCGTACTCTAGCTTACTATGGTCATCCCACTGCCCTATAAACAATGAAAGCCACAGCACTTTTGTCACTAGGTGACCTCTAGATCTGCTGCCCCAGACCTGATGCCGCCTCCCCAGCAGGCGAAGGGAAAGACCAGAGCACTGGCTACAACAGACTGGTAGTAAGTAAGTAAGCAAGTCAAGTTTATTTATAGAGCTCTTTTCTCAAACATGGTCACAAAGTGCTTCACAAAGATGATAAAAACATAGGTACAAAAGAAGCAGGACATACTGTAGTACACTACCCCTCCGAGAACATTGAAATTCAACATTGATGTGAGAGAGCAACAACTGCTTTTTTCGTTTGTATGGAGCAATGTTGTATATCATCTCCACGATTCAGTGTCTCTCCATCGTCAGACTGCTTCCCTCCATGTCCCTGATTAATATTCATCACGCAGACTCTCTCCAGCCTGGTCTTAGCATAATGTGTGTTGTTGTGGAACGTCGCCTTGTCTGAATGCATTACAGGGACGTCCGCGGAGGCCCGTCACAGTGTAGCCTGACTGCCCTGTCTCCCACTGGAACTCAGCAGAGGGAGGCTGTCAAAACAGTAGTAGGCCCGTGTGGTAATGATTGTTCTGTCTTTGCGAAACATGGGATGAGTCGACCGTAGATGGCAGATGCTGTTCCTAGGTGTATAGCGGGCTCCCTTATCTCCTCCAGATACATCTTTTTTACATTTGGGTCATCCATCATTTGTGTGACCCAGCACCACAGAGAGAGCATCGAGGTGGAACAGATCAGGCTAACACAGCTGAGGCCACCGGATAACAGTTAAGCGACCGTTGGACTGGATCCTAATGTTTCTCTACAGTATCTACAGTATCTCGCTTTCCCAAAGGACCCGGCCATTATACCAGTTAACAGTTAACTGTTTCAGTGGACCTCATTTGATTTTACAGAGTGGGTCCGATGTAGACTGTGCGGACTGGACATGTGATTCTGAGAACTAATACCACTAATATAGTGGCGCTCAAGTGTTTACGTATTGAAAATGACAGGCCTTGATAAAGGCTAAATGCATTGGGAAGTAAATTGAGTAGAGGATGATCACAACCTGTGTTGGTTGTGTATTAGATTATAGAACAGAACACATATTTTTTCAGATCCACTAATGCATAAACAATGCATCTTCTAACCTAACCTACACTAAATTGTGTAGATCTGAGAAGTCTAGAAAGGGGGGCTTGTTTCTGAGTATCTGGCTGCTTTGGCATCTTATCCTCAGGGAGTGAGTTGTGCCTCAACACCTGCTGTCTAGTATGTCCTCTGATTGTGAGCACTGGGGAGCTGCACTGTGTCTGTGGGTGTTCCTGATGGCTCCTCTGTGTTAACTGTGTACCTTTACATTATGCATGTTATTAGGCTACTGTATGATGAATATAGTGATTACGGTGGTGTTACTGAGCTTGTGTGCATGGGTCCAGTGATGAACTAGCTCACTATACTACATTAATAATGTAAATGTAAATGTAATTTGTATTTATTTATCTGCAAAACCAGGAACCCGTGTTTTCCTGGTCTCCCTGTCAGCATTTCAAAGGAAGCTGTGGATGTGCCAGTGTTACGGAGGCCGAGAAGAAATGCAGAACACGCGTTTGTGTGAGGAATGAGAGGATGCGGTCTGACGGGTATCAAGCTGCCCCTGCAGGATGAATCACAGCACATAAAGCTCCCATATCCACCTGTGACCTGCATAGATGTGGGACGCTTCCTCTGCTCTTGCATGTTCCTCCCTCCTCGCCCCTATGACCGTGTGAAGCCACAGGGGACGCCTCCTGGTCTCTGGGGAAAGAGAGACAGTTGATAGGGAGGTTAGGGTCTGTTTTAATCAAAATTAGGACCCTCTGCATCTCTTTCTCTCAACTCCTCTCTGGCTTTGTCCATTTCCTTATTTCTCTCTCTCTTTCCACCCTCTCTTTCTCTCTCCATCTCTCTCCCTTCTCGTTCTCTCTTCTCATCCAGCTTTAATCCCTGATCGCATAATGTATTATCTGAAGACCCTTGCAGTGAAGGCGTACCTCTGAGTCACATTATCTTGACTAGATTTATATCTTCCCTCACAAGGAGTCCTGTCTGTGACTACTCTACTCTGGTTGTGCTTGTAGTGTTCAAGAGAGGCGTTGGCAAACTGACTTAAATTGGAGACAGAGAGAGAGAGAGAGAGAGAGAGGGAGAAATGATATGAGTGTGATAAGAGAGATTAAAAAACTTGAAAAAGAGATGGGAGGAAAGGTAGGGAATGGCGCCAGGAAGGATGGAGACAGATTGAGTGAGGAGGTAGAGTAGTGTTCAGAGACAGGAGAGGCCCAGAAGACAAACGGGCTGGACTGAGGTGATAGAGATTTCAATCAGAGACAATCTGCTGCACAGCCTGCTGAGGAGGACAGGAGCTGAATGAAGGAAGCATTGCACCAGAGAAAATAGAGGAAATGAATTTCAGCAGAACCCTCATCAAAAGCCTATAACTGACTGACTGACTGACTGACTGACTGACTGACTGACTGACTGACTGACTGACTGACTGACTGTCTGACTGACTGACTGAATGCACACTTAATACTTCTTGTGTGACATACTGTATTGTAGGGATCATTGAGAGTGTTTATATTGAGAACAAGCGGTTCAGTCACAACATAAAACGATTTGAAAGATGAATAAATTGTTTTACTGTGATGTGATCGTTAGCATAAAGACCCTATTGTTCAAGAAATTCAGCCACCACAGGCAGTGATGTTTCCTTTTACGATGTTCTAGTTTGCGATTGAATGTATACCGTCTCTCTCATTAATTTTTAAATATTGGAATTTTATATGTAATGGTATTTATGAGGAGAATATCACCCTTCAGGGAAGTTCTTCAGGTCATCATTTTAATTTTGTAGCGATTCAACCTTTACTGTAACCTTTACTGTAATGCTTTATGTGATGAACCATACTTGGAAGGTGGTTTAAAATTCATGCCTCAAATTATTAAATATTTAATTAGCATATCCTTCAGCTTGAATTATTTTGGTTTAATCATTCTAAATTATTAAAGCAGAGATGATGTTATATCATTGGATTAAACCACAAACACATCTGATATCTGATAGCCATCTCGGTGAAGCCTTGAAAACAACAGTAATTGTTGAAGCTAGTGCAGCTGTGAAGCAAAGTGCACTGAAGTGAGTGACAGAATGCACATTGACAGGGCTGAGAAACATGGTCCTCAGGGTGTTAAAAGCCTGATGCCCAGCAAGGCCAATGTGAGACAAGCCCGTCCAAATTGAGACACTTATCGACTGAAAAATCCGTCATGATTCATGATGCATAGTCGATCACTCTGACAGGTCTCAACCCGTATGCATCACTTCATGGCTTTTGCTCCTGGGTGATTAAAGCAAGAATCAGCGAAATCCTTGTTGACTCTGGAATGTTAACACTTACCTGGCAACAGCTTTTTTGTTACTTTTAAATTGTAAGACGTTGGCGTTGGAGTACTGTCGTTATTGAGAACAGGAGCAAGGATATATTTTGAGCTTTTAGAACTGCTTGTAAATCACAGAAAACTGCCGGCTTCATCGTTTTGTGAATGCTTATTATTAGCATTATTATTATATAGAAAACACACACCAGTATCTGCCATGTCTCTCCTATGATGCTTTTTTTTTTAGCCTCTCTTACTCTGAAATGTAATTGAATGTAATGTACTGCTTTATAAATGTTCTTAGCCGGTAGACAAACATACTCCTGGAGCTTGCTCGATCGCCTTGTTGAGAGGGGTCAGGGAAGAATTTTTACAGCTCACTTATCTGGCCCCCGGGTGATTACTGTTTTTTTGCTTCCCTCTGGAATATGTAGAGAGTGGGTCGTATGCCCACCTCCCTTGTTCTCTGTAAAGCGCATTGTGTTGCCTCTGGGTATGAAATGCGCTATACAAATAAAGCTTTGATTGATTGATTGATTGATTGATTGATTGATTGATGATATTATTAGCACTCCTGACTCTCACCTGTCAAATTATGCCACATAACAAATGAATGAGCGCCCACTTTGGATGTCATGTGGTTCACTGGTTTACCTTCTTCCTCTGAGCAACGGTACACAGAGAACATATTGTCTGTCAGTAGATGACACAAGATGGATGGAGAAAGAGGAGGGAGAGAGGATAGAAGGGGAGGTAGAGACCAGAGGAGGAGGAGGGAGAGAGGATAGAAGGAGAGGTAGAGACCAGAGGAGGAAGAGGGAGAGAGGATAGAAGGGGAGGTAGAGACCAGAGGAGGAAGAGGGAGAGAGGATAGAAGGGGAGGTAGAGACCAGAGGAGGAGGAGGGAGGGAGGATAGAAGGAGAGGTAGAGACCAGAGGAGGAGGAGGGAGAGAGGATAGAAGGGGAGGTAGAGACCAGAGGAGGAGGAGGAGGAGGGAGAGACCAGAGGAGGAGGAGGAGTGAGGGAGGATAGAAGGGGAGGTAGAGACCAGAGGAGGAGGAGGAGTGAGGGAGGATAGAAGGGGAGGTAGAGACCAGAGGAGGAGGTAAAGATGTACAGTAAAGAGAGATGAGAGGAGAAGTGAGAGATGAGAGAGGGAGGAGGATAAGAGGAGGGGGGGGGGGGCTTCTTAAACGTCATTGCGAAGCAATTCTCTATGCGACACGCTGGTCTCTGTCTGACAGCCCACTTGTCACAGAGTGAACCCTCTCATCCTGCCCTGTTTAGGACTTGTCAGAATCCAATTAGCCCTCAAGCTCTGCGGGCTAAGCTCCTCCACAGACCCTCCCTGGGGCAGGGCTGTCCAACTAGCTAGACCCTGGGTGGAGGCTTTCTTCTTACATTAAGACTGAATATGCCAGAATTTGCCTAAAGACGGCTAGTGTTCATCTGCATCCCTTGCCAAGCGCAAATTCACAGTAGCTGCGACCATGGGCAGCCAGACCAGATTTTCGTGAACCTACCGACCGGCCAACCAACTGACCAACCGACCGACAGAGTGAGCCATAGAGCTGCTGGCCACAGCTGAAAATAACAGCTACCTGCGGGGAAAAAGTGTTAAAATGACATGCAGACAGAACATCCCATGGCAGTGCACAGACCACAGAAGCATATGAACATGGCAAGACTCTCACACTGACAGTCGGACATGCTTAGCAGTTGAGCCCTCTCAACCTTTGGCTCTGGTATTGAAATATCAAGATGACGTCCCACTGTATGTTTATCCAATCCTGCGACAACAGCACACATCCAATGTTCCTAAACTGAGAACGGACTATGAGCAAGATTAGGACGCTGCGTAGTCTTCATAGAAGGACTAGGGCCAGCTCACATGAGACAGATTGACCGCGCGTGTTCCTCGACAGACTGAGCTCCCAAGGGGGGGTTCCACCTCAGCCAAACACAGCCACGCCAGGTCGGGGCAGATATAGTCGACGGGGCATGACGGGTGGGGGGGAGGTGGGGGGGGTCACGGTTTATGATCTGAGATGGGATCCAGCTCGCAGACAGCAGAACATTCACGTCCCACACACCACCGCCAGTTCAGGCGGAAAACTGCCCTCGCTGGCACAAGCTGCCGTGCCCTCTGGTCCTCCCGTCTGCACCACCACATCACCTCCGGCCTCTCGCTCACCGATCGGATTACAGGGCTTTGTTTTGTTCAACTGTGCGCTTTGGAACGTAAATGCGCGTTGAAGATTAGATGCTGTTCGATTGAGATTAGGATTAGGATTTTGCTGCCCCTAATCTCACAGAGCTGACCCACAAATCTCAAATATTTGCACTGATATCAAAACAGGATTGAACTGAGGAGTGCACCATTTGGTTCTGTACAATGTAATGTACATGTACAATGTTCTGTACAATAATGTTAATCAACACTTGGTGGACATTATTATTGTTGTTCTTAGTGAGATGAATACTGAATACTTAATTCTTAAAGACTGGATGGAGGATTATGTTGAGGGGGAGTGACTGGGAGATACCAAATTCTTCCAAAAAATGATGGCAAGAGAATGAGTCTGTCGTTCTGGTAGATAGGAATGGGATATTTCTTCTAAATATGTGAAGATTGACAGGATCGTGGCAATGAGCTTTCCCACTGTTCACTAGTAAAATTATGATGATGATGATGATGATGATGATGGGAACATAGTGATTAGTGTTGGCATATGCTGCCCTCTCCTGGTCATTAATAGGTTGTTGAGTTGAACATCACAGCATTTTTCTTTTCTTCCCATGATTTTTGTGCTGCCGAGAAGTTCATTTTGCTATCACATAACTTTGATCATCCCCTTTGATCTACCCCATGTGTTACCCATCTGTCTGTTAGTCAAGAATACTCACACACACTGACGCACAGACATACACACACACACACACACACACACGCACACACACACACACACACACACACACACACACACAGAGGTGGTTTATTTGAACTTGTGAGTCAGCCAGCCTGTCCCAGTGGGCTGCAGCTGGAGCAGAGAGAGAACCCCACCCTTCCTGCAGCCTGCGCCTCATCCATGGTTGTCCCCCAGCAAGCTCTGTCTAATTTATGACTGGCTGGACACTCCTCCCCTTCAGCGTGCATTGTTCTCCAGCCTGAGTAGCCTACTGACTGAGTAAAGTTTCAAAACGGAGTTCATGGATACAGTGGTGTAGCCTACCGACCATTGACAGCCAGATGGCAACTTGTGGTGAGTGTAGAGATTTTTTTTTTTAACTCTTTATTTTCCAGTAGAGTCAACTGTTGCTATGTTGTGTTGATATGTTAAGAGAAGCTTTAGTCTGTGGTATATAAATCCAACAGGATGTGCCCATGCTTTTGTTCTGGGTGGTTGATTTGGATACACAGTGAGTCTGGATGGGTGATTTGGATACACTTTAGTCATGAGCCTGGAAGGGTGGTTGGATGGATTATTTGAATGAGACTAGTAAGTGAAAGTAGTGCAGGTGAGACTTGTTAGCAAGTACTTAGTCTTATCTCTCTCCCATGAACTTCATAAACAGATTTAAGCGTTTCTTAAGCCTCGTTATAGAGCGGCCCTTGTTGATACGAGCGATCAGCACACTGTCTGACAGGGTGTTAGCAGTGCATCTGAGGACACTGGACAGACGACCTGTAGAGCTGCTCATCAGCTGTAGGCCGAGGCGTCGGGACACCAAATCTTTCGTCTGCTCCCGAGATGCCCAGTTCCCATCCTTATCAAGAGTAACGTGACGGACGTCACACGCTTCTTCTAAGGACCCTTTCTCACACCTCACAGACAAACACAGACAGACAGACAGATAGATCTCTCAGGGCCAGTGAGAAAGCATGTGGTATATCACAATACAGTAGGCTGTTTATGTGGATCAGTGGCAGTGTGCAGCCAGGGGCTGGAAGTAGCCAAACACAGTGCTGTGCTTCTCACTTGGCCCTAACCTAATTTCTCAGCCAGTGAAAAGCAGCCGGATTTCAGGCCGTGCTTGACCCGAGGGCATGTCATTTAGCAAATGAATGGCCTTCTTCTCTGGACAGTCGAGCCAGTCACAGAGTATCATACCACGAGACAACTGAGTCTACAGTATTGCTTTCCACAGCAGAGGGCTGTCAGGGAGAGACTCATTTGCATATACTCAGAGACTGTTATGAGGGAGTCATAGAAAACGTTGAATCTCTCTTATTATGGAGACTTATCTCTGAGACTCTGCTCTATACGGCCCCGTTAATGAGCATGCAACAAGTCCTCTCATGTAATGTAACTTGTTGCCCACGTCGCATCTATTTGATGATTTTGCACAGTTGAATGAATACAATGTTTATTTGAGTAGCAGTGTAGGGGGCTTGATGTGTCTAAAGGTATGTGTTTTTTTTTCTCAAATAGGAATCTCCGGAATTACTGTTAGATTATTTTAACAAACTGCGACCTTGAAAGTGTTTTCAGAGATAGTTTGGTTGTGTAGAATGTGTGTCTCAGAAACTGAACAAAAGCAGACGACTAAGCTGGCATAAAACAATTCAGTAAACCATTCACTTTTCTAGGGCGGCTATGGAATCAAAATAGAATCTCCCAAATAAATATTGTCACTCTAGTTCCAACTTTGACCTGTCTTTGATGTTCAGAGAACACCAGGTTACAATTCATCACATTTTTTTTGTTCACAATAGTCACACTGGGACATAAAATGACAAGCCCTTACTTGTTGGCCACGTCATATCAATTTGATGATTTTTCACAGTTGAGTGAATACATGTTTGAGTAGAAAATCGTAGTGGGCTTTATTATCTAAAGGTAGGTTTTTTCTCTCAAAACAGGAATCTCAGGAATTACTACCATTCCTTTAGCAAACTGTGACCTTGAAAGTGTTTTCATAGAGATAGTCTGGTTGCATAGAATGTATTTCTCAGAAATTGAACAAATGTAGGCTACTAAACTGGCATAAAACAATAGATTCAGTACAGCATATACTAAGTAATTTGGTTATATAAATAAGTATTTTCACTCTACTGTAGTTCAAACTTTGACCTGTCTTTATGGTTAAGAGAACACCAGGTTACAATTCATTACATTTATGTGTCACAATGTCACAAGTCACACTGTAGCATGAAAATCCAGAACATATTCCAAAATGATGAATTACTTATTTTCCCTCGGCCCACACAACAAAGGGCATGCAACACAATTGTAGGAAGTTTCTGAGGGGTCACGCTACAAGTCCTGGATTCTTTCAAGGAAAAGCCACTTTTCTTTCTTTCTGCTAATTTATGGTAGACTGAACACAGGGCTCTCAAGTTTGCTCTTGTTTACTGTAACGAGGGCCACAGCTGCGTCACATGGATGGCCCTTCTGCCCCGAGCGGTCACAGCTGAGGCCAGACGGGTGTAAGGGTCAGCAGTCAGGAGGGAGAGGGGGTGGAGGGGACAGCCTCTCAGTGATAAACGCACACACACACACACACACACACATACACACGGCGGGGTGTTATGGCCAGACGGACCACTTGCTCTCTCTCTCTTATCACTGAGACTTCTCAGGATCGGTGCTGGCGTCTGTCTGCGCTACGTTTGTTCCCCACGACGATGGTTGGCATTTTGCTGTGATCGTCTAATGTGATGGGACTGGTTCGGGGTCTGATTTTAAAGCTTCATGGTTGACGTCTGTTCATGGAGCGCTCTTCCTGTGTGTTCCAGGACGGCTCATTGGGAAGCATTGATGACCTGGCGCAGGAGTACTCTGACTACTACAGCACCTCTCTCAGCCACGTGTGTGAAAGGATGGAGGAGATTCGGAAACGCAAGGTCGTTCAAGATGCCGACATGGTAAATGCTTCTTTTTTTATTTTCACACTTCTGCCGTGTTCGATGTGTATGATAAATCAGTAGCTACAATTTACTTACTTATGAAAAGGAGTTTTGTTTAATGTCAATCGTGAGACAAAAGGTTCTGAAATGAATTACGATGTAGACCTGCAAGCTACAAACTGTGGCCTTGACATAATAATAAAGTGTGATATGGCCTTGAACAGTTTTGTAGCATTACTAAGCATATAATTATGACTTTCATAGCATGAGAATGCATAGTGAGTCACCTGTGGCTATTTCCTTACTATGACTTATCTCTTACTTGTCCACTTCCCTTGATGATGTATTTCAGGGAAAGGCTGACTCAGTTGCCACATCACTGCAGCTGCGATCCCAGATCCAGGTGAGAGCACTATTGTCTCTGTCAGCTTCCCCTCTGACCCTCCCTTCCCTCCAGAGGAGGCACTTCCTGGTGCGCACATCACTGAGCATGGGGTGCTGGCAGTGGAACTTCCCTGTCATGGTCATCTCGAGGAAAGCCAACGTGTCACGCTACAAAAGTCACGCTTCACTTGACCATGACTAAAAAACCCATGGCCTCGGGGACTGAGTTCACGAAGCAGTGTTAAATTGTCCCCAAATGTTGAAGAAATAGAAACATGTATGATTTTTTTGGGGGGTAGCCAATGAGAGACAAATGTGGGGTTAACCACTCATCCCAGTGCCAGCCCATCTGAACGGAAACTTAAGCCTCTGTTTGTGCTCCCTATCCATTTCCCCTCACTTGGCCCTCCGGTCTGTCTGACCACATTCTGTTCTCTCTTCCTCAGGAGTCTCTAGGGCTCAGCAGCACCATGTCCACCCCTGAGATAGAGAGGAGGTAAGAGTCTCGTCTTGTTTGTTCCTCATTCTGCACATTATGCAGCACCGTGACACACAGAAATGCTTAGCTGCGCTGGCCAATGTGGGGTCCCTGAGCCTCACACTTCTGAGAGCCTTACACTCTACCGACTGAGCTGGTCGGGCAGCTAACACACACACATCATCTGAGCTTCGTATGGAGTGCGTCCTCTTATTGTTTGTAATTTGAGTATGACTCGTAGCTTTATTTTTGCTGATGATAATTTGTGTACACTATGTTTAGAAGGGCAAACGTTGCCCTACTTCCAAATCTCCCTTCCAGCAATATGGAAACCTGCATGTGTTTCATACTTCCTGGTGACCTCCAGTCATTTTTATGAAGCATTCCTCTAGGAAACTCACAACTTCCTTCCCACAATTGTGTGTCTAGAAGGATGGATTGTCACGTAGAAGAATCTGAGTTGGTGAGCGAGGGAATATCAGTCACTGCTCTCAGCATCATACTGATTTGGTGTACAAAGACGGCAATCCAAATTTCAGCTTTTACCTCTCATGGGTTATAGTTACTGGGAATATACTGTAAGAAGCATGTTTCTCTCCCTAATGTAGCTTACTATAGGTTTTATTAGTGGGCTGTTAGACTGCCCCCATGTGGCCGACCTGTGGACTGATACTTCTGGGACCTGATTGCCGCCTTCATCAGCAACAAGTATGAGCTGATGTCTAGGGGAAGGGAGAGCAAGAGATGAGGAGAGAGAGAGAGAGAGAGAGAGAGAGAGAGAGAGAGAGAGAAAGAGAGAGAAAAAGAGAGTGGAATAGAGAGAGAGCGCAAGAGAGGAAGAGAGAGAGAGAGAGAAAGAGAGTGAGAGAGGAATGTGAGGCACCGTTAGCGCTGGTGTAGCAGTAAACCCAGGCGGAGTGTGAAAAGCCTCTATTGTTTCTGTGAGGACCGCAGGGCTCTGACCTCAGGCTCCCCAGCCAACCGCTGGCTGTGTTTTTTTTATCTGTATTGACGTGTTTGATTCGCCACAATTGTACAAAACTGCTAACATGAGGGACGGGGCACGTTTGTAATTTGTGGGCGGCCAGACAGAAGGGAGGATATAAGAAAGGTGTATTTATGAAATGGTGGGATAGCAGCTGCAAACATGAAGAAAATTGCATGGGAGAACAGGTGAGGTGATGGTGTTCATCACGTACTGGTATCTTTTGTGTCATCCATGGCTTGGGTAACATTTTTTTGGTTCTTTTTTGTTGTTGTAGGTTTTCCATGCACAAGTCCAGCTCAGAGGATGGATCAGGGGGTGAGTTCAGGCTTTTCTCATTACTGCATGACTAGCTTATTGGTTTGATGTCTCCGAGACAGGTTGATGATGAGAGCTCTTTTACATAGTTATTACATAGTTATTATGTTGGTTCTTTGAATACTTCACCAGTATCTATTGAAGAAAGCTATTTGTTACACCTTAGCTACATTGTGATTAAAGGTTTTGCTTCTTGGTCACTGTGGTTTATGGTTTGAATTTCTGTTTGTTAACTGTGAAGTACTGAATTCATATATCCCTCCGTGTAGGAAAATGGGATGGAAAGAAAAAAAACAAGTCGTTTTGGCAGAATTTCCGGAAGTCACCGAAAGGTGCTACGCGGCAGACGGCAAAGGGTATGTCTGAAATCAACTCTGATTTGGAGAGTCCCATATATCCATCTGTTTATTTATGTACTGTAAACATCTATGTATCCATTCCCCTGCCTTATTTAATGCTCTTGATTTCTTTTCTTTTTTTAGCAGGCGAAGACGTTGGCTTTGTAGCCAGTGAGATCACCATGAGTGATGAAGAGCGCATCCAGCTGATGATGATGGTGAAGGAGAAGATGATCTCTGTGGAGGAGGCCTTGGCGAGGGTATGACATCATCACCTCTCTGCTTTAGCCTCCTAGTCAGGATATGGCTGTCAGCTGCTCTCAGCACATGTACTGTAATAAGGGAACACTGATTATCAGGTTACAAATAATGCTTGTGCTAGGTCATACATCCCACTATTAAGAACAGATGTTTGTACTCTCCTTGTCTTCCTCCATACAGTTGAGGGAGTTTGAGACCCAGAGCAGACAGTCGTGCAGCACAGAGGCCACAGAACTGACCGATCCAAGCAGTCTAAACATGAACGACTCCTTCAACTGCAATGTGAGTGTCAACATAAACAAGCAATGTCACCCCTTGTTGATATGGCTCAGCACTCCGAATGAAAACCACATATTCAGGGCAGCGTGGAGCATCAGGGGCCTTCTTTCAATCCTCATACACTTAGCTGTTGTTGTTGACACCCATGCCCTCTCCCCCTCTCTCTCTCTCTCTCTCTCTCTCTCTCTCTCACTCTCTCTCACCCTCCCTCCCTCCCTCCCTCCCTCCCTCTGTCTATCCCTGTCCGGGCAGTGAACTGGGGCCCTCTAAACCCCTCCACCCCAGGGCCCACTCCCAACTGGAGAGCAGCAGGCAGACTCCTATTCATCCAGTCAAAGCGCTAAACCCCCATTGTGCTGTGCAGGGCGGGTGGATTCAGCACACAGCCCTGTTGTGCAGGCAGTAGCCCTTTCAGGCATGGGTGGGGTGATTAGGGGGCTCAGGTTCAGGGCACATTTTTCAGATTCGTCTGGATGGCCTCCCTGTTTCTCTGTTCCCTCTGTTCTCTTGTCCTCTCTCTCTGTTTCGGTGCTTTCTCTCTCTCTCTCTCTCTCTCTCTCTCTCTCTCTCTCTCTCTCTGTCTCTCTCTCCGTCTCTCTCTCTCTCTCTGTTCTCTCTCTCTTACTCATTTGGCATTTTTATCAACATATTTCAGTCTTTTAGACGCCATATGGATTCTGTTTGTCATAATAATGACTGAAATGCTCTCCCCTGTGTTTGTTGGGGAAACAAATTCAGTTATTCAGAATGGGTTTCGCTCACTGCAGTACCCCTCAATACATGGATTTGGACATGTAGAGTCGGCTCAGTGAAAATAAAATGAGACTGTGGTCAAATACTGGTAGATACAGAAACTCTTTGAAATGTTACTCATCACATATGATAAACAAGGTATCAGTTACTGTTCTACTGCACATTTCACATGGCGTGTCAGTCTATGATAACAACCTACTGTATCAGTCAGCATACATGTATATGGGAGAGTTTCTCATCAGATGCTTGTGGTGTGTGGCCATCTGCTTCTGTGCTTGCTGTTGATGGTGACAACCAGATGAACTCGCATCAAGCAACACCGCCTTTACACACGGGACCCTACTACAGTACACTAACAAAGATCGGTGAAGATGTCAGATGGGAGAGACTAATGCTCACGATCTGATTATTTTTAAGTTCCCGAAACCTCCGACAGCCTGTGCGAGTAGAAAGGGTTCCAGCTTGTAAACCTCCTGTTTTTCCACACATAAAAAAAGCCCTTTCTCTCAAAAGTGTAGTCTGTAGTCATGTGAGCCTGACCACAATGGCTTTACATAGCAGGTCTGCTCTCTGGTTTGATACTGGAGTATTTAGAGTAAAGAGACTTCTATGCTGTATGTGGTTCCTACAGCTACCAAATATGTTTCATGTAACCTAGACATGTACAGTATATTGCTCCTGGAAATGCATATTGATGGACATGTTTTGTATTTAAGTTAAACAATTTCGAGTAGGTGCACACCACTGAACACTACCAACGCAGAAAAACTTCTGGTTCCAATAAAACTTTCTTTCTGCTGATCAATGTCCTAGTAGGTCAAACTGGCATCCAAGGATGTATGGTAGAACTCACCACTTGAAAAAGGAAAAAAGCAGGGACAAATCCTCAATTTCACCAGTTTATTTCCGGCCGCCAATTCACATAACGCTTGGCCTCTCAGCCGGGAGGCTGGTGAAATTGAGGATTTGTCCCTGCTTTTTCCCCTTTTCAAGTGGTGAGTGCTACCATACATCCTTGGATGCCAGTTTGAAGTACAGTTGGTTTAGCACCACAAGTACACCTCGTTGTCTGGTATAGCGCTATATCCAATCCTTCCTTTGAAACAATGTCCTAGTAGGCTTTACGTCAAGACCGCTGTTCAGAAGTCAAATCTAGGTGGTGCGACAAACCTTTCTTCTCGTCCTCTCCACCTCTTAACCGCTCACTTCTCCTTCAGCAGTCCTGCGAGACACTGTCAGACCCTGAGCAGGAGGAGTCACTGACCTTCCGGAGGCTGCATAAGCTGGTCAACTCCACACGCAAGGTGAAGAAGAAGCTGATCAGAATCGATGAGTCCAAGAGGCCTGGGATGGAAGGTAGGTGTTGCCAACCCAAGATCAAAGATGTCCACATTTGGGACAGATACAAATAAAGCTTTGATTGATTGATTGATAATAAATCTAAATGGCTTGTCATCCCAACATTTTTAAAAAGATTTCAACTTGTTTTCAACTGACCCTGACTTTTTGGTCAACCTTCTCCGTATGTCCCTTCCAGAGTGTGTGAGTGTGGAGGGACCTCCCTCTGTGGACGCCAGTACCTATCTCTACTCTGGGACGCAGAGGAAGCAGGCCCCCTGCCCCATGGACGCCCTGGCCTCGGCTCTGAGGGAGCAGCTGACCCACGACGGCAGCCTCACCAGGGACTCGGACAGCCTCACCACGTCACCTTCCTCCAGCAGCCTGGACACCTGCAGCAGCCACAGGCTGTTCAGGGCCTTCGGCAGGTACTCCGCCGGCAGCCCCGGCCCCCAGGACCAGGGCTCCGGCGGTGGCGAGTCGAGGGCCGTTGGCGGGGGCAGTGGCTCCTCCCTCTCTGAGACGGAGGGCTGCCTTGGCGAGGAGGCCAGGGTGCCACGCTCGGCGACAGACGGGGAGATCCGGCAAGTGGTCAGTCCGCTGAGCTACCACGGGGTGAGTGGGGGGCGGTTCGGTCGTTTGGGGGAGAGGTTTCGGTTGTCGACAACGAACCGAGCAGGTTCCATCGCTAAAATAAATTAATCCGACTGCCTCAAATGAAGTATAGATTTACTGACTACGTCTTCATGAAAGTTCTGGTTTTGATACATTTACATTTGTCCCTCAGAGAACCTGCAGCTTCGGAGGATTTGATGCGACCAACCGATCACTGCACATAGTAAACTGTGACAGCGATGCCACTGTGAGTAGCTCCTGTTTGTATTCACTTCATAATAATGATAATAATAACGTTGTTTATTTGTCATATGTACATGATACAGGTACCATGTACAATAAAATGCTTAGCTGTGCCCAATGTAGGGCTCAAGTCTACGACTCTGAGCTGTAAAGTCTCATTGCTCTTCCGACTGAGCGAGCCAGGCAGCCCTGAGGTCATCAAGTTCAATTGCACACTTTTCACTACCTCTGTTCTGCCGTTTGATATTTGCGTACTTCTGAATTTTAGAGCAAAGACGGAGATGCCGGCTCAAGAGATGCTGTGAAGTCTCCCCCAACGACCCGAATCTCTCTGGGCAAGAAAGTGAAGTCTGTCAGAGAGACGATGAGGAAACGTATATCGAAGAGATACCACTGCTCTCTCTCCGAACAGGTAGGACCGACCTCGCACAGAGTGCATACCTTTTCTACCAGTCACTCATTTTCATTGAGAGCAAAATGAGAGACTGGGGCAGACGTTAAAGGTTTGAGCCTGTGCTAATCATTAGGGATTTCTCTCCCCCTGCAGTCGAGCCCAGACCGTGTGTCCAGCTGTCCCCAGTCCCCCCACACAGACACGGACTCCCTGGAGAAACCCAAACTGAAGCCTGGAGGGTCTGTGGAGAGCCTGAGGAGCTCTCTAAGCGGACAGAGCTCAATGAGTAAGTGTTCAGTCATCTTGCAGCGGAACAAACATGGCCGTCACTGTGGACTTACGGTCTGTGAACACCACCCCCCCCCCCTACCTTCCCCCCCGTGCTGTGTTTAGGTGGACAGACTGTGGGCACCACAGACTCCTCCAACAGCAACAGAGAGAGTGTGAAGTCGGAGGACGGCGAGGAGGACGAGCTACCTTACAGGGGACCCTTCTGCGGACGTGCCCTGGTGCACACGGACTTCACCCCCAGTCCCTACGACACAGACTCCCTCAAACTGAAGGTATGAAGTGAGCAGGGCTCCTGCGCACGATACCCATACTGTGCTTGGATAGACACAGCCGGCTGGGTGGACAGACAAAGGGCCAACGGCGTGATCGGCTTATCGCGATTTGATTCTGTCTCGGCAGAGGGGCGACGTCATCGACGTCATCAGCAAGCCGCCGATGGGGACGTGGATGGGCCTGCTGAGCGGCAAGGTCGGCACCTTCAAGTTCATCTACGTGGACGTCCTGAGCGACGAGGACGTGAAGCCCAAACGCACCCGCAGGAGGAAGAGGGGCCGGCAGCCCAAACCCACCTCAGTCCAAGAACTCCTGGAGCGCATCAACCTCAAGGCAATAAACACAGCGAGCACTAATACTAATGTATTTTAATGATATAACACATTATTAGTATTAGTGCTAAGCGTGTCTTTACTCTGTAGTACTGTTGTTGAAATGTCTTTTTAATATTCTGATAGAAACTATTTGAATAGTCGGTGTAACTTAGCTTGTTCGTCCGCTACTCTCTGCAGGAGCACCTACCGACCTTCCTGTTCAACGGCTACGAGGAGCTGGACACCTTCAAGCTCCTGGAGGAGGAGGACCTGGACGAGCTGGACATCAGAGACCCCCAGCACAGGGCCGTGCTGCTGACCGCCGTAGAGCTGCTGCAGGAGTACGACGGTCAGTGGCAGAGAAAATAAGAGATCATTGTTCATACAGTACAGCATAGCGCACACACACACACACACACACACTCACACATACGGTCACTCACACAGTTACAATACATATGGATCATTTATACAGTATGCTGGTTTACAGTACCGTGTCTGACAGCCCTTGATTGGTTATGTCGTGCCCTGCAGGAAGCAGTGACCCGGAGCGCAGTGGAAACTCCGGAGGTTCCCAGGAGAAGCTGCTCCTGGACAGGCGTGGCCTGCTGGGAGATTCCCCCCGGGACTCGGGCTGCTACGAGAGCAACGAGAACCTGGAGAATGGTAACGACAGTTTGACTCGCCTCTGACTGTCCTCCTCCAACTCGACCTCATCCTCCTCCTCATCCCCGAGGCTGCCGTAGTCTCCCGTCTGCAGTCTTCATGCTTGACATTCCAAAACCAAACTCAGATTCTCTGCTGTGGAGAAAGAGAGACTCTTCTCGGCTCTCGCTCATTGATCTTTTTGACGCTCATTTTTTCTAACATGCTTTTTTTTTTCTCCTAGTCTCACTTTCTTCCGTTTCTGCTACATAACAGCGAAGGGATCTCTAGCACCCCCGTCACCTCACTACTGCAGTCAGCCTAAGACTGTTTCTACTTTCACTCTTTGCAAGAATTTATTTCCCATTCATTCTTAATGTAGGTTAGATGGGAGTGTGGTAGGGCTTCTATCTCTGCCTGTGTAGACAGGAAGAGGGGAGCTTACTCTCTGGCTCTTACAGTAACAAGACCTGTCTCAGAAACCTGTACAAAATGTGTTTAGTAGGGCTACTTATGAATCTACACACAACTAAATCTGTCACTGTGTACCGTGTGGTGGTTTTGCATTTGCTGAAAGTGGTGATTGTTGAACCAAAGGCGTGACAAAAGCTGTAGTTTGAAAAGGCTTCCCAGTAATTACTTCTTTACTGTGAAAGTTTGCTTTATTGACAATACTACCGTATAACAGTCTTATTGTGGTTGGTTATTTGCTTTGGTTTAAGTCCTAAACAAAATGGATACAGATACAAAGAGTTGTGTTTATATTGAAGGCTATTGTGTATGTCAGCAGCCCTTGTGGTGAGATAATATAATGTCAGAGTAGCCTATTTTCCACATGTGTATATTTCTCTCAAGATTTTGCCGTTTTTGTGTGTATATTTTTCTAGTTCAGTACCTTATAATGTTGCACAATATTTTATGATGTGCCTAAAAAATGCTTTATGCAAATCAATACAGAATATTTACAAAATGGTCTAATTATCCTTGTTAAAATGGGGCACAACATTTTTGTACAACAGTAAATGTGTATGCATCAACAACATGGTCATAGTTAGACCAACAGTTTTAACACTGCTCTTATGTAAATTATCAGTGAAGCTGTGTGTTATGGATGAAAATAAAACCAGCAGCTAAACACAGCTCAGTCAGATCTTACCATCCATTTGGGGACTCCTGGTGTTGATGGTTCTGAAGCGTGCCACTGTCATAGTAGAGCTTTGGGAATAAACTCCTCGATGGTTTACCAGACTGGCCTGTCTGCCTTATTTCTGCCTCCTCTCACTCTGTTGCATACCTGTTCTATTACTTGGTATGATTAACCAACTTATAATGATGAGACATGAAACCAGGGAGAATTGCACGCTGGCTTCACTTTTGTAATCACTCAGAACCGCATTACAATAACATGCACGTAATATAAAGGGGGGCGTGACGGTATTTAAGGAGGGACAGACTTAGGCTGTCAATATTCAACACACTCCCCACTCATTCACTCTGGATATTCATAATTGATATTCAACAACCATAACACTTCTTTTTTCCACCCTTTCTCGCTGCTATTTTTCCAATGAAAACGTTCATCTTGTTTGTAGTCGTGTAGTAGTTATGCAGTTGGACAGTATGTTATGTAAATATATATGTTATGCACCTACAGTACTTTGCCTGTTTTGTTTCAGGAAGGGACAAAACGACATCTTCCTCCATGAGCAGGTCCTCCTCAGGTTTCGAGTCCAGCCACCTCCCATCCCCAGACCACCCCGCCCTTCCCCTGACTCACCCCAGTAATGCCATGCGACAGGCCGACCCCGAGCCCCTGTCCTGCGGGGAGCTCACCGTCGGAGCCCCAGTGGGAAGCCTAAGGCTCCAGAGCCCAGTGAGAAGCCACCTCATCCAGGGAGCTGTGGCTCTGAGTCGCAGCAGTGAGGAGATGGGAGGCGCAGGTGATCCCAGTCTTGTGGCCCTGGGGCAGCTGAGACGTTCCCTCTCTGTGGGGCACCTCCACTCAAAGCAGCAGCTCCACGGCCCTGTCGACCCCAGGCTGACTCTCAGCACCATATCCGTGCCTCAGGAATCCATACGGCTGATATGGAACGCTCACACAAACACAGAAGGGGATCAACCACCATCGCAACCACTGGTCACTGCCTGCTGTATCCTGCCTAATTCTTTGGACATGGACAAGGGTGACGCTGGTTCTCCAGAGCCGGAAGAAGTGTCACCCTGCACACAACACATACCTGTAATATCCCATCCGGTCCTAGTAGGTAGGCCCAAGACTCATGTAGCTATATCTTCCCTGTTCAACCAGTGCTTACGATCACCATCAACAACGAACAATGATCTTGGTGGTGAATCTAAACACCTCTCTATCGTCACTGTGGAGGACAAAGTCATTACGGCAGTCGCAGCCCAACGCAGGATCTTAGAGTTTTCAAGTTTTACCCAACTTGGAGCTGGCAGGACGCAGCCAGCGGCAGGAAAGAGATGGTCGAGCAGCCCTGTGGATCTGATATCCCTCCTGGAGGAGAGACTCCGGCTGCAGGGCATCGATCTGACAACAGAGCCCTTCTCTGATAAGGTACAGTACTGTATACTGTAGTTGCATCAGGCCTTTTAATGCCACGTCTTGGTCACATAAGATCTACACTCTGTCTCAACATTCACTGTCTTAACTCCTGCAGTATGGTCGCTATGGAATCCCCCGGTCTCTTGTCCAGAGGTATTCTAATGACCTGAACCGAACTCTGAGAGAGACCGCCTCTGCGATGGACCTGGTCAGAGTCCAGCAGCTCCGGAAACAGCACCGTATGGCAGTGAGTGAACATTTGTGACATCGGGGCATAATCATTTACTTGATCTATAAAAGAAAAACTCTAAATGGTCTTTGTCTAACCCCTTGTCTCATTGTACCCTTTCTACAGATCCCGATCGGGGGCTTGACCGAGGTGTGCAGAAAGCTGCAGTGCCAGACTCCTTATGGCAATGTGACAGGGTAGATTGGATCTATCCCTACATGTACATATAGTTAACATATTCATTGTTGGCAAGCTGAACAAGCTGTCTCAGATACTTTCTAATTGAGACAGGTGCTTTTGAATGTCATATCTGCTAAAAGCTAAAGCAATGCAAGGGATTCAGATCAAAGCAAGAAGATGGATGTATCAGCATCGCAAGCACAACATACCTGGACTAATTGAGTGACATGTTACTTTTTATTGCTATTCAAATGTGATTCTCGTAACAAGAAAAAGCATTAGACAATTCGTCCCTTGTTATTTTTCACTAGAGTGCCTATTGATAATTATATGCATGAACATTGAGTAATGTAGAGTTGTGTAGATTGATAGCTTTTCATGTAGATAATGCAGTTCATGCAGCATGATTCAATGAAGGGAAATAAAACAGTTCCAATTTTGCATTAGAACGATGTCATTTATTTAAAAGCTGAGGAAAATAAAATTATTAAGAAACCAACTCATTAATTACACATTTACAAAAAATAATACATAAAAAATTACTACAGCTGTCTTACAACGATTCCCATAGTGGCTATTTCAACACTTGTCTGAGGCATATTGTAAACAGTGTTTGACTGTTCCAAAAGATTTTCTTGGTTTTAGTTAGTGAACATAATTCAGTTTGCATAACTGTATGGCCAATTGTGGTAATACAACAACAACAACAACAACAACAGACGCCTTCGAATAACAGCAATGCTTTTTCTCAAAGCTTTGCTCGTAAACATATTGTAGGTGGGGCTGCGTAGCGCTGTTTCACTAACTGCAGATTATAACTATTTTAAGTCAGCAACACAGCAAGCAATAAAAGCTCAATAAATTATAATGTACCTTTTTAATGGCATTTCCACATGGGACTTTTTGTCATTATTTTTCATTTTCATTTCCTAATTGTGACATATTCCAATTGTGAGGCAGCAAAATCTCATCTCTCAACTTTTGTTGCTAACATTTCTGTATGATGAATGGCAAGATGCAGTGTAATATCAGTTTTTTGTGACCACTAACTACAGTATACAGAACATTCCCTCACAATCTGGCATGAGGTGGCATCTCATGTAGACACTTCCTGACCAGCCCCAGTGTGTCCAGGGCAGTGCCCCAGCTCAGGGTAACCCCCCAGCCCCCATGGCCATAGTTGTGTACCACCGGCACCTGGCGACCCTGGAGCAGGACCAACTCCCTCTCCACCCGCGGGTTCTTCCTGCCGGGCCTCAGACCCACCCACTCACTCAGAACCGTAGCCCTGGTCAATGAGGGCTCCAGCCGGCTGCAGCGCTCCAGGATGCCCTCACTGTCTCCCTTGTCTACCTCCAGCCGCCAGTCATCCACCTGCCTGGTTCCCCCCACAGTGACGCTGTGCATCCCTGGATAGATGTATGTCAGTCCATCCCCGTCCCTGACAAAGTTCTGCAGCCAGGGGGCTTGGACCTTGAGAACCTGGCCTCGGACTGGGTAGACCTCCTCATCGCCCACCAAGGACCTGGATCCCAGCCCAGAGCAGTTGATGATCATGTCGTAGCTCGGGCTCAACTCCTCAAGGATGTTCACTCTCTTCCTCACAATCTGACCACCAGCTTTTCTAAACCTAGAGAAAAACTCAGTGTGCTATGAAAAAGGTTGAATGTATGGAAACTATTGTCCCTCCCTATAGTATTTAATTGTCATATAACCATGGTTGACCAAGCATGTACCTTTTCTCCAGCCATGGGAGGTAGGTGGAGCATTCACATTTTATGGTGGTGAAGGCCTGGCCAAACTTGTAATTTGGAAACCGTTTCAATTCACGCTGTGTCATGGTTCGGAATCCCAGCACATAATCAGACCAGAAGGGCTTTTTATTGGTGGGGACCTCCTTGAATATTTGGCACCTCAAATGAGAATTGATAAAGATGATAGAAGAGTTCAGAGTTTGAAACTGTATGAATCTATATCAGCATATACATCAATTGCATGGTTCATGGCATGCTTACCCTGAGCTCAGAAACACTCCAGCTTCTGGCGACTCCTGGGTTTGAGCAATGGTCAGCAAGTGATCAAAGGTCTCCTTAAACCAGCGCCGCTGATGTTCCAGAGGTATATCTGGGGAAATAGTTCCCTTGACCCACAAGTTTCACTAAAACAATGCTAAATAAATTAGATTAACTGAACGTTGATGACTTCTTATAAAGAGATTGTCTTCTTGCCACATCCCACTTACCTGGGAACTCTGAGGCAAAAAGGATACCAGCAGCCCCATCGCTGGTGGTGTCTGGCGTGAACTGATCAGCCAGGAGAGTCACAGAACAGAAGGGCAAAACCTCTGCAATGCAGACAGCAGTGGAGAACCCAACAACACCTGCCCCCACCACAGCAACCTTCACAGTTTTCATTACTGGTCAGTGTTCCTGGAAAAAAAGACAAAAGTGAGAACAATAACTTGACAACTGCCACACCAGGGGTTGCTACTGTAATTGTTGAGCAATGACTGTATCTGGGTAATAAGTCACTCAGTCTCTTTACAACGTCCTTTAATGACTTCAGAGACAGGTGATCGTGTGCAAAATATCTGCTCCTCTCTCCCATCAAGCAGATCGTTCAGACTGATCAGACCTGTAGAATAACTCCTGCAAGGTACATGCGTAGCTAAATTCAGTTGTAAACTCAATGGGGTAGCTTCTCAAGATGCGCACAACCAGGTGTCATCTGCTATAGCTGCTTGAGCACATTGACACAATCACACACATATTCATACTTACTGTTCATGTTATGTACTAGCTACATGTTATGTTGCTACAATATGCTTTTGCTGGATAATTTTGTGGCCCATGCCACCCCTGCTCCTCCTTGTAGCCTACTGTATTGTACTGGTCATACTGTATTCAATCAATCAATCAAAGCTTTATTTGTATAGCGCATTTAATACCCAGAGGCAACACAATGCGCTTTACAGAGAACAAGGGAGGTGGGCATACGACCCACTCTCTACATATTCCAGAGGGAAGCAAAAAAACAGTAATCACCCGGGGGCCAGATAAGTGAGCTGTAAAAATTCTTCCCTGACCCCTCTCAACAAGGCGATCGAGCAAGCTCCAGGAGTATGTTTGTCTACCGGCTAAGAACATTTATAAAGCAATACATTACATTAAATTACATTTCAGAGTAAGAGAGGCTAAAAGCATCATAGGAGAGAGAACATTCTACGGACATGCTACGACATCCACAGCAGACACGGGGGTATCTATCGGACTCCGGGAGGTCTGCTGGTGACAGTGGGGCATCCACTGGACCTGGTTAGAAGGTTAGGAGGGAGAGAGAGAGGCACTAGGGAGAGGGAAGGCAGAACAAGGTTAGTAGCACATAGAGCCATACAGACCACACAGATATTGAAATAGGCAACCTGGGGCAAGCTCCTGGAATATATTTGTCTAATGGCTAAGAACATTTAAAGAACAATACATTAAATTTTCAGAGCAGGAAAGGCTAAGAGCATCAGGTCCAGGCCTAAGCCGGATGTGGACTGATGTGTTTCTGTGTGTACGTGTGTGTGTACTAAATACTACGATATCCACAGCTCCACAGCTGACACTGGACCTGGTTAGAGGATAGGAGGGAGAGAGAGGCACTAGGGGAGGCAGAAAACGGTTAGTAGCACACTGAGTCATTGAAGCAACACAGCTGTCAGAACAGAACAAGCCTGTTTCAGGATAACCAGCTTCTGTAAACTACTTGATATACATACATTGCATAGCAGGATAAATACCAATGTATACAGAGGGTACACAGGTAGGTTTGAGGCTGCCTTTCTGTGTCTCAAGGTCCTAGCTAGTGATTGTAGGCTAGGTCGAAAAGGTACGTCTTGAGGTCTCGCTTGAAGACCTCCGTTGTTTCGGCCTTTCTTAGGCACTCCGGTAGGGTGTTCCAGAGGTTGGGGGCATAGAACCTAAAAGCTGCCTCTCCGTGTTTCTTGGTCCTGGCTTTTGGAACTGTTAAAAGTTCAGTACCTGAGGATCTGAGTGGTCTGTTGGGCATGTACTTAACAAGCATGTCTGAAATATATTCTGGTGAGCGACTGTGGAGAGATGTATTGTACTGGTCATACTGCTGTCTTGATTGTTTTCTGTCCGGTGGGGTGTTACCTAATGTATCTAGGCCCCCTGCCTTTTATTGTTGTGTAAATTATGCTACCCTTTTGAGACATACATAGCCTACAACATAGCCTACACCTTAGGTTAAAGTGACCAAAACATCCTGTAATGGTCACCAACAGCTGGTGCCAGTATTGCTCCAATGGTCATGAATTTAAATTAGCCTTAATCATTAGTGCAGTGCTTAATATTATATTGCACCATGTATACTGTAAGAATATGGGGAGCATGTTGAACATTAAAGTCCAGGTTAACCCAGTTCAAATTTTTGTTATGAGCTTCACACACCACAGGAAAACATGTCATTAACCACCCAGCCAAATCTGAGTCATTAAAAATGTCGCTAAGTATATAAAATAAGGCTTCAAAATCGGTTAAAAATCAGCAGCATTCTCTGGTCTGAGACTGTGGGGGCGTGTCTGCTGAAGGCACCGAAGCCACACCCAATTGCGTGGGGAGGGGGTGTGGAGGGAAGAACCTGTCAAATAGTACCGTTCTCTGGTCTGCATATTGTCACACTGGCACGCCGTCTCTTTTGTGGTAGGAAGGCACAGCTTTGTGAAAACAGAGAGGAGTTGAAATTACACTTGTCTAATGAGTCAAACGCACAGATGCTTCCTCCTAACCTACCTCCTGACAAACAACACAGGTAAAACTGTAGCTACTCTATACCAACGCGCCAGTGTTACTGCCCTTAGATGCAAAATACAAAAACAGGCAACGAGGAATGTATGAGTCTGTCCCTATTTTCTCCCTGCCACCTCCGGACCCATTCCTATCCCTAACAGGCGATCCTGTCGTCCCTTGGGATCAATGGAAAAAGTTGTTTAAAATGTACCTTTTAGTCACTGGCTTGAACAGCGCTGATAGCGCGAAGAAGCGTACACTACCGGAGTTGATAATCGGGACAGACTCATCCACTCTCGTTGGCAATGTTATGTGTGAGAATAACAAGCACTCGGCTTCAACTTTCCCGCAACATATCCAACAGAACTGGAATGTTCAGCCAGTAGCCGCCGAGCACCGCTTCACTGGGAGAGGGTGCGTCTTTCTCCAGCTGCAGCTGGTCTAACTAACCATCCCCCTCGCTCCCGTCTCCCGGTCTCCCGCTGGAGAAATATATTGTTACCATTACCGGTGAACCCATACGCATATCAGGTGCCACAAATATGGCAGGCAGTTTCTGTATAGTTAACGCTTATAGTCATAATATATCATCCGTAACGTTATTTGGTGGGTGGTCGCCTGGTCGGTGCTGCTAGCTATGTTAGCTAGACTAAGGTTATATACACACTCCCATTTGCAACAATCTACATAGATAATGTTAGCTATAATTCCTCCTAAGATTACATATAATTAATCATAGCTGACATTACCACATAAATGTCAAGACACATTTTGTAGATTAACGTAGCAGTGTATTTTCCTATTGCTTACACGTTATAACGTTAATTAGCTATAATACAAGGCAGCACTGTCGGCACCAAAGGTTGATGCGACAGGAGGAGAATGGAGGCCGGGGAGAGAGATGGTTGGCTCCGCCGAATTCACCAGGACCAGTCGTGAGTCCGTGAAACCCAAAAGCCTCATATTATAATTGCAGAAGCTTTCGGGAGTGAAATGTTTGCTGCAGAGGCGGGCGCTAGCGGTGACAGACTCCTCTGTAACACCATGGCTCTTCAAAAATGCTAACCCATTTGCTTCTCATTTCAGCTTTACTCGGGAGTGAAAGAAGGAGACCTTATCATCCCATTCCTGCTGGCATCCAGGAAGGATGCATTTTCGTTTAGTTTTATGCATAGGCATTGCTAACTAAGAAAAACTAGCTAATTCTAGACTGTTGGTTAAAACTAGCTAATTCTAGACTCAAGATTGAGCAGAACCGAAGATTCAAATCCGTTCTAGCTTTATATAGTGTTAGGGCGGGTATATGCTAAGAACACCGCTCTACGTCATCCGGTACCGTTTTAAGCCCGCCCAGAAAATCCAGAAATCAAAACTGGTCAAAAACACAAAACTGGTCTAACTTCACAATTCAGTACTACACATGGTTCATCCCATTTTTACATGTTATCAGCAATGCATCACTAACACATAGAATGTGTTTTCAAGCAAATCTCTGATTTTGGTTAACTGGGACTTTAACGAACATGAATGTCTCTCTCACGTCCTCTTACGAGCCACTCAGCGGCGTTTCCAGTCATCTCCAGTATTTTCTACCCCTGCATCGGGTATAATTTCAGGTGGCACTTGGCTGATTCAGCCATTTTTTGACATGTAAGCCTACTATAATAGGATGCACATTAGCTAATGCTTTCTCATTAGATACGGTGTCTATCGCAATGCGCTTCAGTACAATATACGCACATGTTAAGATGTTAGCCTAGCTACACACGCTGCATGCCATTATCATCCAATTTGTTTAAACTTTAAAGATTACATGCTGTACGCTATTATCATCTACTTTCTACATTCGGTAGTAAGGCGGCGTGTAGGTGCATGTATTTGCCTACATGCAAATATTTACATGCTTACAGTCCAAAAGGCAAAATGACGAAACGATCTTTAAGATATATCTGGGGACTGTCTCTTTAGCAGTTGTTTCGCCGGTCTAGAGGGGAAGCGCCTAGGCTGACGCATCGCATAATCTTCCGGTCTGGACCGGAAAAAAGAACAGTTGTTGTATCTATAATTTCGGAGGCTAAGACGCTGCAGTGGCTTCAAATGTGTGATATTATCATGGATGTATTAATAGAACATAGGATATTATGTATCCGGAACACTTCCATGACTTATTGAAATATTTCTTCAGGTATGTCCATGTTTTCTTCCATCGATTTAAATAAAGCAAGCGGAAGTAGGAGGCGGGCTCTACAGGCTCGAGCCGGAATAAGAGGCGGGCTTAGTTAAGGCAGTGAAGTAAATAGACACCAGGCTCTCCTCCCCGAGGAGAGACTGGTGACGCGAGGCTATTGCTTAAAAGTTGCATAAATTTATGGCTGAAATAAAACTATTGTGGGTCATGCGCGAGCAAGCGCAGTGCCGCTAGGTAGCACCGATCGATGGGTAGCCTAGCATAGAACCGGAACAGTTGAGTCCTGAAACCTCTTTCCAGCCGTGGCACATAAATTGTAACGCCTGCATAATCTCTGCCTGATCTGTACACTACAATGGAGTAGAGACAGCATATCTAGACCCTATCCAGGATATATACAGATCAGGTGAATGTGCGCATGTATTCGCGCCAGTTTTACGACAGGGGCCTGCTTTATCGGAGAAAGGTAAGGTCCTGAAAGATTTATACATTTTGTATATAGTCTTTGAACCGAAAACAATTCATGAATTAAATCTACGATTGATTGTTTTGTGTGTAGACGGCCACGGTCTTAAAAGCACGGGAACCTCGTTTTATTTGCGCGCACTGTGTCCAAGCATAGCCTAACATGACTAGTAATGTCTTCAGTTTACATAAAGCATTCTGGTTTACTAGGCTACACCAGAGTTACACCCCGCATAGCAATAGCTAGTCCCATTGAAATGCTGTAGGCTGCAGTCCTCTCCTTTCAGCGTGTTCCTCATAGTTCTTCTCACTGAAGTGCGCTTGTATATTTGCAGGGACTGACTTTGGAACCTCTAATCATTTAATTGTGCCCTGTACAGTATGACAAATAAACCCACTTGAATTTGAACTACATTTGCAGAAAACAATGACTGAGCAGACACCTATCATGGCCCTTCACTCAGAAGCACACAAGGACACAATCTTGAGCAAATTTGACAAACTGAGAAAGAGGGACTTTCTGTGTGACATTACACTGATTGTAGAAGATGTGCCCTTCAAGGCGCACAAGGCCCTGTTGGCCGCCAGCAGTGACTACTTCTCCCTAATGTTCACTGAGGACCAGGCCAGCCAGTCCGTCTACATGCTTGACATGGAGGCCAAAACGTTTGACACCGTGCTAGACTTCATCTACAGCGCCAGGGTCTCGGTGGAGGAGAGCACCACAGAACGGCTGCTAGGTATGGCCCGCCTTCTGGAGATCAGCGACCTTGTGAAAACCCTAACTGAGCACAGCAGCACCTGCCCTGCCACTGAGCGGACAGCAGAGGAGCTGACTCTTGACAGGGGAGAGAGTAAGGGAGATCCGTTGGTAGGGCAACAGCCAAAACGCAAAAGGGGTCGACCCAGGAAAAACGTGGAAAGGTGTGTAAAGGGGTCAGGTGGTGTGCCGCTGGACGAACCAAGTAAAGAGAAAGCGAGTCGGGTCAGTGATGGTCAGGTTGAAAACAAAACGCAGGTTGTAGCTGATGCTGCAACGAGCATTATTATTGACCCTGAAGAACTTGCACTGCCACCGTCCAAAAACTGGGACGATGCAGACTACGACCCTAGAGCTTCCCGCGGCCGCCAGAGCAAACGCAAAATCAGACCACCGGTGAAGTTCAAGGGCTTCAGAGTGGGGGATGACGACGCCACGGAACGCATAGAGCCCGGAAAGAGGGGCAGGAAAAGAAAATACCCCAACACCGAGCCACGGTGCGAGGACTGCGGGAAAGTGTTCAAAAACCACCTCTTTTTAAAAATACACCGAAGGACTCATACAGGTGAGCTCTGTGCATCTATCTATCTGATCCTCTAAGACTAGTGTATAGAACTCTAATGACCCATTTGTTCGTTTGTAGCCTATTTGTTTGTTTGTTGCTTTGTAAATAAATGAATCAACTGCTTTGCGTTGCAAACAAACTAATCGACATTGATTCTCTGACTACGTCTTCCTGCCCTGTGACATTATGTGCCAACAGGGGAGAAACCATTCAGGTGCCCAGTGTGTGGGAAGGGATTTACCCAGAAGCACACCCTGCTTGTTCATCAACGCATGCACACAGGAGAGAAGCCTTTTGTCTGCACTGTCTGCTCTAAAGCTCTGTCTACAAAGCACTCACTCCTGGAGCATATGAATCTACACACAGGTAAGCTGCACTTGACCTTGCTGATGTACAACCCATGTAAAAGGTGATTTGACAACCACATTATCTGCTACAAAAATGGCCGCTGTGATATTGACAATTTCTCTGTCTCACTCATTTGTTTGTCTCCTCTATCTCAGAACAGAAGTCTTTCAGTTGTGACAAATGTGGAAAGAATTTCAGTCAGAAGAGGCAATTGAAAAGCCATTACAGGGTCCATACTGGTAAGAATAGAAGCCCATCAAACAGAACAAAATTAGTGACTATTGCTGTAAGACCCAAGGCAAGACAAAACAAAGGGAATTCTGTTCTTTTTGTTAGGTAAATCCTTATCTCAGTGTACACTCTGTCATCACAAGTTCATGGATGCAGCCCAGCTGAAGAAGCACCTGAGGACTCATACAGGTAATGACTACACTAGACATACAATAGTACAGGTACCTGAGGACTCAAACAGGTAATGACTACATTGTTAATAAGCAGGTTGCCACATTGAATCCATTTCAGTGTATAACGCTATAACATGGTTGTTGTTGTTGCTGTTATAACACTGTAACAACTCGGTTGGTGTTCTAGGTGAGAAGCCTTTCACTTGCGAGATCTGTGGGAACTGTTTCACAGCCAAGAGCACTCTGCAGACACACATCAGAATTCACAGGTGAGAGATACATCTTTGCAACACCTCTATACAGGAAGTGTTAACAACAGACATGAAATGGCCGAAGGACTGTTTTTCCTTTCTTTCTTTCTTCTTTTCAGAGGGGAGAAGCCATACACATGTAACGTCTGCAACAAAGCCTTCTCGGACGCCAGCGCGAGAAGACGCCACGTGGCCTCCCACACCGGGAAAAAACCCTTCACCTGCTCCTTCTGCAGCCTGACGTTCGCTCGCCTGGACAACCTGAAAACTCACACCAAGACTCACAACAAGGAGAGGGTGGCTGCGCCCGAGGCCGCGCTGGTGGAGGAGGCTGTAGCGGCCAGGGCAGAGGAGGAGGAGGTGCGCGGCATCCTGCAGCTCCAGCAGTACCAGCTGCCCGTCCACTCTGGCGAGCAGGAGATCCAGCTGGTGGTCACGGGAGACGTGAACAACATCAACTTCATTCCCGGCGGCCAGGAGCAGCCGGGCATCAGCATCATCGCCGCCGCAGGGGCGGTCTCCGAGCCCACAGGGCACGCCCACCACCCTGGACTCGCCCTCCTGGCCCAGCCGTCGGGACACGTGCAGAACGTGGCGCTGGTCACTCAGGGCGCCGTCGATCACCAGAGCCCGCAGATCCAGACCATCAGTGTGCTGGAGGGGCAGGTGGCCAACGGCGGTCAGGCTGAACAGATGCATGTCATCACCCTGAGCAAGGAGGCTATGGAGCACCTGCAGGCTCACCACGGGCCGCCACAGCCCCTGCAGATGGCGCCCCAGAGACCCGCCCAGCAGCTGCACGTGATGCACCAGGCCCCGCCACAGCTGCAGCTTGCCGGCCCGACGCATGGCCACATAAGCAGGGAGCAGCAGCAGCAGGGCCAAGCCATCCGTATCAACAGCCAGAGCAGCCAGCCCATCTCCATCAGCCAGACCACAGAGCAGATCCCCGGACACCACATACAGGGCCAGACCTTCCAGATCCAGGCTGGCACCGTCTCCTACCTCTACACCACCGGCCTGGCTCAGCAAAACTGAGCAGCTGCTAGTTCATGCTGAACAGTACTGTTGCTACAGTACTGTCAGCTCTTGTCTGTCCTCGGACCGGTGGTCATTAGATGAACTGTTAAAACACAATACCATTGTTTCCCCCAGAATGCCAGGGTATGGAAATTGTTTGGGAAGGGTGGGACAATCAATCTGCTAATTTTTTGTCTTTTAAAAAAAGAAAATGGAGAACTGTTATACTTCCTGTCAAATTTTACCTATTCACTCGGATGCCTGAAGGCAAGTTTTTTTTTTTATTAATCAATTTTGTTGTAGTTGGTAGGCCTGTGTGGATGAATGAACCCGGGGCTCAAAGCCAAGTGAATTACTTTTATTTGCCAATTAAAGTCAAAAGACAAGAAGTGTACACACTACTACAGTAATGCCTGCTATTCTCAAATCAAAGTCTCTCCATGAAGAATAACATGAAACAGTTAAATAATTTTTATACAGAACACACATTGAGACAATAAAATATCTTGATCCAGATTGTGAGGATCTTTGTTGGTTTGTTTGTCTGCAGTGTTTCACTACTGGCTGGTCCTCAGCTGCTGAAGTTGTGTGAGGAGACATGAGGGGCTTTCTCCATCAGAGAGACTTGGTAACAGTGCCTCTGAGGTCAGGACACGCAGACGAGATGGGACCTGGAAACCGATATTACACACAAGTTGAAGGGCCTGACAACTGCATATCTATCTACAGTGCTATACATAACCAACTTAATTGGCAAGGTGTTTTACTTAAAATAGTAATAGGTAAGGTAATCAGTGTACTTACGGTTTTGGGTCTCTCAAGCTGTGTTAGTGAATACCTCCTGGCCCCTCCCTCCAGGTGGCGAGCCTCAGAGCCATCCTGAATCGGGCTGCAGGGAGGCAGGGTAGACTGCTGCCTTGCCATGGGGAGCCCTGAAACAGAAATACAACGTACGCGTCCCGTATGAGGCCGAAATTCACTGTCCCACCCTGACGAGAGATGGAAGAGTGATATTCAACACGGTACCTGCTGACGCATTTCTGATGTTAGATCTGCTGAGAGAGACGGTATAGCAGGAAGACATCTTGCTTCGCCCTGTGGAAAGAGACGCAGACACACAGACTGGACACCTTGAAGGAACACCTTGCTGAGGAGAGGTGGGTTATCACATTCTGACAGTGTAAGGAACTTTGGGAGCCGGCTCTAGCTTTCACATACCTGACGTGGCAGCGCACCTGGAGAGGGTTGTCTCAATGTCACAGATCTGACTCTGCAGCTTGTCGACCTGCTGGAAAGCTTCTTGTTTGAGGCTGCGCTCCTCGTGCAGCTGGCCTCTCACCTGCGGTACAGAGAGCGCAGGTAACAACACCACCAAAGAACTGACTGCTCTGATGGTCACATTGGAGGGGTAACCTGCTTCTTGTTCACCCCAAAACAGTAACATGACCATTACTGCGAGGGGTCCCCCAAGAGCAATTACCCATTACTATGGCTACCCCTATGACAACTACAAGTCCTCGGCAGCGACGTACAGCCCTCACGCCGGCATGTGTTAGGACAGGTTTGTGTTACCGTGTCTGTAGTTGTCCATGGGAGGGGGGGGGGGCTTAGGGGCCCACCTGTCTGATCTCCTTGGCACTGCGTTGTCGGAGGAGCCGGCTCTCCCTGCTGCCCCAGTCCAGCTGCGCCTCCATGGCCCTGAGCCGGCCGTCCCTGATCCCCACCTCCGCCCTCAGCCGCTCCAGGCCCAGCAGACGACAGCTGTCCAGCTCCTGCCTGCTCCGCGCCTCCTCCGCCGAGCGATGCCTTGCCGCCTGGAGATCTTCGCTCTGCGTCACGCCGGTTTGATGACAGGTTAGATTAGATTATCCAGTTTCATTTGGGCCATTCACCATTCACTGTGAATGCGGACTCGGGCTCGTCGGCCAGAATAGAAGCTCCTTGGTTGGAATTCATTTCACTTTGCTGCCCTACTTGGCTTTTCCAGTGTGTACGCACCTGTTTAATGAGCTGTCTCTTGGCCCGGCTGGACTCTGTCTGACACTGTGTCATGGCCCTCTTTGTGGCCTCCAGTTCCTCCTTGAGCACAACCATTTCCTCCTCAGACATCATCTTCACTTTCAGGGCTTCTCTACGACAGCAGATCTCCCTCTAGACAGGATTACAAGAGAAAAAAGACCTCAATCAGTATCAGGCTGAGTTCATGAACCTAAGCAATTTCGTAAGGGGATACTTCTTCCAGCACGCCGCCCCTACCTGCTGGCTTTGGATCAGCTGGCTGTGTAGTTTGCCCTGGCCTACCACCTGCCTCCAGCGGCCTAGGGCCTTCATCTTACACAGCAGGCCCATCAGCCGACTGTTCTCCAGGCTCAGCTCATGGATCTCCTCCTGCTGGTGGTGAAGAATCATAAGGTTCTAAAGTGATGAATATGAGTCCTGTCTTGGCTAAACTCAAGTCACTGCCTGGCCTGTAATTGCAGACACTTGACCAGTAGGGAGTTGTCTCACCTTTGACTGTGTCAGAGCTAGGGCATCGTCATCTTTTGTAGAGCCGTACTTCCTTTTGAGCTTGATGATTTTGTCCACTCCCTCTCTCCTCACTTTGCTCACCAGCTGACTCACATCCTGGTCCATTCGCACGTGGTACTCATCAAGCCTAGCCTTGGATCCAAGTAGATAATGCAGGTCATATACAATGCTCTAAGATATCAATTAAATAGTGTCCATATCGTTTTTTGGTGACGTTTCACACCTTCAGTTGGATGCAGGTGGAGAACAGCTGCCGAACCAGTGAGTCATAGCGGTGTCTGTATTTGAGGCTCAGCTGCTGCTCCAGGCTTCTGTTCTTCTCTTCCAGCTGAGCGATCTGGGACTGCAGTGCTGAGACATCCAACATCATCCCCCGGCAGAAAGACGTGACCTGAGGTCCAGAGTCGGGGAAAATGTTGTCTTTCTGTCCTCTTTACAAACACCAGAGCGTGTAAGTTATACAGATGTTTGCACTTACCTCATTATAAGGGTTCGCTTTCTGAATCTCGGACTCTTCGAGGTTCTTTACGTCCTGAAAAATAAAATGTGTAGTGAACATTTTTGAATGATGTGAATGTGCCCATGTACATGTACAAAGTAACACAAATTACGCTCTTAAGTACCTGTTCTCTCTGGTAAAGTAGCTGGCTCCCCTGTTGTAGAATTTGCTCATAGAACTGGGAGTAGAGCAGGAAGCTGCTGAGTTCTCGCTCCATTACAGAACAGCCCAGACTGGTGAGACACTGCTGCAGGTGGGCCACGGAGAACTTCACCTGGGGGGAAACATGCTTAATATCAATGTTGGACTTGGAAAACAAGTATTTCTTTAAACCAATCACAATCGTCTTGGGCGCAACGGTTACTAGGTTGTTGTTGTTTCATGTAGTCTGGGTCAGCGCCGGATTGGCCGACCACATGAATTGGCGCCATTGATTGGGCAGTAATAAACGAAAGACGAGGCTAATCCCCAAAACTTACATCTGTTGAGTCAAACTAACTGAGACCTAGGTCTCTTTCTCAAAAGTTATAAGTTGTAAGTTATGAGATGTGAGAACATCTCCCCTGTCTGTCCACACACAGTATATTCTCTCACCTGCCCGTCAGGCTGCTCCTCAGCCTGCTCCATCAGCTGCCGGGTGAAGTTTTCCACCAGCTGAGGTCTCTCAGGGGACAGGCTGTGCTTCATGGGGCCTCTTTTCCACAGCTCTGATCACAAGAAAAGGGGTTTTCAACAGAACACCAATACAGAATGTAAATCCATTTGTGTTGTTGTATTTGTGAGACGTACAGCACGTTCTGCGAGTGTGTTGTGTACTGTACCTGTAGGGAGTCCTGTGTCTTGGCGGGCTCGCTCTGACATCACCAGGGTCAGCTCCTTGGCAATCCTCTTCTGCACCTCTCGGATCATATCACACTCAGTGCTCTCCAGAAGTCTGAGGAGCTGGAACAGCAGCAGATGGAACCAAAGACAGAAGAACACCTTATGTTCGTCACACATCTAGTATATGAAAGAAGCATTTTAAAAGATGCTGTATTATAAAGTGTTGTATGAGGTTAAATATGAGCTCTCATAGTGTAGTCTACCTGCCATGTTTTCACATCAACTTCGGAGGCTCCAGCAGGGGGCAGGAGAGGCTGGTTATCAGAGAGTAGAGCATCATAGTTGCTCTCTTCACTCATTTGTTGCGCTAAAGCCCTCATGCTGGGGTAATGGATCTCAGCTCTGAAATGTAAAAGCATATGATCACACTCTCACATCAGGGATTAAATTACATAATCTTCACATTCACATACAGTATATCTGAACTCATTTACTTACCTGTAAAGTCTCAAGAACTGCCTGAAGAGCTTCATGGTGCTGATCCGCTCAACACCCAAATGTCGCCGGCCCCAGCTCTCCTTGAAGACCTCCAGTTGCTTGGTGAGCAGGAGGAAACCCTTCAGCACTGACAGGACATGGACGGGATCCTGAATCGGCGCCCTGGCGCTCTCTTCATCACCTCTGTCCTCCTCCGAACAGCCGCCATGCTCCTCATCGGCCTTTCCATGTGGGTCAGCTTCCTTGTTGTCATGGAGACGAAGCGGAGCCGCCCCCCTCCCCGCGCTGTTGAGGACGTCCTCCATTAGGAGAGAGACCCCCAGTATGGCTCCGTTGGCCTCCATTCTCCTCCGGTCACTCAGCCCACTCAGACACAGCTGGAGACCAGGAAAAAGTCAATTAAAGCCAGGTTCCCATACAACTATGATGAGACGCTAGTGTTAGGACGTCCTTCTGGACATGAGTTTTTCCATAAGATTTGACAGGTTGAATCTTTAAAACGGCAGTTTTAGAACTTTCAACGATCCAAACTGGCAGTCACAAAACAATAGAATTTCATTCTGAAACTGCATAAAATCGTCATACTGTAGCTGTTCCAAGTTAACCCAGCGCAAGACCACAGGAGAGTAGATAGACAACAGGGAACAAGTTATATCCAAGAGTAAAGTACCAGGAGTTTTACCTGCATGCAGTACTCAATGGGTGGGATGTCCCAGATGTTCACAGGTTGCAAACTATGACATGTCAGAAAACATCTCCATGGGAACATTCTCTGGGCCTAGAGAGGAAAGGGGAATGTGTAACAGGTCATAGCAAATTATTGTCAAAGTATAAAAACTTAGTATGAAAGTATGAAAACCAACCCTGTGGCAGTGAGGTTCCAGGGGTTGAGGCAAGGGCAGCAGAGAACTGTGCTGATTGGCTGTGATGCTGTCACTCAACACAGGGAGGGCGTGCCCCATGTTGTCACGCACGCTCTGATAGGACGCCATGTCACCAGAGGAAAGGAAGACTTCTCTGACAACGGCGAGGAGAGACATGAGAGAGAAGGCAGAGTAAGTCGGTATCCTTTTGTTGTGTCAAGAAATACAGCTTGGATGCACCAACCACCGCACGTCTTCAGACTCACCCGATGAGGTGTCTCACAGCGGTGTCAAACTGCAGGAAGAGCACCTGTCTGCGCAGCTGCAGCAGGCGGCCTACCGCCTCAGGACTGCCGGGCTCAGAGAGACCATCCACCTGCCTCTGGAGCTCCCAGAGCTCAGCTCCTGTACGGCCAGAGGTCACAGACCTCCGTCACGGTCACACATCCGCACTCCAATAGGATGTATTTATAACAGTGTATGGAATGTTTTTTTGTTTTTTTTAACTATGCAACTGGTTGTTATTTAGGTAATCATGATTTGAGGGGGTGCTCATTGCCGTCGTCAGTAATAAACGCATACCCACCAATGCCTTCAGTGCCCCCCCAGTCAGCAGTCAGCTGTGGTCCATCTTTTCGTCCTTTTGTCCAGCTGGAGGGATCCCCTGGGTTTCCCAGCCGGGCAAAACTGACCAGGTAGCAGATGATGTCGTGGAGGGCAGACACTATCTGCAGAGTATGATGGAGAGCCTTGCCACATGCCTGGAACAGATGGAATAAGTCAATCCATCCAGATCTTCACACTTATTCACAGAAGAGTTTTTCATTCGGCCTGCTACATTTGATTCAGTCTTCACGCAGATGGACTGCATCCAGACAGGAGAGATAGTGATAAGATAAGATACTCTTCCTGCATTGTTCGCGTCATGCAGGTATCACAACATTGTGTATGTGTATAAACTTCAACAACAGGGCTCTCCCACTCTCCGAGTGTCTCACCGAGTCGTCTAACGTTCTGAACATCAGAAGAACCTCAGTGAAGTGGGGGATGAACCACAGGTTAAGGAGAGTTCTACCGTCGGCAGACAACAGGGCCCGAGGACGGTGCTGGAAAATCCTGTCCAGCCAGTGACAAAGAGCACCACTGAACTCCATCTTCAACAGACTAAATGACTTTACTGCACTGAACTAACTCTATCATAGGATGGGTTTAAGTTGTATAAAATAATTTCTCTGTGTTCTTAAAATGGATCCGTGGTGTATATTTTCATGACAGCGCAATTAAAGCACAGTGCTTTTACACCTACCTTGGGTCAGGGCAAAGGCCAAGTTCTGAGTCCAACTTGCCTTTCAACTCATTGGCTTGGCCAATCATGAAGTAGGACTGGCGGATGTCAGGTAGGTCGTCCAATAGGAAGGTTAGGCTGTGGTACCTGGCTATTATCTGCCCTCTCACACAATGCTCAGACATGCGTTTACTAAACCTAAGAAAAGAATGATAGACACATATATGCAAGACGATAACTTTAGATTCAAATGTGATGCATGAAACAGCAAGTAATGTAACAACACAGTGAAGACCACTTTGAAGACCACTTTGATTCTTACCATGATTGATGTAACAGAATTAGACTTTGAAAGAAACAAAAAAACATGAGCTCACGTTTGACAGAAATCAAGAATCAGCCTCCTCTTAATCTTCACCATTTCCTCCTGTAGTGTCAGAGACATCAGTGTTACAACTACAGCTGATCCTGAGATTCAACATGGCCAGTCACCTGTAGACTCCATAGGTGACTTACAGGGTTCTTCATTAGACCTCCCATCACCTGCCTCTTCTTTATGAAGGAGTTCAGCATCACATCTCGTGGCCCCACCTTCTCCAGCTGGATGGATACAAAGGCCTGAGCCAGTCTGGATGAACACAAATGATACATTCATATAGTATACATCACCCTTTCTAACTCTCTGACTGCAGTATAAACAGGAATGTCAACAATCCATGTTTGAAGGCTCAGGTCACCTCTCCTTAATCAGCTCCTGGGTGGTTGTCCTGAGTCCTCTAGTGGATGAACTGTCAGCATTTTGCAATAAGTGGTCGGTGTCTTTACCAACTGTAGAACCCAGCATGGCTGAGGACTTTGCATCGTCCCTGGAACTAGGACTCCCCTAACCACAGTAAAGATGTATCTCGGAAAACTGATACTCAGGAGTCAATGTGCAGTTTTGTTCAGTTACAGTGTAAATTGTACCTCTGGTGAACCTGCAAGTGTCTCTGCCCAATAGCAGAGACATGCCTGCTTCACAGCACCAATCAGGGCGTTCTTCTGTGTCACCTGACAGGCCAAGGTCACCTGAAGGTTCTCTATACCAGACCTGTTCATTAGCTAAGCAGAGGAAGAGAGGACAGATGTAAGGATGAAGGTCTAGACAAGTGAATCCAAGTGAGTAAAAGCAAACCAAAACCTCTCTCAAGGCTGTTGAGGCCTTGTTTAAACATACGTGTATAACGGCTTCCTCAGAGCTGAAGCTGAACTTCCCAATCTGGTTCTCATCCAGCTCCTGGATGCCTAGTGGCAGGCTGGACGGAGTGTACCTGTAGAAGAGTGACATTGTACACCATAGTTCCATGTTTTTTCTGATTCAAAGCCTACAAACATCTTTTTGAAACATTAATATTGAGCAGAAGCATATTTTATGTATTTGCTGGCATAGCGTGGCTTCATACCTGTCGACACAGCTGCTGTCCTGCAGTAGAGCCGTGACAAATAGAGGCCTCTGCTCTGCTTTGTCCTTCTGGACAGCGAACTCAAACTGCACAGGCCGTAGATAGAGGTGGAACTGATCAAAACCCAGCTCCAGTGCCAGCCTTTTGTACAACCTTGGAGATAGGTATGTAAGGGGATATTTGTAAGAGTTTAATAATGTTTTGAACGGTATTGAACATTTTTCAAGAATCCATAATAATGTTGGATAATGCTAGGGTCAACATGACCGCATAGAGTAGCTCAACTGTGCCAGATGTTCAGTCTCTGCAGCTGACTCCATCAGTCGATGGCGGAGAGTCACCAGCTCCAGTAGCTTGGAGAAGATCTCCACGGCATAGAACTGCTTCTCCTTCCCCTGGCAGATGTCCTTCTCCTCTGTAGACCTGATCAGAGACAAACCCACGTCTCTCACCAGAGACGGATCCTCGAGAAACACGTCTGAAAACAACTGACAAATGGATGGAGAAAAATAAATGAATGAAGAGGAGTTGTGTAGGCTTTGTTTCTGACTGTAGACATGCTAAGGAGACACTCACCTCCTTTTGAGTTTGAGAGCTGTAGGAGGCCCCGAGAGGAGCCAGGGAGTGCCAGTTCTGCAAGGCCTGCTGCAGAACTCTCTGTTCCAGGGCTACTTTCTCTGCAACACCCCTGGACCTGTGGAGCTGACAGAGCTCTGTGTGAGCCCGGGTCAGGCCCTGGTACACTTCAGAGGCCAGGCAGAGTGAGGGATGCACCTCTAGCAAGAACACGCTCATCAGAGCAGGACTGCAACCCCACAAAAAAACATACAAAGACAGACAGGCACACAATAAATTGATGCACTGTATGAAAGGCTGTATGTTTCAGTACTGTATATACTACACTGATCATACAATATTGTGGTGGAACTTACCTGCCACCACCCAGTGAGACCAGATGTTTGGGAACATAGTTTTGTGGAAGGCCATATTCGTGAACGGTGCCTCTCTGGCTCTCTCTCCATACGCGCTGGAGGTACTGCCGCTGCTGATCAATCTACATTTAAGACAATAAAAGAAACCGCCATGGGAGCTGAATCCTGGAGGAACCAGACACCTCAGACTCACTTTTCCTGGCATGATGATGCTGTTGTGGATTTTGTTTATTCACTCTGAACAGTCACCTGGCAGTCCAAAACCACCCTGATAAGTTGCTGGTGGATTTGTAGGCAGACCATCTCGGCTCTGTAGGCCTGTACAAAGTACTGTGTGCCCAGATCCAGCTGAGGCCTTCTGTGCATGATGTCTGTGATGACCTGGGCTAGGGCAAACCTCTCTTCTGATCCTGTCACATGCTGATAGGCCTCAAAGTAGCAGTTCAAGAGCTGGGAATGAACAGAACCATGGTTCCAGTAATCGCAATCTATGATAATCCAGACTTGAATAGTAACAGATGATCATTTCTAAAGCATTCTGTACGTACCAGTACTTTGCTCTCCAAAAAGTCTGTCTCGCATGTCCACAGATCTAGAAGAACTGCAGCACGGTCTACATCTGTTTGAGCCAGAGAGTGGACGTCTGCTGCAGAGTTGCATGACTCCTCAGATTTGACCCCTTTGACCCCTCGTCCACATCTGCTCCTCTGGATGTAGTGGGAACCCACCAGGATCAGAAAGTTCTCCAGTTCCTCTAAATCCCTCAGAGCTGCATCATACACTATGTAGAGGCCTCTCTGGTCCTGGGTGTGGACAAACCTCCCCTCAGAGCTGTAGAAGTCATGAAGGTTCTCCACCTCTGGGAACTCCATGAATTCCGAGCAGTGAACCTGCAGTCACAATTTGGGGAAAAAAGCAAACGTCCTCATATACCCTTGACAAAAGCTTACAAAGATAATATTTTTGGTCAAATCACCATTTAAAAGTGTAGCATGAAGAAGATGCCTTGCCTTGTAGTCAACCGGAGTGTTGTGGCTGTACTGGTGAGATCCCAGGCCCCCTGGTGTCCCACAGCCCCCTCTGGCTGCGTTCATCCAGACGGTCTCCTCTGCGCTGCAGGACAAGTCTCCACCGTCCACGCGCAGGCCGGCCGTGTCCAGGGTGAGGGTTTTCTCCACAGAGCGCAGGTAGTTCAGAAGCCCAAGACAGACACGCTGGGGGACAGAGGATGTGGTAGGTATGGTAGAAGTTAATACTTTCCTAGTTCTTTCATAAAATATTTTCATTTCTGAAAATATTTTATCATTTTGACTTGAATCACAGCGAATCACATTTTATTGAATAATATATTTCTATCAATTCTTCTTGGATTCAAGAATTTCCTTTGTTTCTTCCTACCACAATTATCGGAAAATGACCATAATGTGTTATGGTCTGACTTTACTGTGTACCGCTCACCTGCAGCGCTCTGATCTTCAGGTGGCGGAGGTAGAGGAGGGACAGGTAGGCTCCACTAGCCATGACGGGGTCTGTGGTCCCCTCCTGGCAGTCATCCAGCCCCAGTAGCTGCATGCTGTCTATATAGCTGTAGCTGTCATGACAAGAGGAACAGGCAGAAGAGTGTGGGAGTTTAGTGGCAAAACCCCTGTCATTGAAAGAGACTCATAGCACTGTGTTATTCTCTGTAACAATGGAACTTGATATGACAATATCATGATAAACTTCATAGTAACAAACAACAAACCTTTCGTTTCCTTTCTTCACTGCAGACGCTCTGCTCTTCGTTCCGCTTTTATCCTGTCCTTCACCGAGTCCATGTCTAGGTGAACCGCAGTCACTCCCACTGGATTCCTGCAGGAAAAGAGCTCCTTATTGTCAAGACCAAATCCGTTAGAGAAATGCCTGAGGAAAAGGCCTTTGTCTCCGCATGTACCGCACACTCTGTAGAGGTAATACATGCCTGAAAGAGATGGGCAACGTTGTAAATGCTGGTCCAGATCTGAGAGATATGTTGTCCTCTACTTGGGTGAGAGGTCACAGATGGAGCCTGGGTGGCCTGAGGGTCAGAGGCGTGGGCAGCATGCTCCCTCATGGCCTCTGTCAAACGCTGTAGATCTGACACCTTCAGAAAAGGGAAAAAGACACCACTGGGTATATGTCAAGAATCATAGTTAATGTCTGACTGAAAGCAGGTGTACAAGAAAATGTGAATGGATTGAACGTACTGTAACAATACTAGTACCATACCTGAAGGAACCTGCTATGCATCCTCAGGAGTTCATCTACTGACTTCAGTTCCTTTAGCTTTGTGACAATCTTTTGTTGCCAGGGATCTTGTTTGGGCTTCAACTGTGCATTGTTTATCAGAAGAGGAAGACACATCAGTTTCTTCAAATTAGATCTCGACAAAATGATAGTGGTACAGATCAAATGAAACACATCAAATGAAACTTAAATTAGAAGAGGTAGAGCATGGGGAAAGTACTCTTACTCCAGACCTCAATAAAGCGGATCCAGTTGGCTTCCTTCATGAGTGACATCCTTGCATCTTTCCTCCCCCACTGAGTGTCTGTGGCATCTGTGCCATCGTACTGCAGAAAGGTCTTCATCTCCTCCTGCTGCCTGAAGATGGACCTGAACTCCCTTGACACCTGTCCAAAAAAGGATTTTGTATATTTCATAACATCTTATCAGGGTGAAAGAAAAGATTGTTGAATAGATAGAATAATGGTACTACCATGCTGAAAATCTCCATTTCGTCTGCAGATGTCCTGATGCTGAGAACGTCATAAGGTAGTTTGAAATAGGAGACCAGAGACTGTAACTCTGTGTGAAACTCCTCCAGTTTAACAGTGTGCACTGGAACATTATTAGCCACGCCTGAACTCCCTGAAAGTAGAGGCCATCAGCATTGAAGTCAAACATACCAATCACTGCTAATGTTGTATCTGGATATGCAGGGGGGGCGGTTTGGCTCTTACCGGCTGAATACTGCATTGTTATTGGAGCTTCACCAGATGTGCTACAGAAAGAGGTCAAACCCTCTCGTGTCATTCTTGTGTCTTTGTCCTTCCTGTCACATGCTGGGAGGTAATGGAGCACCTGTAAATCACCATACAGTGTCAGCTTCATTGTCCTTGATTTTTTACTTGGTAAGGCATCCAAATCTTTAGCTTGGAGTGTCTGCAACACTCAGTGTCCTTACTCGCAAGAAGTTGTGGATGGTTTTGACCGAGTGCAGGTGGCACACGAGCCACCTTAGGTAGATGACCACATCCTCCTGAGTGACAAGGTTAATTGGGTTTCCCCGGCCAGTCAGGAGCTTCTCCCTGGACGCTGCCAGTCTACGCGCCCGCTGCCCTGCATCACCATACTCTCGAACCAGGTAGGACACCTGGTCCTGATCAACAAGAGGCGGGGGACAACCAACCAAACCAACATTGTTGAGTGACCTCCCAAAATTCCTGCAACTTCAGCCACCAAATAATGTTTAATGATAGGCCACAGTTCAAGAAAATACATATTACCTTGTATAAAGGATAGAGCTTTTCGATGACATGGGAATAGCGACAGAATCTCCTCCATCTCAACATGAGCAGATATTTCATCTGTGCCAACTGATAGGATCGGTCAGCATAAAACTGGAAGAACACCAACACACAGGATATTTGAGTGCTCAGTGCTGAACTCAAACAGGGAATCTCTTGCAGATAATAATACAATTGCTGATTGCTATCAGTAGCCTATCAGTGCAGATTACCTGGTGCAGCAGAGGAGGGAGACTCTCAGGTGTGTACTCCAGGCCAGAGCAGCTTTCCAGCTCCCTCTGCACTACCTGAGCTTGAGACACCAACGGTAGAGCCTCAGCCACCTACAACTCCACCAAGATGAAACCTTTGATTAAAATAACAACTACATAAACCATAACTGGACCAATTCAGTGTTTACTGGATGTATAGGATACAGAGAAGGTCGGCGTTTAATAAATACGTTTTTCCGCACCTGAAGGCCCCTCCTGAGTGCCTGCTCTCTCTCCATGCGGAAGAATGATACATCTTTTGGAACTGGAACAGAACTATAATGCAAAATCTTTCATAACAACTACAAAATTGTTGATTTGAGCATGCACTACTAAACAATAACTTTACAATGATTCATAAATACATTTTGCTTACTAATTGAGTTTATGATGGGATCTCACCTGAAAGATTTCGAGGGCGCTCCCGACAATGGAATTCCACTCTGCTCAATCTCTGCCCTGAGCGCTGCGAGTTGGGCCGACAACTCGGCTTCCATCTGCTGCACCTTCGCAGTGGAGGACACTTTGTACACCTTGTCGTTGGACATTACAATTTGATCTGATCCAATATCTCCTAGCAGTATGTTTCATTTGGTGCATAGTCTTGTCCCTTGAAAACTGGACTTAAGTTGAACCATGCCGTAAAGAAGAAGAAACTCTCTCTGTCTCCGGCTTTGTTGCTCAGTATCCAAGGAGACGGGGGTACATCTCTATAGGATTTATTTCCCTCTCGACACCTTATTTGCACAGATTCAAAACACCTAGACAACTAGATGACATTGTCGTCTTGCATTTACCACCAAGCCGATATAAAATCAATGCTTCTGATGTGTTGTGCACAAAGAAGGGCGGTCAAGTAATTCTTCCGCGCGGTGCAATTCTGAACCTTTTACGCGTGGTTGCAAAATCAGTGCAATTTAGGGTAATAATTAACTGGCACACTGGATTGTGTTGATTGTAAAATAACTTCATAATACAAGCAATCCTTTACAGTCAATCTCGTGCAGATTTAAGAAGAAAGCATATTCTGTGTTTGTAGTGTAGAGGGCGCCAATAGGCCTAGCCTACTCCACCTGCCGTTTTGTCATTCATATTTTCAAGGCGTTATTGTCTGTGCTGCTGAAATATTGGCAATACATCGAGGTGGGAAATTTGTGTTTGCCTCACTTTTGAGTCGGTATTTACTTCATTAATGACTGCCATGCAGGTATATTAAATAGCTCCCCAAGCCTAATTATCTTAGATACAGTAAAGGTGATTGGCTCGTCGCTAATGCAGTCAATAGCCAATGAGTAAACGTCACCATGGTGCATAATAGAGGTCTTCTCGGGTCCAAAAAGACGGACCCGAACCCGAATGGATCCGATAAATTCGTTCCGAGATCCGACTGGATCCGATCATTTGAAAAAAAATATATACCGACCCGAATTTGTCCCGAGACATTACAGACCCGATCCGATAAATGTCCGAGAGCAGGAGTAGGACAGAGACCCGAGTTCGGGTCGGGTCGGCGGATCCGACAGACTATTTAAAGTTGCTACTAAAATGCCACACTGCTAAAAACGTTTATCAGGTCGTAGTCTCCCTACAACATATGGTAGCCTCATACAATCAATCAAATAATCGATCAAAACAGAAAGACCTAACGTGAAGAACTAGTCTAGGCTATATGAAATCAATCGCTATTTATAAGTTTCACTTTCATGCACCGCATCATAACCTGATAAAATATAGGCTAACCCCGCTACACACAAAACCATGCAATTCACGTCAACAACCAGACTTTTATTTGAAAGTCAGGCATAAACAGAAAAACGGCAATGAACGAAAAATAGTGCTTAAACTAAAAATCAAACCGGAACAGTCCGCCACACGTAGTACACTTAACAGCGCCTACTTTCTTCTCCTCTTTGTTGACAATATGCATTAAGTTGGCCCAGACAGAAGAGGTGCCGGTGGGTTTGACCTCTTTATATTCATTATTCTGTAACTTTAGTTTAACATCAGACAAGCTGCTAACGGTGTCCATCTTTCTTTGTTTGCTATTTTCCCCGCTCTGTCTCAACTCGCAATCACGCATGCGTTTCTCTCGTGAGATTCAGCGCTGCGCGCCAAAAGAAAATAATGATTAAAAAAAAGAAACGATTCAGCGCTGCGCTGATCACGGATCTTCTCAGATCCACTCGGGTATTACACATAATGATAAACAGACCCGGGACCGACGGTAATAGAATGGGATCCGACCCGGACCCGACTGACCATAATAAAACGAGGAAACGTGGACCCGAACCCGTACGGGTCTCGGGTCGGGTCTCGGGTCCCTCGGGTATACCCGACCCGTGAAGACCTCTAGTGCATAATGCAGAGAAAGGAGGTTGTGTGCAGCATGAAATGATTAGAAAGTCAACAAACCCTCAGTGCTTCATCATCAAGCTTTATTTACATGCACCATTTCCTGTACAACCTGCATTAGAATCCTACTGTAAGTGGAAATAAACATGGAATACCAACATCATGGGGTGATGGAGAATTAGAGGATCAGCAATGGGAATATTGGCAGTGAGTGTCGTTAATGATCGATTCAAGGATTAATTCAGGTTACATGGAAATCAAATGCACATAAACCACCACTTACTCAATCAAGTGGTGAACACTACAACCAGTAGAATCGTGATATCTAGTTAAGAGATAATCTTTTGAAGCCAAGAGACCATATGATGCCATAATTAATCATTCTGACAGGACACAGCAATGTCAAGTACAGTAGCTGTCTACTGCTGCTCTTCCCTGTGCAGCTTGTCATTCTGTATGGAATGTCAGATAAGGTGTGCCATGTCTAACTGTATTCATCTAACCTTATATTTGTGGTCGATGTTAAGAGCACTGTAGTTGATCAAATTCATATACAGTTAGTGCAACTTACAGTATACACAGCCTATATATGATACACACTGGTAACAGTGTGTTTGGCACAAGTGGGTGGTACACTCACCCCCTAAACGCACTCCACACACTACAGTGACCCCAGCTGGTCAAGCTGAGCCCAACTTTGTATCCGGGTCACGCCACCACTTGTAACAGGTCTCAGTGCGTTGCTTGTAAGTAAAGCTTCCACCATCACTTTGCCCACACTGGGTTTGAACTTATGTCCTCTTACTTACAAACATGTGACCACCTCTCAAACACTGCTACCAGCTACGCCACCGAAAAGCTAGCAATTTGATGGCGCTGGTGGGCAGTATTTATACTGAGGAGTGAGTTTAACCAATTAATCTCTGTTACACATGGAATAAGTGTAGGATGAACAAAGGAAAGCTGTTGTAAACTCCATTCATATTGATCCCGTTGTTTTTATAAAACGCACTGGAATGAATCCCACCATGTGTTTCTCTTGCACTGGATCCTGACATTGCACACGCATTCCTGCTTCCACTCCACTTGCAGACACAATTTGGCAAAATTCAAGATAATGTGGTGACTCACCACTCATGGCAATCTTATCTGTAATGCTATTTAATACAACTAATTTTCCACAATGTTATAAGTAAAAAAATGTTAATTCAGCACCTGTTGTAGCACAGATACAAAAGGGAGGGTTCCAAGCCAGCTCCCTTTGCTCTTTTTCATAACACCTAGATACAGTACTGGAGTGCTAGCTTAGATCTTTCAATAACTTTCACTCAAAGATAATGTAGGCCTACATGTTGACAATATACCGACTATGGCTATACCCTGCTTAACACTGTATTAAATGATATCTCTGATCTAAAGGTGTTTCTAGTATTGCAGCAAAGGGGAAGGTAGAAGAACTGCAGCAGAAACACCTTAAAATGATCGTGAATAAATCACCTTTTCAATGACAAATGAGTTACAGAAATATTACCCAAATCACAGGGGGAAATGAATACGTCCACAATCACATTATAGATCATTTCAAATCTTTTGCTAAATTCTTGCCACTAAATATTTATGACATCATTGCATGAAATGGTGCATGGATGCAAGGCATTTAAAAACACAAAACAAAAAAGACTTTCTTTTGTCAATACCTTTCAGGGAACTTAAAAACACAAATGCTCCAAATATCCCCCCCAAAATATGTAACATTCTTTGCAGTTTGTTCTGTAAACAGGCAGTCATCCACAATGGGGTTGACAGCTGATTTGGCAAAAACATTGTGTTGGTTCAGGTTTGATGAAGAGAATGAAACGAGGCAAAGCAGAGTAAAACAACATTTTCATCATCAGTGTTACAGCTCACCATGTGATGTGGATGGTTCCCTGAGACTTCAAAGATATATTACATTTATTTCACATTGACCTATATAATTCCATTCATTATAACACTAATGGTCACAATGTCGCGAGAACACTTTTTTTTCCTCCAAATTTTGTTCGAGCCTCCTTTTCTCAAATATGGGTTACAAGAAGCCCCCCACCCCCACCCATCATGCGATTTAGACACTTTAAAATACAGTACCTAATATGATGCCTGATGATAAAAAGAAATCACACTACACTATCAAATCTCCATTAATGCTTACATATTAAGAGTTTTCTTCCCTCGTGTTACATAATGCAATCTTCGTCACTCTCTCTTCGGCTGTTCTACTGTTCTGACTGAAACCCTCAGCTTGGAACCCAGCTTCGAGGTGCAGTTGGTTTGGAGCTGGAGAAGCTCCCTGCGCTAATGTTAGTATTCTGACTGGAGATGAGGTGGGAATCGCAGCTCAAGTCCAGGCAATCGGCATCCATCAGTTCATTACGAATAATACTGTCCATGTCACACTCAAGACTGCCATTGAACACATCCAAGTCAAGATCAGCATGGAAGCGGTCTGGGGCGGTCACACTAGTGCCAAGCTGGACTGAGGGGTTCTTGCTGGGAGACTGCTGGAGATACCGCTTAGCTTCATGAGGGTCGGATTCCAAGCCCCCATTGACGGAGGTTGACAAGCCAGCTCGCCAACCAAGGACCGAAGAACTCTGGGTCTGACCAACAGCCGCCCCCGCCTGGTTTAACATCATGGGGCTCTTGCGAAGAAGCATGATGTTTCGACGGGTGTTCTGGGAGGTCACGGCGGTGCTAGCTTGGGACATGAGGGGGTCAGACTGGGTGAGCATGACGTCGTTCGGGTTGTGGGACTCCAGGCTGAGAAGGTCCTGCAGGGTCTGGTCGCTGAAGCGGGAGACGCAGGAGAAGGTGGCCTGCGTGTTCTCCTGGATGGTCTGCATGGGGGACTGACGCAGGCCGGTGACAGACGAGGGGCTGAAGATAGAGTTGGGGCCGTAGCTGCTGGCGGGGACACCCAGACTGCTTCCTGAGCAGCTGAAGGTAAACACTGAGCTCCCCTGCCCATTGGCTCCAGACTCGTCCTCGCCAGGGGGCTTCTGGGAGGCCGTCAAGCTGATATTGTCCAGGAGATCGTCCATCAGGTTGTCAGAGAGTGCATCGTTGAGGTTCATGGTTCCCGCAAGGTCGGAGAGACCAGTGGGCCCGGTGGAGGGGGACATGCTGCTGGGGCTGGAGAACAGCATGGGGGAGAGGGGCAAGTCGTCATCGGGCACCTCATCCAGCTCCAGGTTGGCCAGGATGGGAGAGAGACGGCCGCTGATGGTGCTGGCGTTGGAGTTGGTGCGCGAGCGGAAGTCCGTCCAGGCATCTAGCTCGTCGCTGCTGCGGGAGGTGGGGCTTCCTGTCCACTTGGACAAGCTGGAGGAACTCTCGGAGCTGCCGTCCTGGGCGTTTTGCAGGGAGGCCTTCTTCTTGGTTGCGCGCCCTCTGGCGCCCTTGATGTATTTGTTGCTGTTGTCCATAGATACAGCCCGCCGTCGTGGGGCTTTGCCGCCTTTCCCGCCCTCAGGGTTCACCATCCACCAGGAGCTCTTCCCTGTTCCTTCATTCTGGACCTTGACAAAACGACTGTGGAGCGAGAGGTTGTGTCGAATGGAATTCTGTAATGAAAAATAAACAACATTTCATGGCAGGTTTCATATTGTGCTTACAAACCTAAAAGGGAATAATAAATACACAATGATTACACCCAACAGGTGTAATAAAACGTGTGGCTTTCACTTTTCCGTGAGAGATATTCCATTACATCTCTAACTGTGACCCATTTCTAGCTGCTGGTAAAGCTCTACGGATTTCCCTGGAGATATTCTGAAAATTTTAAGAAAATTAAAGAGCTTGAGTCTGTGCAATCAGGCTTCACAAGCACATGCTGGCTGCTGCAGCAAAGGAGAAACTGCAGTCATCTCTGCAGCAAAAATCTAATCAAACTTTATAGCACATTTCATACACAGAGGCAACAAAAAGGGCAAGTACATGACATCGTAGGATGGGAGTGGTTCGTCTCAATTTCTGCCCAAACCTCAGCCGACAGTCTGATTAGAGTCTGAAGCCTAATCAGACCTGATGAACACTGTATGCAAATGTAATTGCAGACAAATTAGTAGAAGGTACCAGGTGCCCACCCACACTGTGTTCAAATAATGGCCTTATATTTTAAATCTTAGTAGGATCCTGTGGAGACTAGAGAGGGAGTAGAACAAGGTGTGACAAGGCCTACATGTACTGCATCAGACTAGATTATACAATTTCCATCAAAATGATTCACCTGTAGAAGCTCACATGCGGCACTTAATCTGCAAAGGAACCTTTCGTTATAAGGAACCTAATAGGAACCTTTAGTTATAAGGAACCTAATAGGAACCTTTATTTATAAGGAACCTAGCAACTTTGTGATGTCAAAGAGAGAACACTGACCGAGCCCAGCTAATTATTTCCTAGTACAGTATGAGAATCAGTGGTGGTTAGAGTGGTCGGCCTGAGATTGGGAGGTTGGGGGTTCGATCCCTGGCCGAGTCATACTAAAGACTACAAAAATGGTACTCAATGCCTCCCTGTTTGGCACTCAGCATCAAGAGTTGGAATGGGGGTAAGTCCCTGTGACATACTTGCGTCATGTTCAAGGGGTGTACTTGTATATCAAGCTGCCTCACGCTAGGGAATCAGGAGATAGACTCCTGCCCTATGGACCACAAGGCTCGAGAACCATTGGTTCTCAAGGCTACTTACAGTATGAGTCAATGGACTGGCCTGCTGACATCAAACTTCCAGCAAAGCCTTTGCTCAAAGCCAATTACAGGATTAGATCAAGCAGTGACCACTTTCATCACTTGGAGGTAAATGTAGGCTACTGACTGACTTAATGCACATTGGTAGTTATCTCTTAATTATCTTATCTCTTTTTTCCTGTTTAAATGACCGGGCAGGTAAGGTTAAGTTGATTTAGCCATCTCTAACAGGGAACAAATTCAATTGATTTGGCTAATCCATCCAAATCTAGAGAAGGAAACCCTTTCCCTGAGCAGCGAAAGCCATTTTTATTGTTTTGTTCACATTACTGGGAAGAGACCTGAGGTGCTTTTAAGATGAGATCTACAATAAATAGATGAATTAATTATCTGTGGTCAACAAGGACAAAGGTTTGAGCCCTCTGGGTCACATTCTATGGACTACAGTACATTTGGGGCTTTTTCCTTCGTCTCTTTTTGACTAGTCTTTTCTTTTGTCAAGCTAAATAGATGGATACAAGCCTCAGGGCAGAGGGAGAGCATCATGTTTTCTAGAGTCTTGAAGCAGAGACAAGTCACAACCCATTTAGTGGAGAATCTCTCTAAAATGTGGCCAATGAGTGGCCTTGAACAGTAGTCAAGAGTTTTGACATTTGTCTCCCAAGAAGCCTTACTTTCTATCAAATAAACTGTGGCAAGGACCGGGCTATGGGTTTTCCCTGTAATGATATGTGCAATAGTTTTGGGATTGGCTAGCATTATCAAAAGTCTTAAATGGTTACAACTTGTGCACACTGGTAATAATAAAATTATCAAACAATTATTAAGTCTCAACCTCTTTCAACAGAATAAAATGAAATAAATTACACATCCTGATACAGTAAGACTAAACTACAGTATTAAAGATAGCCAATATCCTCTGAAGACATATGAAATCAGAGGATTTTCTGCTAAGGCCCTGTACAGTTACATCATAAATATTATGTGACAAAGTGTGTCAGTAATGTGTCAGTGAGCTCTACAGTTAAGGAGTGACCAAAAGACTCATGCCCCCTCTCCCCGACTGATCACAGCCATACACAGCACCCTTCGAGCAAAGCCCAATTCTGATTGGATACTGGAGCAATGCCAGTTTACACAGAGCCAGATGCAGAGTAAAACTGCAAGCTCCTCTCACATTGCTACACATTGACCTACATAGTGTACAGTCAGCTGATTGATTCTTGTGCTCAGGCCACGAGCCAATCAAATATGAAGGTGGAGAACACAGCAGCCGAAGTCAACCATTTAACATTTTAATCTGATGCTTTCATCCCAAAGCGATTTATAATTATGAGCTAGTGTTGAGGTTAGGAACCTTGCTCAAGGGCACAACGATTGATGGGGTGCTCTAATCACTGGGCTACCTACCGCCCACAGATTCAAAGCTAACTGTGGAAGGCCCTGTCAACGCCATTTCCAATATCATAATAAAAGCTCAGAGGAATCAATGATCAAGTAATAATGAAGTGACTCACCAACAAGACAGACAAGACAGACAGATAGATAGGACTTTATTGATCCTCCTAGGGGGACATTTGGCATTTACAGGCAAGGAGACATACAGTAACTGTTCTAAAAAAGAAGTAAAACAGGACATAAGCCTTACAAAGATGTGTAGAGGAGGGACTGCATATTTAGGTTGAAGAAAAAGCGATTACTTCGGTGGCCTATACAGTCACAGCATTCGTATCTGGAATTAGATAAACCATTGCCAGGGGGGTGCTAGATAAGCTATAGTCTCAACAAGACATGATTACTGGTCCTTCACCCCATAATGGCTCTATTGCATGCAGACAGTCCCAATCCTCCCCAAGCCCCTATTACAGATGTCCAAGCTGAAGCCATCAGCTGAACTGCCACAAAAAGGAAATGCTGATATCAGCTGTTTCTAATCCCTAACATTAATCCCTGTCTAAATGAATAGCCAAGGCTACTACTACTGTATCTGGCCCACCTTTTAGCGAATCATAGTCAGACATGGTCCAACTTAGTCAGACATGGTCCAACTTATCGATCAATATGAATCAAACATACAACTTCATAAGGCACTAATAATTAATACTTGTGGTACAATGCAAACAAGTAATGAGTGTATATGCCTAATCAACAACCGTGGTATCTGAGTGACTGTCAAACACTAGGCCAGAGAGCCTTTTGCTGACCTTTTGTAATAATAAATATAGCCTATGTTATGTGTAATTACATTAAAATAAACGACCATCATAAAAACTACTCCATCTCTTACACAAATGTTTAGGCTATTTTAAGTTGCTTTGGAAACAAGGGACAGCTAAATGACTAAAATGTAAACCTTTATCATTGAGGAAAACCTACATACAACATCCGATCTTAGATACACAGTTTTACAAGGATTACAAACCTATTTCCAGCCTTTTTCCACAAAGCTCAGGGCTTTCATTACAGATGAATTGGTTTTCCGGGCCAAACTAATCCCTGAAATCAAACAAGAGGCAGGACACACTAGCATGTAGTCCTCTGCAGCCCAATATAACGTAGCCTTTAAGATGTTAGGTATTTAAATAATTATATCCGTGTTGTGAAATTCTGTAGGATGTCACTTTTGTTAACGATTACATTTTGTTGATGTTTGTGGTAGGTTATAGATTGCAGAACTCAACCCACCACCGAGGGGCAGAGGGCTATTGCATGTTAAACCAGACATTTTCACTTGGTCATAATGCAGAATTATGACCTTCAGCACCCACTGTAGGCTACATTAGCAACCCTGTACATCACTGATCTGGGTCTTGCTGGACGTTTTTTGAAAGCATGCCAGGTTCACCCTATTTCTATCAGGCTGGCACACACCTCCCCATGCAGCTGGTTATCTTAACAGAGCACCTACTCCCTTACACTATATCCAAACGCCAATGCTTTATGAGAAATAACCCACTCATCACAATATGTAGGCTACTGTAAGATAGGTACTGTACATGACATTTATAAAAATCAGGTTAGTGTTGCAGATTCGACTGTGTTGTACACATGGTTCATAGTTAACTCAAACAGCCTTTGTCTATATGTCACTGTACCAATAGGCAAATAGTCACTGTAGGCTGCTGCTCACCTTCCACCCTGCAGAGCTGTTGCTATCGCCTTTGTCTTTGAAGTACGGTACAGACCTCACCATCCAGTCATAGATTTGGGACAATGTCAACCTCTTCTCTGGGGAGCTCTCAATGGCTTGGGTGATGAGGTCTGCATAGGAGTAGTTGCCCCATGCATTCCTGCGGGTAGAGGACTTCCTCGGCTGCTGGGATCCAGAGGTACCGAGGACTGAGACAAGTGCTTGGGCGGATGACGGGGACCCATCGTTCCCCTCCTCTTTGGAAGTAGGGTTTAAAACTTCCACAGGGTGAGCAATGGTACGGTTTTGGTCTTTTAAGATCTTTGTTTTGCGATGTATCACATTGGCATCGACTGTTTCACTCTCGTCGTCATCCTCTTCTGGAATTACGTCAGTGTCTGTCGATTCGGGCTTCCCTGCATCCGACTCTGGACGAGGCAAAGGCCAAGTGCAGGACCTTGGCCTTTTCTGCGGCTCGAAATCTGGGTCTATGGCAACATCTAAAATACGTTCATTGTGCGATGTTTCAGCCATACTTGCAATGTTACAATGCTATTTCAAGTTAGTAAACGAGCTTATATCAGAGTTGCATTCCATTAATGTCATCAATTTGGTTTGATGATGCAAAAAACTTTTTCAGATTGTAAGTTCACTGCATAATGAGCATTTTGTCCACATTTCACACCTCCAGCTGAGTTGAACTCCACGTGCGTCTGTCTTCTGCCGATTGTGGCAGCCCAGACAGCCATAGCCGATTCAGAAGTCTGCAAAATTAGCTAACAGGGATTGCGTTCAATAAGCCTATCAGAATAAATAGAATTCTCAATCAGAAACGGTTTCATCCACAGTACAGTGCAGTCACAAAGACGTCTTCTAGACTGCACCAGCCTCACGTTATTTTTGGAAATGTGTGGTGACGAGAAAAACGTAGCTACGCAGTCAGTCCTGGGCTGGGGAAAAGAACACCATGTCGTTCCTTCACTAAACTTGACCACTAATATATTTCACTTTACTTTGCCCATCGACATGCAACACAAGAAAACACCTTCACATTCCGAATGTAGCTGCCATCTTGACCATTTCCTTTTCAATTCCTTTATCATCCGTGCAGCTAGCTAGAGGAGAGTGCAGTTGCCCACAGTTGTTCGGATTGTGGACACCATCAACGCGTTCATTGCCGTTCTCTTCTGTAGTTCTATCGAATACATTTTCAATACCCCTCTTCCACTGCAGTGTCACGTTGATATGGACATTTCATAAGGTATCCTCGCACGCATCTCGTCCCCGCATCCTGAACAATCGGCAAACAGCCTCCACGGCTATCGCTGCCTAGCTGCCTCACCACTATCCGTGCAAATAGTCCCAGTGGAGAAAAGACTTGCCCCTACATTGCACTGAGCGGATCGTCTTAAAGTGACAGCTTGACAAATCATGACATGAAAATTATCATATAATTTAGTTACGATTAGCTGCCCACTTACACAATCACATCTAGTGCTTAACTTGGGAATGGAAGATGTGCAAGGAGCTGTCTTTTAGATATGTTCATAGATATTAGCAAAGGCATTGTGCTATGGAGGCCCTTAATTATTCACTGTAAATAAGGATCATCATTCCATTAAACTCACTAAGGGCTATGAGAACAGGAGCAAGGTGTTTTTTACTGTGCTTCGGGCAGCTCCCCAAGTCAAGCACAGCACAACGGTATGTGTGTTTAGACTTATAATAATTAAAATAAGTTATATTTTTATATTGAATATGTGATTTTTTATGTTGAAACCCATTGCCACATTTCAATAGAAGACATCCTCTTCTGTAACGACTTGAACAAACCCAGCACTAGAATTCAATTTTCAAAGGTCAGATTTAGAGTTTAACCTCTTTCCACTCTGTAAGTAAATACTGAATTTGCTATTTACCCACAATAGTACAGTACAGTATTACAAGCAATCAGATTCCAAAGGTATAATTCAAGATATCTGTAGATAATATGGTCAGTTTGTAAAGTGCAATGGCAAAATAAATTATTAAGAATGTCATAATAAATATTTTCCATTTGTTTGATCCAGAGTTCCCTTTTACACTGTCACATTGACCCACATCATGCTGTGATTGTGTTGGGACAGACAGGTAGGGGTATAGTATTGTGTGCTGGCTGTCCTTGGCAGGTGGAAGTGCTCCTGCTACGTGGTGGTGCTCCTGTCACCTTCCACCCAGTATTCTTCCGTCTGCATCTCAGTGAGCCTGGACAACGTCCTCTGAAAGGCAAAGATCTCCTCCTCCCCACTGAAGATAGACAGGCCACTCGCCGAGTCCTGTTCAGTCAATACAAAATCATTAGTAGGACATCAAATCACTTTTCTGCCCCTTGTTCTCCCCCAAAACAGGCAAAAGAACTCTGTAAACATTATGAACTCTGTGAAAACAGCAGGTTATGAGAGTGGTTAGGCCACAAAACAACTAGAACAAAGGGAATACACACAAAAAAACGTAAATCTGTGGTTATTAGCTACCCTTTTCAGACCCAGGTCGTCCATCAGGATGTGGCTCTCGTCGTGGCGATCATACCCCTCATGTACAAAAATGTCATCCAAGAGGTGGTCTGCAAGGATCACCACCCGCACCTGGATCACAGATGAGAAGTCTCAGCCATAGATACATGAGTAAAATACATCGTCACTGTATGTCTCCTGCGGTCAAATGTAGGCTCACAGGCATCTTAAGAAGCAAAGACAACAGAAGAAGAGCTTTAAGTACCTTATGATCATAAAATGCATCTATGAGCGTTATCAAGCGCCTAGCTTGGGTTTTCTTGTTCAGTGTCAGCAGAGGAATGTGCCGAATGAAGACCGTGTCAAACTGTCTGCATATCTCCAAGTAGTCGCTGGCACCTAAGGGCTGAAAAAACAAGTCATACCATATCAAAAAACAACAATAACTGAATCAAGGACAACTTAGATTTGCCTGTCTATATGTGGTGTTTTTTTGTGTGGAAAAACATAAAACAAAAGTTCTATCTCCAAAAACACAGACTGATCGTATAAAGCTTTGATGCTCAGTATCTCAGAGCTATACCTTTCCCTAACATTTTTCTAAGGTCTCCATTTGTATAATCATACTGTAGGTCTGACAGCGTATCTGTGCAGTAGAACCAGACAGATCAAGTCCACTCACTCTATCACACAGCTCCTCAAACGTACAGTCAGCTATGGTCCCACATGTTTTGTTCAGATGGAGCTGCCGGCCCAGCATCTTCAGTACCCTTGGTCGTGTTACTGTAGAAAAAAAAGATAAAGGTTTAACTCAACTAGTTTAATTCAAGCAAAAACATCAACCTGTAGTGAAACACGACAAGATGGACTTCGAAAAACACATCACAGTTCACATAGATTACACTTCCCTCGTGAATTAAGCATTTAGAAAGCTCAGCACTCAAGAACAAAAGAACCTACTCACTGTCATTCTGTTTGAACGCCAGCTCATCAAACATCTTATCTAGAGTAGCCTCCACATCAGCTTCACTCGAGCTATGTTTAAAAGGAGCAGAGAATCACTTTAATATCCGTATATTACATAATGTATACTACAAACACATACACATGTTGCTAGCTACTGATCAAAACCAAATGATTTCCCCATGATAATCAAAGGGTTACAGTGCTAGTAAGTGAAAATATACACTCAGAAATGCAACAGTCATGAAATGTTAAAAGTCAGTTTTGAACTTCTTACAGGAAGTAGAGCTTTCCAGCAGAGGGTCTGTTTCTTCTTCGATAGTCGATCCCTGAGTCCAATCGGAGTGTTTGGCAATAATTCTGCAAGTGAGAGGAGCCAAACTGTATAATTACAAACATGGTTTTAATCAAATTCAACTCATCTTGGGCTTTTTTATTTAAAACAAGTCAAACATATGCAAATTGAGAGATATAGGATAATACAATACTGTAAGTATGTCCTAAAGTCAGGGGACTTGTCAGTTATGCTTGTGAATTGCACATTAATAATTAAAGCATTTCAACATGTAGAGCATAATCACCTTCAACACAGCAATGAATGGCACAAAGTTAACTCTCTGTAGTCCGTTCTTATACAGATCTAGAGTGAAGGAGATTGTCAGATTAATAAGTACAATAATAATTGTACTTATTTGTCTTGAAAAAGTAGATATAAAATTAAAGGTAGACCTAAGGTCAATATTGTGATAAATATGCAAAATCCATTGAGAGGCAACATTCATCTCACCTTCAGGGGGTCGATTGGATGTGGCTACAACAACGACACCATTCAGAAAGAGGTTCTCAAACAGCTGCTTCAGAATCATGGCATCTGCAATGTCTGTGACCTGTCGGATGGGATTATGTTCAATGTCCAATTCACCACCAAGTTCAAAACTCCCTAAACGCAAAACAGATGTGATAGCATATCAATTTACCTGAAACTCGTCAAAGCACAGGAGACAAGCCTCCTCGCTGATCTCTTCAGCAACTGGGGCAATCGGGTCATATGATTTGGCCATTTTCCCCGCCTTCCGCTTTGGCATACTCTGTTTCAGCCGATGTATCCCTAATCACAAAAAGTATAATAAATACATTTATTTAGTTTACTTACTTACCAACAGAGGCCTAGCTATTTACTTTGAAACAAAACAATATTATATGTAATGGAACTATAGCTGTTATTGGAAAATTATAAATAATTGAACTCACTTGTGTGTACATCTAACATGAATCCGTGGAAATGAACCCTCTTTTTCTTGGATGTCTCCACATGTGAATAAAACATATCCATGACCATGGTTTTCCCAGTACCTGGAGAATCACAAAGATGATCATAATTCGGTGCGGATAATTACTATACCTACCTAGTCAAAAAAGCAGAACACCAATGCAATTATTTCAAGGATGCAGCATCACAAAAAGTATAGGCTTACCTACATCCCCATAGATGTAGTAGCCTTTCGGGGGCTTGGGCTTCGAGAAGAACTGTAAAAACAGGATAACGGAACAAATGATTCAACCAATCATAGTCTGCCACCTCATGACAGATCTGATATGAATATGCAGATGTAAAGGAATTGAAGGCATATGTTTACCTTCGAGAAGAGGGAGGCTGGCTGGTTACTGTAACCTCTCAGTGTCTTGTGCATCTCATCCAGTTTATGCAGCGCTGCTTTTTGCTGCGGATCCTCGCGTAGTACACCTTCCCTGACGAGACAGCTGTAGTGATCGAGTGGTCCGCTGAAGCCGGAGCCATTGTTGATGTCTTCAGCCGTCTGCGGATTTGCCGTGTAACCTTGAGAACATCATGGAATTGCCATTGATAGGGTAACGATACAATTCTAGCAAGGCTGGAGCTGTCGAGCCATCCATGTCCAAAGGTTGACAAATTAGCTAACTTTAGCTAGCTGGCTAAACCAGATCAGAAACGGGATCAATCAGAAGTTGACAAAGGTAAGCGTAACGTAGGGTACAGATTATAACCAACACTTCCCTGTGTACGTTAACAGACATAGTCAGCCGGCTAACTTTAGCACAACAGACAGGATGTGTGTGACAGACAAGTCAAGAATACCAGCTGAGCTGTCACAGCGAAAATCAAAGTGGTTTAAGCCAGCTAACGTTAGATAAAGCTACCAGAACACAGATTTCACTCACCAAAATAATAGTCTCACCTCGTCTGGAAATACAATTTGATATTGTTCTTGCTGTATATTGCTCTTTCGCGAGATATTTTATGGTTGCTACAACCAAGGGCGACGTCTTTGACGACATGCACGTCGCCATTTTTGTTGGGGAAAAATGCACGAAACTTTATTAGATAGCTATCCCAGGGCGCATGCACAAAAAGTGCCCCACGACTAACAGTAGAGGGAGATATTTCCAAGGAGACGAGTAACCGCTATCCTTTGCTATCTAGTTATTTTTACCCTTTTTGACAACAGAACTAATGTCGTACAGGCAGTATTTCATTTATGTGAGGATGACGTTCTTACAATATCTTTATTTTTATGTATTACTGTCCAATGGATGATAGCCTATACGACCTACTTAGTAGTTGGAAATTGATTGATTGAGGAACAAAGAGTCTTATTCCCCTGCCTATGGGCTGATTGCTGCATACTGTGACTCAAATTATACTTGTCATTTAACACGTATTTAACACGTAACACTTAACGTTTTAACAGTTAACATTTGAACATATGAGCAATTTAGCCTGACAATGACATTTTATGTATAGACTATAGACAGACCAAACCCAGATATAGAGGATAGAAGAGAACACACACACAGAATATGAACATACACTCAAATATGTCCAATTAATTTCCTATTGTAATGAACAGTTTGAGGATGTCTAAGCTAATTATATCTTCCAATTTTAAGCCTGAGTTGCATTAGAGATTGCCGAGAGGGTGTTTCAGGCTTGTTGCCATGACAACAGAGGAACGTTTCCTAGAACTGGCACGAGCACGCAAACACACACACACACACACACACACACACACGCACGCACGCACGCACACACACACACACACACACACACACACACACACACACACACACACACACACACACACAATATTACAGTGGAATCCGCCTTACTTGGAGATTGCACTGTGCTGTGCCGTTCCAGACATTGGAAGCAGGGAAATATAGGGAAAGAGCCGTAAAGAGATAGGCTCATACACTCCATATTTATTTGAATGGTGAGTGCATATTGATCATTTAAGCCTATTATTTACATTTTTCAGTGGTATATCTTATTGTAGCCTAGTCTGTTGAATACAAAGTAAACATGAGCCATGCAACTGGGCGATTTCATTGCTGTAAACAGTCTGTAGGCTACATAGGACCGAGGTATAAGTGAGACATGCATGTTGTTGATTTTTGTCTGCATTAGGCACCTGAGGCTGTTTGTTTTTTTAAGACGAGGGTGAAACCTGTCATCGTAATGGTAATTCATAGCTGTGTAGCCATGGTGAAGTCAACCCCCCTCCTCCACCACTGCTGAATGCATTAGCCTAATGAGATGTCTGCAGCCTGCGAGCAGCCGCGCAGAGCACCAAGACGAGGGGCGAAGGGGAAATAGCAGGGGCAAGATGGCTCTCCCAGGCTTCTGAGGGATTTTTATTTAAACCTCCTCCCTGCCATCCAGGCTTCTGGGATCTAAGACAAAGGGCTTGGTTCTGAGGCGGTCAGAAATAGAACACAGGTAATGGGAGCCCCGGTAGTTGATAGTCCATTAGCTTACTGGATGAATGGGGTGGACTGTTTCATCATAAGCTTATGCATGGATGCCTTTTGTGTTGTTGGCTTTTTTTGTGCTCTAATGTTGTTCCTTTACTGCATCGCCAGGCTGAATATTCTGCAAGCCATTGATGCTTTTATGCGAATTAATTTCAGTGTCCTCAGATTCATAGTGAGGTGCTTTGATTATATTCGGATGTGTAATTTTGATTTTGTGGGCACAGACAGTATAACGGGTAGAAACCAGCCTTTGGTAACCAGCCTAGGTTTGCTTTGTGCTAACCTACTCTGATGTCCATGTGTGCATGCATCTGAAATTCATGTTATCTCTTCTTTGTGTGTCCTGTGTCTCCAGCTCAAATGAGTGTACCTGCAGCAACAGCACAGAAAGCAGACAGCAACAGTGAAATGCAATCGGCCACAGTGACTCCCTCCTTCCTTCCCAGCCAGTCAGGCAAGATACCGGGTAGAAAGAGGGGGAGACCCCCACTCCGCAATGTTGCCAAAATGGATTTTCCAAACCACTATCCTGAGTCTCTGCCTCCCTTAAAAGTGCCAAAGAAGAGGGGGAGGAAACCAGGTTTCAAGGTCAGTCAGATGGAGAGAAAGGGGGAGGGGGCAGTGGGGATGCCAGTTGTTTAAAAATACATGTGATGTCCACGTGCAACCCTATGTCCTTCAGATTTGGGTTTGAGCTGATTTAAATGTAACTGAGCTGATTTAAATGTAACTGAGCTGATTTCAAATGTTTAAGAGCAAGGCTCAAAATCAAGTTTGCCCCACCAAATGACTGCTGTGTATAATTTTAAATATTGGGACAAGTGTGATTTTTGTATAAACTGCAAACATGCAGGCTCAGTAGGGAGCAACAATTAGAATTCCAGATCCTATAAAATGCACTATTACAAAAGGAATATAATTTAATCATTTCATGTTACATTCTTTGAAAACATTGCTTTATATTCAGACAAAGCATGTCTATACCTTTTTGTTGGCCTTATGTGGGCTAACAAACAAAATGTAATAAATGACAACAACTCCCATGTATCTCTGCCTGCAGCTCAAACCCAGGATGGTGATGACACCACTGGCTATCTCTCCACCCAGCAGCACCCCAGAACCTGACATGAGCTCCATCCCCCAGGACGCCGCCACCATCCCACACTCAGCCACACCCCAGGTGCTCACAGGTGAGACACAAAACCCACCCACCTGATACTTGCAAGGTGATGGGTTTGTTTGACCATGAGGATGTTCCTACTTCGAACAAAAAGATCACTTTCAACGAAGATGCTTTGCCGAATGTAGCATGGCACTCTTGACACATTTAAAAGCATTTTATTAAGAATAATTAATAAAACATCCAAACACATATTTTTGCCAAACAGCAAAGTGATCCAGTATAGTCTACTGTACTAATCACTGCATTGCCATTCTCTCCCCTCCTGTGGTCCTCAGTGTGTATCTACATAAACAAGCAGGCCAACATGGGTCCGAACCTGGACAGAAAGAAGGTTCAGCAGCTCCCAGATCACTTTGGACCAGACAGGCCTTCAGTGGTGTTGCAGCAGGCAGTCCAGGGTTGCATTGACAGCGCCTTCCAGCAGAAAGCAGTATTTACTCTCCTCACACAGGGATATGGAGGAGAGAAAATATCAGGTATGCAAATATACAGACCACTCTTTTCTTTCCTCTCTGTGAAATTCAATTACAAAACTCACGAGTTAAGTATGATTACTCAAGCTTAACTTACCCAAGTCAAAAATTCTATGAGCTTGTGAGTTATTAGCAGACTCAAAATACAAAATAATTTGTATTCTCTCTGTCATGCTTTTTTCAGCCACATTCGATGGGAAGCAACACCTATTGAGTCTACCTGTGGTAAACAGTATTGGCTATGTGCTTCGTTTCCTGAAAAAGCTGTGCCGCAGCTTGCACTGTGAAAACCTCTTCAGTGACCAGCCCATCACCCAGCACAGTGCTGCCACCTACCACTCTGATGGTATGGTGCTCTTGTGCTCTAAAGTTTTGCCTCATTAGAACCCCAACATGCTTAATTTGAGAATACAATTGTAATTCAAAATGTTGTCTGTGAATCTTTACCAGTCTAATCTCATCAATTTCCCATACTTTTTGTTGCAATGTATACAGTATATTTGTGCATTCTAACTTCCACAGCTGAAACATCTATGGCCGAGGAGTACCTTCTAGATCCTTCAGAGTCCAAGCGGTACTCAGTGGATCCGGGGGATTCAGCATTCAGCTCCATAAGTTCCACCTACTCGCCAAAGTCCTCCTACGGGTTCCGTTCGTCCCAGCAATTCCCCAACGGGAGCTGTAGACAGACGTCCAGCCCCAACGCTTTCATGGAGAGCAACAGAATAGGTACACGTTCACCCAAGTCTATCGTGTCATCATCAGGATCAATTTGCTTTGATGATGAAACATTTTACCCATCTTCTCCTCAGCGTATAATCAGTCTCCAGAGGCCCAGGAGTCTAAGGTTCCCCCCAGTAAGGACCCGTCCTCCTGGTCAGTGGAAGATGTGGTGTGGTTCATCAGAGACGCTGACCCCCAGTCCCTAGGCCCTCACGTGGACCTCTTCAGGAAGCATGTAGGCTTAATCACTGAATCGGTCCCCAACAATATGGGGAACATTGTCTTCATTTCAATGTTGATATGTTGGCAAGGATTCATTTAGAATTTAATAGATTTGTGATGTGAGTGTATGTGGTGAATGATTTGTGATGCTATAACGATGGTCACCCTAACCTGAACCTCTGTTCTTCCACAGGAGATAGACGGAAATGCCTTGTTACTTTTAAAGAGTGACATGATTATGAAGTACCTAGGACTGAAGCTTGGACCGGCCTTGAAGTTATGCTATCACATCGACAAACTAAAGCAGACAAAGTTCTGAAACCTTTTTCTTTTTTCTTCATTTCACCAAACGGTGGAACTCGACAGTGTATATGTTGACAATTTGGCATTACAAGATGTCTTATTGTTTTAAGACACTGTGATTAATTGATCTCCAGTCTAGGTTTGTAGATATTATTTTATAATTTGGTTGAATACAAAATATGGAATGCATTGCTGGTACTTTTGCCGACATTGCTGGGACAAGAAATGTATGATTTGAATAGTAAATAATTTTGAGATGTGATCTCATAATAGCCTTTTTTATATCCACATGATGTACAGTAATATATTGGTCAGTGTCCTGGATGGGCCTAGATTGAGTTTAGTCCCAGACCATAGTATCCTCAACCTGGATCCTCCATTTAAAGTAATTTTAGTCAAGGCTTGATCTGTGTCTGTGGAACCTTCTCTATGCGTTCAGTACCAGATTGATTAAATCCATGTAGCAAACTTTGGACAAATCATGATTAACTATAAATAGTCATTCATGATTTGATTTCCACACAAAATACTGTAACTGTGATATATAGAAAAAATACTAAAAGGACTATTAATTTGGAATATCATTTTATCAGTATTGAGAATGTGATCAGAAATAAACATTCAATATCAGTATGTTTCATTAAAAACGTTATAACAAGTATGTCCCATAGCCTCTTCACACAGTCATTAAGATGATGTTATTTGCCATTCATTATCATGTTTTACAATGCTATTATTATTATTATTATTATTGAAAAAGAGGTAATGAAAAAGAGGCCATAGAAGAGTAAATGTCACTGCGAAAAAAAAACGGCTTGAGAGGTTATCATAGTATTTCTTTTGTATGCCTCTTTGGCGTAGAATATGCACCCTTCTTACAGTATAAACCTTTGTGAGTGAATGCTGGTGTAAACGATACGATGTACTATAAGCCATGCCAAGCGAAATCAACCTGAGACAGTGGTTTTTATTTTGAAAATCATAATGAATATGAGAGTAGCTGTTGACTGGATCAATAAGATGGACAGGTGCTTAAGTTCCCAATGTATTTAACATCTTGTTTGCTTTTGTGTTGTGAGATTTACATGAAAACACTTAATATGTGTATTTAACCTAGACGTGTATCTTGTGGTTATTAAATTAAGAAAACAAGAAATGTGAGCCTTTGTGACTATAGCATTATTTCTCTGAATGAAATGAATATTTTCTGACATGAGGACAGTCACTGTTCAATTCTAGCCTACTAAATATTGACATACTGTAGATGAGTGGGAGGGTGAGAGTTGCTGTAGAGGAGATCCATGTTCAATCTCCAGTCATGCCTGATTGGTCTCTCCACAGAGGAGGTCATCAAAGAGGGGTGAATGTAGCAGAGATGGTTGGGAACCACACCCTCTATATGGTAGGCCTCAGTTGTTCAAAACCAACTGTGTAGGCTAAGTGAAGTGTGACACAATGGCGGGGCAGTCTAAATACCCCTTAAACTCTGGCCAACTCCATCCAAGTGGTCAGGAGTCAGAAGCAGTTGGTCGACCGTTGGGTAGCAAGGTTACCAGCCCACCACAAGCTGTCCTCTTGGTCAAATGGTACTGTAGACTTGGTATCTGAAGAGAAGTAACAGCGGTGATGAAAGTGATTGTTTATTGAAAAGACTGAATTAATGAAGGAGGGCATGGTAATAATGGCGTTTTAAAGCAATTGACTCTTCGGCCATGCTGTGATAATCATTTTTTATTTAACCTTTATTTAACCAGATAAAAAGCATTGAGATAAAATCTCTTTTACAATACTGACCTGGCCAAGAAGGCAGCAAAGTTTCACATAGAAAGACACAAGGACATATAAAATACAGAGAACAACACAACTAAATATACAAAAGGCGTAGACCACGTGGGAACAATAAGAAATTAAGGTATATTACTACATGAGCAGCTGGTGGTAAGGACTTCTGATAATTTCAGTTTAAAGCTGGCTAAAGGAATAAGTGCCATCAGTTTGAGGCTTGACTGAAGGTCATTCCAAGACCAAGGACCAGAATAAAAAAGGCTCCTTTTTCCAGCCTCAGTCTGCACAGCAGGTACCTGGAACTGATCCAGGCACTTGATCTGAGGTTGTGAGAGTCACAAACTGGTACAAAACTGGAACATATGTACCGAGGGAGCTTGCCTAAAATGGCCTTATACAATAATATAAACCAGTGTTGCATCCTGCGCATAGTAAGTGAGGGCCACCCAGTTAGGCTATACAGTGTGCAATGATGAGTCCTATAAGGTGCGTTTGATATATATCTCAGTGCAGCATGGTAGAGTGGGTCAAGTCTGGCCAAAACAGTGGGACAGGCAAATCTATAGATGGTATCGCCGTAATCAAGCTGAAATCAATAATCAAGCTGATCAATAAGCCTATCAATCACCTAATGTAGCCATGCAGTTCAAAATTTTGTTTCAGCTGACCAAGACAAGATACAGTCTCCTTATATCCAGTCTAATAATTCAAGCTAACGGCAGAGCAATACACAAGCAACAGTGAACTTAAGATCAATTTGTGATGCACACGGGTGACGCCGTGCCTAGTCGCATAACCAAAGACTAGCGTGGGATCGGTCCTGCTGCGCCTCATCTGGAATAGCATCGGAAAATCGTGAAATCCTTCTGCATTTATAAGAGGACGAATTTTGGGGGGATATAATCCCATTTGATCATACGCAATAATTTGAGTTTTTCCTGTCAATTAAGCAATAGTACAGACGTCCATAGCAATAGGCTATAGCATCACCAACATTGTAAGGTAAGAAGTATTGCCTGCAGATGTATTTTTGTCGTCATGGAATATGTTTCATATACTGGCTCAAAAAGACCACATTTGCAGTGTCGCAGAGGCTACATATGAATTATATATGTTGTTTCTTGATTCATAGCCTATTTGAATGAATAAAGCTTTTGGGAGAGGCATTGTTGTGTAGCTAGAGGTTTGGCACCTGCGCAACCCCTAAAATGAAGGCATTACGTTCAGCCTAAAAATATTTAGAATGAATGTGTTTACTTAAAAGATAATTAGCAAATTTCGTTTATGTTTTCAAACTTGATCATGATTTGACTATCATCTCTTTTGCAATATTGGTGGTCCAGATTTTCCATATTTTGCACGCGTTGCGCATGGTAAAATGTCATGAGATAATAATAAACGGTGGCACATTAGAATCTGATAAGCATCCGACCACTGCGTCGTTTCCATCGGAATGCAGTTGCGTCCTCCTTGTCCAGGCAGTGGCGTGTAGCTTATCATAACTGCATGACAGAGATAACTGCTTTTAGCGGGTGTTAAACTAAATGTCTTATTTTTTCCTCGCATTATTGTTTATGGTTGCCTATTGTCGTAGGGTACAGGATATCATGAAAACAAGAAATGTAAGAGGGAAAAATACATTGAGCCCTGACAGAGCGAAACCCCTAATGGGCTTCCTCTGAACGTTTTCGTATTGTCATCTTCCTGAAAAAATGTTTGTCCTCAAGGTCATTCGATGAATTGACCTAGACTCATTAAGCTCTTCTCACCATTTCGCCTCACCCATCGCTTTATGTGAGTTGCATCATCTAAATCTACGCTAGTAGAGTAAAAAAAATAAAAATAATTCTTTGCACGTTTTATGTTGCTGAACAACACATTATTTTTTAAGTAGAGCAATAGGCCATGCCTAGTATGCTTGTATGAAAGCATGTCGCGCCTATCCAGTACAGTAGGCCTGTCCTCTGCAACGAGCCCGTGGACTTGCCCTGCACAGGGGTGTCAGTACGAGCACGATTCTGTATGTTATTCCTCATTGATTATGACAGGAATCTAAGTCTATAGATTAAAAAGGAAATACATCTTTGCACATTCTATGTTGCACAACACATTATTTTTAAGATGAGCAAAAGACCTGAGCCTGTGTGCTTGTATGGCAGCATACTATCCAATAGGTAGTCTATTTCCTCTACAAAGAGCTGGTCTCTTGGACTTGCCATGCACAGGGTCAGCTCGAACATGATTTTAAATGTTATTCTTCATTGATTATGATAGAATGGTAATTAAATGAGGTATTCATTCACCCTAGCCCATACACGGTGTTTTGTATGGCTTGTATGGGGTCAAGTTATCAAGGTCTCCCACCATATCAATCAAAGCTGATCTTTCTGTCATCATTACTCACAAGGCCCTACAGTATCACTACTTCTATCAAAAAGAGGAGAGCCCTATAGGAGCTGCCATCACACAATTACATGGGATCATTGTATACATTGTATAGCACTGTGTACATTGGGGGAGTGTCCAGACACTCTGGCTTTGTTGTCACAGTCAGGCTGCAGCATTTTAGGAATGATCAAACACTTGATGAGCTGGTCCTGCTGACTGATCCAGGTGAAAATGCAAAGACAGTTCAGAGACTGTGGCGCGAACAGATTTACAAATCAGAAATAGAACCCGGGCAGTGGCTCCAGATATCAGTGTCTTGTGGTGTTTCTGATCATGAAGAGATTCAGTTTCACTTAAAATCAATATTCACACTGCAGAATGCTCTCACTATAGTTCCAAGGTGCCCGCACACTGCCCCAACCAATGCCACCCAACAACAACAACCAACACAACGTTGGATTGGTATGCCATGTTTGTTGGTGACTGATGGCGTGGGTTGGATCGATTTTTGTTGGTGAACAACACGCTGAATTCTAACAACTAACAACTTTAGAATGTTAAGCACCTAAATAGCCGACATGGTTTATTGTGGACTGGGTACAAAAAGACAGCTGTTTTGAGGTTATGTTATGCAAGAATATGAAGGTGTGGGCTTCTATATGAGATATACTTTTCCATGCAATTATTAATGGATCATTAATGTTCGTGCACTGCAGGAATCATGGGGAAACAGAACAGCAAGCTGACTCCCGAGGTGATGGAGGACCTTGTGAAGAGTACAGAGTTTAATGAACATGAGCTCAAGCAATGGTACAAAGGCTTCCTGAAAGACTGCCCCAGTGGAAGGCTCAATTTGGACGAGTTCCAGCAGCTTTATGTCAAGGTGTGTCTTCTTTTCTATTCTGCTTTTTGTGGGTTCATCGCAGTGAAATGATGTATAGCCTAGTGCCGTATGTTTTGAAGTGTATTGAAGTCTTTGTTGGTTATTGTTAAAGGCCTTTCACACTAAACTGTGATGATCTGGACAGATTCACATCAATATTGAAGACCCTTTGTTGCCTATGTTTTACACATAGCCTGGAGTGGGGAAACGGCACATTCCTTTATCTGTATTAGGTTTGTACAGGTAGATGTTAACTCTGCTTGGCTCTAGGCATGCCGCAACTCTGCCGAAGATGATATCCTTGTAAGAGATTAAATTGTTTCATTTGGGCACTACCATCTCTATTGCAGTTCTTCCCCTATGGCGACGCTTCAAAGTTTGCCCAGCATGCCTTCAGAACCTTCGACAAAAATAGTGACGGAACCATCGATTTTCGAGAGTTCATCTGTGCTCTGTCCATCACATCACGTGGCAGCTTCGAACAGAAACTTAACTGGGCCTTCAACATGTATGACCTGGACGGCGATGGTAAAATCACACGGGTAGAAATGCTGGAGATCATTGAGGTAAGGAATCAATTCAATGAGCTTTGGTTTGTGCTTTGCTAGATGGTGAGGATACTCTAGGACTACTGATACAAGTTCAATGGCTAAAAGTCCAAAGCTGTGCATATCAATATCTGCAAATAACTGTTGCAGAAATGTTTAACTTTCCAAACTTTGAGATCGTCATTCTGGATGAAAGTGTTTTTGTCTGCATTAACCTCGCTTAGCACCATGTCTCGTCCCTGTGTCTAGGCCATATACAAAATGGTGGGTACGGTGATCATGATGAAGATGAATGAGGATGGCTTGACACCAGAGCAGCGGGTGGACAGGATCTTCAGCAAGATGGATAAGAACAACGACGACCAGATCTCATTGGAGGAGTTCAAAGAGGCAGCGAAGAGCGATCCCTCCATCGTCCTCCTCTTGCAATGTGACATGCAGAAGTGAGCCTGCTCTTCTCTAGTCTACATCTGCACACTCTGGACAGCAGCACATGTTTTATTGTCTCATTAAGTTCCCAGCCATTTCCACTGGAAAAAAAATGCTTGGACTATTTTTCAATGGACTCGCTTCTTGTGGTTGTATGCATGAGAATGTTAAAAGCTGAATAATTTTGAATATGGCTAAACAATACCATTTATAATATTTCAAAACCTACCAATGTGTGTTGTGCAAAGTAATCCTATTCATTCCCATTTAACTTTAGCTTGTATATCAGTGAAGCGCTACATTGACTTATGTTCCTGCAGTATTTAGAATCCATGTTCACTGCTGCAGCTACAGTACTGTATGCTTTACATGCTAGTAACAAACAATAATTCCTATGATAATTGTAACTGTCTCTACTATCCAGACTTCTGGAGCCCATTGAGAATAGAGAGACTCCTGTTTGTTCCAAATTGTTTCACTCTTTGGAACTGAAAAATACGTACGTGCATGCATACTGTATGTTAAATGTCAAAACTATATCTAATTTTTTGCATCCTTTGGTGCGTATCAGAAAGAAGCCCTCTTAAAAGCGTTTTGGTATTGTTGCATGGGATGTGCAGTAGTGAGTTATCAGACCATTAGTTCATCTCCTGTGGGAGCATGCATCCCCCTCCTTTTTACTTGTGTGTGCCACTCAAGTTCTTGAAAGACAGCTATTTCGTCCTGGTTGTAGTCTCTGGCAGAGAACATTTTTTTGAGCGTTGTAATGAGTTTAGGTCCAAAAATATGGAACAAGGATAGAAATCTGCCAGTGATGCTCAATGTTTTATTGTACTGTTGCGAATTAGTATCAAAAAAGGCAATAGCAAAAATATTACAATATTAGGCACTGTACTCATCGCCACGATACATTACCCTACGATAAAAATAATGATTTGATAATGTGCCTGTTTAATTTAGATACAAATAACATCACAGTACATATCAATATGTTTACAGATGAAGAGCACTGCAAAATGTAACAATCTTGGCTTCAACCTGGATGTTCGGAGCCTAATTTACAGGGGATCCTGTTTATGTGGCTCTTTTTCCAATGCATCTAAGGAAAAGCCTTACATGTTTACTGGACATTCTGCATTCCTACAGTACTTATCAATACTTTTGTAAAACAACTTTTTATTGATTGATTGATTTTATTGATTATCGTTTAATCTAGTCAAGTTTTCAATTATCTTTAATGATGCAGAATCCTCCTGGAGATACAGGACATTTGAGATAACCGAAACAAAAAGGCTATTGTTCAGTTCAGTTCAGTTCAGTTCAAGTGCCATATTAAGGACTGGGCTATATGGCCACTTTGAAAATGTTACTTTTCAGTAAACAGCTGTGATTGGCCACTCCCAGGCTATGGAAGGCGAGGCCGAGTGCCTGTTTGCTGCCCACTCAGTATAGTGGAAGCTGCACAGGTTTCCACAATTATGAATATAGCATCATTGAGACCAAAATCCACATTGTTGATTAGTCTATTGTTTGCACAATATAATCCACACTTCATGTCAAAATATTTGTCTAGTAATTGTTTCTACTGAATATGAAAAATCTAAATCAAAACATAAATGACTGTATTTCTTTGTTCTTTTCTTTTTATACATGTGGCATGTGTTGCACCCCAAATTACATGGTTACATTACATATGTAGTGATTGAAATCAATAAAATATCTGTGGGCTTTTCCAAAAGGCATGGTCTCAAATGTGCATTTAATGGAGTAGATCAATAATATCACAAAACAATTGTGATCTAGATCTGAAGCCATCTATGTACTTTTCGTTATCTGTATCTAAGATTGCACAAGTTTACGTCAACTAAAATTTCAAATTGAATTTTATGGCAACAGCAAGATATTAACAATAAATTGGCTAGAGAACACAACAAATACAATGGCATCAGTATCAATTAGGCTAACATCACATCGATCCATTTCAACCACTATTATGAATGTAAACGGTAAAATGACTCCAGAAGTATTACTTAAAACCACTTTTACAGGTGGTTGATGCATAAATATAAAACATTTTCCCTCACACTCCTCAAGATACAGTATTTCCCGACTTACTATTGCATACAGTAGTCTGACTCCTTACTGTACCTCTTCCACATGAGGCTACAGTTAGTCTAGAGCCGAGTGTCCTCTGTCCCTCTCTGGGTCCTGAAGATGATGAATCTTAATATGGTTGCTTTTTGGCAGATTGCTGTAATGTGAAAGAAAACATCTTAAGAATCAGAGATACAGTATATGAAATCAGAGATCAGTATATGAAATCAAAGATACAGTAAATAATATGAACATTTGACATCTGAACAATTCTGATGCAAGTCAGTATTTGTCTGACTCTTGTTTTGCTTTAGCATATGTTCATCTGACATGGACGCATTCTCACTTGTGCATTGTAGCAGTCTCATCATGCAGGCAAAGCATTACCTGGTAGACAAGGGGGTGATGAAGATGAACTGACGAAGATGCTGCCGTTCTGAGAGTTCCAGAAGGAGATCCAATGAGATCCGGCGATTGTGCATATCCTTAGTAGGATAATGAAGGAAATTATTTGTATTTTACAATGCAATCTACAGTATATTTAAGCAATAGCTCACAACAGGCCATGGTATATGGTCATTGTATCACAGCTAAGGGGCGTTGTTCGCGAAGGAGAGGGCCAAAAGCCCCTTAGCTGTGATATAATAACCATATACCACAGGCCTGAAGTGAGCTATTGCTTTTATAAAACGGTCAGACCTGACCAGCCTAATGCTAGCTAGCCATGAAGGATGTGTAGCCTTGACATTAGGCTGCATATTTGCTGGGCAACATATCAACTGTCCAGCTGTCAAAACTAATTGGAAACAAAACTTAGCTATTACCAGCTATTAGCCAGACACCTCACTGTCCCCAAATCAATAACTTCTTTCATGTCAAATATCCATTGTGTCACTGTCAGTCGTAGCCTCAAGTACATTCATTGCGAGTTGAATTACGAGGACGGGATGTGCCATGATAAGTGAAGGATTGCCTCTTCACATCCAGGATTGCCTCTTCACATACCAGTCTGGTTTGCTAGCTCTATCTTGGAAATGTATAATCGCCCAAAAGAATATTACTGTGTGCGTAATTGCAGAATAACTATACAAGTGGATGCCAGAGCACATCGGTATAGGCTACAGACCCAGTCTGCCAGTGAACTCTGACAAATCTCTGTAAACAGCTGTTATTTTGATAAACTGACCACATATTGGGAATCTAGTTAATTTCTGAAAAAATGGTTACTGCCTGAAAAAATATGAAAACTTTATAAAGTGATATATTTGTAGAGCCAAAATTCAGCTTTTTACTTTTTCTTGTCAGACACAGAGTGATACTAAATTTAAAATTAATTAGACGTCATAGTCATGGTATATGGTAAATATATCACGACTATGAACTAATCAGATCGCTTGATTTGAGCTACTCATTTTATAACCATACATAAGGTCTTACAGTAGCTACACTGTATGTGCATTGGAGCATGAAACTATAATTCCATGACACTTCCCTTGAAGACTATTACTATACTATAAGTTTAATTCTCAGAGTGTCAGTTCACGTTGTGCACTGCATATCTTCTACCAGACATTTGGTAATTGCATGTACAGCTACAGTAGGCTTACCATGTAGACGTCAAACTCATCCAGGCACCTGAAGGGCGACTCTGTGATCTCCCACAGGGAGAGGATGAAGCAGACTGTGGAGAATGAGCGTTCTCCGCCAGACAGGGACCGCATGTCACTCATATTGTCATTCTCCCGGCCTGGGGGTTTCACCTGGTAAAGGGAGGCCAAGACACCGGCACAAAACCAAACAAACTGGGCTTCAATGATAATGGCCAACAGATCTTCTCTTTCATGTGTTCAAACTTTCAACAAACAATACAAAACTTACACTATATGGACAAAAGTATTGGGTCACCTACACATTACACCTACAGGAGCCCTAATGACATCCCATTCTAAATTCATAGGCATTAATATGGAGTTGGTCCCCCCTTTTCAGCTTTAACAGCTTTCACTCTTCTGGGAAGGCTTTCTACAAGATTTTGGAGCGTGTCTGTGGGAATTTTGGCCCATTCATACAGAAGAGCATTTGTGAGGTCAGACACTGATGTTGGACAAGACAGCCTTTACTCACCAAGTGCAATGCCAAGCATCGGATGGAGTTGTGTAAAGCACGCCGCCACTGGAGCAGTGGAAAAGTGTTCTGTGGAGTGACGAATCACACGTCTCTATCTGGCAGTCTGATGGATGAGTCTGGGTTTGGCGAATGCCAAGAACACGTTACCTGCCTGACTGCTTTGTGCCAACTGTAAAGTTTGGTGGAGGAGAGATAATGGTCTGGGGTTGTTTTTCTGGGGTTGGTCTAGGCCCCTTAGTTCTAGTGAAGGGAAATGTTATGCTTACCAAGACATTTTGGACAATTCAATGCTCCTAACTTTGTTGGAACAGTTTGGGGAAGGCCCGATTTTGTTCCAGCAAGACTGTGCCCCAGTGCAAAAAGCAAGGTACATAAAGGCATGGTTGGGTGAGGTTGGTGTGGAAGAACTTGACTGGCCTGCACAGAGCCCTGACCTCAACCCCATCGAACACCTTTGGGATGAACTAGAATGGAGATTGCGAGCTAGGCCCTCTTGTCCAATATCAGTGTCTGACCTCACAAATTCTCTTCTGGATGAATGGGCAAAATTTCCCACAGACACACTCCAAAATATTGTAGAAAGCCTTCCCAGAAGAGTGGAAGCTGTTATAGCTGCAAAGTGGGGACCAACTCTCTATGCTCATGAATTTAGATGGAATTTAGGGATGTCATAAAAGCTCATGTACTGTAGGTGTATAGTGTAGACAGGCCTATACTGTATTAATAAGGAAGAACACGCATACCGAAATTGAGAGTGTCTCATTGTTGTGATCAAACATCATGGATCCACAGCAGTTCATCTTAATCAGGAAATTGTTGAAATACAACTTGCACCTTACAGACAGTGATCTAAGTATATGGACAACAGTGTTATGCACCTTAAAATCAATATTAGGCCTGTAATAAAGTAACAAATTGACCTAATTTTGAACCTTTCAGGCTCATTAAATTACTGGAAGTTACCTGCGCATTATTTTATATCTGTTCTGTCTGTCAGACATAATGTTATCAAGGCGATCGATGAACTTCTTGAGATCTCTCACTTGGTTGGATTTGTCTCTGTAGTTGGAAAGGGCCTCAGCATACTCCCTAATTAGAATGTAAAAGCTTGTAAACAGCAATATAAAAAAGTGATGTTTCAGAACAACCAACCAATGCAAGATTGGTATCCAATGTGTCCAACTCAATCAAAACATGCTCCAGGTGTTTTCAGAGAATATTTAGTAGAGCAGTATTCAAGTTGATGCAGTTGTGATTCAGAAGCGCTGGACTGGACTGTACCTGACCACCTGCTCCTGGTCTCCATGGTTGCTCTCCTGGACACTGATCCTCTTCCTCAACCGTGTGATCTCCGTATCAATGCTTTTAGCGCTGCGGTCCACCTCCTGGCGCTCTGCACTGATCTGCTTGGCTTTGGCCACAAATTCCTGGCAACCGGTTATTATTATTGATATGGGGAGAATTCAACATACTGTAAAATATGCTTAATCCTACATGAAGGAAGTCTCAAACTCCTAGAACTAGTATTTACTTTTGGACAAAACCGATTACCTTCATCTCCTCCTCCTTCAGAGCAAGCTCAGTTCTCATAACTTCTATGTTGTCCTGGTGAGCCTTCAACTTGTTCTCCAGAAGCTTTAGGTTCCTTTCATGTTTGGCACACTCGGCCTCTGCTTTGGTCTGATCCTCCTGTTGGGCCAAGAAAATAAATAACAGGCAAAATCACGGCATGTCGTTGAGAACAGGATTATAAGAGAGCAATAATTTTATTCTTGTGTAAATGATTGTGGGAGCAGAACCGACAGAAAATATTTTTTCCACATGGGTTTACGATAGTGTTACCTTCAATGGCTCCATATCTTCAGCCAGTTGGTCTATTCTTCTTCTCACATCAGAATACTTGCGATCAATATTCATTGCTGCTTTCTCATGCTTGTCCAGCTCCGTTTTTGCTTCATGCACATTTTCTTTTTCAGATTCAATTTTCTGCTGGTTCTCTTGGGCCACCTCTACCTATAATGTTTGATGAATAGAAACCATTATCTTTCAATATTATCTACAGTGAAAAGCTACAGTATTTGGATAGATTAAAAAAAAAAAGTTTCACCAAGGAGTTGATGTCATCAATCTGCTCCTCCTCCACATTCTCCAGCTCTGTTAAACTGGCCTTGACCTGGTTCACTGAAGCCTGCAGTAAAAACCAGCAGTCAGACACAGACTTATAAAAAGCATTCATGTCATATACTTAAGAGATTTAACATCTACTGTAGCAGTTAACCACATCCTGCACCAGTACACAGGAAACTGCTATTTTTGGAAATGCCAGTTTACTCTGCTGCCTGTGGTTCAGCGACCTCCACCCCCCAGCATACAGCCCCAGATTACCAAGGTCTTCTTCAGAGTCATGATGGTGCTGTGCAGCCTGCCCTCCATACGCTGTATGTCCTCAGTCACAGAGCTCAGGTGGAGCTGAAACCTTGACAGCTGGGCCTTGTAGTTCTCCAGATCAGACTCAACCATGCTGTGAGAAACAAAAAGAAATGCTAGCTAAATCAAATCTGAATTTAACAGCAAAATAAATATAAATTTTTAGACAGACTAAAACCACCATTAATTTTTTTCTTGCCGTAGTTCTGTTTCCAAATCTCCGCCGAGGTACTTGGCCATGCTGTACTCTGTAGTGTAGTAGCGGTTTGTGTAGACCTGGTCTCCCTCCACAGTGAAGGCCTCTCGGCAGTTTTTAGGGGGTTGACTTTGCTGCATAACCCTCCTGGCAGCACTCTTCTCCTGGGATCCAATTAGATACAGAGACATACAGGTAAGTAACGCAAAACAGTGCATTGTTCCCAAGTATGAAATTAAGCAGTGACATATACTCACTTTGATGATCAAAATGGTCTCAATGCCCCTCATGTCAATCAGACAGTTGGTGATCACTGGACTTGATATGATGAGTGTGTCAAGCACGGCTGGGTACTGTGGATGACTGACTCCACTGAGATGGAACAGGGCATAGAATTTTGGGTAACATTTTAGAATAGCTACCCCTTATAAATAGTTAATACTGTAGATCATCCACAAAATGTTAGTTAATGAGTTATTAATGTGTTAAATGCGTGTTAAGTCAGTTAATAATTTACCCTATCCCTTAAAAATAGTTAATAGATCCACAAACTGTTACAGTAGTTAATTGTAATTTGTCTTTAGATGGGTCCCAAATACTTAACAAGTCATTAGTAAGTAGTTTACTAATCACTTGTCCATGATCTATTAGCTATTTATAAGGTGTAGTTTTAAATTAACCAATTATTAAAGAGCATTTCACAAGTCACTAACAGTTTGTGAATTATCTATTGACTATTTATAAGTTAATAGATAAAAAGAGGAATTGGACAAGCTAAGGTAAGTCAGAGCTGAGTTACCTTGCACGCCTCTTCTTGTACGTAACACGCACCTCCAGACTAGTGGCCACATTAAATTGTCTTTGATGGACATCTGCATTTGAACTACTCAACCATTTTATTTATTCTCCTGCTCTCGGTGTGGTGTGAACTAATTGTAAATCACTAACCGACTATTAACAATCGTTTAACACATCACTGATTAACAGTTTGTGAATGATCTATTAACTATTTATAAGGGATAGCTATTCTAAGGTGCTACTAAATTTTGTTACTGTGCCATTTTATGAATGTTCTGCTGTGAATGTGTAGTGTTATGGTTACAAATAGTAATTTCACTTTTGACATCAACTGAAGAAGACCAGCAAATATCTTGTGGCTCACCGTCCTTGAGTTTTATAAACTCTCTCCGTGAAAGGGCTGACGATTATCTGTGGCCTACTGCCTTTAGGAAAATAGAGAGACATGAGTTCTTGGAGGACTGTCTCATCCCTGTAATTGTCACAGCAAAAGGTTTTCATGAAGCTCCGCAAACAGCTCTCCACAGCAACAGCTAAAGTAGGATCCTTCAGGTTGATGCATGCACCTGAGGGGAGAAACATGCAGGTAACATTTAACGCAGTGTAGCTTATATGACCTTCTGAAAATCCAAATCAATTTGAACCAACTGGGAGTGAAAAAATACACATCACCTATAGGACCGATCGGTTTCTTCAGAAATCGTCCTTTGCTGTGAGCCTTGTCTATTGAGTCCAGCAGGTCGGGCATGTGATCTCCAAACCTCTTCAGTTTGTTTGAGCGACTGGCCAGGAGTTGGTTCTTCCTCTTTAGTTTGGCCTCAAAAGAGACCTGGATATTCTTCTCTTCCAGTCTTGTGCACAAAATTCAAACTTCTATTAGCCTCAACAAATACACACACTGACGACATGCTTGGTCCCTTCTTGCACTGATCTTAAGTCTCCATTCACACCACACCGAGAGCAGGAGAATAAATAAAATGGTTGAGTAGTTCAAATGCAGATGTCCATCAAAGACAATTTAATGTGGCCAGTAGTCTGGAGGTGCGTGTTACGTACAAGAAGAGGCGTGCAAGGTAACTCAGCTCTGACTTACCTTAGCTTGTCCAATTCCTCTTTTCCTTTGAAAAGTGCCTGCTGTTTGTCCTTGATCCCCTGGTTCAGCTCTGTGCACTCATTCTCCTGCTTTTCAAGCTGCTCTCTCAGAGACGATATTTTCTGCAGACGTTTTGTGTGCTCTGCTTCTCCATTCTGACTGCCGCTATCAGGGCAGGTCAAAGGTTATTCCATGAGTGCTTTTGAGCAAAATTCCAAAATTGGTTGATCTTTTCTTATAAAGATTGATTATTGGCTTCAAAGAGTCACCAACACTTGTCGAATGTCACTCACCTATTTTTCACTTTATCAATTCTCGCTTGAAGAAGGCTCTGTTCCTTCTCGGATTGTTTCAACTTGTTCCGAGCCCGGAAGTAAACCACCTACAACACAGTTTTTAAATAAGTTCACCCCACAGACCTGACACATACATGTTCAGCATACAGTTACGTGCATCCAATCCCCAGGCTAGTTATTATTTTCAAAACCCATAGGTTGGCACATCTCCCTCATTGTTCTGTTTCTGCTATGGAGTTTCTGGCTGTTATATGTTTTCCAATGCGATTGTGCTTCGTAGGGGAACGAAGATCCCAGAATGTGTTATCACCCCCCCCCCCCTCCCGGTAGGACCCGCCACTACAAGGTGCAGTTATAATACTGGTAGGTACTCAAGGCTAGTTGGAACAGCCAGCCCAGTAACAATATACCTCTTGTTCTTTATGAGCTTTATTCTTTGCCTTCACTTGCTCTTTCAGCTTCAGACTACTCTCTGACAAAGCCTCCTCCTCTGCTCTCAGACCGTCCAGACGCTGCTGAATGTCCTGCAGTCTCTTTTCAGCTCTTGTGACTTTGGTCTAGGGAGAGAATAAATTACAGGATACAATATAGAGGATTGCTAGAGAATCTTGAACATTGCTAGCATTTTGAAAGGGCACTTACAACAAATTTGTATCCAAGGCTTCACAGAAATATACTTCCCCAAAGTACAAGGCAAGTTTATTTGTATAGCACATTTAAGCAACAAGGTGATTCAAAGTGCTTTACATGAGACATTAAAAGCATCAAGACAAAGTGCAAGAAACACACAAAACAAAATGCAAAAAAGGAAATTTAAAACAAAATGCAGAAAAAATAATACAGGAATAAAAGTTACAGTGCAGTGTATGAATGAATAATTATTTGATTTAATGAAAAGCAGCGGCAAAAAGAAAAGTCTTCAGTCTTGATTTAAAAGAACTGAGAGTTGCAGCAGACCTGCAGTTTTCTGGAAGTTTGTTCCAGATATGTGGAGCATAAAAAAGGAATGCTGCTTCTCCATTTTTGTTTTAAGTACAGACAGTACCTGACAGAGCAGTAGGTTTTCTTCATGTCTATGATTGCTTTCTTCTACTTCTATTTGTTCCTGTAACTGCTCCACCAACCGCTCTTTCTCTCTGACCTGTAGGGAGTATTAAAACAAAATTTGCACATTACTCATAGAGTTTTGTCTCCTCAAGTACATTTACCCAAAGAATTTATCACTGGTGAAATGGTAAACAAATGTAAACATACCAAGCACCATGCCATCTTTTTTTTCAGTTCTTCCAAACCAGCCTTCATCTCACCAAGGCATGATAAATTTTCATACCTCTCCTTCTTCTGCAAAAACTCCTGTTTGAGGTCTTTCAGACACTAAACACAAATGCAAACACAAACAATTTGGTGTTGCACAATTTCACTACAACGCTCCCTTTTTACAGTATAAGCACAATTTCAAAAATTATTATTATTCTATAAACTATCTCATTGCATTACCTCCTCCTGTCTCTCCACCTGTTCTCGTGTAACAGCTTTGGTGTGCTTGATGTGGATGTAATCCCTCTTCATCTGTTCCAGTAGGGTTGCTTTCATGAAGAACTTGACATAATGGATGCAACACAGAGAGTTAGAATCATACAGTATATACAGTAGACAGAAACAACGATCCATCCATCAAAACTCCAACTGTGCAGTACCTACCTTGTACTTGTCGGATTCACTTTTTGAATGCAGAAACTGCTTGCTCATTTCTTGATTAAGAATGGAGACAGGGTTATCAACCTGCAACAAATTGTCAACAGTTAATGAGGCCTTCAAGCTTGAACAAGGACAAGGATGAACTTCCATATAGCAAGTTTTTAGAAAAACTCACAAATCTTAATGTACAAACCTGGATGTTGAAGTGGTCTAATATGGCAGTCAGTTCCTCCTTTTTGTTTGAAACTAGGTGCCCTATAATACATAATATACAAAATGATTATATATATATATATATATTAAATATTTTTTTTTATTTTTTTTTAAATATAATAATAATAATAAAAAAATATATATATAACCAGGACAAGAAACAAACAGTAAGCAGCAAGGCTGCTGTAAATAAGTCAAAAGACAAATAGAGACCAACAGACTATACCTGATTTGCTCTTTAGCCTGCAAGTCCGACAACCATCACTTGAAATCCGCTGCTCAATAGAAATACATTCTCCATATACATCCCTTTTGTATGCATCTGGACCTCTGTTTCGCAGTTTTACTGTAACATCTGCTGTGCTAGAGAGAAATTACAACACATAACCCAGTGTTATATTGAGATATACTTCATAATTAGAAATGTGTTATGTGGTATATGGTCAACGGTTTCCATTTGACATTCTCATTGCATTAACCAACCTCTCTCCATTCTTCACAAAACCCTTCAATGACACTCCCCTGTTTGTGAGAGTGGCCTTTCCGCCAAGACCCACAATCAGGGCTGTCAGGATAGCACTTTTCCCACCTGTAAATGTAATAATATGAAAAGACTGCACAGTCCCTATTACAGTATAAATAAAAAGTGCTAAAGATAATTTTCTTACTTCCATTGTTACCAACTATAAAGTTCACATGAGGTCCAAACTGGAATGGACCAAGCAAATTGTGGCACATGAAGTTTTTTACGGTGACGCTTTCAATGACACCTATATCTCCAGAACCCTAAAAAAAAAAAGATAAAGAGAACAACAATCAATTGCTTGCAGTTTTGAGGTTACAAGCAGTAACAGCGACGTACAACAAGCAGCAACAGTAAGCTACGACACAAATCACTGACCGTTGGAGAAATGGATTGATCATTGAAAGACATTGAATCCTTTCCATTCTCTGCATCCTCTGTCTGAATGTCCACAGATTCGACTCTGCGGTTTTTGATGGATGATGTATCGCCGAGAGCCTTTGCTTTCCGTTTGCTCATTTTGTTATTCGGTTGCTGAAACTTCTAAAAGGAAACGAGCTTCAATAGTGGTTGCATAGACTATTATATTAATATTAAGATCAAATAAATTTAGCTTACAATTGGTTAATAGGACACACCAACTCTGCAGTTGGGTTGAACTTTTAGAGTAATTTTCTAAGACAGCAGAGCAGCCCAAATTTGAATCCGCGTTAACTACAGGAAGTAGGCTAAGTCTTTGATATCGCAGGTGCAACAGTTCTTAACGGATAATCACGACACTAAAACTTGTTTCTGTTACATTTCTCACCGTGACGCTTCATCCTATTCCCATGATAAACGCCTGATTAGCCTATTTGTCAACATGATCGCAGGTTGCCATGCAAGAGAGGAAGACTGCGTTAAATAGCCAATTGCTTCCTATTTTCAAGACTCCAGTACATATGGCAAACATTTTGTTCACCCCCTGTAAACTACTTTGATAATGAGCTGCGTTTGAATACTATACAAGAAAAGTTTTTGACTAGCCTACGAGTTTACAAAAACTATATGACATACGCACCGTTCCAAGTTTCAGACTTCCTGGTTAACACATTGCTGCCTTTTAAGTGGGTGTGTCTTTGTCCATATCTCATTAATAATCAACCTGTACAACCGCTGCAAACAGCATAGCCTATCAAAACGCGAGGCCTTCTAAAGCGCGAGGCACGGTGCGACCACCCCCCTTCCTAGCGGCGGTCCTGGGCAAAAGTTCGAATAGGCTACTTCGTATGGTATGTCATGCTGGCGAGGCTGCTCGATTCGGCATTTGTGTGACAGGATACCAGCGGGCTCTAGACCGGAAACCAGGCTCTCGGAGAGGTATGCATAGGGATTCCAAATTTCTCCCATAATTCCCTACATGGCATGCGCGCGCCTCGCTGCACCTGATCTTAATTAATTTAATTAATCAACGGTCTTCGTCGTTGGCGGTCTGGAAGAGCTGCATGTTCCTTCTGAATGATCAAGTAGATAGATAAGGAAACATATTTGGTAAGTAGGCTGTAGAATTCTGCTGACGTTATAAACGTAGGCCTCACCTACATGCACCTTGCAGGCCCGTGTGTGAAAAGGAAACGTGCTGACAAATGATTAGACTACACAGGCGTAAATATATTTGCCTATAAACAACTGGAATAGTTTCCGTGGTCAACCCTGACACGACTATAGCATCGCATGTTAATTCCCCATAGGCTTTTTAAAAAAATCCTTATATTTCGAGAATTCAGTCATGAACCCAGCTAATAATTCATCAGACGAATCGTGACGACCAGAAGTCCTTATGATAGAAGCCAAAAGTCCATATGATACCAACCGTGTTTTAAGAAAATCACGTTTCATTCGCGTTAGCATTGAGAAATACTACACTACCCACAATCCTCAAGCAGTGTTGTTACCATGGCAATGTGTACACTGTCGACTGTTGGGCGCAGGATACTGAGTGACTGACGTTTTTCATTAATTCTTTATCTAAGAACGTTAAGGGTTCTAGCTAATGTTAGCTAATCCTATGCAGCTCTGGCAACTCACGTAATATCTTAAAGCTACATGAGAACTTGGCACTTTGGTAGCCCCTCTGGTCGGGATAAAATCGGCACTGCGTTTTAAGAACCACACTTCCCACAATCCCCCACTCGCTCGCTGTAATGATGGGGTGGGGGGGGGGACTGTGATCTGTTTAAAGAAATACTGCGTATTTTCCATGTACGTATTAATCATGGATGTATTAATAGAACTGGATACAGCCACTCCATTCACTGACTGCTATCAACAATGAAGCCCTATTGAACCGCGCCATCTTGGCAAATTTGTAGTCATTTGACTATTTCCGGTGACTTTTGTACTTGCGCAGTTGTGCTTTTCTGGCCTTCCGGTGACTTTTGTACTTGCGCAGTTGAGCTTTTCTGTCCGACGCGCGTCCACGAAAAAGTTCACCTTTATGTGAAATGTAGACGCACGTTCCCGGCTCTCTCGGCTCTCCCCGCTTTGATTTAGCAATGAAAACCGGCTTGCATATTAACCTGTTTTTGTCAAATATATCCATTGGAGAAATTATTTTTTCATCCAGGCATCTTAGTTTTAACAGGTTAAATATAACTGAACATGTTTTGATTGATAGTAGATAGTATTCATTCCGTTCGCGATAACGTTATTGCAGCCAGGCTAAATTCCTCCAGGGAGCCAGTGACCGGCGAGTTGAAGAGCTTCACTCCCCGCCAGCAGGAGCTTTGGCCGCTGCTACCGCATCTCGGATAACCCGCTGAGTTCGTGGCTGCTATTTCACATTCGCCCTTGATCAATCGAATCTTATCTCCGTATAAATACACATTAAGCCTATATCGCCTTATTCACCACAAAATATGTTTCAATCTGAGGTTATTTTCAGATAGATTTTGCCTAATTTTTGATAATTTACTGCCATGCAGGCTGTCTGCGCTGTCCCCAGCACCACCTTAACAGAGGAAGTTTGAAATGTCTAAATATTCCCAAGCATGTATTTCCATTCGTAAATCACATTAGCTGACCTGCCCGGACAACTGCATCTCATCCGATAAACATAGCCTATGAACAATACATCCATGATGGCAAGCCAGAAACGCAGACACAAGTTCAAGTACCACAAATAAAGGTAGCCTATTAATTCTAACATCAACGGGGTCCCGGCTAAAGTCTTTTAATACCATCCATCGTCATCCGCTTATCCGGGGTCGGGTCGCGGAGGCAGCAGTTCCAGCAGGGAGCCCCAGACATCCCTTTCCCTAGCAGCATCAAGCAGCTCTGCCTGGGGAATCTTTAGCCGTTCATAGGCCAGTGCGGATGTTTAATCAAATGTGTTAATGAAAATGACCACAAAAAAGGAGAGTAGTCAAAGCACACTGCTCAAAAAGGGCTTAATACATACAACAAACTGATCAGGCTAATCATTTTTTAATGAAAATGACCACAAGACAACCTCTTGTGCATAGTTGAAATGGTAGTGGGATACGGTGATAAACTGGAGTGATCATTTGACAGCAATTATTAGCCTTTTCCAGGAATGGACAGAAATGGGATATTTTTAGAATAACAGTAATTTATTCACATACAATGGAAAGGAGTTGATGTGTAGGCATAAAGATGAAACGATACACTGAGTTTGGGTGTTTTCAGTCAACGTTGGCGTTGACCGCTTCTAGCTATCGAATGGCCGACTGGTGTAAGATGGATAGCCTAACGTTAGAGAGATAAATGTAGGCTATGGTTATGTTAATAAAGCTAACAATGATGTTGTAACATGCATGCAGCACTGCCGATCTGAACGATTGATTCATTATTACCATGGATCGGTATTGGGATTGATCAAGGGCGAATGTGAAATAGCAGCCACGAACTCAGCGGGTTATCCGAGATGCGGTAGCAGCGGCCAAAGCTCCTGCTGGCGGGGAGTGAAGCTCTTCAACTCGCCGGTCACTGGCTCCCTGGAGGAATTTAGCCTGGCTGCAATAACGTTATCGCGAACGGAATGAATACTATCTACTATCAAACAAAACATGTTCAGTTATATTTAACCTGTTAAAACTAAGATGCCTTGATGAAAAAATAATTTCTCCAATGGATATATTTGACAAAAACAGTTTAATATGCAAGCCGGTTTTCATTGCTAAATCAAAGCGGGGAGAGCCGAGAGAGCCGGGAACGTGCGTCTACATTTCACATAAAGGTGAACTTTTTCGTGGACGCGCGTCGGACAGAAAAGCTCAACTGCGCAAGTACAAAAGTCACCGGAAATAGCCAAATGACTACAAATCTAGCCAAGATGGCGCGGTTCAATAGGCCTTCACTTTAGATTTCGAATCCTGGGGGCTTGGTATTAATAGAACTGGATACTATGGAGGTAGGATACAGCCATTCCATTCACTGAGCGCTATCACAAATGAAGCCCTATTGAACCGCGCCATCTTGGCAAATTTGTAGTCATTTGACTATTTCCGGTGACTTTTGTACTTGCGCAGTTGTGCTTTTCTGGCTTTCCGGTGACTTTTGTACTTGCGCAGTTGTGCTTTTCTATCCTATGCACGTCCACGAACAAGTTCACGAAATGTAGACGCACGTTCCCGGCTCTCTCCACTTTGATTTAGCAATGAAAACCGGCTTGCATATTAACCTGTTTTTGTCAAATATATCCATTGGAGACATTATTGTTTATCCAGGCATCTTAGTTTTAAGAGGTTAATTATAGCTTAACCTCTTAACCTGTTATCGCGGATGGAATGAATACCTTCTACTAGCAAACAAAACATGTTCAGCTATAATTAACCTGTTAAAACTAAGATGCCTGGATAAAAAATAATGTCTCCATTGGATATATTTGACAAAAACAGGTAAATATGCAAGCCGGTTTTCCTTTCATTGCATTTCACAGAACTTGTTCGTGGACGCGCGTAGGACAGAAAAGCACAACTGCGCAAGTACAAAAGTCACTGGAAATAGCCAAATGACTACAAATTTAGCCAAGATGGCGCAGTTCAATAGGGCTTCACTTTAGATTTTGAATACTGGGGGCTTGGTATTTTCCCCCCTATTGCAGAATGGTAATATGTCCAGCCAGACCTGTCTCCAGCACTGGCACAGCGTAAACGAAGGTTGGAGATAGGTCTGGCTATGCAAGACTATGGATGTATTAATATAACAGGTAAATAGTGAGTAGAATAGGTGCATGTAGATTTCATTTCGCGGGCCTAAGTGTTTGTTGTCTTCCTGATATTGTGACGTGTCACTTCCTTTTCCACCACAAGATTGACCGCCAGTGTACTAGCCAGTACACTGAAATTCTAAAATAATAAATTCACAGGGAACTGCGCCCCCACAGGCTCTGCGAGTAAGTGCACTGTCGTACTGTCTTAACGTTATCAGATTGTCTTTTTCTTTTTTTGGCTTCCTCTGTGATGTTTTGCTTCGGTTTTCTCACCTCCGCCATGATATCATTGAGCTAAAAAACGCATGATATCCATAGACGCCGGAATAGTTAGCTACTACTGTGTTGTTTAAGCACAATGTTGCGCATGCGCACTTCGACTGAATGCTGCGTCCCGGGGGCGCAAGTTTTAAAATGTAATAAATGTCAATGTATTATCTCTGAGTAGACTGTTTGGACGATTCAGCTTACTTTTAGTAAATCTAATTGGAGAATTAGCACCAGACATGTTTGTAAAGGTCCACATATCGCAATGTATTGCTTTAATATTAGGTATGTGAATGTACCTGCATCACAAATTGATATTATTAAAATGAGTAATGCCTTATCATTGTGATCCACCGCTTCCTCGCCGACGCCTTCTTGGGGAATGGGTAGAACCGTTGGCAATGACGGTCATCCAAGGGGTGAATGCAGTCAGGAACAAAGCATGGCACCACCATGCTTCTGACACGTCTGCATGTTTCTGACGGCTAAACGCATTAGCTAGCAAACATTACATGCAATATAAACACAACATACACACACAACACAAACTAAAACATGAATATTACACGTTTAAAGGTCACAATGATTACTGATGAATAATTAGCTGGGTTCATGACTCAATTCTTGAAATATAAGGATTTATTTTTTCATGTCTATGGGAATTAACAATGCAATGCTACATTAATGTGGTGGAACTCCCCCGCAAACAAACGGGGGTCACTGACACGGTCTATTTTGATTTACCTGTGCAGACGCACACACACCAGTTAGCTACAAATGGCTCATCTCGCACACACATTCAGCTCTCCCTCGATGAGCAACACCTAACGTCACAAGCACAGGGAATATTCTAGCTAAAACACGGTACAAATAAACTACACAACTTGGCTACATGTAGCAAGCTAAATACAATGGTGTGTTCATACAATACACAAGTTATCATTAACATGTTTATTAAGAGTGGAGCAGCAGAACTGTAGGCCTTAGTTGGGCAGGCGGGAACAAGAGAAAAAGGGGTGTGCTGGGACATCGCCAACACAACCTCACATGAACCAAACCAAATAACGTTACATGGAGCCATGTACCATCATACTTTACGTTCGCTTTCAAACATTCATTCATGTTTCACCTATGGGATGCGCTCGCGCGACCCTACGACGGAAGCTTTTATACAACATCTGTCCTGATACCTGATACTGACCTACGCTTGGAGATCGGCGTTCTAGGTACTGTTCACTCTACAGCTCGCAGGCAGATAGCCACCAGCTATCTAGCACAGAACTGTTGCACAAGATTTACCTTCACCGGGGTCTCTCGACAGTCGCTATTTTAGCCAACAAGCTAATCTATCACCGAACAGTTACAAGCACTACTGTCACACACAACTTACCTGTTAGGAGTTCCCCGGTAGGTGCTATAGAGAGCTTACCTTTCCGGGGCTCTGCAACTGTTGCTATTTGGCCATTAGCTGTTTGGCCATTAGCTGTTTAGCACTGGACTGTCCGGGATTTCTCGGCGGTCGCTGGTTTAGCCAATAAGCTAACCTAGTACCAGACAGTTGCAAAGAGCCCAACCGTTCGGACACGGGATTTTACCTCACAGGGGTCCCACAGATGCTATCGCTAGCATCCAACTGTCACTCGGCATTAACCTCACTGGGGTCCCACCAATGAAACCGGCACAGTTTTATCACGAGTGCTGCAGTTTGTCATGTTGGTATCAGACTCGCCTTCAGGGCAGCTGAATTTGCTTGGCTAGCGTTGTTATCTCAACGAAGGTACCCCCATAGCCTACTCTGCAGAGTTGGCTGGGAGGACAGCAGCAGCTGCGTGTCCTGCGCAGGTCTTGCTCCACAGGTCATTAAGAGGAGCCTCACTGCCCCCTACGACCCCGTCGAAGGGCTGGTCGCGTTGGAGAATGAGATGGGGGAACTCGGGGAGACCAACTTCCCCCCCTGCCCCAGGTCCAATCTGGGCGCAAGAGCACAGTGAGCGAGCCTGGGGAGCCAGAACTCTCATTCATGGAGCTCTGCAAGAGGGCCTCCCGCAGGCTTGCGGAGCTCCCGGCGGTGGAGCCTGAGGTGGCCCACCACCTGTCCCGCGGGACACGCCTCCCTGCGGCGATGGATGCGACATCGGGGGCCAAGCATCGGACTTACCAATCCTGTGGCCAGGTGGCACAGGCCCTGAACGCCACAGTCCTCCTGGCTGCCTACCAGGCGGAACTCCTAACCAACCTGGAGGCCAGTCACCGTTGTCTCTCCTGTCAGAGATCTTCACTCTACAGGATTACTCCCTGAGCGCGCTGGATGGGGCGACACAGGCCACCAGGAGGATCATGGTCCAGGTGGTGGCCAGTGAGAGGAGGGCCTGGCTGGACTTGACCTCCCTCCCAGAGAAGATCAAGTCCCAGCTGGCGGATGCAGAGGTGCACCCAAACCTCCTGTTCAGGCTGGCCCTGACGGACAGGCGGGCCATGGCAGAGGAGAGGCAGAAGGAGGGGGAGGCCCTCCAGTCCGCTATCCCCTGTGAGATGAAGCCCGCCCCGCCGAAGGTGCCTGTTCAGGCCATCCACAAGCTATCCAGACCCCCCCGGGCCCAGTCTGCCGATCCGGCCTACTCCCGCTTGCCGCATCCCTCTGCCTCAAGGGGGAAACCTTGGCAGAAGCAGAAGGGAAAGGGGGTCCTCCGCCTAACTGACCAGCGAAGGGCAGACAAGCGAGAGCAGGGCTTTTGACATTCTGCTGCGGGGTAACCCATTTCCAGCGTTCTGGGTTCCCCCGAACTGGGCCCCTCAGCTCCGAAACTGATGAGGACAGGCGTGGAGTGTTCTTCTCCACAGCTTCTTCCCCTGTTGTTCCCTCATCAAGCACATGTTCACATTCACATGTTCAAACATGCATTAAAACCAGAACCATGCGCAACCAGGCCGCTCGTGGCCAAGGGTGCAGAACATGAAAAAGGGAAAAACCCCAAAACAATGAAACTCCCCATTCCGCCAGCAGAGTACGGCATTGCCCCTCTGACGGCCTCCTCGCCTGGGGAGATCCCTCGAGGTCCGCTCTGGCGTGCATGTGCAGTCCACCCATGGGTTCTAGCCACAGTCTTGTGTGGCTACAAAACTACCTCCATTCAACGGGGTGCTGGTTTCAGTGACCACGGGAGAGTCGGCATCAGTACTGGAGGACGAAATCTCGTCTCAGGAGAAAAGGGGCCATACGAATAGTCCCAGAGGCAGACAGCCAGAGCGGCTTCTATAGCCGATATTTTCTCGTGCCAAAAAGGGGGGGGGGGCTACGACCCATTCTAGACCTGAGAGTCTTGAATAGTCATCTGCGAAGTTACAAGTTCAGAATGCTCACGAACAGAGTTCTGCTGCATTCAGTTCACCCCAACGACTGGTTCACTTAAATAGACCTGCAGCATGCATATTTCCATATAAGCATAATTACTGCGCACAGACATTTTCTCAGATTCCCTTATCGGGGCGTAGCCTACGGGTACCTTACTGTCCCGTTCGGTCTCAGCCTTGCCCCTCGGGTTTTCACGAAATGTGTGGAAGCAGCCCTCCAGCCGCTGAGGCTGAGAGGGATCAGAATCCTGGCATACATCGACGACTACCTGCTCTGTGCTCCGACACGGACACACTCTGCACGCACCTGACTGTGCTCGGATTCAGGATAAACCTGGCCAAGAGTTCTCTGGTGCGGTCTCAGTCAATAGAATACCTGGGGATCAGGCTCAATTCTATTACTGTACGTTATGAGTTACTCGTACCGTTTAGGAGCCTGGGTCCAGTTCAGGGTGTGTGTACGTCTCCTAGGCATCATGGCATCTACCATCTCAGTGGTTCCGCTGGGTCTACTCATGAGAGATTTTCAGCGTTGGGTCAAGAGGGTGGCGCCTCTGCCCTCGTCGTCACCTGCCTTGCTTAGTGAGAGTGTCTCAGACATGCGTCTCGGTCCTAACCCCATGGAGGAACCCCAATCTATTCGATCTGGGCTCTCCGCGGGGAGCGATTTTGACCAGAATGGTGGTCTCAACAGACGCATCTCTATGGGGATGGGGCGCAGTTATTGAGGGCAGAGCGGTGAACGGGCAGTGGTCCTCACAACTTCGCCTAGCCCACATCAACTACCTCGAGCTGCTCGCAGCATTTCCTCCCCTGGTTACACGGTCATCATGTTCTAGTCAGAATGGACAACATGACCACAGTGGCATACATCAATCGTCAGGGCAGCTCTCTGGCACACAAGCTTCTGATACGGTGCAGCCATCATCTAGCCTCTCTGCACGCAGTCCATGTCTCAGAGGAGCTGAAATGGGGACCAGACCTGCTGTCCAGGGGACATCCCCAGTATGGGGAATGGGCTCTCCACTCACAGGTGGCCTGCCAGCTGTGGGAGAGGTTCAGCAGAACAGCCGTGGATCTCTTTGCGTCAAGCGCAAACGCGCTCTGTTCCCTGTTCTTCTCTCTTAACAACGATGCACCCCTCGAAATAGACGCACTGGCTCACCTGTGGCCGAACATGCTATTATACGCTTTTCCCCCGGTTGCCCTGAACTCTCAGGTTCTGACCACAGTTCGGGAGCAGGGCTCGTCGCTGATTCTGATTGCGCCACGCTGGTCGGGCAGTCCGTGGCCGGCGGAAATCAGTCAGTTTCTCTCAGGGCCGCCTTGGCCACTCCCATTGCGCAGAGATCTTGTCTCAAGCGCACGGGCAGGTTTTTCAACCTCATCCGGACCGCCTGTGGGCCTAGCCTGTCCGGGGATAAATGCGAGCATGGATCACTCATACAGTAAACGGACTGCGAGATTGCCGGTGCGGACCGACCATCCATTCTCCTGCACGGGGACCTTTGGTTACCAGCGCGCAGGTGGATAACCTCCCCCTGACTGACCCGTTCGGCCCTGTGGGCCTTACCTGTCGGACACTGAATGTGGACATGAGTGAACTCACGCCAAGTGTGATCGATACCATGCTCAATGCACAATACTCCATTAAATGGCGTGTGTTTGAGAGATGGTGCGCTGAACAGGGCATAATTTCTTTTCAGTGCCCTGCTACAAAGGTTTTGTGCTTCTTACAATCACTATTGGACAGGGGCCTGTCCGCCAGTACCGTTGAGGTATACTTGGCGGCCATCTCTGCCCATCACACAGGCTTTGGTTCCTCCACCCTGGGGGGTGGCGCTCGACATTGTGCGCTGGTTCATGCGGGGCCCGTTTCACTCGTGTCCTGTATCGAAGCCCGTGACTCCATCCTGGGACCTCTCCAATGTGTTGGATGCGCTCTCCGCTCAGTCCTTCGAGCCGCTGGAGAGTGTTGACATGAAGGTTTTATCTCTTAAAACAGTGCTGCCGTTAGCTCTGTCCTCAGCTAAATGCATGAGTGAGCTGCACGCATCTGTCAGCCCGATGTGCATGGATATTGGTGCTGGGTTATCAAGGGTTAACCTGCGTCTTAATCCTGCGTTCATGCCCAAAGTCATGTCCGCTCCTAACAGTATGACTGTGGAGCTACAAGCTTTCCACCCCCCTCCTTTCTCCTCGCTTGAGGACTGGAGGCTCAATTGCCTATGTACGAGCATTACGCACGTACGTGGATAGGACCAGTGCAATTAGACAGAGCTCCCAGCTCTTTGTCTCGTGGACTCCTCCTCGGGGGGGAAGCCTATGTTTAGCCAGAGGCTATCGCACTAGATTGTGGATGCCATTTCTATGGTTTATGGGTGTAAAGGCATGCATCCCCCGGCTGGCCTCAGGGCGCATTCTACTTGGGGAATGGCTGCCTCTTGGGCACTGTTCAAGGGTTTGTCAGAAGAAATCTGCGCAGCGGAGAGTTGGTCTACTCCCCACACGTTTGCCAGATTTTACCGACTGGATGTAACCAGTGTCATCTGTGGTTCATGCGGTGTTAGGTGTCGGCTCTTAGGTGGGCAGCTGTTGGTCCCCAGCCACTCTCCCCACTCTCCAAACTCGGTTTTTAACTTCTCTGCAATACAGGAGTGGTCTATATCCAACCCATAGGTGAAACATGAACGAATGTTTGAAAGAGAACTTTAGGTTACTTGCGTAACCCCGGTTCTCTGATAACATGAGTGAAATGTTTCACGAATTTACCCGAATTGCATACATTATGCACGGGTTCAGACAGTTTGATCGAGAATGACGTTGGCGCGGTTACACCAGATAGCCTACATATATCCTCGGAGGCGGGACCTCCAGTCACGCGTCGCCAGTCTGTCCTAACAGGACAGACGTATAAAAGCTTCCATCGTAGGGTCGCTCGAGCGCATCCCATAGGTGAAACATTTCACTCATGTTATCAGAGAACCAGGGTTATGCAAGTAACCTAAAGTTTTGGAATAGGTTTTTTAATTTAATTAAAATTAGTATAAGTACGGCCGAGGTCGTCTCTTGACCTGACCCACTTGGGCTGTGATGAAGCGCCCTCTAGTGGTAGGCCTAATATAATTGTCGCGTTCTATTGTCCACCACCATTGTAGCTTGCTATCGTTAGTTAAACCAAGCTCATTCAGACGGGACTTGCTAAACAGAAAATGTCCACTAGCTTTCACAGTGTTTTAGTTCATTTCACTTATGAACGGAGTTAGCGATCAGAACTGTTGTACTGATCTAGCGGTCAGTAAATTCGACCGAATTTCAGGAGGTGGACATCACTGTATTCCTCTTGGCCTACATAATCTAGTAATGTGTTCTAATTCAAGAGCAATTGACACATGTTTAAGAAGCACACCAACATAGCGCTCGGCTCAGCTGCACTCTCCAGTGAAGTGCTCAAAACCCTGCAGACAAGGCCTACCTGGATACATAAAATAACAAAAACGTAAAATAAATAAAAAGTACCTTTGAGAAACCAAACGCTATTGCGATGGAAGTTGATAGTTATTTTATTATATTATATCTAAATATTTTATTATAGTATATCTATCCAAATGGTATGTGTTGATACCGATTCATAATTATTTCAACATTTTCTCCCATGCAAAAGAGGGCGGGTGCGAACCCAAACAGTAGAAGGCGTAGTTTTACGCTTTGGCTCCCTATACCAAAACAATGTATAATCTAGTGTAACCACACAATGTATAATCTAGTGTAACGTCTCATTGCTACATTTGCTTGCGCAGGACTGATGTGAAAATGTGGCCACAAATATTGTTCAGGAAAAGGCTTTACTGGAGTTGCTTCAACAACAAACAAGTAGCCACATTTGTTCTACAACTTGTTTTACATAACTTGCTTGTCTAACCTGTGGTGTTCCTTTTCTAGGGGAAGTGTTGAACTGGTCCAGAAAATGTGCTCAATTCCAGGCTTGCCAACACCTGGATCGGAAGTAACTGTTCACGTCACAAGGGTAAACCTAAATCCAGACTGTGCTCTTGTAGAATTATGGGGTGACATTGATCATGAGCGGAGACATGCTTATCGGCAGATGAAAAGGGAAATACAGATTCCCAAAGTGAAATTTTGTGAATCGGATGGAAATTCTGGAGACTTGTGTCTAGCTCACCTGAATGATACTTGGCACAGAGCTAGGATCACATCAAGACATGGTGGAAATTATAATGTTTTTTTCATTGATGAGGGGACATCACACATTGCTACAAATAGCACCTTAGCTTGGGGCCAGAAGAACTCTTTCCTCCTTCCTCCTGAAGTGGAATTCTGTGTTCTGGCAAATGTGTCCCCTCTTTCTTATGAAAACAAATGGTCTCCCAGAGCCACAGAGTTCCTTAAATCTCTGTATGGTAAAACTCTCAATGGACTAGTGCAGGATGTGCTGATGCCAATTAGAACAATACTCCTTGACATTCCAGCTGTTTCCAAATACATGTATGAGGTTGGTTTTGCAAGGAGGATCCCCACTGATCAGTTCAGAGTCCTTGTTCTGTCATATCTGCACTTGCCAGTGGGAGAGGGTGACTCCACATCAGAGATAATCCATTCTAAATCTATCAAACAGAGTGATGCTGGATGTGAACTTAAAAAGTCTCAACAGTATTTGTACCCGGAGCTACTGATGGACATACTTGAAACAGTGGAGGTTACAGAGGTAATAAATGCACTGCATATTTTCTGTAGACTCTCCATATTTTCACAAGAACTGAAAAAGTTATCTGAGCAGATTCAAGAGTATTATGAGGGCAGATCAGCTTTTTCTAAAGGACGACCACAAGTCTCAGGTTCTCCATGTGCCGTCAAAGGGAGTGATGGCAAATGGTATCGCTCTGTTCTACAGCAGGACCTGTCTGATTGTGTTGTAGAAGTAATGCATGTGGATTACGGAAGGACAGAATTTGTTCAAGTGCGTGACATCAGACCACTGGATGACAAGTTCCTCAGAATGCCAGTCGTAACCTATCTTTGCTCCCTCCATGGCATGGAGGAAAAAGGCACAGGGGTGGCGCTGGACCAAGTTGAGTATCTGAAATCTGTGCTCTTGCATCGGACCGTCCTTGCCAGGTTTGAATCCTATGATTTGGTGGAGGGTGTCTACCGCGTGACAGTTTATGGAGATGATGACATTGTAAGCCTCAACTGCCTTTACAAAGAAAGGATTTCAGAGAGCCATAAGGATTCCAGTCTCCAAAATGACACACCATTTACCATATATGACAAAACTCTTATGGATTTTCGTAACCCGTTTGACTTGGACATTGACTCACTGCAAGGAAATATCAAGAAATTTCTATGCTCTGAGGGCCTACCACTGAATTTCACGAAAGAGGATTCAAGCCCTGTCAAGATACCATCAGGCTCAACAACACAAGTCACAAAAGAATGTTCTCGTCCAGAGACACAAGACGGCATTCTTATCCCTCCATGCTCTTCCCCTGTCAAGGAAAATGCCCTCAATGAGCATCTCTTCCCAAAAGGAACTTCCGTGGAGGTTAAAGTGTCATACATTGAGAGTGCAGGAAAATTCTGGTGCCAATTAGCAGAGAATAGCAATAATCTTATACTTCTAATGCAAGATATGCAGTGTTACTATGACTCAGTCCTGCCCCAACAGCCAGTTGAACGCTTGTGTGTTGCTCTTCATCCAGATAATGGTATGTGGTACAGAGCATGGATAGTTGCTAATCATCACTCCCCACTTGTAGATGTGCAGTTCATAGATTACGGTCACACCAGAAAGGTCCCCCTGGCAGATTTGAGACAGATGCATCCAGCGTTTTTAGTGCTAAAAGCCCAGGCCTTTCAGTGTTGCCTACATAATTCTGTCAGTCCTGCTCCAGCCGCTTGGAGTGATATTGCCACAGCCGAGTTCCATCGTTTTATAGATTTGGCCGCATCTTCTAACGTAGACTTGAAATGCACTATAAATGCAGTTACGCATGACTCCCAAGGAACCGTTCTTAATGTGGTTGATATTGAAACACCATTCCAGAGTGCCTACAAGCTACTGACCCAGAAAGGCATGGATGACACAGCTCCTTTCAAAGACCCTTCTCTCACCACAGTCATCCCTGATGCATACAATTACTCAACACACAACATTGAAGTGGGGGGAAAAGAGAGGGTGTTGATAACCTACTCAGGTGGCGTTTCTCACTTCTATGGCCAGCTTGAGAGGAATTCTCATTTGCTTGAAGAACTGAGCAAGCATGTTCAACTGTTTAGCCAGCAGCTAACACAGGGCTCAGTCTGCCCTTTGGTACAGAACACTGTTTGCTTTGCAAAATACACAGACAACCAGTGGTACAGGGGGCAAATCAAAGCAGAACAACCAAACCTCCAGGTGCTTTTTGTGGATTATGGCGAGACGCTGACAGTGAATGAATCTGATATTCTTCCCTTTCCTGTAGAAGCAAGCACTGTCAGGTCAGTTCCTGTGCAGGCCATTCCATTTGGACTGTTCAATGTCCCAGCAGAGGTTTCCCCCAAGGTCAACAGCTGGTTCGAAAATCATGCCACAGGCCATTATTTTACCATTTCAGTGGTGGCAAAAGTCCCAAGTGGAAAGCTGATAGTTGAACTCCATGATGGGACAACCAACATAAACGTGAAAGTCAGAGATATGTTGGAAGAAGAGAGACTAATAAAACAGCCAAGTTTAGTAAAATGGATCCCCATTCCAGACCCAACACAACATTCTTCTCAATGTTCCAAACAAACAACTTCAAGGGGTGCTGATGATACTACGTCAAGAGAGGATTTTCAAACACAAGAAACAGAGCCATCAGTACACAGCTGTTTTGAAAGGAAAAAACAGGAAAATGCTTCAGTCCACGGTGCCAGTGGTGAACAAGGAATGGTTGGACAGCCAACATCTCAAAGCCCAGTTTCACAGAGTAAACCTGCAAGTTCTGTGGCTGAACATGAAAAACAGACCAGTGGTATATCCAGAATCACAGATCTTCCCCCAAGATCTTTGATACAAGGGTTAGTCACAGAAGTGTATGTTTCACATGTCAAAAACCCCTCCAGTTTCTTTGTACAGTTAAAAAAAGAGGAAGATGACATATACTCTCTAGTGGACAAACTAAATGGATCGCAGTCATTTTGTGAAGTGCCAGTTGACCTGAAGGAACTGCAGCTTGATGACCTGGTGAATGCAGAGTATCCTGAGGACAGCTCCTGGTATCGTGCAGCTGTCAGGGGGAAACATGATGAGGATGGAACTGTTCATGTTGAATTCATAGACTTCGGTAATGACGCAACCATTTCATGTCTCCGAGTCCGTCAACTTGACAGGCGGTTTGCAGAATTTCCCAGATTCAGTATTCCCTGTGTGCTTGAAGAAGTTGGCAAACAGGGAAAATGGGATCATCACACTGTATCCATGTTCAAACAAACGACAGAGAAAGCTGAGAAGACATTTGCGTGCACATTCATTAAAGAAATAGGATCCATTTGGGAGGTTAGTCTAGAAGACCATGGCCTTTTGTTGTCGGAGGCCTTGGTTCAACAATGTCAGAGTATAGAGTTGAATAATACACAACCGTCCTGCCCAGGGCAAAGCAGTCCTCTCCAATACAAGAAACAAAATATTTATGTGGGACAGACCGAGGAAGTGTATGCATCCTGTATAGTTGGACCCCACTTCTTCTGGTGTCAGTATGCAAATTCTGATGAACTGGACAACATTTCTAAACTGGCTCAGGAAGTTGGAAAATCTGCACAAGAGGGTGTGTTCATTGTGCATGCCCTGAGTCCAGGAAGTCCCTGTCTGGCACTCTTTGCAGAAGACAAGCAGTGGTATCGGGCTCAAGTCATTCGTAAAACTGGTGACATGTTCACCGTTCTTTTTGTCGATTACGGAAACGAATCTGAAGTGGAGGTGAAATCTGTGAGGTCAGCACCACTCTGCCTCATGGAAAGCGCCCCGCAGGCCTTTCTCTGTTCTCTGGAGGGATATGAGAAATCACAGGGCAGCTGGGATGACAAAGCTGCAGATGAATTATATGAGCTTCTGGTTAATAAACCACTGAGAGTGACGGTTAGGAAAATGGATGTAAATACAGACACCCTGATTCCTCAATATATGGTGAAAATTGAGTGTGACGAGCTGTCTGTAAATGAGAAAATGGAGTGTTACTGGAGAATCGCCACTACAAAGGAGACTCTGACAACATACAGCAACCCACATCCTTATGAAGGGAAGAGGCAGAGGAACTCAAAGGAACATGTGGAAATGTCAGAATCAGGTTAGTGTACTCAAATATTTTATTTGTAACCACCATTGTTTGTTTGACCATGCCCTTTGAGTATACTGTAATGGTCTGTATAATATTGATTATTTTGCTTCTCTTCATATTTCTCATCTTCAGCTGGACAAAAGTTGGACGATGCGACCGTCAGACTGTACACAGGTTCTGAGTGAATGGTAAACTGATAAATTTCACTTATGCTTGACATGGGCTCTCGACCTTATTCAGATGTAGAAATCCTATTAAATTGCAAATTGGCTGTAGTTCATATTCCTTGGGTTACACTACTAAAGCTTTTGTTTCTTCCCTTGCAGGGGGGCTTCTGAACCTGTACCTGTCGGTTGAAGAATGATTAACCTACTGCTCTGACCTGATACTGCGCGCGCGTACACACACACACCCACAGACAAGACACGTGTTCCCTCAGAAAACCTTAAACTTAAACTGTTTATCATTCAAGGGTTTGGTTTGTTATTTAAGCATTTTTCTTTCTATTTTCATTATTCTTTCTATTTTTTTTAAATGTTAAAACAGTATGACAATAAATAATTGCACAGTTAAAGTACATGACGTATTTGTTTATTTAATAAGGTTGAAAAAAATATTGAACTGCTTGGCCACAAGAGGGCAAACGTGTACTACTGGTAACCTACTCAAGTTTTATTTGGACCTTGTGTTGTTAAGTGTTGCTCAGCAACCTTTCCTTCAGAAATGACAGAGTTGCACCAGGCCGCCGCAGCTGGGGATTTTGATCTTGTACAGGAAATTCTGTTGAAAAATAAGTGTAATCCCAATCAAAGAGACATAGACTGGAACGGCAAGACACCCCTTCACTGGGCAGCAGCCAAAGGTACTAGAACTCTAAAAGGGGTTTGAGTTGGACTGGACCCAAATGTCCTCCTTTTGGTGATTTAAGAGTGGCTACTTTTTAAATCACCCTGGCTTAACATTGATGTTTCATGGGCCTATTGGTGCTAAAATGTAATGTCACATTTAGCCCCTGTTTCTCAGGACAGACAGAAACGGTCAGGATTCTCGTTGAGAATGGGGCCAGACCGTGCTTGAGAACTGATACTGGCTGGACACCTGCCCACTTTGCAGCTGAGTCAGGACGACTTGGAGTGCTGCGTCTGCTCCATTCTATCCTTGCCCCCATTGATAAGGAGGATTGCTCTGGTGACAAGCCCAAAAGGATAGCAGAAATCTATGGACATGGTGATAGTGTTCGATTCCTTAACACGTATGTAATTTAAATTGTACAGATTTTTTGTGCTCTCAGACCAAAGTTTGACTTGCATAGGTTACAGTAAATAGGGATGATGTAGCCTAATGAATAACCAATGGTTGCCATGCTCTAATGTACCGTTTCATTCTTAAATCTAGCTTCCACCCTTGACAAAGCTGATAACTCTCTACAATGTAATTTTGACAACTAATGAGAATTATATAATGGTTATGTTATTCTTGCATGTTGCAGTGCAGAGACAGAGTGCAGGGAGTACCGCCAGATGGCAGTGCTCAAAGGCGTACGCTTGGATGACACTGATGAGGAGTGGGAGCATCTGCTAAAAGAGACTGAGCAGAGCAGGACTGCAACAGGCCACACAAAGGGGTAATCAATATAAAGCCTGCTGTAAATTAGGTTACAATGATGTAAAACTTAACGGCATATTGTGAAGCTGATATTGTAAGATAAAATGATTTGTTTTAATTCTTGTGGGAATGTTTTGGCTTGTTTGGTGCCTTTGTAACAGAAAGTACAGATAATGCTTAATTATTTATTGACAATGATTTGCATACAGTACATGTCTACAATGCACCAATTGCAGTTGAAGGAGGTACATAGAAGAGTAGTCTACATGTTACAGTACATGCAATGACAATTACAACACACTAGCAATAGGCATGCCTGACATTTTTATATGAATTTCCCATTCTGTTTTATATATTTTATAATATTATATCACTAAGCCTAAATAATACATGCCATACAACATTATACCTTAATATACATGAAGATTTAAATAAATGTTGCCGTTTCACAATATCAAAGAGCCGATTTTAACATCAACTTGGCCTATGGATAATATAGAATCATAGGAACGTCAGCCTGTAAATACAGAGTCCAAGTAATGTTGCTGTGGTTGCTGTTGCTTGTTTGTTAGTTTTACTCTTGTTGTATTGGGTTATTGTTGAAGGGTGTTTACTTTGTGATTCTAGAATTGTGATTTGCTTTTTTTCGATGCTGATTAGCCATTTGCTCTTCCACCACCTTTCATCACATCAAGGTCCACAATGGAAATAAGTCTGTGACTGTGTTATCCTTGGCAATGTCTTTTAAGTTATGATGTAATCATTTGTGGTTAAACTTAACTAAAATCTTAAGGAAGAAACCAGATTATTGGAGAAAATGTTACTTCTTCAGTGATGATATGGTGGAGCTCTCACTTCTTGATGACTGTGATTGTGATGATCGCTGGGATAGGAAAGACAGGAAACAGAATGTCAATTAACATATTCTATGGTTTTATATTGAAATCAATGGAATTCATCATGTGACCTCACCATAGTGCTAAAACGTTTCAGCAGTGCACCTCGAACCTGTAAAAGAAATAAAACAGTATGAAGTGTCTGCTGACCTTTCATGTGTAATTAGTCAACTCTTTACAATATGTTTATGTAGAGTGGATACTGTACCATTGGGTCTCCTACACATGTAATAAGCAAAATGAAGAGGCCCTGCAATATCATAAAAAGTGTTAACCCTGCAACTACAAGATCATAAACTTTACATACATTTCAGTGTATAAAGACTATCATTGCATTCCACGAGGAGTCATACCTGGAATGCGTTCAGTATGGTGAAGGCATAATTGACAAACCAGGCAGGAATTCCTGTTGTGAGGTCGAGCATCGAAACAAACAATCCCAAAAACCAAGTCACTCCCAAGAGTGGGGTTAAGAAGATGACTGTCTTCAGGATAGCCTTGGCAACTTCTTTATCTTCTCGATTGTTGTGTTGAGCCATGGAGGTATTCAAGATTTTCATGACAACCACCACCATACAGAACACATTGATGATCACAATTGTGCCAATTGGTAGAAGAAATGCATGAATTGACCCTTCCATTACTCCTTTATATATCAACCAGCAGCTCTCTATGTTGTAGTATGAGTTCTTTGTGCCATTTTCATAGGTGATAACGGTAATTGCAACAATTACAAGGGGACAAAAATAGCCAAGAAAAAAAGAGAATCCCAGAAAAACCTTCTTTCTCAGTGGATGAAATACAAATATAAGTTGATGAAGAAGTACTAAACACAGACATAACATCCAAAAAAAAGTGGCCAGGTAGAAGAAATGCTTTAGAATCACACAAACCTGACACCAATTCTCAGAAATGTCTTTTGGGAAGGCAGAGGCCAAAAAGCTGGCATCTGCTACCAGTAAGCACAAAGAGATGTTAACGTGGGCTGTTTGGCGAAGATATAAGTTCTTTGTTTTCACAATTGAATTCCACACCAGACATTCTATTCCCAGGCAGAGAATGAGAGAAATGATTGAAACAGTCAGGCCCAGGTAGGTTATTTCTTCCATAAATGGCAGGTTCACTGCTTCCGTTGCCATAAGAAGGGTGAAGGCGGACAAGTGGTTGCATATACATATAGCTGTATTTTCACCATTAGGACCAGACCATTCACAACCTTCAGTAGACCAGTTCCTTTTAGAAATATCCCAAAACACACACTCCACGTTTGTGTTGCGAGGTCTTGGGTTTGACAACTGGAAGTCTATTGAGAGGCCTTTGGATTTTGTGCTGTTGTCCTCCACGATTATTGACACCACAATGGCATTTGGTTCAGTTTTCTTCTCTTTGTTTGGTAAATACATGTTCAGAAATCTATACCCCACTGTTTTTACAAGCCCAGAACTGTTGGACTTCATGGAGACATTGACATTGAACACACTACAGTCTTGATCACAGGCTCTGAGTTCGACATTTGGTGTGGTTGCAATTTTTGGGCTTTTGATTGCTGTATGTCCAACCAATCCTTCAACAGATTCCAAATATCTTTCAGCAACTGATATGGTACTTTCGTTTTTTACTTCAGAAGTCCAAGAATCTTTAAGAGAATCACTCAAAAGATTGCTGGATGATTCTAAGAAGTCCTGAAAATAAGGTAAAATGGTTTAGTGGTTTACACTGAAATGTATCATAGCCTTTTGTGGTGAAGGACATACGGTAGGGGAGAGCGGGGCGCATTGGAGCATGAGGCGCGTCGGACCACTGGGCTTTTAAGGTGATCTGTTGTAGCTACAAGGACATATTTTGGTGAACACACCTCTCTACGTCACGTCAACCTATCCTGAAGTCGGCGGGAGTATTTGAAAATCTTTAAACATTTTCCTGGCGATCATCTATTTTTACCCCATGTAATTAATTTTTTTTTATGATAGTGTTTTTTGATTTATACCTTGTGTATACATGTCACAGAATCCAAACATATATCATTTTAATCACTGTTTGAGTGGCTATAAGATAGAATAATTTTCGTGTTTCATGCTACATACCACTGAGTGACAGCTAGCCAGATAGCTAGCCTCTGGTAGATGGGGCGCTTTGGACCACTGTGGTCCAACGCGCCTCACATTCAATGATCATGCATTTGTGGGACTTTAGTCAAGTTAGTGACATTGTGAGACACCCCCACTTGTTTTATTTTTGCATTTTTTAGGTACTGGGATACTGTATTTTATTCACTTGCAATTGAGATAGGCTATTCATGTGCATTTATCACGATTTTAATAGGTTCATTATGGCTAGAACGGGTTAAGCCGCAAACGCACTGGAAGCTTTTGGTGCGTGATCGGCCATTTAAAACAATTGGTGTACTTCAAAACGCTAGCGTCAGACTCTTCTTCGTCTGGGGCTTTATGATTTAACTTCATAATTTAACTTATGCTTTAACTTCTTTTATCCTGTCCCCAATGTGTGTGTAGCGTTCACGTGTGTTTGTAGCAGCATGAGCTGCATGTGCGGAGTAACCAATGGCGATCAGAATGTCTCACCTTTAACCTGGCACATGACTAAACCAACCAATGAGAATAATAGTTCGAATTAGATCATTCTGAAACCAATGAATTACTCTGAATAGACAAGATAAAATACTAAATATAGGAGCAAATATCGTATAGAACATGACATTATTAGGCCTATACATAATAAATAACTAACAGTATAAATAATGCATGCAGGTAGTGAAAAAGCATGTATGTAGCACATAACATATAGTTGTCAGAAGATAATGTTATTTGCATGGGTTTTTAAGGCAATGTACTATATTGGTCCAATGCGTCCCACTACGTGGTCCAACACGCCTCACCCATGAGGCGCGTTGGACCGTTTTCACATCCGCCACTTTTGGCAAAACTGCAAGAAACTGGTAAGTGCTGGAAACCTCGTTTTGATGTCCTTTTGTAGCCAACAGATATAGGTATACATGTATAGCAAAATTCATAATAAAACCGAAATAATTTTTAAATAAATAAGCTTAAGGCAAAAAATGGTCTGACGCGCCCCGCTCTCCCCTACTGTAGGTGAACCACACTGTAAGTCAAATACTTACATCCAATATAGACTCATTGAATTTCTGGTTTCTGGAAACATTAAGAAGTACTTGGAGAACGCTAACTGATGTATTCAAGTTGGCATAAGAGTTGATAGATTCTGAATTATTGGTGGAAGTCTTGAGACGAGAAAATAAGCGAGGAGAAGTTTGGACAATTGAACCAAGTCCTAGCCCAAGGTTCTGTAATGGCAGAAAATAAATTCAATAACCACACAAATCTGAGCTCAGGGCAGTCACAGTCACAACAACAGGACAAATAGCCTAATCTATGAATTAAAGTTACATCTTACCAGTACATCACCGAGAATACCATGCAGATCAACATTGACACAATTGGAACTTCCTTTCTTCTCCCACTGTCCTTCATCGAAACATTTTCTCTGTTCTCTCCCAATACCCTCTTCACATTTCAGCACCGCAACACAGCCAGCCTTGGCGTCTGGCCAGGGGTATTCCTCTTTACAGTACACAGAATTGTCTGTTAGGAATATTGGGGATAAAGATTTATATCAACATAGTCCATAAAAATTGTAATCTACTGTTCCTTCAATAAAGAAAATGGAAAATTAGTTAAATTAATTAAAATATATGGAAATAGTATTAGAACCTACAGTAGATGACATGCATATTGACTGTAGCATTTTTTTCTTGACCTTTGGTGTTTGTAAATTGGCATGTAACAACTGGTGTTTTGTTTTCATCTGTACAGTCAACACTAGTTTGTGCTGAATATAGTATTCTATCTGTGGACAAATAAAAGACATGATTTAACGGCAAACAATTCATATACTTTTGCTTGGAGATTAACTGAATTGAATGGCTATGGTAAGAACAGAAACTCACACTGTACTGGAGTAAATCCATATGGTGCAATTTTCCTCGTCTTGTCACTATTATGCCATTTCACAGTATAATGTTCAGTGCTATTCTTAATTTCACAGTAAACTGCGACAGGCACTGTTTCCGCTGAACGAGATTCACATCGAGGGAATTGGGCTTCACTGTATATCTCAATATGAGGCAGGAGGGCTATATCCAGTGTCGCACTGGCTTTGTGAACTATTGTCAAATTTGATGAAGTTGTATGGAAGATGCATGAATAATGCCCTATAGAAAATTAAATCATTAAATTATGGTCAGCACCCAGATATATGCTACATATACTTAACTGGATTCGAGGAACTTTAAGAGCAGTGAAGGCATGAAACAAAATGTACTCTATAGCTGTCACATTTGAAATAAATTTTCACCTCTCCAATCCTCCAGACGTTAGACACATACCTTGCCAGACTTCCGATATTTTGCTGAGGATAACGATGATTTCCTTATTTTTTGAATATATCTCAGACTCTGAACCATTTGACACCTCAAATACTTCATAGTTTTTTACCAGCTCCCAACGTTTTGGTGCCATGTCCTCATTCGTTTTGCAGGTTATATTTACTTTAGAGTGATAACGCACTTTGCTTGATGGTACTATTATCTCAACCAACCCTGGGAAAGATATCAACACATTAATGTCACATAGGCTACAACTGAACAAACCACAAGAGGATGGGCAGGGACATAAGCACATTAAATATTGTTTTAACATAATTTATAATGGTAAATCCAGGCTGTTCTTGGCAAAAAAGCATAGATACAGTACAATGCTCTTTGTAATACAGTAAGATGACATTTAGTGAGTCTTACCTTTCGTCTCCAACTGCATTTCTACTTTCAATTTTGTCTGCAATTCTGATGATTTTTTTGCCAGATCAATAGATGTGAGGACACTATTAACATTCAATTCAAAATAAACAATGACACTTCCATGCCTTGAATTCAAAGGAAAATTATGACGAAGATGTCAGTAGGTCTACAAGTTAGTTAACATGAGCACCACTAAAGCAAATAAATGTGTAAACAAGCACAATTTACCTTAACTGTGTAACTCTTAGACTGTCAAAGTTCCTGAACGTGCTATACACAGCTTTCATCTTTGAGAGAAAAATTATTTACATGTTTAAGACTTGACAATATAGCTAACCATCCAGCTGCTTGGGGTAATTATATTTTTGACTTGTGATAACTTGATCATTGTTGTCATTGGTAACCATTGCCATTTACAGTATACTGTATGTTTGTGTATCTTCATACCTTTGGCAGAAAATCACCAACAAAAGTTTGAAATTGTTCAGACTCTGGATCTGCGAAACTGTCATGATATGCTTCCTTCATGGAGAAATATCCAGTGATGGTGACTATATGAAAAACATAATTCTGTTAGACATTTCTAGAATCATTCACTTTGTGTTTTGTGTGCACACACACACACTAAAACACACTACACGCACTGTAAAAGTGTAATACACCACCTCTTGCTTTGGGGAGACACATTAGAGAGATGTTTTGTACATTGCAGCTCTCAGTGAGAGAGTCACAGATGTCATCACTCCAGACGTTACCAGGTGTGCAGTTGCATTGTGTTTGGCTATCTAAAAAACGACATTCTGATAAAGAAATTAGCATTAGACCATCAGTTATCATCAGACATTGTACATTCTGCACACAAACATTTTAAAAGTTGTCCAGTACTGTGAATGTATTTCATGCTAATGTGTGTGTATCTGACAGTAAAATAAATAATAAATAATTATTTATCAGATTATATATTTTAATGCATCTAAACATTTACAGTTTAACATAAACATTTACCTGTTGAAACAGTAAGTCCATTAACTTGTACAGGATTGCCCACTTTAAAAGTGGGAAGTAGTTCCATAATTTTGTCGATCACCCCTGCCTCGGCTCTTAGAACAGCATAGTATACTTTTGTTGAGTTCTCTGAAACATGAAAACCAAAATGCAATTAGAGCTGCTGCTCAGCACTGGGTTGGGGCCTGGCATTTTGCAAAGGAAGAGGAAGAAGCAGAAGACAAATGACAAATACATGAGGGTCTCTGTCCGGACCCTAATTATTTAAAAAATGTTAAATAAAAAAATAGGCCCATCTTTAAAATCATGTGTTTGAAATCCAAACAGTACAAACTGTCTGAGTAGGCATTAGCATGTTTATTCTGCATCACCTGAGGCTTGAAATGACAACTGGAAACCAATGCTCTTGTTGAGCCAAGTGAAAAGCTGGCAGTTTGGCCTTAACTGGCTTAGCCTTCTAATAAAACTTCTTGTCCTACAAAAGAACATTCTCAAACAAATGTAATGACACATAAGGTATGTGGCAGCCTTCAAACTAGTGTCAAAAATGCACAGCAACAAATTCAAATCCCAGATTCCACTCTATGTATGTATGTACAGTATGTATGGTTTAGTAAGGCTTTGGATAGGTGATAGACTTCATAATTCCTGCCAGCTTGAGGCATATGGACGTTTCTGATCACTTGGGCCTACATTTCCGTGGTAGTTGCAAAAGGATAGCATGTACAGCTAATTTTTTATGGTTTTAAACTTTAGAGGGTTGCTGTAGCGCCACCATCAGAACTATTGGCCCACAATGCTAATTGAGAACTTTTGGCATTGGACTGGACCTATGCGCAAAGTCTGGTGATTTTTCATGCATGGGAAGTCAGACTTCCTAGGAAGAAGAAGGAGAAGAAGAAGATTCAGAATATTGGCAAATACAAGAGGGACCGGGAGTTGGGTTGCCCGGCCCCTAAATACAGTACTGTATAACAAGCTGTATTGGGCTAGGAGCTAGAGGTCCAATTATGTATATTGCAACTGTTTGCTCACAACCATAACAAAAGAACAATATTGTGGTTACACGTACCAGTATAACATCACAGGAATTAGTATCACCGGAAAGGGCACTTACCACCTGCAGACTCCTAAACAACAGAAAAAATATGAGGTATACTGATTACTGATTTTAAGTCACATAACAGTTTCATTTTCAAATTTGAACTGTGAAAAGTTCCTGATAATAGATATATTGTTGACTCACCTTCAAACCTAGAACCAGAAAACAAAAAAATAATATTGAAGTCTTCATTTTAAACCTACATTTGGAGGCATGAGAAATTAATTTAGGTTAGGCTATTCCCAGTGGCATGTTTTCACCACAAGTAAATCACGCAATTGCAAGCCAGCATCAAATAACAAATAGGTTCCAGGCTGACACCAAACAGCGGAGGCCTTTTCAAAATAAAAGTAATTTTCAAAAGTTAAAGGGATAGTTTGGAATTTGGGATATAATGTCTAGCCATTATGTTGTTGATAGATGGAGACCATTTTTCAGCTGATTCCATTCTGTCCTTGTGGGCATACACATTTTGCTAATGCTAGCTCAATGCAATGGTACCGGGGTAGCATCCACTACCAAACACACTTAAACACAAAAATACAACAACAGCCTAGTAGGGTTATTTGCGTGCTTATACCACACATTTTCAGTCAAACTATAGTTGTCATAGTGACAACTGTAGTTTGACTTGAAAAATTGTGGTATAAACACTCAAAGTGAGAACCTAGCCGAAACCTAGCCTGGTAGATTTCTTTCAAGGAATTTCAAAATAAATGTCACACCGTACTTCCACAGAGAAATAGGTCCCCACAAAGTGAAGGATTCAATGGTTTTTTGAGATAGTTTGACTTAAAAAATGAGGGTAATGTAGCGACCCAGTGAATTGATTGGCAGAGGAGGGCATTAAAGGTACTGTGCAGTGTGCCCTTACCTTCTTCCGGTGTGCACACCATGCTTAAAGACACTAGGAAGTAGCCCACTTTTTGTGTTTCATTTATTTCTGTTATTTTTCCGTTTTTTAAAGCTGCTTATGTGATGTTTCATTTCTGCCTCTGACCCATTTTATTGTTTTTGTTACACTGGTGTCAGAAGTAAAAACTTTGATGGCGAAACGAGGAGTCCTGACAGGAACTACTGTAGCTATGAGTGAGTTAGCTGGCTAGCTAGTGCAGGGATGGAGTTTTTTGGAGGGGAGGTGAGAGTGAAGATGGAGGAGGTGAGGGACAGGGAAGAGGAAGAAGCATGCAGATGGTGGAAAGACATTGCAATGGTGTTTGCAGGGGTTTTGAGAAAAGGGGCCGCCTGAGGGAATTTGCTGCAAAGATGGCCACGGAGGAGTGGACACAAGGCTGGCTTGCAGTTGTGTCGCACACAGGTTCTCTTCCAGCGAGTTGTGGGCCTATTTGGAGATGGCTGAAGAGAGAGAGAACCTGTTGTGGAGGTGGCTCACCTCTGTTGGGGACTCTTGCTGAGTCACGGCCTCAGTGCAAGGGGTGCCTTGCTCTGCCCTAGTGGACACAGGGTCAACGGCAACTTTGGGGAGACCTGATGTGGTGCCGGGCTGGACTAAGTTTGAGCCCGACACTGTGCAGGAAGGACGCCGAAGTAAGTAGCCCACAAGCATGGTGGTCTGTCTGTTTGTGTTTCATTTATTTCTGTTATTTTTCAGTTATTAAAGCCGCTAATGCGATAATTCATTTCTGCCTCTGACCCAGTTTATTGGTTTTGTTACTGTATAAACACTCAAATTAACCCTGACAGACTGTCTTCTATTTTATTTGCTTTGGGTGCACTGTGGAGTGTTTAAGTGAGTTTGGTAGTGGATGTTTCCCCAGCACCAATGTGTTGCACTAGCATTAGCAGCATGTATATGCCACAAAGAACAACATGGAAGCAGCTAAAAATTGTTGTGGTCCTGCCTCTGTCCGCCTTGCTTGCCCCCTGCTCCCGGCCTGGACCTTTGGTTTGGTAAAGTTGGTTTCAAGCTGGATATTTGAAAGATATTCGGACAGCCAGTCTTATCATCTTATCTCCCCAACTTCAACCCGGGATTTAGCCCCTTTCAGGACTGTGTTACTATCTGGCTGGTATATGCAGTCCCTTGCAACAGCTAAGTCATTAATCCATTTTCAGTCTGCCTGGTCATATTTTTACAAAATGTATCAGCAGAAATAGCTTGTCTTCTTCTGCCATTAGGCTCAATATTATTTGTTGCACAATAGCTTCTGACCAGCAGTGGCTGATAGCGAGAGCTGTGATTTTGGGGTTCACCACCCATAGCAGAAACATATTGAACTCAATGGCAGAAACGCAGAAGAAAAGATTTCTGCCGATCAATTTAGTCAAAATATAACTTGTGTTTTAGCTAAAGATTAAACATCTTTATTAGCAGCGGCTGGCTTTCAAAGCCCACTGCTGTGGAAGACACAACTCTCCTGCATCTGTGAGTACCTTTGAAATTTCTATGCTACACTTTATTGATGAATTTTTAATTTTTTACCAGGCGGACTGAAATTGGATTGGCGACTTCGCTGCCATGTTACAAGGGACTAGGTATACCAGCCAGATAGTAACGCAGCCCCGAAAGGGAACACCTGGGATTGAGCTCATCCCAGGGTTTAGAGCCGCAATGCAATGGTCTTCACAAACTGCTTAATAGTCAATGCAAATGGTAAGGGACCGTCAACAAATTACACAAAATATTTTTTTCAATAGCTCCCATGTCACATGACCCAGTGACTCCAACTCAATGCCAGATATTGTACTACATTGGACAAATAGGACACAGTTCAATTTATTGGATTTTAGTGCCTATTATATTTTATATCAATATTGTAATGCAAAATCTCTATTTTTTCAATAGCTCCCAGGTCACGTGACCCAGTCACTCCAAAACAACATAGAATATTATACTTCATTGGAAAAATAGGACACAGTTCAGTTCATAGGATTTTAGTGCCTATTCTATTTGATCAATCAATCAGTCAATCAATCAAAGATTTATTTGTGTAGCGCATTTCATACCCAGAGGCAACACAATGCGCTTTACAGAGAACAAGGGAGGTGGGCATACGACCCACCTCTACATATTCCATATTTGATATTCATATTTTAATGCAAAATTCATTTCTTCCCAGGTCATGTGATCCAGTTACTCCAAATCAATATCAGGACCCAGTCAGGATCACTATCCCTTGGGACTGGGAGCACCAGTGTAGCATAAAGTCCAGCTGAAATTGACTTTTGAGATCATCTAACTTCCATAGTTTGTAATTTAATGTAATGTATTGCTTTATAAATGTTCTTAGCCATTAGACAAACATACTTGCTCGATTGCCTCGTTGAGAGGGGACAGGGAAGAATTTTTACAGCTCACTTTTCTGGCCCCTGGGTGATACTGTTTTTTTGCTTCCCTCTGGAATATGTAGGGGTGGGACATATGCCCACCTCCCTTATTCTCTGTAAAGCGCATTGTGTTGCCTCTGTGTATGAAATGCACTATACAAATAAAGCTTTGATTGATTGATTGATTGATGTATTTCTGACTCAAACAGGTTATTTGGGCGGGACATTGTTTAGAGGAATCTGATTGGAACATTGACAAGTGAGCGGGTTATAACAACTTCTGACAGATTCAATAGATAGTGTTGATTGACGGGTGGATGCCATGAGATATGGTTGACCTTGCTCTTGCATTGCTGATGTAAGTCCTCGGGAGATTTTGTTTTACAAGAAGAAAAAAATCATAGGATTAGATATAAGATTACAACGAAGCTGAAATTGTAAAAAATGCTGCCATATATTGTTAAATAGGTGCACACTATGACCAAGGATGTGATCCAAAATGGAAATAAATGCATTTTTTATTTCATGGGGCGTCTTTAAGTGAGATAGCTCTTGTGGGTTATCTTGCCGACGCTGAGGACAGAAAGAAATTGTTTATTTCTATGATATTAACAAACCTTTTCTTTCTGCCCTCAGCATCGGCAACGAGTCCTTCCTTACAAACGCGGTTTCAGAAAACCTGCAAGAGCTATTTCACTTAAACTACACCTTTACTCCCAACGCCAATGGTTCTGGGTGCTCATTTTCCTAAACAGTGGTCCTGACTGGGTCCTAGTGCACTACGTACAGTATCACATTTCATATTGATTTGGAGTCAATGGATCATGTGACCTGGGACCTATTGAAATAAAGAGATGAATTAAGTATGAATTTGACATTAAGCACTTTAAGTTGCATTTTTTGTATGAAAAGTGCTATATAAATAACGTGTTATTGTTATTATTCTTAAAATATTAATATAAATTAGAATAGACACTAAAATCCAATCAACTGAAATGTGTCCTCTTTGTCTGATGTAGTAGCCTATAATATCGCCACTGGATCACGTGACCTGGGAGCTATTGAAAAAAAGATTATTTTTTAATTAAAATATTAATATAAACTAGAAAGTACATTTCCTGGAGAAAATGTGAGGTGGGCTAGCTTCTGCAGCTGTATGTAACAGCTACTGCTAGAACTACTACGGACCGGGAAATCTCCATGCACCCACCGGCTAAGACCGTGCGTCTCTAGCCCACTCAGGGGCTGAATTGTGGGGTCCGTAGCGTGGACAGTGGTGTGGTGGTGAGACTCCGCCCCCTCAGGTCAGAGCTGGTCAGGGACAGTGTACCCCTCTCCGGGCCACCTACCCGCCCGCACCGGTGAAGACCATGTGTCTCTAGCCCACACAGGGGCTGAGTTGTGGGGCCCGTGGCGTGGATAGTGGCGTGGTGGTGAGACTCCGCCCCCTCAGGTCGGAGCCAGTCGGGGACAGTGTACCCCTCTCTGGGCCACCTACCTGTCTCCACCATTGAAGACTGTGTGTCTCTAGCCCACTCAGGGGCTGAAAAGTGGGTTCTGTGGCTTGAATAGTGGCGTGGTGGCGAGGCTCCGCCCCTTTTGGTCATAGCCAGTCAGGGACGGTGTACTCCTCTCCGGGCTACCCACCGGCCCCCACCGGTGAAGATCATGTGTCTCTATTCCACTTTGGCTGAGTTCTGTGCTACCACATTAGTTATAAAAGGGTGCCTGTACCTTTAAGAGAGGCTGCACATGCACACAAATTCAAAAAAAGCAACAGGCTGCCACCACTCTAATCCCAACTGACACTCTGATCCCAGACATGGTCCGCTTCAGACAGCTCTATCGTGAAAACTATAAATGTTACAGCTTATATATTGACACCATAGGAATCCTGAGAACTTGCAGAACATTTCTATGTATAATATGTCCGTATAGCTTAAACACTGTAGGCATGGCGACAAGTTAGAAAAAGGGTAAAAATTAAAAATTAGCAGCTCAAAAGTTAGTGCGGCATCATATGTTTCAATGGGGAGCACAGTTACCGAACAAATCGTCATACCTCAAAAACGGTAAGTCACACAGCTTATATACTTACATTGTACAAATCAGCACAGTTGTGTGAACATTTCTATATATAATATGTGTATGAGCTGTTAAAACTGTAGGTATAACGACAAGTTAGAAAAAGTAAAAATGCAAAATTAGCAGCTCAAAAGCTAGAGTGCAGCGCCATACGTTTCAATAGGGAGTGCAGTTGCCGAAAAAATCATCATATAGTGAAAACTGTAAGTCACACAGCTTAGATACTTACATTATATGAATCAGCACAGTTGTGTGAACATTTTGATATATAATATGTGTGTGAGCTGTCAAAACTGTAGGAGTGCCAGCAGTTTACAAAATGTTTGAATATTTTCAAAGCAACTGCTGCCACCACTCTAAAAACATAGTTTCTGAACATTCCAAAAGCAGTTTCAAGCAGTTTCAATGAGACAAAAAATAGTATTAAAAGTTATATTTCTAAATAACTATAAAAAATATCCAAAATCTGAATGGATCCGTTAAAGAGCGAAATATGATGAACATTTTAAAGTTTGAATGAAGTTTCTAGCACAAAGTATGAAGAAGTAGTTAAGGGTAAAAAAAACTGGGGAGAACTAGAATAAGAAAGAAAGAAAGAAAGAAAGAAAGAAAGAAATAGTGGGAATATCACAAGTTGGGCTAGCTTCTGCAAGCTAGCCCACCTAAATATAATAGCCACTAAAATCCAATCAACTGAACTGTGTCCTATTTGGCCAATGTAGTATAACATTCTATGTTGTTTTGGAGTCACTGGGTCACATTACCTGGGAGCTATTGAAAAAAAGCAAATCTTTTGACATTTGTAATTTGTTTGTTGACTACCATTTGCATTGACTACTAAGCAGGTTGTGAAGACCTAAGATAAGATTTTTTTCTTCTTCCTGCTCCTTTTCGACCATGGGATGTAGCCTATGAATTTATCATGAAATTGTTTGAATATGATCATGAATTGCTGTGAGCAAAACAAATCAAAAATGAAATAAAATGAAGAAACGTTGCATTGCGGCTCTAATGCTGCGTTCCATTTGTATCGGAAATGTTGGGAATCCAGGATTTGGTGCCAAGGACGACATCACATTCCTGAAACAAACCACGAAAACCCCACTTTCGCCCCATCTTTGTATTTCTAGGCAAGTTAGCTACTGTTAGCCATTGTTAGCTATACCAGTTGATTTCAATGAACTATGCTATTTGGCGCATATGAACTTTGTACCACATGAACTCGATACCCGATCCGTTCCGCAATCTGTGAATATGAGCTAGTTAACGTTCATAGCAGCTACAGTAGCTAGCAGCTAGACGCGGCTATGCAGACTAGTTAAAGCTAGTAACAAGTTCATAGGAGCTAGCTAACATAGCTACAAGCTGAATATTTTATGTGTAGTGCTAGCCTAATAGTCGAGTGTCAGCTCTTAGGCTATGTGTAACAGTAGAATACTTTGTGGCTATGAACTTGTTGCTAGCTTTAGCTAGTCTGCTGCTGTCTAGATACTAGCTTACTGCTACGAACTTATCTAAATATTTAGCTAACGTTAGCTAGCCAGCTCTTGAAGGTATGAGCTGTTAAATGTTCACCATGTCGTAAGTATTCATGGATCGCGGAACGGATTGTATATAAAGTATCTCCAAGTGGTGTTACTGTACATGATGACAGACCAGGCGCACATGCGTAGATGCTATGCGGTTTATTCACGCAGCTGCTATATTGGTCAAGTCTGACATAATTGTTCACTCAAGAACCAAAATAGTCAAAATAACAGACTGACTAACAGCTGCATTCACTTCCATGTATTTCCAAACGTGAAAACAACAGCATAGAAAAACAATCGGAATCTGAAATCGGAAACAATCGGGAGTTTGTAACCTCAATAATGTATTCAGCCTGTTATTTTGACTATTTTGGTTCTTGAAGGTGTTTTTATAGTGAGCCTTTAACATTGGAGTCAACGGGCACTTCCGCATTCGTCCCACCAATTACGTCAGACTTGACCAATATGGCAGCTGCAGTGAAAAAAGCGAATTGGAACCTATCGGTACTGACAGGTGGTACCGGGAAAGCAATAGAGTGCCTGAGCGAAAGCAGGAAGAGAAAAACTGACCTTAAAGGGGTCCACCTTTGCAAAACAAACTTTTTCATTGTTTTTGTATGTACATTTGAGTCTCTGATGGGCCTATATTAACACACAAAGTATGAAGTGAAACAACCTAGTCATTTTGTTGTGGTCAGCCAAAATGAAAACATTAGAAAAAAAGTCAGTCCCTGCAAGCCATTCAAATCTCCCGTGTGACTTTACATCACAGTCGGGGACCCCCCGCTAGCTAGCATAATGTCTTCACACAGAAAATGCTCTGTTCTTGGATGTACTAAGAAGCACAGATCGTCTCCCAAGCTTAAAGAACAGCAGAGACGATTGGATAAATTTCCCGCAGAAATTGGCAAAATACTGGCAGTGTGTGCTAGCCATTTTTTGCCCAATTGCTTTTCCAACCTGGGTCAGTACAATGCAGGATTTTCAGATAAACTCATTCTGAATGATCAAGCAATACCAACTGTCCATGGAAATTATGCAGAAACTGTAAGTAATTATGCTGTGTGTTTGTTTAACGCTACACAAACTCTTTTGCCTCAACCCGGATGCTCGTCTCATCATATGTTAGAGTAACATTAGTGGAATGAAATTGGTAGACTTAATTCTAGTTCATCGAGCGGTCATTATGAATTATCAAGTGGACATCATTGGATTCCCCTCGGCCTACAGAATCTAGCTTTTATTGTAGTCGAATGGTGTTATATAGTCTGGTGATGTCTAGCCAGCGAATGTAGCTTGAGGTAACAGCATGCAACCATGGAGATAATAACATGGGCACTAACGCTATCATGTTTAAGGTATTTTCACACCAAACGCGAATATTCTTGTGAAAAAAATCAAATCAAATCAAAACCCATATTTCTCAATTAGTCTCTTCACACCAAACGCGAAATTTCCGTGTTCCAAAAGCGATTTTTTGTTTTTTTTTGTTTTCAATTTTCTGCGGATTTCTCTGGCCTGACAGACACGTCACATTTAACATTTCCTTTACTGTAGTGAGTCGCTAGTAACTTGGTGATCAATGGAAAGTGATAAATGGAACCATTATTTTTTGGGAGTGGCTATCCTGCTCAAGAAATTGTCACGCGCGTTGCAGGTAACCAGTCAATAGACCTTTGCAACTGCAGCTATTTCGATGTGTTGGATGCAACATTGCAGCGCCGAATACAATTTGATTTGTGACACTTTGTAGCAAAAGTAGCCTAGGTGCAAAAGTGGTCGGTGGAGCATCTGGCTTGTGATGACTGAATGAAAATTATTGACGTTTTTATTTTCCGCAAATTCTGTTTGGAATGCATGGAACGCTATTTTTCGTACTGCGCTTGGTGTGAAAGGTTTGGCCGCGGAAATTAACTTAACATATTCGCTTTTTTGGTCTGAAAACAACTTTAGTCAGGGAGAGAGGACAATGTACTTTGCTTACATAGAGCGTAGGCCTGTTGTGGTTGTCCACATGCCTCTGTAATATGATCTTTAGAAACGTCTTTCGAAACGAAATAGCTTCCCCACATGCGTGCTGGAGCAAGTGAGGAAGCTATTTCGTGTCTAAAGATGTTTCTAAAGATCATATTACAGAGGCATGTGAACAACCACAACAGGCCTATGCTCTATGTAAGCACAACTAGCGATTCATAAAGACAGATTGATGAAAACAACCGTTTCGCGGCAGAAAATAGATTTTTAGAAAATGCATTCTCGGTGCCCCCACCACCGCCATTACATGGATATACTGGCTCGCGCTGGATTTCAAATTTCTTCTACATGCCTCCGAACTACACCAAAGTGATCTCGGTGAGTCAAACGTCTTATAATATGTCGTAAATAAGGTCCAGGTTGTCAAAAACGAGCATTGTCCTTTAAAGAACCGACTTAGGCTATGCTACTCTCCTTTCGCATTCCTGCAGCTCTCAACATGGCCAGACTAGTAGCCTAACTTTAAACTCGTTCTGGAATAACTGCTTTACAGTATTAGGCTATGACAAACGGCGACTTTCTTGACTTGCAAAATTATGTTTTATTATTTATTATTTGTTTATCGCCATTGACTATCGTAGGCCTACTTATTTTTTTCCGAATTAAGGTCCCATGGGACGGCTCTTCCTGCTTCCGCTGCTTAGGCACCCTATAGTCCTCCAGTACCTACTCAGCCAGTACCTGGTCTCGCTGACAAAACGCCCCTGCCTATCCCACAAATTAAAATTAAGGCACCTTTTTGTTGCATTGTGTCATTGAAATTTATTTTCATTTGCACCAATCACATTACTGTAGGCTAAGCATTTCTGAATTATTATCTGCTATTCTGTATGCTATTTTAATACAACCATAACCATGCACCAAACTTGCAAATGTTTCAAGCACAGTCACAGAAATGCACTGTAGCTAAAGTATAACACACTCAGATATAATAATAATGCATAGTCATATGCATAAGCAGGCATGCACTGTAATTAATAATTAAGGTAATATGCTACTGACCTCTCCTGGTAAGCATCAAAGTGAGAAAAATGTGGGAAATGGCTCTGACTCAGAATAGGCTTACTGTCTGGTTGATGGACTTTTGTGTCTCTTATGGAGATGGTGAACCACAAGCAAACAGCTTTGCACACTTTGCATTATCGCTTTGCATCAAAGAAGTCACATGCACCTGCACATGCATTATGTCCACTATCACTAGGCATGGGCTTGGACTTTCTATTTGACTACCAAAACATGGAGCTTTGCATGTTTTACAATTTCAAATATTTTTGGAAAATCAATTTCACACAGAAAACCAACATAGCCTGCAACCTATTAGGAATATATTCTTTTCCTGTATTTATTAAGATATTTTTTAGAGATGTTTTTAGGTCCGTGTACCTTTTTAGCTATCAGCTGTCAAAATACGCAGTTAATGTGTAAAAGTTCTAACTAGTGTCCTAACTACACGCGACGCGAGCGAGCGTCAGCGACAAAATGCGTTCCATTGCTTTTGACGCTCGCCCTGTTCCTATTTTCCTCCTGTCGCTCGCGTTGACAGGCGTTAGTTCTTTAACTGTCTTCAGTTGGGAATATAGACAAATGACGTAACAGAACAGGAAATTTAACGGTTTCAGTTAGGACAGCAAGCATGCGATGTCGCGTTCTGTTGCTCGCGTCGCAAGCAGTTAGGACACGGTGTAACGTGCTTTGATTCTATTGCTGTTCAAATTCAGAGCGATTCTATTTGGGGGTTTGCAGTCTGATGTTGTTGCCGGGCAACTTGATACACAAAGTGGCGGTGTTTGTGCGCCTCTTCAGCTACCGATGATGCATTTTAGCGATTTGAAGTGAGATGTGTAACCTAGATGTTGGACCGATAATGCAGGTAACGATCTAGACATATTACGCTGACAGTTATCGATATTGCAACTTGGTGAGCTGCAGACCTTGTAATTAGCTTTCGACTTTCAACATCAAAAAATGTCAGTATCTAGCCTACAGTTAGCCTAGCCTGCTCGTTTACGTAATGTTACTCCTGTGAGATAGGACGGTATAGCCTAACCATCGGCTAATTAAAGGATTAACATGGTAATTCAATATAACACTTTCCAGATATCTTTAGGCAACAACAAAACAAATGTGTTTAACTATTTCAGAATTCATCCATAAAAATTCTTTTAAAATATGTTTTTATAGGTCTGAATCTGCCACTCAAAAAGTTCACTCACTCAAAACTGGGCGTGATTCATTACAACTGATTGACAGTTCTCTGAGCAAATGACCAACTGGAATCATTATGATTGACAGACGTGTGCCCCGTTACCATAGCTACCACCGCTCCGAGCTAGACAACACGAGCTAGATCGCACAACAGCCAGATCAATAGCCATTTTTCTAGCTGCTAACCAGGGGCATTTACAAAGTCCTTAATATTATATTAACCCCCAAACATTATAAAGATACACGCTACCTAACAGGCCGTATCCTCGAATTTGCATTAGGCCTATTTGGGAAAAGTACGATAAAAGTATAACGACGACACGACTCCCCCACGACACAGAGGAAAAAGCAGCCGGCCACGCAAGCTTGGAGGCTTGGGCTATTAGACTAACGTTATAGCTTTCAGCCAGCTACGAACAGTACCTATTTAGTCAAATAATTGCAATTGTGGGTCTTGCCAGAAGACGGATCATTTGCGCTGTGAAACCGACATAACATCCGCATTGTTCACCAGTCTAACGTTATTTATCTTAGTAGGTGTCCAACAAAGCCAGTTGAACACTGAAACGTTACTGTTCTGGGTTCAACATCTGTCAGTTGTGGTGATGTAAGGAATCGAGCGGAATACCACTGCAATAACTGATTATTGGTCAGATCAATTAAATCATTATAGCTCATTTCACATACAAAGGCAACACAATACATTTTGCAGAAAGGGGCTGGGGATGTAGCCTACATATAGGCTAGCCTACTGATCCTACTAATATGTGGCAGACTGCATGCGTAGCGCAGCGATTCAACATAATCGATGAGTTTGGAGACAGAGGGCCGTGCACCACGACTCCGTGAGCGCAGCGGTCAAGGGGTATAGCCTACTCCGGAGTCTGGAGACTAACAGGTCATGCAGTCAATAGATCTCGTTTTGAATGTTATTGTAATGCCCTCTGGTTATAATAGAATATCGCTACTGGAGCTGTTTAATCCCAAAATGCGCAATGCTTCCTGAAGTTGGGTCGGATCGAGGTGCTGGGATGATCAACATTATGTGGAGCAGATGCCACAGTGATGATAAGCCTTACACAACTTTCAGAATGTTTTGCAGAATTACAATTATTTGGAGTTGTAAATTATGAAAGGAACATAACTTGACTTAATATCTTCACCTCCACCCACCCTGAAATGTAGTCATAATTTTAGCACAGTAGCCTCTATATGCGCATCACAACGCTGCAATACAAGACCTTAGGACAAACGATTCAGTACACAGCAGGTGTGTTTGATCAAGTTAAGATCTCAATGTGAGAATAAATAAATGACAAAAACCCGCACGGGTAGGACTACGTCTTTATTTTCCTAAGTAATTGTTGCGCATACAACATGACATTAAATTAAGACATTCTACTTAACTACATGCTACTTTCTCATAAAACAGGGCGGTGTTGTAACATTTATAATATCATTAGGTGACATTGGCTGCAACCTGTCCTCCAGGACCTGCACACCTCCAGAGCCCTGAAGCGCGGGACCTGGACCTCCCGAGTCCCAGTATTGGAAATGTAGTGATCTGGCTACAAGAAAAGGGGGCAAATTATAAAAGCGATTAGTAATAGCATCGTTATTTTGCATATGCAAAACAGCATAAATTACAACAATAGGCTATTTATCAACAATAGGCTATTTATCAGTAAGTCTACATTATATCGAATTAAGTTTGAGCGAGAGATAATCGGGAGATTCTTGTGGAGACAAACTGACTTATATCCAACTTTGACTTCGTAACGTTGCCTATTGTATTGGCCTATACAACAAAGCACGCTCACAACAGTTCTGGTAGGCTATCGCTTCGGAAACCTTACAGCACAGTTTGCACCTGGTGCAAGTAGATTTTATGCCAGGGAAGAGTACAGTATGATGCGCTGTGTTTCTGCCAGGGAAGAGTACAGTATGGTGCGCTGTGTCTCTGCCATTGCACTGGAGGGCTAACGTTACCAAAAGCAAATGCATTAAGAGCTAACGTTAGCATGCTAGGATAATTAACACAGCTGACATTCCAAACATTAGGCTAGCTAACGTCAACATGCTGGATAAAGACAAATAGCTAGCTGGATCAGACAGCTTTTTAAAAACTGTTGCCAATTACAGCTAACGTTATGGTTCGTTTATCTAACATTAGCTAGGTTGGCTACTCAGACACGGAGATCATGGTAAAAACTTCCCAATATGTATGACAACCACAAATACAATTAGGCCTATAAAACGTACAAATTATATAAAATTAAGAGACTGCAACTATTCAATTATTCTCAAGATGAGAAAGGGTTCAGAGCTGCCTTACCATGTTGGATAGATGGTGAAACGGCGCAAAGACAGCAGGTGCGGGAGGCAGACAGATTTCTGTTGGAGGCGGGTGCAGGGGAGTAGAGGCGGGATTTTCAAACTTTAGGGTGACGTCAACAAAGGGAAAAACGTCACGAATTCGGAGTATTTTTACCCCGAGTCAAATTGGACTGAAAATGTTACGCTTCCAGTTTCTCAAAAACGACAAAACGGATATATTTAATGTTTTTATTGTGTTTCTTCAATGTCCTATTGTGCAAATAGCACGTTCAAACTCAAAAAAAGTGAAAATTACCATGTTAATCCTTTAAGTGCGTCTCACACATTCAGTCCTCCTCAGACTCACCTAGACACAGATGCACACTTTCAACGAGAGCAGTTGATAAATTACTTCATGGGAAAAACGTCAAAAGAACGGCGAGGCAAAAGATGAGAGTGCTACATGCCTGTAAGTTACGTAATATTCAGTCGCGTGGTATTTCAAATGCCTCAATAAATAAATAAACCTATTTAGACCATAAAGGCTTTTTTCACACACAGGATAATCAAACAACGTGAACCTGTCCTCAGCAAATCATGCACTAACTTCAGTAGGCCTACATTGCCACAATCTACCTCCAAAAACGTAAAAGAAAGAAACACTGACAAAAGTGAGCCATGTCAATTATTACAGTTTGATGATAATTAGTGCCCAACCTAAATCTCATAAATGTATGACAGCCTACTGCATTTTATCTTATCAAGCTACTGTTGAAATGTGTTTCTTTAGGTAATTGTGTCTTCCAGCACATAAAACAAGAGTCAGGTTGTCCAAAGAAAGGTGCCCTTAAGCCAATGCAAACGATTTCAATGATCCCTATAACATGGAATTATAAAGGACAGAGAATGAAAGATGTCCATTTTGATGCTACAGGTGGGTCCACACTAAGCCTAATCAAAATAGTTTTCAGTTATAGATTTATTTATTTTTTAAAGGTATTTGTTGTTTTAAAGTATGATTAGATCTAAGCTAATTTGTGACTATATATTATTTTAAAGAGCCTGAAAATGATTGTGTTATAAGTCATATTATACGACTGAGAGAGAAGCTGGTCCACACCCATCCCTGACAGGAGAATCACAACACCCTGCAAACAAAGCACACACCCACTGTTACGTTTCCCCAGACTTACAAACGTGAGCATGATTAATCTTTCAGTTTTTAAATGTATGAATGTGAGTTTGTAGCTTTATCAGTGGGCATAAAGCTATTTCTAATCCAATCAGGAGGAAAGCACAGATCAAGCTTGGGATACAGGGGAATATGTGTACTGTTTGATGAGACACAGAGATGACCCCAAAATCCAGAGCAACCCGTATGACCTTCAGGTGGTCTCAGTCCAGACAGCTAAACAGAGTAGTCAGTACTGGACTGTCAGTGCTTCGCGCATATTCAAGGTCAGTTTGAACTTAACTGTTGTACGATGCAAAAAAATAATGTGACATGTTATTGTATGTGTTGCTCTATTTTCTGTCCTCTGGCTCTACTCTAGGTCTCTGTCTTGGAGGACAGGCCTAATGAAATCATGTCTGTTATCGACTGGCTGTCTGAGAGAGAATTGTTCAATAAGATATTCAAGCTACCGTTGTTTGCTAAATTCAGGTTTGTGTAGGGAATTTCTGACTTATAGTCCCAATTAACTGTAACTTCACTGTAATTAATTGTGCCTTGGAATTCTGAAATTCTGCAGAATTTGGAAAGCTTTTTCCATCTGGAAGGTCACTGTCTCATTCAAAGATAATAAAATCCAAGTGAGTGTTTCTTAATTATAACGTAACATGCTACAGATACATGATTTATAGCTAGTTTGATGTATAGTTATTGTTTAAACCAATGTTGGCTATGGTGGAGCTTCTGGCGCCATACATTTGTATTTAATATAGCTGAATTGAAATCATACAAAATTCTAAATCTAACTTTTTCCTAGGGATATGTTGTCTAAATATCTATTCTTTGCTGACGAGATCTACTTGAGATGCCTTGTTGAAATCAAGGGGCTTTTTGAGATGGCAACTGGGAAAATAATGCATGAGGATCCTGAAAATGCCATTCTGTGTGTGAAGGTGGAGTATATTTACAAAATGTCTTTGTTGATATTGTGCACTTGATTGAAATACATCTTTTCATAACATTTTATTTTATTCATTATAGTTGGATAGAACAGTCACATATTCCTTGTCGGAATTTTGTGAGGCGCAGATATGGCAATGTGCTGTAGCATTGAAGCAACTTCAGTGTCTTCATGACAAAGTTGCTACTTTGATTCATTCAACTTGCTTAAAGGTACAATAGAAAAAGGCCTACACTGAACCATGGTCGTTTTGATTTGTGTTCAAGTCCCCTGAAACATTTTTTGCCAGCCTCCACTGAGATGATATACAGTATGCTGTAACATTATTCTCTCAACCTACTGTACCTTTTGTAGGCAGCAGAAACACAGGGTGCAGTGAGACTGTTTCTTCCTCCAGCCGCGGTCTCAGCCAACAGGCCCCTGTATGCCAAGGTTGCTGAGTGGAGAAACCTCCTCAGTCGCTTCCTGAACATGGTGGACAGGATGTTCGAAGAGATGCTCTGTGAATTGGTGAAATCAGCCATTCAACTCCTACTCTCGTTTCTCAGGGTGTCTTACGACAGTGGAGAGATTGAGAAGGGACATGAGACAAAGTAAATTCTAGTTTGGGGGACATGGAATGTTGTGAAGCTCTGTTTTGTTTACTCTGCCTGATGTGGAGATACATGTCTGTTTATGCAGGGACAAAGACAATAAACCATACTCACCCCACAGACGTCAAACATGGCCAGTCAAGAGGGTAACCTTCTAATTATTGGGCACTGATTATTAGCACACATACAGTACAGTCACATGTTCATTAGTCTTTTTTTTTTCTTTTTTTTTTCTTTTTTTTTTTAAACCTTGCTATATTTTAGCCATATTTTGATGTACATGTTGATTGCAATTATTTTGTATTCACAATTCCAGATATTACCTAATATCAAGAAAAGGGAAGAGCCAAAACAAGAGGTGAAGGCTGTATTTACAATAAATGTCCTGCTTTCAGTGGTGCCCGAGAGTAAGGCGGTTGACATTTCATTAAGATCTACTGCACAGCTGAAAGAAGTAACCCCTGAAGGTACATTCCATCATTGGTATACCTGTGTTATAGGTAGATGAGAATGAGATCTGCTAGCTATTCTTTGGTACAGTACTGTATAATACTGAAGATGTTTGTATCTCTCTTGATCCAGAGAAAGAAAAGAATGTTATGCATGAGGAAAATACTTTATGGCAGTAGTACTTCACTTATACTAGCAACATTTTACTTTGCTGCCGCAAACCTTTATGAATATCTTTGTAGGCATATTTACCCCTCTCTTCTTTCCACTTAGCTCATCAAGCAAGAGAGTTCAGTTGTGCATTCATCCCAGCCCTGATGACTTCCAAAGGCAAATTCAGCTGATACTACTGGAATTTGAGCAAGTAATTGGTAAATATTGTATATTTTCCGTGTAAGCACTTTTCTGATTTATTTCAAAATGTCCTCATTTATGTACTTCTGTTCTACTTTAACAATCTAATTTAGCCAAACAAACGTCCTTCAACCAAGATCCCAGACTCCTCAGTTTCCACTCACCACCTGTTTTTGATCGTAAACTCTCTGTGGACGAGGAGCTTAAGGAGAAAAGATCTCAAAACATCGAACCATGGCCTACACTAGAGATGCTACTGGGAACAGATAATGCTTTTCAATCTGAGGTAAACAAACTCAAAACGCATACAGTATGTTATTTGAGTGTAATGTTTTGTTTTTATTTTATTTATTTATTTTTTAACTTCTGTGCGTTAAGTTGATTGATAGCTCAAGTTCTGTATTCTTCACAGCTGTCGGGCATTCTCGGTATCGTCCAGACAGGAGTGAAGGGAGTGGAGAGGCACTGCCAGAAGCTAGAGAAGTACTGTGGCATGGCAGAGACAGCTATGTTGACAGACATTCACACATTGCTAGCCGGGGAGAAGTGGTCTCCACAAGACATTAAAGCTGTCATGGCTGCGCACACAGAAAGCGTCCGTCTCATCAAGCAGATGGAAACAGAGACGCGCGTCAACATGATTCTGGTCAGGAGCAAACAGTACCAGGAAGACTGCCTTCCCTATCCTGAAGCTATCATCTCCACTATTCACTGCATGCTCCCTGCAATAGCCAAAAAGAAAAACCTTGAGCTGATGGAGGTATTTTGCATTTGAATTAGAAATTATGTTTTATTATTAAATTATTTTGGATAGTATTTGTATAACATTTCCGTGTATTTGGTTAAAGCTTTGAGATGTTAGTGTTTCTCCATGTGTATATTCAGGTGATCAGAGGAGCTCTCAAGAAGCTGGATAAGGATGTTGTGACAGTGGAAGAGTTTGTTGAGCATCTAACTTTTCTCAGTCAGATATCTGCTCAAATCCCCTCCCTAGAGAGACAGTATCAGTTTCTCATTCAGCTCTATACTATCACTAAAGAGTATCAAATAGCCATCTCTCCTGAGGAGCTTGCCCTGTACCAACACCTCGTCCCAAGCTTCCAGCATCTCAAATCTACTGTCATGATATGCGAGACCAAAAGGGATGACAACATTTTCAAGTTCAGCGTCGATCTGACCAAACACTTGAATCAACTCCGATACAAACTTGTTCTGGTGAAAATGAAGGTGAAAGCAATTCCTGTGTTTATTTTGCCTTGAAACTCAGTGGCAGCCTTTTTGAATTAATATGCTAATAAAATTAACTATAATTATTATAATGCATGTGCATATGAAATTTCTCAGGTGAACAATCCCATCCTGCTCTGCTCTTGCACGTCTGCAAAAGCGGCCAAAGAAGTCCTCCAAGCCCTGTCGGAGGAGGTTGCTGTTTACTCCAATAACTCCAGCATCTACAGCAGCTATGAGGAGCTCCTTGGCAACTCCGTCTCAATGAAGAAGACGTCCGCTGTGGTTCACATGAAGCTGAGTCGGGGTCCCAATGCAGCTGCGGTGGAGGGAGAGCTCTCGGATGTGGATCTTGCTCTCACTCTGCGCAAGATGCTCTGGGAGATGCAGGAGGAATGGGACAACAAGTACAGCCAGTGGAGAGCTACTAGCTTTGAGCTGCTTAATGTGGACAACCTGCAGAATGATGTTGGTCACTTTACACAGACTGTCTACATGCTAGAGAAAGGTGAGGCTATCCATAGTGTCTCTAAAGTGTGATATTCAAATACCAAACAAACTTGTTATTTCTGTGAAACTAAGTTAGGTGGGTGTAATATAAATGTGAAACAGTGTACAGTATATTTTTTTGTCTTCATTCAGGTTTACCTGAAAATGTCATTGTTCCCATCCTGAAGCAGAAGGTGATGGATTTCCAGCTTTGCCTCCCCGTAATTGTAGCTCTGAGAAACCCTTACCTTCGTCAAAGACATTGGGAGGATATTCAGAGCAATATTGGCCGTTTCTTTAATAAAGAGGACAACTTCACTCTTGGAAACCTTTTGGACCTTAAGGTTGAGTACAGTAGAGTACATTAAGTAGCAATGTATTAACTTACTTGTAACGTTACTGTTATGTGCTATGAGAGACAGGTGGATGTACAGTATATTTGAACATTCAAACATGACATTCAACTGTTCCCCTTTTTTTATATGCAGATTCTTCAGTACAGTGGTTTAATGGGAGACATCTCCACTACTGCTACGAATGAGGCCATGCTGGAAAGTATTCTGTACAAAGTAATTGACTTGTGGAAGAACACTGACTTCCGCCTGATCACCCACCAGTCAGACACATCCACCGTGAAGATCATTGCCTCTGCCGATGACATAATGGCACAGCTGGAGGAGAGTCAGACCACCATCACGAGTATCAAGTTGTCACGTTATGCAGAGCCAATCAAGGTACCTTTACACGTTTCCTTTATGGGGACATTACAGTTTTATCGCGGCTCTGTTTTTGTTTGCTCAGCGTCTTCACCCAAAAGTCTGTCAGTCTTGGAAGGACGGGGGCAAGGGGTGTGTCGTATTGATATGTTGATGTTTCTGTGGTCCTCTTACACAGTACATGATTGATGAGTGGGAGCGAAAGCTGAACCAGTTCTCTCATACACTGAAAGAGTGGGTCGTGTGCCAAAAGAGATGGCTTCATCTGGAGCCAATTTTCTCAGCCGGAGGAATTCAAAGGTAAATCAGCATTGTTCTTATCCTGCTGTTATGTGAGATTCTATTCTGGAACCACTGTAGTGTGCAGTCACTAGTCTTCTGCACACCTGACTTGTCTTGGGGTGTGTAGGGGAGAAATGCAAGTCATGAAATGAAGAAGACTCCCATACACCATCTTGGCTGTCTAGGCACCACAGTGATGCCTGATGAAGTGACAAAAAGAATGTTGCAGCGATACAAAATGTACAAGCCAAGTGTGTGGGACCCTTTTTCATTTCATACAGTAATAACAATGTCCATCTTAAAACAGGCAGCTTCCAGCAGAGGCTGAGTTTTTCCTCCAGGTGGACAGGTCTTGGAAGGAGCTCATGCAGAGGACTGATGACAGGTCCAACGCCCTGAGTGCTGCCACAGCTCCTGGGGTCTTGGAGATGCTACAGGCCATCAACGTGCATCTTGAAAAGATACAAAAATGTCTTGAGGTGATCTGTGCAAATGTTATTACTCTTTATTTATTTATTTATTTATTTATTTATTTATTTATTGGTAACACTTTACAATAAGGGTACATTAATAAGCATTAGTTAATGCATTATTAAGCATTAAGTAACAGTTAACTAATGTCTATTAACCATTTACTAATGTTATTTATGTTAACTAAGGTTAACACACCTAACCCTAACCCTAACCTTAACTAAGGTATTAATTAACATTAGTAACCTAACCTAACTCTAAATAAGCATTATGTAACAGTTAACTCATGATTTTTGTGACCCTTATTGTTAAGTGTGACCTATTTATTTATTTAGTTTAGTCACAGCTTCAGTTACTGTAGTCTCAACATCAGACCCATGAGAGTTCTTTTACTGATACACTACGTAAGCTACGCTAACTACGTTACTGCATGCTGCAGATCTCTCTATGAGTCTGGGACACTTCATGCAAAAATCTGGTGTTCAAATCCTGGCAATTCATTGGTAGCGCTGGAATCCCGGCGACACCAATCAGCAACGACTTTCGCGATCAGGTGCTCCCACCCATAGATATGCCACGCCCATCTAACCAGGGCTAGCATCTCTCATTTGCTGCTACGACCTGTCACTCTTTCAATTTTGACCCATCAATATGCCCTCAGAGCACCAGCTTGGGCGATGAAGTGGGACAGACTCTATTATATAGTATGCTGAGCCCAGTGATTCAACGTAATATTTAAGTCTGGAGAGATACTACAGTTACCGTACATAGCATACAAGTTATTTCTTTACTTCTTGGTTTTACTCCTACTATGCAGGACTATCTTGAATCCAAAAGAACCGTTTTCCCAAGATTTTACTTTCTTAGCAATGAGGAACTGCTTGATGTTCTCTCCCAGTGTAAAAACCCCAATGCTATACAGGTAAAAACCTCACAGTAAATCCCATAATGACACATGAGGATCAGTTAAAGTTTGGCCATTGTTTCAAATTGAATTATATTTCATTAATCCTTTACAGCCTCATTTGGCAAAATGCTTTAGCAACGTACATCATCTGGGAATCCAAGAACAAGTTAGGATTCACCATGTAGTTGCAACAATCCATTCAGCAGAGGGTGAAACTGTGACAATGCCAAAGTAAGGAGTGTGATATACTCGGCAGTATTCAGTAGCTGACAGTTCCATATTAAGAATGATACCCCCAAGTGCAAAGCAATGTTCTCTATGATACGATAGGAACGTCCAAACACGTGGTCCAGTGGAGCAATGGATGGGTAATGTGGAAACAGCGATGTATAACACCATGAAGAGGTCAGTCTTTTACTCAAGTTTTTCTATATTGTATGTGCATATCCAAGAGAGCTTTTTGACAAAGAAACTGTAAGAGATCATATGTGTGTTTTAACACATTTCAGGCACTTAAAATTGGGAGTTTCTAAATGGAACCCAAAAGACTTTAAGAAGTGGGTGCTCTCTCATCCCGGCCAGGTCGTACTCACTGTTGTAAGTAACTCAAGAGTAAACATGAGGGTTTACTCTTGGTCCAAAATCACGTCTCATATTCGTCCAAAATGATCACCTTTCTGTCTGTTCTTAGACTCAGATCATGTTCAATAAAGACTGCAAGGCCTGCTTCATCAGTGAGAGCATCCTAGAGAGCATGCTGACTGTGAAACCGCAGCTAATCCACAACCTGGAGGAGCTGGCCGACCTGATATCTGAGCCTCTTCCGCCGCACCAACAGGCCACGGTGGAGGCCCTGCTCACCATCCTGGTCCACTGCAGGGACATCCTCAGCCACCTGATGCAGCACAGGATCAGCAGTTCCCAGGACTTTGAGTGGACAAGGTTGGCCTCTCTGTCTGATAATGCAGTTGCTGCTGGCACTCCATCAGTCTGGAAGTATTGATGTGAATGTAATACTGCACCTACCTGTATAGGTCAAGCCAACCCTAAACAGATTTGACTTGATGTGGTTTGTTTCGTTGGGTCGTGTGTTGTAGGCAGCTACACTATGACTGGCAGGACAGCACATCGCTGTGTTATGTGATCCACGCAAAGGCATCCTTTATTTATGGATACGAGTACCTGGGTTGCTCTCCTCGGCTGGTTATCACACCACTTACTGACCACTGCTGGCTCACCCTCAATGGGGCTTTGAGTCTGCATCTGGGGGGGGCTCCAGCAGGACCTTCTGGAACTGGCAAAACGGAGACCGTCAAAGACCTAGCCAAGGTTAGATCCCCCCTTCCCCCAGGTTACTGACTCTATAATCTGTAATCTCAACTCTATCTGGTAAGGTTGCAGTGAGTGAAACCCTGTGTTTGTGTTTTTTTTTGCAGGCTCTTGGAAAATTCTGTTTGGTACTGAACTGCTCTGACAGTCTGGATTTTAAGGTCTCTTTCTCTCTCCCAACTCTGCTATGCTGTGTCTTCAAAAATGGAATGTAGTCCAAGTTATCTCCTACTCTTATCCTTCTCTGTATCATGCTCTTAACAGATGATGGGGAAGCTGTACTCTGGCATGGTGCAGTCAGGCTCCTGGTGTTGCTTTGATGAGTTCAATTGCATTAATGTGGAGGTGCTGTCCGTGATTGCTGCCCAGCTCCAAGCCATCAAGGCTGCCAAGCATAGTCACAGTTTACGGTGGGTTTGTGTCTGCTTACAAAGTATGAAACACATGTTTCTCAGTTTGTAGAGTATGTAGTGTGCTTCCATGTCAACCTGTTCTGTCAATCGCAGGTTCGTTTTCGAGGGAAGAGATATTAGTCTGAATGTGTCATGTGGAGTCTTCATCACCATGAATCCAGGGTGTGTTTCAACACATGTTTGTTTGAGCCTTTATTCCTGTAGACTACAGTAGCATATCTAATAGCTGCTCTCTTATAGCTCCAAAGGACGAGTAAATTTACCGGACAACCTGAAGTCCCTCTTCAGGCCAGTCTCTATGATGGTGCCTGACTTCGATCTCATTGCTGAAATCATGCTGTTTTCTGAGGGATTCAAATCAGCAAAATAACTCTCAAGGAAAATAGTGAACCTTTACCAACTTGCCAGCAAGCAGCTATCACAGCAGGTACTCATTTGACCAGAAAAATGTGGTGTTAACTTTTTTTTGCATTTGTGTAGTTTGTATCTCAATCAGCACAGCACAGGAAGGCTCTTTGGTGTGAAACGTCAGTTGACTGTCTGCAAGTGCGCTATGAGAATTAAAAAAATGATACTACAATTGGACTACCCGTAATCTCTCAATCCTCTCTTCTAGGACCATTACGATTTTGGAATGAGAGCAATTAAGTCGGTTCTAGTTCTTGCTGGGCAGAAGAGGAGACTAGCCTCTGTGTCGTAAGTAGCTGTTATCATTTTCACCCTTGTCCCCGATTGGAAAACTTAAATAGCATTCAAAAGTTGTAATTTGGAAACAAAACAGCCATGATCTCCTGTGCATAGAGTGTGGACATAATATGGGCATTCTCTGGACGAAACCTGTGGTGAAAACTGTCTCCGTGTGAAACTGCAGGTTGGGACTGGAGCCAGAGGAATGTCACATCCTGATTTGGGCATTACAGGATTCCAATCTACCCAAGCTGATTCCCGAGGACGTGCCTCTTTTCAAAAGCATCATGGAGGACCTCTTTCCTGGAATAATTAGTCCCAAAACTATCCATCCTGCACTAGAGGTAATCCAATATCTGATTTAGATAGCCTGATATGACTGTTTCGGGAAAGTGTACAGTATGATTTGTATGTAATTATTGCGTTTCTTTCCATGTGCCTCTTCTAGTTGGCCATATCTAGGGCTACAGAAATGCTGGGATTTCAGCCGTGGCCGAATCAGGCAGAGAAAGTGACGCAGCTGTACAGCCAGATTTTGGTCAGTTTTCCAAATGTTTATGTAATTAGGTGGGCTAGCTTGCAAAAGCTAGCCCAACTTGTGATATTCCCACTATTTCTTTCTTTCTATCTTTCTTTATTAGGTGGGCTAGCTTAGAGAAGCTAGCCCAACTTGTGATATTCCCACTATTTCTTTCTTTCTTTATTAGGTGGGCTAGCTTGCAGAAGCTAGCCCAACTTGTGATATTCCCACTATTTCTTTCTTTATTATTATTAGGTGGGCTAGCTTGCAGAAGCTAGCCCAACTTGTGATATTCCCACTATTTCTTTCTTTCTTTCTATCTTTCTTTATTATTATTCTCCCCGCTTTTTTTAACCTTAACTAGTTCTTCATACTTTGTGCTAGAAACCTCATTCAAACTTTAAAATGTTCATGACGTTCAGCTCTTGAACGGATCCATTCAGATTTGTGATATTTTTTATAGTTTTTTAGAAATTTAACTTTTAAAACTATTTTTTGTCCCATTGAAACTGCTTGAAACTGCTTTTGGAATGTTCAGAAACTTTATGTTTTTAGAGTGGTGGCAGCAGTTGCTTTGAAAATATTCACACATTTTGTAAACTGCTGGTACTACTACAGTTTTGAAAGCTAACACACATATTATACATCAAAACATTCACACAACTGTGCTGATTCGTACAATGTAAGTATCTAAGCCGTGTGACTTATAGTTTTCGCTGTATGACGATTTGTTACGCAACTGCGCTCATTGAAACGTATGGCAACGCACTCTAGCTTTTGAGCTGCTAATTTTGCATTTTTACTCTTTTTCTAACTTGTCGCTATGCCTACCGTTTTAACAGCTCATACACATATTATATATCGAAATGTTCCCATAACTGTGCTGATTCGTACAATGTAAGTATCTAAGCCGTGTGACTTATAGTTTTCGCTGTATGACGATTTGTTCGGCAACTGCGCTCTCCATTGAAACGTATGGGCCCACACTACCTTTTGAGCTGCTAATTTTGCATTTTTACCCTTTTTCTAACTCGTCGCCATGCCTACAGTTTTTAAGCTACACGGACATATCATATCCTAAAATGTTCAGCATTTTCTCAGGATTCCTACAGTGTCAATATCTAGGCTGTGACATTTATACTTTTTGAGAGAGAGCTGTCTGAATCGGACATGCCTTTCCATTGAAGTGAATGAGAGGATGCTCACAGTATCAGTTGGGAATTGAATTTGGGGACACGTGCAGGCTCTCTGTACAGGCACCCTTTTATGACTACTGTGGTAGCATTCATATTCATTCCTTCCTTCCTTCCCTCCTTCCTACCTTCTTTCCTTCCTTCCATCTTTCCTTCCTTCCTTCCTTCCTTCCTTCCTTCTTTTCTTTCTTTCTTTCTTTCTTTCTTTCTTTCTTTCCTTCCTTCCTTCCTTCCTTCCTTCCTTCCTTCCTTCCATCCATCCTTCCTTCCTTCCATCCTTCCTTCCTTCCTTCCTTCCTTCCTTCCTTCCTTTCTTCCTTCCTTCCATCCATCTTTCCTTCCTTCCTTCCTTCCATCCTTCTTTCCTTCCTTCCATCCATCCTTCCTTTCTTCCCTTCCTTCCTTCCTTCCTTCCTTCCTTCCATCCATCCTTCCTTCCATCCTTCCTTCTTTCCTTCCTTCCTTCCTTCCTTCCTTTCTTCCTTTCCTTTCCTTTCCTTTCCTTTCCTTTCCTTTCCTTTCCTTTCCTTTCCTTTCCTTTCCTTTCCTTTCCTTTCCTTTCCTTTCCTTCCTTCCATCCATCCTTCCTTCCTTCCTTCCTTCCTTCCTTCCTTCCTTCCTTCCTTCCTTCCTTCCTTCCTTCCATCCATCTTTCCTTCCTTCCTTCTTTCCTTCCTTCTTTCCTTCCTTCCTTCCTTCCTTCCTTCCTTCCTTCCTTCCTTCCTTCCTTCCTTCCTTCCTTCCTTCCATCCTTCCTTCCTTCCTTCCATCCATCCTTCCTTCCTTCCTTCCTTCCTTCCTTCCTTCCTTCCTTCCTTTCCTTCCTTCCATCCATCCTTCCATCTTTCCTTCCTTCCTTTCCTTCCTTCCTTCCTTCCTTCCTTCCATCCTTCCTTCCTTCCATCCTTCCTTCTTTCCTTCCTTCCTTCCTTCCTTCCTTCTTTCTCTTTCTTTCTTTCTTTCATCCATCCATCCTTCTTTCTTTCTTTCTTTCTTTCTTTCATCCATCCATCCATCCTTCTTTCTTTCTTCCATCCATCCTTCTTTCTTTCATCCATCCATCCATCCATCCATCCATCCATCCATCTTTCTTACTTTCTTTCTTTCATCCATCCATCCTTCCTTCCTTCCTTGCATCCTTCATTCCTTCCATCCTTCCTTCCATCCATCCTTATATCCTTCCTTCCTTCCATCCTTGCTTCCTTCCTTCCATCCTTCCTTCCATCCTTCCTTCTTTCTTTCTTTCTTTCTTTCTTTCTTTCTTTCTTTCTTTCTTTCTTTCTTTCTTTCTTTCTTTCTTTCTTTCTCTTCGTGGTGGCGTGGTGGTCTCGCCACCACGCCACAGACCCCACAACTCAGCCCCTGATTGAGCTAGAGACACACAGTCTTCACCAGTGGGTGCAAGGAGACTGCCCGGAGGTCTTCATGGTGGAGTCAGGTAGGTGGCCCGGAGAGGGGTACACTGTCCCCGACTGGCTCTGACCTGAGGGGGTGGAGTCTCATCACCACGCCACTATCCAGCTTGACATTATCGGAATCGTTTCAGATTTTTTATACCTTTTATAGTTTTTAAAATATTCAACTTTTTCAACAGTTTTTTTTAATGGAAGTCAATGGGGGAGTTTTGAAACCTTCTTCAGCCTTCAACTCCTTCATACTTTGAGCTACAGAAACCATTCAACTATCAAAATGTTCAGCTTGTTAAGGTCTTTATGGGATATCTTTCAGATTTTTAATAACTTTCCTACTTTTTAAAATATTCAGCTTTTTTCAACAATTTTTTACAATGGAAGTCTATGGGCAGACCTTGAAACCCCTCATCAGCTTTGAAACCTATCTCCTCCTTCATTTTTTGGACTAGAAACCTCATTCAAAGTTTATAATGTTCAGGACCTTTAGCTGAGTAAAACTCTTATTCAGATTTTTGAAATTCCTTATAGTTTTTATGTAATTTAAGTTTGTTTTGGACCCTTTTTAACATTGAAGTGGATGTGTGGAATGTTCAGTTTCTAGAGTGTAGCAGCTCGTATTTTGAAAACATCTACACGTTTTGTAAACTGCTGTCGCTCCTACAGTTTTAACAGCTCATACACATATTCTACATTAAAACGTTCACACAACTGTGCTGATTCGTACAATGTAAGTATCTAAGCCGTGTGACTTATAGTTTTCTCTGTATGACGATTTGTTCGGCAACTGCCCTCTCCATTGAAACGTATGGGCCCACACTCTGACTTTTGAGCTGCTCATTTTGCATTTTTACCCTTTTTCTAACTCGTCGCCATGCCTACAGTTTTTAACCTACACGGACAATTATACATAGAAATGTTCAGCAAGTTCTCAGGATTCCTAGGGTGTCAATAGCTAAGCTGCAGCTTTATACTTTTTGAGAGAGAGCTGTCTGAAGCCGGCATGCCTTTCCATTGAAGTGAATGAGAGGATGCTCAGTGTCAGTTGAGATTTGAATTTGGGGACACGTGCAGGCTCTCTGTACAGGCACCCTTTTATGACTACTGTGGTAGCATTCATATTCCTTCCTTCCTTCCTTCCTTCCTTCCTTCCTTCCTTCCTTCCTTCCTTCCTTCCATCCATCTTTCCTTCCTTCCTTCCTTCCTTCCTTCCTTCCTTCCTTCCTTCCATCCATCCTTCCTTCCATTCTTCCTTCCTTCCTTCCATCCATCCATCCTTCCATCCTTCCTTCCTTCCATCCTTCCTTCCTTCCTTCCTTCCTTCCTTCCTTCCATCCTTCCTTCCTTCCTTCCATCCATCCATCCTTCCTTCCTTCCATCCTTCCTTCCATCCTTCCTTCCTTCCTTCCTTCCTTTCTTTCTTTCTTTCTTTCTTTCTTTCTTTCTTTCTTTCTTTCTTTCTTTCTTTCTTTCTTTCTTTCTTTCTTTCTTTCGGGCGGAGTCTCGCCACCACGCCACAGACCCCACAACTCAGCCCCTGATTGAGCTAGAGACACACAGTCTTCACCAGTGGGTGCAAGGAGACAGCCCGGAGGTCTTCATGGTGGAGTCAAGTAGGTGGCCCGGAGAGGGGTACACTGTCCCCAACTGGCTCTGACCTGAGGGGGTGGAGTCTCACCACCACGCCACTATCCACGCCACGGACCTCACAACACAGCCTCTGAGGTGGCTAGAGACACACGGTCTTCACTGGTGAAGGCTAGTGGGTAGCCCGGCACGGCCTACACTGTCCAAGACCGGCTATGACCCAAGGGGGCGGAGTCTTGCCAACACACCACTATCCACGCCACGCCCCCCACAACTCAGACCCTGAGTGGGCTAAGGACACAGGGTCATCGCCGGTGGGGGCAGGTGGGAGGCCCTGAGAGGCGTACGCTGTCCAAGACCTGCTCTGACCCAAGGGGGCGGAGTCTTGCCACCACGCCACTACCACGCCACGGACCTCACAACACAGCCTCTGAGGTGGCTAGAGACACACGGTCTTCACTGATGAAGGCAGGTGGGTAGCCCGGCACGGCCTACACTGTTCACGACCGGCTCTGACCCAAGGGGGCGGAGTCTCGCCACCACGCCACGCACCCCACAACTCCGACCCTGAGTGGGCTAGAGACACATGGTCTTCACAGGTGGGGGCAGGTGGGAGGCCCAGAGCGGCATACACTGTCCAAGACCGGCTCTGACCCAAGGGGGGGGAGTCTCGCCACCATGCCACTACCACGCCACGGACCTCACAACACAGACTCTGAGGCAGCTAGAGACACACAGTGTTCACTGGTGAACGCAGGTGGGGAGCCCAGCGCGGCCTACACTGTCCACAACCGGCTCTGACCCGAGGGGGCGGAGTCTCGCCACCACGCCACTACCACGCCTCGGACCTCACAACACAGCCTCTGAGGTGGCTAGAGACACACGGTCTTCACTGGTGAAGGCAGGTGGGTAGCCCGTTGCGGCCTTCACTGTCCACAACCGGCTCTGACCCGAGGGGGCGGAGTCTCGCCACCACGCCACTATCCACGCCACAGACACCACAACTAAGACCTTGAGTGAGCTACAGACACACGGTCTTCACTGTTGGGTGCATGAAGATTGCCCGGATGTCAGTGCACTGCCCTCAACCTGCTCTGACCGGAGTGGGCAGGGTCTCGCCATCACGCCACTATCCACGCCACGGACCTCACAACACAGCCTCTGAGGTGGCTAGAGACACACGGTCTTCACTGGTGAAGGCAGGTGGGTAGCCCCGCACGGCCTAAACTGTCCATGACCGGCTCTGACCCAAGGGGGCGGAGTCTCACCACCACGCCAATATCCACGCCACTGACCCCACATCTCAGCCCCTGAGTGAGCTACAGACACACGGTCTTCACTGTTGGGTGCATGAAGATTGCCCGGATGTCAATGCACTGCCCTCGACCTGCTCTGACTGGAGGGGGCGGAGTCTCGCCATCACGCCACAATCCACGCCACTGACCTCACAACACAGCCTCTGAGGTGGCTAGAGACACACGGTCTTCACTGGTGAAGGCAGGTGAGTAGCCCGGCACGGTCTACACTGTCCAAGACCGGCTATGACCCAAGGGGGCGGAGTCTCGCCACCACGCCACTATCCACGCCACAAACACCACAACTAAGACCCTGGGTGAGCTACAGACACACGGTCTTCACTGGTGGGTACAGGGAGATTGCCCGGACGTCACTGCACTGCCCGCTACCTGCTCTGACCCGAGGGGGTGGAGTCTCGCCATCACGCCACTACCACGCCACGGACCTCACAACACAGCCTCTGAGGTAGCTAGAGACACACGATTTTACTGGTGAAGGCAGGTGGGTAACCCGGTGCGGCCTACACTGTCCACGACTGGCTCTGACCCGAGGGGGCAGAGTCTCGCCACCACGCCACTACCACGCCTCGGACCTCACAACACAGCCTCTGAGGTGGCTAGAGACACAGGGTCTTCACTGGTGAAGGCATGTGGGTAGCCCGGTGCGGCCTACACTGTCCACAACCAACTCTGACCCTAGGGGGCGGAGTCTCGCCACTACCACGCCTCGGACCTCACAACACAGCCTCTGAGGTGGCTAGAGACACACGGTCTTCACTGGTGAAGGCAGGTGGGTAGCCCGTTGCGGCCTTCACTGTCCACAACCGGCTCGGACCCGAGGGGGCGGAGTCTCGCCACCACGCCACTATCCACACCACAGACACCACAACTAAGACCTTGAGTGAGCTACAGACACACGGTCTTCACTGTTGGGTGCATGAAGATTGCCCGGATGTCAGTGCACTGTCCTCAACCTGCTCTGACCGGAGGGGGCGGAGTCTCGCCATGACGCCACTATCCACGCCACCGTCCCCACAACACAGCCTCTGAGGTGGCTAAAGACGCAGTTTTCACGGTTGGGTGCATGTGGGTGGTCCGGGGAGCAGTACACTGTCCTAGACCGGCTCTGACCCGAGGGGGCAGAGTCTCACCACCATGCCACTATCCACGCCACGGGCCCCACAACTCAGCCCCTGATTGGGCTAGAGACACATGGTCTTCACCGGTGCGGGTGGGTAGGTGGCCCGGAAAGGGGTACACTGTCCTCGACCAGCTCTGACCTGAGGGGGCGGTGTCTCACCACCATGCCACTGTCCACACCACAGACCCCACAACTCAGCCCCTGATTGGGCTAGAGACGCACAGTCTTCGCCGGTGGGGGCATGGAGATTGCCTGGTCCGTAGTAATTCTAGCAGTTGCTGTTACATACAACTGCAGCAGCTAGCCCACCTCACATTTTCTCCAGGAAATGTACTTTCTAGTTTTTTTTTGTTCTTTAGCAGTTGAATTATAAATATGCTGTATAGGTACACAACATGTGTGTGTTTCAGGCCAGAGGAGGTGTGATGTTAGTGGGTCCCACAGGAGGAGGGAAGACAGCTGTGAGACTCATCCTACAGCATGCTCTTCTCCTCCTGCCATCTATATCTCAATTTCAAAGGAGGGCCAGTATTGTTATGCAGGTGCCATGCAGACCTCACTGCTATGAGATTGTGATGAAAATAAATTAAATGCTTATGGCAAATCATTTATTTATGCAATAATTAATTATATTTCCATTACTTTGATGCCTCAGAGCACCAGTGTCCATGTGGAAAGCTTCACAATTAATCCCAAGTGTGTCACCTGTGGAGAGCTGTACGGACAGGTAGACCCAAACACCCTGGAGTGGTCCGATGGCCTGTTTGCCTCCACAGTGAGACGCTATGCCAAGGAGCTGTTCCAACAAGAGAACAAGAGTGCCAATGAGTCCAACGTTTTCAGCACCTCCTCCTCTTCGGTCAGTTCTCTGATATTTGTTTGAAGGGAATCACTTGCACTGTGCATTGCAGTATATTCCAAGAGTGGCCACTGATCCCTTTGGATTGTCTTCCATATCAGGATGTTGCTAGTGACAAAGCTCAACCATCAGCCACACCTGGAGCTGACAGCCATGCCACAGTTTATCAAGGTACAGTATGCTGCTGAAAGTTCAGAACCTTGTATGGGTTTCCAAAATGTTGCCAGACCTGCCACATGAAATGGCAAAGTATTGTAGTTCAAGCATTAGTGGCAATGTGTGTCCTCCGCTCTGTTTCTTAGACAACTTTGTGATTAATAATTGGCGTTGGATTATCATGGATGGCCCGGTTGATATGCTCTGGGTAGAGAATCTCAACACTGTTTTGGACGACAGCAGGACCTTGTGTCTGGTAAATGGAGAGAGAATTAGCCTGCCAGCTGGAATCCGATTCCTTTTTGAGGTGGACACTGTCTGTCAGGCCAGTCCGGCAACCATCAGCCGCTGTGCTATGGTTTAAATGGTTCTGTACACATTCCATCTAGTGGAAATGTAGTTGTAAGTTTCTAAATGAGAATACAATGAGAAGATACAGTATGGCTCATTTTTGTCCAGGATCCAGTCGATCTGGGATGGAAGCCCTACGTCAGGCGTTGGCTCTCTCAGTTGCCTGAACAGCTCAGTGAAGAGGGCAAGACCTACCTCCAGATGCTCTTTGACAGTAGCATTGTGGAAGGCCTGTGCTTTGTGAAGAAGCACCAGAATCTGCTCAACTTCTCTATCCCAGATATGTCAATAGTGATGACATTGTGCAGCATCCTCAGAGCTTTCATCAACTTCATGGAGAAAAGTGGTGGCCTGGGTAAGATAATACTCTAAAAGCATTATAAGATATGGCTAAAAAGACTCTTGACTGTCTGTGGTCCTGTCCACATCCACTTACAGTATGTTCATTTCTGTTTTTGTGGTATCTCAGGGCAAAGACTTGATTCCGAGTCAGAATCAGAAACTGGGAAGAACCAGAATGGCTTCGCATCAGTCAATGAAGACGGAGCCACTGAGTCATGCAGAAGGTAAATAGTCTGACTGTTATTTCTCTTTGAAATTACAGTCCATACCTAGGTTCAAATAGAATTTGAAGTCATTTAAATTACAGATTGTTCTTGTCTGGCACAATGGAACCAATTGGCTGTTACCACCTGACACTCCAGACACAGACGCTAAAGTATTTTGATCCAGATCTTTTCTTTGCACAGCAAAGTCAGTCACCCATATTTCCTTTTGTTCACAGGGAAAAGTGGTTTCTACAAAAACACCCCGAAAAGCTTACAGTACTTCTTGGCAAACTGTTTGTCTTGGCATTTTCCTGGGCCGTTGGAGGGGTTCTTAACCATGCGGATCACTCTGATGTCGCTCAAGTGTTTAAAAACCTGATCCATGAGTTATTTGGAGGCGGGTCACATTGCAGTAAGTGGACACTAGATGTATTTTCTGCTGGTAATGTGTATCGTATCGCTACCCCTCTTTCTACATTTTTCCCCCTCTTATCTCAGGTGTGTCTCTTCCGTCTGGGAACCGTATGATCTTCAACTACTTTGTGGATTTGCAGACTGGGTTCTTTGTCCCCTGGGATGAGCTAGTGCCTACCACTGAGAGTCTCATTCGCAAAGGTCTGTTCAGATACTTACCCTCTCATTGTGAACAACCATAAACTACTCTAACCATCAAGGCTGTCGAACTCAGTACAGTACCATTCTTATGTTGGATTGTGTTTTCCTAGGGCTCAACACATCCTCCCGTAGTGGACCAATGCCAGTAGGAGGGGTGATAGCAGAGTCTAATGCAGGAGATACCAACAGTCTGACATCTGATCCTATATGCAGTGTTGATACTGTTCGCTACTCATTTCTAATGAGTCTGCTTCTGCTCAACCAACAACCGGTTCTTCTAACTGGTGACTTGCCCAGATCTGGCACATCATTTGATGCCTTTTCCAGGAGTTTTATTTGGATTTAGTTTGTTGGCTGTTTGAGTTTAACGCCCCCCCCCCCTTTTTTTTTAAATTTATTTATTTTTTATCTCAGGGGATTCTGGAGTTGGGAAAACCATGTTTATCCAAAGTATGCTTAAACAATTACAAAACGATGGAGGAGAAATGGAGAAGGAAGGGACTATTCTTGGAAAAGTATTCCTACACAACCAAGCCAAGACGGCCCGGTAGATATCAGCACATACATGTTGTTATGTTATTGCTATGAAATCACACTGTAAAAAGTTCTGCAATTTGTCAGATAGTGATAAAAATTATCAGAAAATAGAGAATAATGTGGTATATTCTGTTACGCAGAATTATGGAAGATGTACATTTGCTGACAGCTGGATTTGGCAGAGAACAGTCAACAGGAACAGGGGGTGACTCGATAAGTAAGGTTCAGACGAAGTATCTGTTGGCAACCAACTATTAGCACATTAATCCTAAAATGTCCTATTATAATTTGGCCTTTTACTCTGGTCTTCCTTTAGATACCCTATTGAGCAGCATGCCCTTTGGGGTGTTGAGCAGGATGCGCAGTCCAAGCCAGGGCTCAGAATCCTCTGGGATCTTGACCGGAACTCTTCAGTGTACTGCTCGTACTGGCCCTGCTCAGATTCAAGCTCACCTTCTACAAAACCTCACCAAGAAAGGGAAAAATGTCCTTGGTCCCCCCAAAAATAAAACAGTAAGCAAAATACTATTTTAATATTATACAGTATTTATATCCTATAATAATAATATTGTATGTAAGCTATGACTTCCTGTATCTTGATTTTTTCTCTGCAGGTCTTGGTGTTTGTTGATGACCTGAACATGGCAACACTAGACAGCTATGGTGCCCAACCTTCTATGGAGTTAATTCGCCAGTTCATCGAGCTCCAAGGAGTGTATGATACCAAGACCCTGACTTGGAAGGTATATCACTCAGGGGCGAATTCACAGAATTGCGGCCGTTAATTACACCATTACATTGCACGTCAGTTGCTCCAGCTATGTGCTCCGTTGTAAAAACCTATTCACTAAAGACATTGCGCTAATAATATCCCAGCGCAAACACGCCCATTCGGTGTTTGCGGCTGAGTGCAATTTGCTGCTGTGATAGGAAATTACTATAAATACTGCGCATACAGCGCATACAACTCGTATGCATATCATTGGACGATGGCAGACAGAAAAAGAAAGATACTATTTTCAGACCGCGAACTTGAAGTCCTCACGGACGAGGTTCAAAAACATGTCTCAAAGCTTTCCGCAAAAAATATCACGGCTACAGCAAAAAATCATACTTGGGGTTTAATTTCCCAATCAGTCAGTGCCATTGGTGTGTGTAAACGTGGAAGACTGCAAACGGAGGTGAAATGATTTAAAAAGACGAACAAAGGAAAAATGGTCATTTTATGTTATGCAAGATGCAGCACGCTACGATGATCTGGCATACTTTTGGGGGAGTGTATAACATTGCCCCACCGGTACGATCTAGGCATCTAAACGGCTTTTCAGGATTCCAAATGTGCACTCAATCACACCGCATGTCCTGATGTGAACCCGGTTGTACGCCGCCTCTCCAACGTTGGAAGGATTACGCACGGGAGTCATCATCCATGGCTGAAGATGATAACTGCCGTCACCTATGATACAAAGGCAAAATATTTTCAAGACCATTCAAATAAAAAAAATATTGTGTATGTTTTTATTTATTTATACCTATATCGGCCGCCCGCCGTTCAATGAGCGGCTAGGGAATGCGCAGTTTCGCGTATAGCCTATAGTTTTGCGCTATGTAGGCTATTATTCCTACTGTATTCCTATTGTTCCTTCTTACCTCTGTGCCTACATTATACAAAAATATAATGTAATATACTATATAAAATATAAAAAATATAATGTAAATACTTCGCATCGTGCCAACAACGCCCCCTAGCTGTTATAAAATCACTATAACACACGGCCTCTCGTGGTTTATTGCTTAAATAAACAAGTGCGTGTCCACACAATGATGAAGTTGAACTGCAGAATTGCATTGCAAATGACCGATAGCTGTTTACCTGTAAAGTCATGGCACATTGTTTCTTGGTTATGTGTGGTTAGTTCCCTATGGTTTTCTTCCGGGAGGCAGTGGAACACATCACGCGCCCTCTAATTCACATTTACATGTCAAATATTTTGTGGTTTATTGTCTAACCTCCATCAGATGCACCCCTGTTTTTTTAATAATTTTCCCTTAGATTGGCCTTGATGGCACAGGCAAGGTGGAGTATGTAACTCTGGCTTGCCACGTGTCTGGGTGCCACCTCTACAGACTGAGTGTCTCTCACAACTGCAGCTATTCTGACTTCAGAGAGGACATAAAAAGCGTTTTCAGGCAGGCTGGGGTCCAGCGCAAAAACACAGTACTGCTCATTACAGACTCAGACATAGTCAAGGTCAGTGTCTAGTGACAGTGTTGAACCTTACGTTTGAAATGTGTATAGCAAATGCTTTGTAGTATTTGTGTTGCCTCTCTTTCACTCAAAAGGATTCAGTCCTGGAAGATCTCAACTGCATTTTAAAATGCGGAGACGTACCTGGACTTTTTGACAATGACGAAATTGATTCAATCGCAGTAGAGCTCAAGTCATCAGCAGACAGTGTCAGTGGAAATCGAGAGGAAATGTATTCATACTTCATAGAGGTTTGTATCCGAGGTAGATGATTTAGATCATGGATCAAGACATAAGCAATTATTTGTGATACACACATAAGCCACATGGTCCCTGGTTTGGTATTGCATGCTCAGGGTGTTAGTCTGATGAAATGTCTTTCTTACAGCAAGTGCGACAGAGATTGCACATAGTCTTGGCCCTGAGTCCAGCAGGCCCTGGTCTGAGGCAGTACTGCTGGGCCCACCCTGCACTGCTCAGCTGTTGCACCATCGACTGGCACAGCGAGTGGTCTAAAGAGGCCCTGCTGCATGTGGCTAGCAGCACCTGCATCAACTCCACCGACTTTGACAGGCTTGGCAAGGTGAGGCACAGCAACAGTTATTTATAGTATGTACTGTAAGAAGCTTACATTTTTATTAACTTTGAGTGAGTGAAAGCCCAGTTTTGAACAGCTGGCTTTTCTGGTTTCAGGATCTTCAGAACAAGGTAGCCAGAGTCTGCGTCGATATTCATTACAGTTCCACCCAAATGGCAGCCAGGTACTTTCAGGAAATGAGAAGGCCCTATTACATCGTCCCAAGCACCTTCATAAAGTACATAGATACCTTCACCAGGATGTATTGCTCAGAGGGCTCAAAACTTCATAATGTCAGGTACTGAGATTTCTCTCTGAATTTCAGTTTTTGTAATCTCCATGTGTTCTGTAGGGTGTATAAAAATGCCATGTGTTTGGTTTCTTCTCCAACAGAGATCGCTTCTGTAATGGTCTGGCCATACAGACACATCACTGGTTACCATCATGAAAGAGGAACTGGTAGCTCTGGGCCCACAGATTGAGGAGAAGTCAAAGGTACATTTATTTACTCCAGCTGAGGAGACATTCCACAGGCTCTATGACGCGCACAGTCGCAGATCAGATCATTTTATTGACTTAGGGATGGGGGGTTTTTCTATTCAGGAAATAGAAATCTTGATGGAGAAGCTTAAAGGGGATTCTCAAGCCGTGGAGCAGGTCAGAGCCATAGTGAAGATGGAAGAAGAAATAATGACGCAAGAAACTCAGATTGTTCATGAATATGCACAGGTGAGCCTTGGCTTTTGGGAAGCATTTAATGTGCAGCACCATTATCTATTGACAGACACTGTGCTATGTGTTGGTCATAACTAATTTGCATGGGTGATTTGTTTATGGAAATCATTTTCTTATTATGGTAAACAAATTGTAGGAGGCCACAGAAGATTTGAATAAAGTTTTACCACTGTTAGAGAAAGCTGTTTCCGCCTTAGATGCCTTGGAAAAAAGTGACATTTCAGAAATAAGGCAAGTGGAATCACCTACTGTATGCCTTCCAATTATGATTGCATTCACAGTGTACACAAGTATATATTTCTTTATTAATGTTTTAGTAAGAATAATTTAGACAAATAGGCGTTCTTTGTATCATATAAGATCTTTCTTCATACAGAGTCTACACACATCCTCCAGATTTAGTCCTGACAGTGATGCATGCAGTGTGCATACTACTACAGCAGAAACCCAACTGGACAACAGCCAAACAGCTGCTTGGAGACCCTGGGTTCCTCAAGAGGCTGGCCAGCCTGGACATAAACAGTTTGCCTGAAAAGGTGTTCAGTAGCCATGTTCTCAAGATGCAAATTAGCTCAATTTTTATATCCTTTGTCAACCGTCAATAGCACACTGGCTTGTACTAATACATCTGGGTTTTCTTTAGGTTTTTACCAACTTGAGGAGATATTCCAAAACCCCTGACTTCACACCTGAGAAGGTGGGAAGGGTCTCTATAGCCTGTCGCTCAATTTGCCTCTGGGTGTTGGCTTTGGAGCACTACCATGATGTCCACAAGGTAACATTTTACTGTTTCAAGCCTCCCCCCAACCACCCCCAATAAAAAGTTATTTTGGTTAGGCACAATATTTATTGGTGTAAATATGTTCATTGTGTACTGTACATTGTCACAGATACTTGAACCCAAACAGAAGAAAGTTAAAGTAGCTGAAGAGGCATTGGTGAAAGCACAATTGAATTTGAAAGCAAAGCAGAACAAATTGTTGAAGGTGAAGTATGACTGTTCAACACAGCATGTCTATACTCTTTTCACACAAACAACAGACCCGTGAAATCAGATCAAGATATCACATTCTTGGTCTGTGTTTAGATTGAGGAGCACCAGAGAGCTCTGGAGGACAGCTTCAATGCAAGTGTTGCTGAAAGGCACAAACTGGGGAGTCGCAAGGAGTTGACCACAAGTCGAGTGCTGAGAGCTGCTGCACTTATATCTGCCTTGTCTACAGAAAAGGTTCCAACAGCATCTTTACTGTATATTTCTGTATACTGGTTTTGTATGTACAGTAGGGGTGTAACGATACACTAATCTCACGATACGATACGATACACGATATTGGGTTGACGATAACAATACAATACGATACACTAAGGGCAGGTGTGAAGCGTTGCAGTAGTGCTGCTGTTCACACCAATAGTGCATTTCTCCACATTTCTACTCCAATACACTTTGTGAATTTAGAGCTTAACTGTTATAATATCATGGATAGGCCTATACAAAAGACTTGTTTGTTACCAGCGTTGTGTAGCCAGCGTTCACTGACATACAATAAACATATCACAATATTGTTTTCACCTTGACGATACGTATTGTGACGTTTCTGTATCGCGATATATTGTTACACCCCTAATGTACAGTATACTGTATGTATGAGAAGACAACATACAGTGGGATTCATTTGGAATCCATGTGAAATGTGGTGTGTTCAACCTCACTGACCTCAACAAAAACACATTTCATAATGAAATATTAATGCATGTATCATAATGAAACATTAATCAGTTTTTCATAGTGAAACAGGAATAAATGTATTTTTGTGCAGGATCGATGGGAGAAAGCTGTGGGCGACCTGGACAGTAAACTGCAGCACATTGCGGGCGACATCATGGTGTCGGCTGCGTTCATCACCTACTGCGGACCACTGACAGTGGATTATCGCAAGTCTGTGGTGAAAACGTGGTTAGACTTCTGCCACGGCACAGAGATCCCTGAGTCACCGCAGTACACGTTCATCTCTGTCATGACTGAGAAAAACCAGGTACTATGTGGTTCAACGGGCCTGTGCACCCAATCTGCCCTTTTGTGACCACTGAATGAAACAAACACTTGATTATTGATGTTTGTGGACAGTGTTGATTGTGTTATTGTTTGTTGTTGTTGTTATTATATAAAAACATAAAGAAGATTCATCTAAAAAAACACATCACCCGACACCCGATGTTATAGACCTTTGATGCTCAATATCTCAGAGATATGCTTTTTCCTGATAGAACCTTCTAATTCTAAAGTCATGCTTTCCATCATTCCAGCATCGTTCGACAGTCGTCTGATTTCTCACAAATCCAGCGCTGAGAGCTGCTTCACTTACATATCAGCCTGGTCTAATGAAGAGGTTCCAACAGCATCTTTACCGTATTTTGTTTGTTTGCTGGTTTACCCGACTTCTCCTCAGGTCAGACACTGGCAGAATACTGGGCTGCCGCCAGATCACAACTCCACAGAGAATGCTGTCATAGTGAAGAACGGCCATCAGTGGCCCCTCCTGATTGACCCTCAAGGACAGGCCTCAAAATGGATCTGCTGCATGGAGGGTGTCAAACTCAAGAAGGTGTTGGCCTCGGACTCAAACTACATGAAGACAGTGGAGAGGGCCATAAGAATGGGAGACCCAGTCCTTATTCAGGTATCTCTCAACAGTGTGCCATTTCACGACATTCATCTACAGTACAGTTCATCTATCTCTATCTTGCTTTGCATAACCTTTAGTTTATGACAACTATTCTTGAACACTATAGATCACTTTCTCTCTCATCTTTGCAGGATGTGCAGGAGAGTATAGATCCCAGTCTTAAGCCGATCTTGATTAAGAACATCACCATCCGAGAAGGGCAATCACTAATCAAAATTGGAGACACTGAAATTGAATATAATCCCAATTTCAGGTTAGTATACTTGCTTGAGTGAGACACTTTTTAGAATTTCAAATGTGTCACATACTAATGTCTGATATCATTTCCCCCGCCGCGCTCCTCTCCTCTGTGATCTTTCTTCTCGCCATCTCCACCCACGAGGAAGGCTCTACCTAGCGACCCGTCTGCCCAACCCACACTTCCTTCCCGCTATGTGCATCCTGCTGAAGCTGATCAACTTCTCCGTGGAGTACGAGGGGCTGAAGGAGCAGCTGCTGTCCAGCGTGGTGTCCCTGCAGCAGCCCCAGCTGGAGGAGCAGCACTCCCAGCTGCTCCACGCCATCACTGCCGACCTGTTCAGCCTCAGCGATCTGGAGAACAGGTCCCTGCTGCTGCTGCAGGCCACCCAGGGTGAGACTGACGGGTGGGCCAAGTACACATCGGTGTGATACAGTATGTCATTCACTGATGACTTGATGTGTGTGAGAGCGCTAACACTAGTACCCTGAATCTATCTAGGACACATACTGGACGACCAAGACCTCATAGATAACCTGAAGAAGTCGAAAGTCACGTCCAATGAAATCTCCTCACGGGTCCAGGTGGCTAGAGACAAGGAGAGGGAGATCGACGAAGTTCGGAAGAAGTACCTTCCCGTCGCCAGCCGGGGGGCCGACCTGTACTTTGTGTTGGTTGATCTCGCCCAGATCAATTATATGTACCAGTTCTCTCTGGACTGGTTTAATGACATGTATGTGAAAGCGGTCCAGGTTGCTACTGAGGGCCAAGAGGGCTCCACATTGGACATCTCAAAGCCAGTGACAGGCACCCTGCGCCCTGCCAGCGCTAGGACCCTGAGGAGGAGGACTGCTGGGGGCGTGGCGACTTGTGAGGCCAACACTGGGGATTTTAATATCTATCTGCTAAAGATGATGGACATCATCACTGAGAGTTTATACAAGGTAGACCAGTCACAAGTGAGCTCCATTTGCCTGGCTACTTTGCATTTGTACAGTTGTTTTGCATTTGTACATTATGAGACCGATCATAAATGTGTTGCTGTTACTTCCTCTCCCTCAGGAGGTGTCCCTGGCCCTGTTCGCTGACCATCAGGTGTGCTTCTCCTTTCTGATGTGCTGTAATATTATGCAAACCAACCGAAACAGCTCCCTGGTTGGGAGCCCGGACTTTCTACCACCTGAGGAGTGGAGGATATTCTTACACTCTGCTGTGCTAGCCAACTTGATGGACTCTAAAAGAACGGAGCAAGAGGAAGGTAGACGTTCTCTCAAGAGTGCTGGGACCTTTGAGTGGATCCACATCGGGCACATGTTGCATTATCTCTCACACTAGAGAACAAAGTTCTTAAATTAGGAAAAGAACACAATAGCCATGATATGAGAATCATTCCTAGTAGGGCTTGGTATTGGCAAGGACATCACAATACGATACGTATCACGATACATGGGTCACGATAAAATACGCATCACAATACATTGTGAATACATATTGCGATACATTGTGATACTTTACATAATTTAAATACAACTGAAGATACAGTACAACTCCATCCCCCGCTCCCTGGAGGTGATCCTGGGGGTGGAGGGAAAGTACGGACATTTTAAATCAATTATGAAACATTAATAATGTATCTATTATTAAATTCTATCCATCATTTTAATATCTAAATATGTATGAGTATTTTACCACAGAAAAGCAATACAGTATCGGAGAAAAATAATTGTGGTGTATTGCTGTATTGATTTTATTGCACACGCACAGCCCTAATTCCTAGTGTTGAGTGTTTGTGTTCTCTCCAGGGGACCTTCTGGGAGAGCGTCCCGACTACCTGTGGCTGACAGACAGCATGTGGGCACAGTGCCAGTACCTGTCTGCCCACCTAACCTGCTTTGCTGTCCTGCACAAATCAATGCAAACTAACCCCGAGCAGTGGGAGATTTTCAGAAGGGCCAGAAACCTGTATCAGTTTTTGAGTGAACCCTATAATGGAGATAATGGAGAATGGATAAAAATCCAGAAGGTTAGAACGCACTTTGGGGTAAACGTTTCCCTTGCTGTGTCACCACAAAACAATGTGTTTTCTCTTTGTACTCCTAATCATCTTAGAAGTCAACTTCATGCTCTTAAATGTAAATGTGTCTCACAAATGAGTTTGTCTTGGCAGAGGGGTCGGCACAATCAGCCTCAACCAAGCAGCTTTCTGTGGGGAAGGACAGACACCTGAGGAAGTGTGTCAGATGGTTCCCCTGGGAGATCCTGACAGGGTTTCAGAAAATTATTCTGGTGTGTGTGTGTGTGTGTGTGTGTGTGTGTGTGTGTGTGTGTGTGTGTGTGTGTGTGCGTGTGTGTGTGTGTGTGTGTGTGACACTCAAGAGCTACCCCACAAGCCAAGAACTCTTGGAACCAACCAGGTGCGTTGTGTTTTTTTACCCACACAGATCAAGATCCTGCGACCTGAGTGTCTGACCTCTGCAGTGAAAGCTTTCGTCACGAAGGAGATAGGCTCCAAATACCTGGAGGGCGGAAAGATTTCCTTGAGGGAAGTGTATGAGCACTGCAGTGCAAACACGCCCATAGTGTTCCTCCTGTCCCCCGGTAAGGCTGCTCACCATCTGTCTCTCTCTCCGTGATGACTTGGGGTCGGCATAGGCACACGTCAGCTAGTTGGCTTACCTTCCCCCTGCTGTACCCCCCCCCCACCCCTTCCCTCCGGCGCAGGCATGGATCCGGCCTCCCACTTGGTGCGGTTGGCCGAGGAGCTGCGTGGCAGCAGCCTGCACCTTGACATGGTGTCGCTGGGACAGGGCCAAGGCCCGCGCGCCGAGGAGCTCATTTACAAGGCCCAGGTACTCAAAGGCCGCTGGGTCTTCCTGCAGAACTGCCACCTCGCTGTCTCCTTCATGCCAAGGCTGCAGACTATTGTCAACTCGTGAGTGGGGTCTTACCTTTTATTTATTTGTCTTTTACCATGCCAAATGTTTTAGCAGTAGCAGGTGTTCTTCTTTGGTCTGTGGAAGTTTCGGTTCAATCCACCCGTAACATCAGGTTCTTACATGTTTTTGCCTCCTCAGGTTGAAATGGACCTTGTTTTTATTTATTAATTATTATTTAACCTTTATTTTTATTTTATTTTACCAGGAATATTCCCATTGAGGTTCTGAATCTCTTTTACAAGGGAGTCCTGGCCTGTGCAAATCAAATGTTTCCTTTCCAAATCTCCTCAGGTTGAAATGGAAGGGTTCAGATCTGGACCCTCACTTCCGTCTCTGGCTCTCCTCTAAACCAAACCCGGTGTTCCCGGCCTCCATTCTGCAGAGAGCCATGAAGGTGAGCGACTCTCCCACAGCACACCACTCGAGAGCGCTCCCAAGCTCAGTTAAACAGAGCAGAATGAAGTATGTTAGTATTATAGGTGTGAATGTAGATGGTAGTGTTTTGTGTATCATCTATCTAACCTGTGCCTTTAGATTGAGGGGTGTCATACAATATGTTGTTTGTGATTCTCATGTCATGTACTGTAGATTGCGGTGGAGCCTCCTTGTGGTTTGAAGGAGAAGCTGCTCCACACCTTCAGCCCCAGTGGGGAGGTGACAGAGAGGACCTTCTGTAAGATCGACTGCAGCCCTGCCTGGAAGACGCTGCTCTTCAGCCTGTGCTTCTTCAACGCCATCGTTCAGGAGAGGAAGAAGTACGGCCCCCTGGGCTGGACCATTCTCTACACCTTCACATCCTCCGACCTGCAGGTACAATGAATGTGTCCAGCTGACCCTGGGAACTCGGTCAACAATGATGAAAAAGAGGACGCCTGAGTAAAGGGCAATGCTCGTTTTTGACAACCTGGACCTTATTTACGACATATTATAAGAAGTTTGACTCACCGAGATCACTTTGGTGTAGTTCGGAGGCCTGTAGAAGAAATTTAAAATCCAGCGCGAGCCAGTATATCCATGTAATGACGGTGATCAGGGCAACGAGAATGCAGTTTCTCAAAATCTATTTTCGGCCGCTAAACGGTTGTTTTCATCAATCAGATTGGATGAATCGACAGTTGAGATTCCTCAACGCGAGGCATTGTAGTGGTTTTCAAATACGGGGTCTTTAGCCTCTGTAATATGATCTTTACACGCCTTTCCCCACTTGCTCCAGCACGCATGCGCACAGGCCAGCGCGCAGACTGGCTATTCTCCGGCTCACATTCTCTGCGCTACGATCGTTGTTGGTGCCGAGAATATTGTCGTCGTCATTCGTCAGCAACAATCCGATCGTAGCCACTACAATGCCTCGCGTTGAGGAATCTCAACTGTCGATTCATCCAATCTGATTGATGAAAACAACCGTTTAGCGGCCGAAAATAGATTTTGAGAAACTGCATTCTAGTTGCCCCGATCACCGTCATTACATGGATATACTGGCTCGCGCTGGATTTTAAATTTCTTCTACAGGCCTCCGAACTACACAAAAGTGATCTCGGTGAGTCAAACTTCTTATAATATGTCGTAAATAAGGTCCAGGTTGTCAAAAACGAGCATTGCCCTTTAAGAGGCACCATCCTGATCTGTGTGTCTGTGTGTGTGTCTGTGTGTGTGTGCGTGTGCGCGCGTGTGTGTAGAGCATAGGCCTGTTGTGGTTTTTCACATGCCTCTGTAATATGATCTTTAGAAACGTCTTTAGACACAAAATAGCTTCCTCACTTGCTCCAGCACGCATGCGCACAGCGTGCTGGAGCAACGATTGCGCGCTGTGCGCATGCGTGCTGGAGCAAGTGAGGAAGCTATTTCGTTTCGAAAGACGTTTCTAAAGATCATGGCATGTGAAAACCACAACAGGCCTATGCTCTATGTAAGCACAACTAGCGATTCATCAAGACAGATTGATGAAAACAACCGTTTCGCGGCAGAAAATAGATTTTTAGAAACTGCATTCTAAGTGCCCCGACCACCGCCATTACATGGATATACTGGCTCGCGCTGGATTTTACATTTCTTCTACATGCCTCCGAACTACACCAAAGTGATCTTGGTGAGTCAAACGTCTTATAATATGTCGTAAATAAGGTCCAGGTTGTCAAAAACGAGCATTGTCCTTTAACCCACAAGGTGATTATAGGCGCTAAAAGAACAGAGTATCATGAAAATGAAAATAGTAATAATAATGCTTAATTCATATTGCACCTTTCATACAAATAAATGCAGCTCAAACTGCTTTACTACAGAGAGTTTTCATGCCGATGTTCTTCACAAAAATAAAATGACAAAAAGCAGGAAAAATAAGATGGAAGATAAAACACAATAAATAAAAATAAGAAATCAAGAAAAATACAACTATTTAAAAAATCTTACCAATACAATATCTCAAAGCACCAAAATCGCGTCTCTTCCTATATTCCCACAGGTTATGCAGTAATACAATTGGCAATGTAGACCTATTAAAAAAGTAAAATTCTCCCTCGACTTATACCCGTCGAAAATACCCAATACCCGATAAAAAGCAAGTGATGGCTTTTATTGTTGTCGTTTTTGTAGCACTGTGCCTATGAGTCCTGCAAGGCCCTGGGCTCGTGGATCTTGGACCTGGAGCAGAGAGTGTGTTTCTTCAGAGCCTGGGCAGACAACATCAAAATCAACCTCATAGAAAAGTATTATCGCTATGTCATTATGTTCCAACAGTTATATAAACATATAACTGTGTACTGCAACGCCTCAGGTCGGCTAGTGCATCTCTGTCTGCACTGTCCATAGAGGACTGAGCGTACTATAGGAGTAACGGGAGCTATATGATAGTGTAATATCATATAATGTTACATCATTCAACATCACTGTTGTAGAGGATCAATAGTTTTGAAGAATTGATCACCTGTGCTTCTTCAGGATGACTTTCCCAGGCCTTAGTGGTGGAATCTACTCTAGCCACCCACCCAAGGCTGACCAGCTCCTCTCTCGAAAGGGGAGGCCTCGCAGCTACTGGTTGTCAGGGTTCTTCTTTCCCCAAGGTATTTGAATTGTCACTTTGCATCAGTTCTTATGCATGTTTTACATGGTTTTACATTCTGTACCCATAATCCATCTGTCCTGTCCTGTAGGTTTTCTCACAGCTGTCCTGCAGAACGGAGCTCGTCAGAAGAACGTGTCTGTAGACTCCCTGACGTTCACCTATCACGTTCAACACACCAACGCTTCCAGAGACTGGAGTAGAGTGGCAGACAAAACTGCACTTCTTTTTGAGGTAAAAAGTGATTGATTTAACAGCGTATCAGTGGCTTTATACAGAAACCATTATATAATGTGTATTTGTACACTCCCTTTGGAGTGTGTAAGGATCCATTGTAAGGTTACTACCACACCTGGGTCAAAATACTACTGGAAATCCTTTTAATTACTTTAACTACTTTACTGGAGTCTTGCTGGGGCGCCAGGTGGGTGGAGTTTTGCATTTATGGGAACAGATTATTGGTTCTATTGCGCAAAACAAAAACAAAGCACAGATATTATAACTAATTATTTTAAAGAGAGTATTTGGACCCAGAACTGGTTACCGCTGCTATCTTCCAGGGTCCATCTCCTCCAGATGAGGGGGTTCTGGTGTACGGGCTGTACCTGGACGGAGCCAGCTGGGACCCTGTATCCCACACCCTTCAGGACATCCAATCTGGCATACAACACTGCCCTCTGCCGGAGAGACACTTCCTACCCTGTCAGGTGAATGGTTTAGCCTCTTACCCCACCCTTATCACACCACTGCATTATTCAGTTCATTCGTCTTTTCTATGGGACTTCCAACAGCATGTTTTGTCATGTCTCTGGTGTGTTGTTACCAGATATCACACCACAGCATTGATTCAGTTCATTTGTCAGCAGCAGTGTTCAACAGCACAGAAGATAATGTTTTGTCATGTTTGTGTTCTGTCGCGTGTTTCCAGATACCAGATGATGATGATACTGCGGCGGCGCCCCCTGAGTCTCAGGGAGATCTCCGGTTCTACGACTGTCCGCTGTACCGCACCTCCACGCGCGCTGGCGCCCTCTCCTCCTCAGGCATCTCGACCAACTTCATCACAGCCATCTCTCTGCCCACCACAGAGCCCCCCACTCACTGGATCTTCAGAGGCACTGCACTCCTCTGCCAGCTCAATGAGTGAGCTTATTGTTGTACTCAAACCATCTCCAGAGTTACACAGAGATGTATTTGTTGCATAATCATTACAAATACCATATCTGTGGAAATAAAGACATTACATATGGGATATTATGAAACCTATTTTCTATTCCTTTCTAAAGTGCCATAGCCTCAATTATAAAAAACAAAACAATGGTCCTCATTCCTGAACGCAGTTAAGAAAATGTTGATGAAATTTCTTCTTAACTCCACTTACGAAGTTCCCGGGACAATTCTGGCATTCCTGAATGGTTTCTTATCTGGGATTTGTTCTTATCTAAGAACAGGATTTAAGAATGCAGAAATGCAGTCATAGGTAGGCCAGATTGGAGTGTTCCCATGTTTGCAAGCGCTGAATTTATGAGAAATCTGAGGTGATTGGTTCACATCAATTCTACAGACATCCTAGGCTTGAAATAATAATAATAAATACGATAATATTTGCATAATTTCCAATTACATTTCACATTTATAGTCATGATTTTACGAGGCATCATGGTGTCCTAAAATAAATAAAAGCACTACACAAACACTGCAAATGGCAGTGAATAAATAAATAAGCACTTAACTCAGTCGCTATACTCAGACTCAGCACAACAGCACCTTATATTCCAGTCATCAGAATGGACACATCTACATTCTGTAAATAAACATGTGAATATCCATAACAAAAATATATCATATGGGCCTACATAATATAGATAGGGCCTGTCAAGATCCACAAGTAGACTACTCATCCATTTACTACAACTAAAATTTAATCTGCTCTCAGCACATTCTATCCCTTTCATGTAGGCTATATATTTTGCATTTTGTATTAAGTATATACGGTATATAAAGTCCATATACCGTCTTGTTTTCTATTGTTATGTATTGTTTTTTTTCACCTTGCTTAAGCTTAGTGTGCACGTAGTAAGAGCCAGCGGAGAAACATCTCACTGCTCATTTTACTGGTATGTTGCATGTGACGAATAAAACATTAAATTTGCACGTGAACTTGAACATCAACTTTTTCCGTGATGTCTGGGGATTCTGTATGCACATGACCCTGTAGTAAGGAGCTGGCGGGGCGTTTATGTATGCAAATTCAGGTGTACGTCAACGCGCATTCAACTTAAGAAGCAGTGGCATTCCTCATTTGGGGGAGCACAGCTGAGCACACTTTGGCGGTTTAAGAACACATTTACACGTGTTCATGAATGTGGCGTGGATCTTTCTTAGGGTTGGTCTTACGAAGTTTGTAAGAAGACACTTAAGAAAATGTTCAAGAATGAGGTCCATTGATCTTGTAGCCTACATCTTGTAAACGGTGATCTTGAATGTCTCGAAGCCGGTCATCAAATTATGCTCATACTGTATATTACAAAGTGATTAACACCCATTTCTGAAGGTTTAGACACACCACAGGTTAAACCCAGAGGCTGCAGCATTACTAGATATTCAGATGGAAGTGCACTAGACTAGGGGAATCCTGTTGAATCCAATTTCACCAAACCATTTTTGTCATTTTTTTAATGTAACCTTTATTTCACCAGGGGAACCCATTGAGGCCAGGGTGCCATTTTCAATGGTACCTTGGATTACAAAGCAATAAAGACATCATACATTAAGATAAAATACAATATACAAAAACACCACACATTTAGCAAATAAAACCATCATTACACATTAAACCCAACATATACAATAGATACAACTCATGAACTGCTAAAACATAACATTATTTTAAACATGCAAACTCTCCAACCTCGGATTTCCTTTAACATGCTTTTAAAACTGCCAATAAGTCCAAACTGATGGCTTCCTGAAGCTGATTAAAAGCACTAGGGGCACAGTAACTAAAATCAGTTTTTCCCAGCTCTGTCCTGACACGAGTGACCTAAAGTAACCAGTCCTGAGATCTAGTTAGGTGAGGACTATAGCGCCATGTCAACAGGGCTGTCTTTGTAGGATTGCTTTATAAACATAAAGGAGTAAATGTTGTGTTCTCCTAGTGGCCAAGGACCTTCTGCCTGATAAAGACTGCAGTAATGCGTTCTGAAATTAGTAATAAAACAAAATGCTGACTGATAAACAGTCCAGCTGCGTCAGGGTGGTAGAAACAGCATGCATGTGAAATTTCACCATAGTCAATTACTGAAAGAAAGGTAGACATAACCAAGAGCTTTCTGGCATCACATGAAAAGCATGACTTATTTCTATAAAAGAACTGAACGAGTTTCACTCTTGATAAACTGTAAAACTGCTAAAAGTCTAAAGCAACTTGTTGGAGAAAGTTGCAATTTAACCGACATTCAAGATTAAACACCATATCCTGCCATTTTGTTTTTCACACAAAGTAAACCATAAAACAACTGACAAGCCCTAGCATTAGCCCAGCAATATCAGACTGGCATAATTTAATAGTGCTTTTTCTTTCCTGAGAGGAATTGGAGATTGTCTTGCCTATTTGGCTTTTCGTTTTCACGTCTCATGAGTGGCAAATTATAAATGTATAAAAAAACCATCAGTTTTGATGTTGACACAATATCTCATCGCCACTGGACCAAAGCTGCTAAATTATACAGCCTCCTCCATACTACTGTCTTTTCAGAACCCATTACCTTGTTTCTCTTTGGTCTTGTGAAGTGGTACCAGTGCCATGTACCAGTGCAACTAGCATTTACAGCAACTTTGCTAACAAAGCAAGGCCAGAAGCTTTTAAACATGAATACAAAAACATTGCATTATCTCAATGCAAGCCCATCACATTCCTCAGCTTCTTGTGGTGAGAATATACCCCTTCTGCACCAAGGCGTGAGACGGAACACAAGGTTGTGGAGGAGTGTCTTTATCACACAGCTGTTTCATGCTCTGTGCAGGGTGTGTGACAGGAGGGGAGGAAACTCTCCCTCTCCTCCTCAAATGAACCCTCTTCCGTCTGCATCGCCTGTACGTTGCTTTCCATCTGTTGAGAAGGTTACCATTGCAGGGTCAGCAGCTGCACAATCAAAACAAAATCTTGTTGTCCTATTGATAGACGTTTTTGTGCATTTTCTTTTGTGGATTAAAATGCCCTTGACATAGCCCACAGTACATATGTATAACTAAAACAACAGGACGTAGCCATAATATAAGGAAACTAGCATCTTTAGGCCTCATCATGAGTGGCGGCCTTCTGTTGAACATAGCCTACCTTATGCCCCAGTGGACGAACACAGCACATCTTCTGTTTGAGGTGCAACAGGTTTCCCAGCAGAGGATAGATGGTACCTGGTGTCACCTCCTCCTCCTTCATACGACCTGGAGAGGACATAAAATACAACAAATGATTTTGATTTTTTTTCTCTTGCGGACGTTTTCAATGTGTCTATTCTAAAGCAAAGTGCAGGCCCAGACGTCCTTACCTGTGAGAAAGCTAATGGCCAGCCCTGTGAACACCACAGTGAAGCAGCTGAATGCACTGTACCACATGTAGGAGATGGTATACAATCTGTGAAGTCCCACGGGTCGGCTGAGAAAGAGACCATACCAATCAAAACACAGAACGGCCAAATGTATAACTTCAATCAAGGTGAATTATTATTGTCGGCTGCAGATGTTGTTCTTTGCGTCTTACCTAGACACACCAGACGTACATGTAGCATTGATCAGAGCAGTCTCAATAGCGGTGGTATTGTTCCCTGACAAATGTGTGACTGTGCAGTTGAGCCGAAATGGGTGTGTGGGAAAGGTCACTATGCTCCCGATGCCCACCCAGAAGGCCATGAACAGTCCTGCACCCAACCCTGTAATGGCGCCCTGGAGGAAGGAAAGCAGTCTTGTAAAAAATAATAAAGAATAACTGTACTGTCTCTAGTTGATTCAATTAATCACACACAACACACTCACACACACAAAGGATAACACTTACAGTGGAATTGGCCCAAGGGAAGAACATGCCAAGACAGAAGAGGCCGAGCAGAGGACCACCTACCATTCCAAAGATTTTCAAGGCTATCTTGGGGTTCAAACAAATATACTGGTCAATGACATTGCTAGAGCATGCATGCCTACATTTTGGTGAGAAATTCAGTTCTGTCCAACCATGTGCTCACCTGTAGAACCGAATCACCCATCAGTTGGGTTAAGAAGGCCATGGCCAGACAAAGCAGTCCATATGTGAAGGCTGAGTGAAAGAAATGGATTGCACTTACATATCGCTTTTATCCAAAGCACTTTACAATGGCGTCTCATTCACATATTCACACACCACTGCTGGCCAGCTTCCATGCAAGGTGCCAGCCTGCTCACTGGGAGCAATTTGGGGGCTCAGCGTCTTGCTCAAGGACACTTCGACACGTGGACAAGAGGAGCCGGGAATCAAACCGCCAACCCTGCATTCGTTGGACGACCCACTCTACCTCTTGAGCCACAGCTGCCCCGCATATTATATTTTATTGGTGTTTTATTATATCTTGTTACTTCACATCTTTCAGACAGTTACTGTAATAGGAAAACTGACCGAGGAGCTTGGCAAGTCTGGTGGCCCTGGCTTCAGTCAAAGACGGGAAGTGGGGTTTGATAAGGTCTTCCATCGTCACTGTGGCCAGGGAGTTGAAGGCAGAAGAGACAGTGCTGTGGAAGAAGAAGAACATCATCAACAACCCTCAGATACCATTGTGCAGAGAGAATACATCTTACAATAACAGTATTACTACTATCAACAACAACATAAGGAATCTTCAGTACCTTAGTGCTGCACTGAATAAGCAGGCTACGAAGAGTCCAGGCAGCCCAGGCAGGCCCTGAAGCATGTCTATCACAAAATACAACACCATCTGTGGAGAACAGACTCATTGCACTCATGCATTGCAGCCTTTATGACGCGGGCCAGTGATTAGTGTCATTCAAAGTGAAAGTAAAATAAATACTCCACACTGGTGAAGAAGATTGGGATTACAATGTATTAGTAAATCTTCTACCATGCACCATGCACGTGGCTGATTTGTTGAGATATGCGTCATCAACACTGTAACGATCTACTTGCGAAAACGCACTCCTACTGACCGCATCCCTTGAAGTGGTGCCTATCCTGTCTGAGTAGTCCTCCCCATCATACTGTGCAAACATGACCAGGCCAATCATACAGCTCAGTGCCAGAGATACCTGCAGAGAGGGAAACGCCATGTAGCAAGACCTGCAAAAACACAAATGTACCTCAATGTACAATGTTCAATAAAAAAAACACACATTTCGACTAAAGGTCGAGCGATTTTTAAAGGGCGATATAATAACGATACTTTGGAGCAGCAAAAAGATGATAGCCAATTAATCGGCCGATAGCGAAAAACATAAAAATAATTGCCACTGTCAAATAAATTAAATACCTAAATAAATAAATCTGAATAATCAAACTCAAAGTAGGCTACACAGAGAAGAATAATGAAAACTCAGAGGGATCAGGCCTACCTATAATGTTTCAGGTGTTTAAGCCTCTATTACCTGCACACACCTGGGGCCTCATTTATCATTGAGGTACGCCATATTTTACACGGTCTTTTTCGCGATTTCAGGCGTACGCCATTTCCCCCCCCCCACATTGCGATCTATCAAGCCGAAAGGGCGAAAATTTAGTCGCCTTTCTACGCGCTTTTGTAGGACACCTCTCAAGTTGTCGTACCGATTTACACGGTTTTCTACACCCTTTTTGAACACAGGGGGAACTGGCGACGCAGGTGGTGCGTCGGTGAATTACAATGTTTGATGAATAGAAAGTTTATGAACGCACAATCATGTAGGCTAATAGCCCAATTCAGCACAAACATATATCGCAATGCAAGATTGTGTCCTCTAACCGGCTCATTAATGGTCCGATATGGATTTGTTCCCCAAACTTAACCTATGCGCACACCTAATGCAGGCACTCCATCAAACGGCAATAATTGACCAATTAGATTGTCATTAATATGTGATCATGTGGACCTGTTTGCTGTTTGGTAAGCATATAAATGACAGTCCTCCTGTGCGTAATGCGAGCCTAAATGAATCTGGCGCTACTCGGCCTACTGGCCGAGATAGAACACCAAAGAGGTGACGGCGATGGCGACTGCACCCACATAAGGGCACCATCATTGAATGAATACGTCTATGTGAATCGCAAAAATGTGCACACTATAAATACCCAAATCATATGTGACGCCGACATGCTCATCACAAGTGTAGTGGCACGGTGGCCTGGCTCCACGCATGACTCATTCATCCTGGCGCACAGCAGGGTAGGGGCTAGACTGGAGGCAGGCGCTGCGCGTGACGGCTGGCTTGTTGGTGTGTGCATAGCCAAGATATATGCTTTTTCTTCTTTACTTTACTCTTTATTAGCATTTTCCATCCATACAACGACAATACAATAAAACATAAAAACTTACAATAACAGCTTATGGGTACTTCCATCCATGGAGCTTTTTTCTCGTAATCAAATATTACAATTTCAATATTAGTGGTATCATCACACTTCCTTCTATAATCCATCCATTTTTCCCATCTCCCTTCAAACTTTCCTTCCTGCATCCTCAATGCATGCATGAACTTCTCCCTAACATAAATCTCTTCCACAACACCCAGCCACTGCTCCTTGGTTGGGGGTTCCACCTTATACCAAGCGCTCATTATTGTCTTTTTACTAGCAACCAATAGTATTTTCACTAGGTATCTGTCCCCTCCTTGTACATCATCCTGTGTTATGTTTGCCAAGATATAAATTCAAAGCTGATAAGAATGAGAACCAGTCAAGACCCCACCACAAAATGAGGACCCAAGCCCTCAGCCCCCTCCCCGTCATGAGGGTTACCAGCGGGGCCAAAGGGCCCGCACTGAGGTCATGCGCCAGCTATGAAGACAAAGTAAGGTTCACTTTGTTACCATTTTATTGTCTGTTGGTGGGTGACTGTGTGAGGTGTGTGAGTGCGTTTGTGAGTGCATGTGTGAGGTCCGTGAGTGTGGTAGTGAGTGACTGTGTGAGGTCCTTGAGTGTGGTAGTGAGTGACTGTGTGAGGTCCGTGAGTGTGGTAGTGAGTGACAGTGTGAGGTCCGTGACAGCATGTGTGAGGGAATGAAGTGCAGTGAGGATGTCCTGTTGGCTCTGGTGGTGTAGTGTGGTGACCTCCACCAACTGCTGCACAACTGCCCCACAACTGCCCCAATCCCTTCTGCCATTTCCCTCTGGGTCATGAGCCTCCAGCACAGCGTCTGAGAGGAAGCCCAGCCCTCAGGGACCCTTGAGGCAGGGACGCTGGCAGCCGGAGGTGGAGGCGTGGGCGGTGGAGACGGAGACGGAGGCGCTGGAGATGGCACTTGAGGTGGAGGCCGGTGCGCTGGAGGTGGAGGCACTGGAGGTCGTGGCGCTGGATGTAGAGGCTGCAACCGGCGGGGGCACGACCGTCAGGTCAAGGACCACTGCAGACTCCCCCTCCTCTGGGTCCCACCCCACGTCAGAGTCTGGAGAAACAATTTCAGTCATTTTCTTTGAGTTTGTCTGTTAACTTGATTATGCATTAAACATTTCATTGTGTAGCCATATTCAATTGATATGTTTTTCTGTTGGCAGCCAAATAAATGCTTAAGTGTGATTTACTGGGTGATTTAGATGAGAGTCTTAATTTCCCAGAGGGGAAAATGTTTAATGTGGTCCAACATTATGAAGTGGTCATCTGTGTTATCGTTCCCTGTTTTTGGTCCTAAATCAATCATAGCCTACCACAGAATGTGTGGAATATTTGCTTTCCTCACAGCCACATAATACAGCATGTCCGTGTAGCCTACGCCAAATACAGGATGCACGAAACGTACAGTAGGCTACCTAAACTGTAGGAGCAATCAGACAAATGTAGGCTCGTACAAATAGCTTACCTTCCGAAGATGATTTTCTTTCCTCGCGTGGACCTCACCAACAAGCACATGCACCTCCGTCTCCGAAAAGTTTCTCTTCTTTCCGTGTTTTTCCATAAACGTATTTGTCTTTACTATGCTCCACGCTATATTATGTCGGTTCCTTCCGGGGTATCCACGTTGTGCGCTGTCATAGTTTTGACCATATATGGTTGAATTTGGGCGTGGAGAGGGCGGAACACGGGGCGCGTACGCTCTCTTCTCCGCCAGCGTCGGATTTTTCGTGCAGGAAATGGCGCAGCAGCGTGTACGACATTTTTGAGAGATCCGAAAAGCGTGTAAATATTCTCGTCGTACGCTACTTTTCGCATTTTCCTCGTTTTCGTCGTACGCCCTCTTTTACACCTGAATTTACACGCTCTTTGATAAATGAGGCCCCTGCTCTGTCACCTGTTAGGTCTGCATGTCCAACAATGCATAACACATTTCCTTCACTATTCATTTCCTCTATGACTGATTGTGTTTCACTGAGAAGAATCTCTAAGAATGTCTTCCTCACACCCAAGAGTAGGCTATGTCCAGGACATTTTGTTAAAATTCGCCCTTTATTTTTGTCTCCAATCAAGTTCAAATAAAGTAGTCTACTCCTTTTCATCAGTTGCTGGGTGGCTGTGGTCTAGATCCTTGTCAATTAATTAAATATAGCTTATAGCTTAAAAAAAAGAAGAAAAAAAAAAGAAGATATAATGTAAGGGAATATCCTAAAGTGTGATTTGATGGTTTAGGTCTGCATCATTTGAATACGGTCTATTTACAATGGGCCGAGGCTGCGCAGCCATCGGCCTCTATCAAGAGTCCAGTTCAGCCGATAACGAGTTTTAAAAACGTCCTATCGGCGCCGATTAATCAGCAAACCGATTAATCAGCAAACCGATTAATCAGTCGACCTCTAATTTTGACTAAGTATAACTCAGAAAACACATCATATGTAACATTTCAGATATGTTTCAGACACTGATACAGTATATATTTCCTATTCTGTTGTGCGATGTCTATGTCGAGACTGGTCTGCTATAAAATGAACAGATATGCAAGACTTACATGGCCGCGTCCTTCTCTGTGCGGGAGCTGAGGTACCTCTGGACCTGGGCCTGGTTCACTCCATACAGAGACAGCATCAGGAACACCCCACCCACCCCCAGGGTCCAGAACGTGTGTCTCTCTGTGGGGTCAGGGTTCAGGCTGAAGTAAAGAACATACAATAGGACAGAAAAGAAAAATAAGACTTTTGCTCAAACTAGAAAGTTGATAAGACATACTGTAATTTAGGAAATTTAGACCAAGCAGTGTACAACTTAGACCAAACTATGTAACCAATCATTGCCGGGACATATGAATAGCCTGTCAACTTACTCCAAGGCAGAGATGCGATTCCCCTCCCAGACTTTTCTCCAGACCTCAGACGCCCCCCCGGCCTTCTGTATCCCCACCACTATGACTGCCAGTTGTCCTGCAAACATCACCACTGTCTGGAAAACGTCTGTCCAGATGACAGCCTTAAGTCCACCCTGTCAGGAAGCAGCAAAAACAGACATGATTTCACAGGACCATAAAAGCTGGTTGTTTACTAAAAAAAAGTATCTCAATGGTGATGAAATTAAATATAAACATCTTACCAATGTAGTATATAGTGTGCATACCAGTCCAGTGGCCAAAATTGTTACCCATAATTGAATTCCAGTAACTAAAAGAAAGCATGAACACATTAGTCAAATGAAAGGCACTGGGCATTAAACATAGAGCCCATAAAATGTGAGGGATGACCAGATTTCCATTAAGCACATTCTGATACTTACCGGTTTGAAGTGCAAAGGCGGGAGTATACACACAAACACCCATGTAGATGACCTGTGTATACAATCAGTGGCAAAAAGATGATCACTAAAAATGTATCAATCCCTCACTCATCTCACCAGTTACTTGTACTGTGTGAGGTAACATTTTGGAACTTACCATCTGAAATATGAAGGTGACAGTTCCACAGACACGCACTGATTTGGAGAAGCGCATTTCAAGATACTATTAACAAAAAAGGATCTGGTGTTATAATAGTCCTTACTAAAGACTACATAAGTTTGGTTAACAGGTTGATGAAACAGCTAAAACCTCTAACACCTTCCCAGCTATCTTCTTTCTGTCTATCCAGCTTCATAGCTTTGGATGCTGGAACTTACACACCTGGTAAACACTGGAGAGGTGCAGCCTGTAGAAGACTGGAATGAAGACGTGTGCTGGAATGAGAAGGCCCAGGATGTAGGCACAGCCGATGAACCAGTACTGTGTGCCATGGAAATAGATTTCTCCTGGCACACCTATGATTGCCACGGCAGACTGGAACGAGGCAATCAACGACAGTGATATAGGAAGGCAGCTCATGCTCCTGTCTGCCAGCAGAAACTCTTGTGTGGTGCGCTGACGCCCCCCAGAGAGAGCAAAGTACACACCAATCGCCATAGAGGCTGCCAGCAAAATGGTAAATATTACATAATCAACTGTTGTGAAGTGCTTCTGTGGATAAGTTTCCATTGTGTTGGTGCCCAAGTAATGGCTGCACAGTGTGGGAGTAGGTCCCAATAAAGCGGTGTAAGTGGTCTTTGTCCACACCCATTAGTTAGGAGATCCAGCCTTAGACAAAACAGGGGACAGATGTGGGAAAACATGTTGATTAAACAGAGTGAGGAACCTTGGCTGCAATCTACATGAGACAAGAGCAAGGCACACTATCTCATAGCTTAGCCTACAGTTTGAAACCCAAGTAAGGTTTCATCACATCATGCAACATGTATGACACTGAAAGCCTTTCACTGTTTTAACTTAAAGACCCTTCTTTTTCTTGATATTTGAACCTCAAGATTTTAATGAAGTTGTATAGCCTACCTCATTGCAGTCCATGCCGGAGGACCTTGCAGATCGCATCCAGTTTCAGTCAGGTGAGGTAGAGCATTACCAATACTTTCATGCAGGCAAAACCATACCCGTTTTGACAAAGGTAGAGTGAGTGGGAATTGGGGTTAGCCTAGCAATTTGAAGGGACTGCCTCCGCATGAACTTTAGCCTACTCTGCATAGTGGGTGAGATTAAAATCCGCAGTATGAGTTTAGCCTAGAGAGGCAGCATGTAAAGTCAAACGTGTGCGAAACAATGCTAGTAACGGTGATACATCCAAAACAACATCGCGACACAATACTACAAATCATACAATACGAATATTCGACGTGAATACAAATAATTAAACATTTAAATATGCAAATAATATGTTAACACAACAACAAGGGAAGCGTTGCAGTTCAGAAAGACCATAACGGAAATGTTTCCTTACGAACTAAAAAAGGGTAGCACCAGCCACCGGATATCTGGCTAGGTGAGTTCTTCAGGTGACTGGGCAACGTTTGACCATTACAATGAATATTTTTCAGCCTGTTTTCTAAATCATCACAGTTGCAGAAAGTTAGTCTTTCAGACTACTGTAACCTGGCTATAGCTTGTAGCCTATATTACAATTCCATTGCTTGCTGATTATGACAACACTTTACTTAGTATAAGTTAACCATCATTAGCTCGTTTGTCAGAACAGGTCCCCCTGAGGAGGCGGGGAAAAGAGGTGGAGGAACTCCTCAAGAGCCTGAAAGTGGTGCCTCAACTCGGCAGGTTTTGTCACGGAAGATGATGATGATTATTATTGTTGTTGTTTGGAATTCAATTGATCCCGCTGCTTTCAAGCTACTGAAGCACGCACAGAAAATGGGAATGGAATATGTATCCCTACAGTGTAAAACCATTCTGTTGAATTTTCACGTGAGCCCTGGTTTTAAGATGAATAGCGTCAGGCTGGATGGATACACACATATGTAATTGCCCCCCCCCCCCGTATTATTTTGTTGTTGTGTATGTGCTTTAAAATAAATTAATGACAGGCAGTGCATGTTGTTGTATGTCTCAGGACAGAATTATTATAACTGCTTTAGGGGCTATCAAACAAGTTCCTTACAGCACACAGGGAACTATTCAAGAATCTGCAGACTAGAGCACGAAGTATCAACTTATCGGTGCTAGGTAACATTCAAAAGCGTCACGTGGAGTTAGAGCTGAAGGTCTGAGACTGAGAGCTGCACTTAACTGCCCTTTTTATATTAAACCATCATTTTACCTGCTTTTTAGTGGACACTACGTACATGTTCCACACGTGGAGCTATAATTCCACATGTACTTCCCTTCTGAAGATAGGCTGCTACGTCATGAGGCTTGTCACGGGGGTTTATTTTAATTTTGCTTCCGGTGTTTGTGAACCGCCAAATTGAAAATAGCACAGCTAAGTAATTTTACCTAAACAACTGTCAGATCCTATTATTGAACATTTTGTCGCGTTTGTGTTATTGATTTACAGTAAGGGTAATTCCGTTAGCCGACACGCTGTTGCAGATTGTTGAGAAGAAAAAAATGGAGGAGTCTAGACGGAGTGAGTGCTTTCTGTTTGCTTGCTAACATTAGCTAAGCGAGCTAGCTGGCTAGCCAGCAGCCAAACTATGTTCGTCTCGCACAGCAATGGTCCAGTTCTGAACTTTTTAGTACAGTACATGGTATACTATTACTCATACATTTTGCATCCATAGGTGTTTTGAGTCATTTGGATAAGTTGGAGATGCAGGCGAATAGCCTCGGAAGGAGGCAACGTAAGGATCCTGAGCAGCTAAGCCAAGAGGCAGAAGGCAACATTATAGACACTGAATTGTTGAAAGCAACATTACAGACACTCCTTGTTCAAAGAGACCAGCTGAAAGCAAAGATAAAAGCGGACACGGTGAGGTTATCTTCAACCCCCCCTTACCCCCTCCAAGTGCACTTGGCTACTGACTTCATGACAATGTTGTATGAGCGTGTTGATTTATTTTGCTGTTTCCAATCCAGAAAGAGAGAGATGGAGTGAGTGACGGTTCTGCATGTGAGGGGAAGGAGAATGAGGACGACTCAGAGAACTCGCACCTTCTGCTGCTGATGGCTCGACATTCTCAACTTAAGGACCTGCTTCGAGCTCATCACCTTATTGGTACAGACTGTTAACCAATGCATCTTCAACTAGGTCACTGTCATTGGTTTATATTTTGTGTGTTGTGTTTTTTACTCAGTATCCCAATTACACCCCCAGTTTTCCCTTCTTTGTCCATACAGGTGGATACGATGTCATACAGACTCGTAATGGGAAAGGAGTATGCATCTCACTGGCCACTACGTACGAGGGAGTGTACCTTGAGACATACAACCTCGAAGTGGACCTCACTGTAACTTTGCGAATCAATCGCCACAACATCCCCCCTTCCATTCCCCTAGAGACACTGGTGAAGCAGAGCAACATGCAGAAGGATATGAGAGCTTTCCTGGACACCCTCAGCCGGCACCTCAATGCCTACGCTGGTCGCAAGCAGCAGTTGCGCCTCATCAAGGTAGAAGATCTTTTATGAAAAAGTAATAGCCAGGCCTATATCATTCATCCATTTCATCATAAACAGAGCTTCTGTTTGTTACACTGTAAGCTATAAATTGTAAGTAAGACTATCCTTTTATAGGCCAGGTCCACCCCTCAGGATGTTTTTTGCTACCTTTTTTTTCACTATTATTTCCTGTTAGCCCATACCTTGTTAGCCCATACACTCCCAACTCAGGGCAGTTTGGTCTCAGGGGCCATTTTGGTAATGTTTCTGGTGAAATTATGTAAATTAAAATATTAAGATACTGCAACTGCATAAATAGTCATACAAGTATGATATTTTGTATGGAGTATCTTGAAACATAGGGGAAACTAGCAAAGTAGGATTCTGGGGCTTGCTGGTAGAGTATCAGTCCTCTTTGTAGTGACTAGTCTACCAGTCCTCTATGTACGTATACTGACTAGTCTACTAGTCCTCTATGTACATATAGTGACTAGTCTACCAGTCCTCTATGTACGTATAGTGACTAGTCTACTAGTCCTCTATGTATAGTGACTAGTCTACCAGTCCTCTATGTATAGTGACTAGTCTACCAGTCCTCTATGTACTAGTGACTAGTCTACCAGTCCTCAATGTACTAGTGACTAGTCTACCAGTCCTCTATGCATAGTAACTAGACTATCAGTCCTCTATGTATAGTGACTAGTCAACCAGTCCTCTATGTATAATGACTAATCTACCAGTCCTCTATGTATAGTGACTAGTCTACCAGTCCTCTATGTATAGTGACTAGTCTACCAGTCCTCTATGTACTAGTGACTAGTCTACCAGTCCTCTATGTACTAGTGACTAGTCTACCAGTCCTCTATGTACTAGTGACTAGTCTACCAGTCCTCTATGTATAGTAACTAGACTATCAGTCCTCTATGTATAGTGACTAGTCTACCAGTCCTCTATGTATAGTGACTAGTCTACCAGTCCTCTATGTATAGTGACTAGTCTGTTTTTTTTATTTTTATGATACATAACCACTTTACTCACTCCGTGGGGTTGGGCCTGGGTATGGGAGCTGAACATGCAAAATCGCAAAATGTCATGCTTGTATGACTAATTATGCAGTTGCAGTACCTTCATATTTTGCATTTACATAATTTTTCCAGAAACATTTCCCAAAAAGTTTTTTGGGCCCCTGAGACCAAACGGCCCCAAGTTGGGAGTGCTCGTTATCAACTTGAGAAAAAAAGGTTGCAAAAAATATCCTGAGGGGTGGACCTGGCTCCCGGCCTACTAGTTTATAATGCAAACTTTAGCACTCTGAAGACCTGTGATGTAGACTGCTTTCTTCCTGGTGTGCTTACAGAAGCTCCTCAAGTCTGTTCAGGTGATGGAGAGTAATGTACTATGTACTATATTAGTACTGATGTTCAAGCTGCCAGGAGAGAAGTCCGCTATGCTCTGCAGCTTAGAGTATGGTGACCACACAGGATGCCTGCCAACTCAGGTGAAAATTGAGTCCGAAGGTAAGATGTATGTCTTTGGCCATCTTTCCAAACACACATTACACAGTATTGTACTATTTAGCTACGAAACAACTTTAAACTCAGCTGTTTTAATTAGTATTTGATATTGTAATTGTGCACCGACTGACATGACTATATTTGTGTTTATGTGTGTGTTTAGCTATGGTGCTGCCTGATTCTCTACAACAGGAGAAATACCGTGCCCTGTTCCTGGAGAAGCCTGTGCACAAGGCCTTGTTAACCATGCGAGGGACTGGGATGATTGTGTAGTCCAAACGTGTTGAAAACAGTTTGAGAATCAATTCTTATTTAATATTTCAGTTTTAATGTCATTTAACATGTCACAGTTTGTACAGTAAAGGCAAGTAAGACATTGAAATATGAACTGTATATAACGTTATGGTTTTGTTAATAAAAATATAACTACATAAAGTCAATGTACTTGATATGTCAAATCTACAGGCAGTGGACAATGTCCTTTGAAAGGAACATAGTCTTGTACAATTTACCCTTCACAAGGATTCATTGTGTTAACTTTACACAAGTCTAAAGTGCATAATAAGCATTCTTCACCTGTTAATGGGAGATTACTGTCACAGTGGGTATCTTTTACATTTGTTTACTGTGTGTCAGTGTTGAGTGTTTTCAGAAAGGTTTTTACCTTCTGGTGTAACGTATCCCTCTGTAAATGTTTCATTCTCTCCTTTTCAACTTTAGTGTACTGTTGCTGATTGACCATCTCTTTTTTTGATATGCAGTCAATTGTAGCTATTTGTTTCAGGTGCATGATAGAAACCATTTCTGTATCTTGGTAATTTGAAGAGTGCATGTTTTTAGCTGATCTTGGTTGCCCGGATAGATAACGCCTCGGGTCCAGCATTGGAGGACTTCCTTCATAGGACACAGATTTACTAGAATATAATCTTCTGTGATCAGAGCTGTAGATACCCTGTAAATCCACCCTTCTTTTCCTAGTCTCTGATATCTCTTTCATTGCTTTGTTGATGGTAGCTTGAGGTTCACAGACTTTCAAAAGCAGTAGTTTTCTGTGTGCCATCATCAGTGAATCTCTCTCCTCACGCAGGACTTTGAGAATGTGTCTGTGCATTAAGTCTATGTGGTTTAGCTTGTGCTGAAGGTCGATGTCCTCTTTAAGATTCCTCAGCCTCACATCCACAGAGAAGACACATTTGACTTTCTTACAGTTGGACTCCATGTCCAGGTGCAGCTAGGAAATTGCACAGAAATGCAGTTATCGGCTCCATATTTATCTCACAGTCAGTTGTTTTAAAATGTACTTTACATTTCATATTTGGATAACATACATGCTATTTCACTCAAATTTACAAAAAGCAGGTTTCATTGCACTTATACCGCAGCTGTTAAATTATATGTATTTACCTGAAGTTCTCAGCTGTTGCTTTGGTTGTGAGGAAATTCTGAATGCACTCGTTGCTTGTATAGTCTAAACATCCATTGTTAGGTGTCATGTTTCCATGGCAGTGCTTTAGTCTTGTAATTGCTTGTGTGTTGTCCCCTCCTATCATATGTTGATATGGAATTGTCCTGGCTCTTGACAACAACAGTTTGTATTTTTGGTCACCATGTGATAAACTATCTTCAAAGTCTTAATTTAGTGTACATTTTCAAATCACAAAAAATGTTCAGCAGGTTCATTTTATGTGAAATAGATGGCATAGGACAGGGTGCAGGACAGGACATGACAGTGCAAAATGCAATACAAAAAACAGCGCAAATACAAAATACGGTGCAAACAAAAACTGCAATATAAACGCGATATACTGTTAAAAGTGGCACAAATGCAATTTACGTAAAATAGAATGGAGTGTGGTGAGTATGTACAGTGTGTACAGGTTGTGGTGTGATGTATACAGTGTATGGCATGGAACAATCAGGTCATGAGCAAGTGTAAGGGTGATGAGTTGCATTTATGTGGAGCCTACGCTGTAGCCCTACGTCGTTGTGAGCATTTATGCTTCTGCGCTGGTCTGTGGTTGAAAAGCATTCTATAAATAATTGCAGCTTTACCTAATTGCCCAATTGTGGGGGCTGTTCTGCGAGTCTGCAGATGGACCTTTATGAATGTGAGCCCGCGGGATCAGGATGGTCTCACGAGGCTAGAAGGGCACAATTTGGTACAGTCCAAACTGCGTAAACTTTGCGCAATATTTTTGGAGGGATTTCTTTCATCGTGTTCATAATAGAACACTGCATATTCTTATATTTCGAAAAGTCTTTCAGTTGCTCCGCGTTTCCAAAATGGCACACCAAGTAGATGGGACTCTAAACAATGTAAGTAGTTATGCCTGTTTCATAAAGTTTAAAGAATTTAGCTTTGAAGAGTGAAGTCTTGTGTAAACCAGGGTAGGAACCCATGGGTAAGACAGCCCCGCCGAGGTAAGACGCCCCCCTGTCCACTAGATGTAGCCACTTTTCGTTTCAGCTCTTTTCTTGGATGGCAGTGGCCTCTTTGGTGGCCTGGTGGGAGGAAATTAAAAGAAGTGGTTTTGAAGTAAGTTGATGCAATATTTTGACAGTACAAAATAAGCCTGTTAATATGAGAGTCATATGGAGGGCAATCCATTAGTTTGAGCAAAAAATAATAAATATTTATTTTGTAATATGTGAAAGAAGTGTAAGAGTAGGGTTTTTGAGGGACAACTCCCTCCCCCATGGCAGCCTTGCTAGATTTCTGAGAAAGTATGTAGCTACACCATCATCTAACACAATAAAATAATAGCTAACCAATGGTAAAACATTTATTATTACTAGTCTAGTTACCAGTATGTAGTGTCGGGTTGTAGTTTAGAGTTAGTGTATGGGGGCAATATTGTGTGAAGTCTGTTTGTGTGTGTAAGACTGTGTGACTGCTTGTGTGTGTGTGTGTGTGTGTGTGTGTGTGTAGAGGGTATTTATATTCAATGACAAAAAGATTGACATATTTTCTTGCATTATAGATGAGGCTCTACATGAGAACAAGTAACAGAGGAAGCTATGCGAAACAGGCTCTTGAAGATTCACTTAAATGCATCAAAGATGGCTAATCACTGAAATCAGTGTCTAGGACATTTGGCATACCACCGAAAACCCTTCATCGGCACTATGACCAACTGGTGAAGAAGCCAGGCCATATTCAACTGGGAAAACAGCTGTTTTCATTGCAACTTATATAAATATATATAATGTGCCACATCCAACACATGGAGAGAGCTCTATTTGGGCTTACATCATGGGATATACGGAAACTGGCCTATGACCTGGCTACAATAATGGGGATCCAATATCCATTTAGTGATGCCAAAAAAGTTGGTGGGGAAGACTGGTTCCTAGCATTCATAGAGAGGAATCCATGCCTCTCTGTCCGCACCCCACAGGCCACCAGCCCTGCCCGGGCAGTGAGTTATTTAGTCAATAAAGTAAAAGTGGGTGATTTCTTTGATGTTCTTGAAAACATGCTTCAGAAGCTGAACAACACAAACTGTGGAACATGGATGAGATAGGACTCCAAAACGTCCAGAAACCCCAGCGTGGCAACAAAGGAGGCTCATCAAAGGATGGCGATGCTGAAAGTGGATTTAATGTTAGCCTAGTGTACATGTTGCATTTACGCCCTCAGAACAGTTACTGCTCCTTGTCTGTTTTCAGATGATGCTGGCCGTATGTGTTGATGAACCGGGGGGCGCAGAAAGTCTGCTTTTGAGGAAGGTCCCCAGACCTCAGCCCAGAGCTGGAGAAGTTCTCATCAAAGTCCAAGCAACAGCTCTGAACAGAGCTGACCTGTTGCAGGTATATGAAATGTCAATAAAAACTGCTTAAATATGTGTGTAAAAAAAAAAAAGAAGTACATGATGTCTCTATCTTTGTATTGAATTGCCCATTGTGCATAAAGAGGTGGATTTAAATATATTGTGTGTGAAGTTGATTTTTATCCAAGACCTTCCCTGCATTGACAATATTTTGGGGTTATTGACAGAGGAAAGGACTCTACCCAGCACCTCCAGGTGAAACAGAGATCCTGGGCCTGGAAGTGGCTGGCACAATAGCTGCCGTGGGCTTAGGGGCAAAGGAGAGCTGGAAGCCAGGCGACCCTGTCATGGCCCTCCTTTCCGGAGGAGGGTACGCAGAGTATGTTACTGTTCCAGTGGAGCTTCTCATACCTGTCCCCTCTCACCTCACCCTCTGTCAGGCTGCTGCAATCCCAGAGGCTTGGCTCACTGCGTTTCAGCTCCTGCACCTCATAGGTATAAAAGCTACGTATATCAAGTTAGATAAACCCCTGCTGTGTTGAGCAGGAAGATCTGACTAAGGTACAGTGTTCTGTCTTGTCTTTTACAGCTCAAGTCAAGCAAGGAGATGTGGTGTTGGTGCATGCTGGAGCTAGTGGAGTTGGAACTGCAGCAGTCCAACTGGTCCGTTTGGGTGGTGCCATCCCCATAGCTACTGCAGGGAGTCCTGAGAAATTACTGATGGTGGAGAAACTCGGGGCAGCAGCTGGTTTCAACTACAAAGAAGATAACTTTGCAGAGAAAGTCCTTGATTTCACGAAGGGTTGGTTGTACAGCAATGAGTGTATTTTTCATTCTACTCAGACATGGCACCATACAGTACCTATTTTTCTTGTGTGAACATCTCAGACTAACTTCACTGGCCACGGAACTAGGAAGACCTATTTTCTTGCAGGCAGGGGAGCAGACATCATCCTGGACTGCATAGGTGGGAGCTACTGGGAGAGGAACGTGGGCTGTTTGGCCATGGACGGCAGATGGGTGCTGTACGGCACCATGGGAGGCAAGGCAGTCAAGGGGGAGCTGCTGGGCAAGCTTTTATCCAAACGAGGCCAGCTTCTTTGCAGCCTTCTTAGGTCACGCAGTCTGCAGGTGAGGGAGCAGAAAGTATATAAATATTTATATTGATTTGCAAATAGGGTTGTGTAATAATACTGTGTACCTACACCGTGAAATGAATATCTGCGTCTTCCGTATTTCTTTCTTCAGTACAAAGCAGAACAGGTGAGGGTGTTCTCCGAGAGGGCCTTGCCGTTCTTCTCAGACCAGCCCTGCTCCCTGAGGCCAGTGATTGACAGTATGTTCAATCTGGAGCAGATTGCAGAAGCTCACAGACACATGGAAGCCAATAAAAACCTGGGGAAGATTGTCATCAATGTGGTGCCACAATCCTAGTGATTATCTACAGTCGCCTGCCAATGACCTCCAGATGTTGGCCTATAGTTTCACACATATTAAGGCTGTATCATTTGAATCACATTATTTCACTTTTTTGTACCATGATTAAACTGTGGCCGACATAATTGTTTGTAGACCTACTGTAGCTTATTATGTGTAGCCTAGTTACTCTCACAACAGGTCAGGGATCTCGGTCTGCATGACTGTTCAAATGAATTTAAATAAATTCACAGAATAGACTCATTTTAACGACGCTAGTTGTTTTATATATGCATGTACGTACGCCTATTGTTGAATGTCGGCTACATTAATTATATTAATACATCCATGGCTACATTGCTGAAACTTCTGTTGGAGCGACCTCCAAACATCAAATTTCGTGTAGAGGGAACCCGTGGGCTGTGGCCATGGCTGTGACGAGAAACCCGGAAGGCTGCCTGCCAATATGAAAACGTTCTACTTCCTGGAGTCAGCGCCGGCAACTTTTGTTGTGGAGGGAGTTTCTCAGAGTTTGTACCTTATTCTGGACAAATAATGCCCAACTTCAGATCAAGATTACAGCGAATAATAGCAAACTGCCTTTAGGTTTAAGATTGTATGCCCTGCGAGGAACCTAAATTTCGTAAGTGTGTAGCCTAATGCAAATTGACTTCCTGCATTCCTAAACCTGATCAACGATACACCTTAAAAATTCGGCTACTATTGGAAAAAATTGTCTTAAGCCTGTAAAAACACGACGCAAAGACACAAAAAGAACGCGATTTGAGCGAGGTGGGGATTGGAGTTTTTGTGTGTTTGGGGGTGGGTAGGTCAAAGGTGGGTGTGTCTGTAGCTTATGCCTCATCATGTCTGATGATTGCTGAAGCCTATAACGTTGCCAAACGCCATGTACCCTACCTGTCATGTAGTAGCAGTTGGTGTTGTCTTTCCACAGCCATGTATGTCTGCTTTTTTATCTTGCAGCAATTTAAAACATGGCAGAGCCTCAGCCTAACAGGTCCCAGCGTAAGATGTCCACTGCGGGGGACAGTTTATACAATCTTTTGGGCCTGGAGAAAGGAGCAACACCAGAGGAGATAAAGAAGGCATATAGGTATCTCTGTTATACATTTCTCTATGATGTGTAGTTCTTGGTGGTTGATAATCAGTCAAGGTTTAAAAAAATATTTGCTTTTCCCCCTTACAGGAAACTTGCGCTAAGGTATCATCCTGACAAGAACCCAGATAATCCTGAAGCTGTTGAAAAGTTCAAGGAGATCAACAATGCCAACTCCATCCTCAACAATGACACTAAGCGGAAGATCTATGATGAGTATGGCTCAATGGGTCTCTATGTGTCTGAGCAGTTTGGAGACGAGGGTGTCAAATACTACTTCCTCACATCCAAGTGGTGGTTCAAGGTGGGGAGCTTTACAATTAATCAAAACATCAAAGCAGACAACACTGTGTAACTTTATCGACCTTAAAGAGATGTTTTGAAAGAGAGATTTGGATTAAAAAGCAAACTCTGTAACTGATATATACATTCACACTCTGCTCTCCACCTCTCAGACTCTCATGGTTTGCTGTGGGATCGTCACCTGCTGCTGCTGCTGCTGTTGCTGCTTCTGCTGCTGTGGGAAATGTAGTCCCCCGGATGATGAAGTGGATGGTGGCTACATTGACCCGGAAGATCTTGAGGCCCAGATCAGAGCTGAGCAGGATATGGGTGAGTGAGATGGGTCCAGAGGGACAGGGGTACTGTGAGACTTGACTGTTAAACTAGAAGGATAGAGTGCACAGGAGACTTAAGGATTGCTCTTAATGTTTTGTTTTGTTTCACAGATGATGTCAAGGTAATAATCATTCAGCCGAGCCCTAGTGCAGCCATTGATATCTCAGGTGAAACTTGGTGTCAGCTGACTCTTCCTGTGCATATGTAGGCTATCATGTACTAACAACGTTTGTCACCCTGAACCTTTTTATTTTGCAGCTTAATAATAACATAACTTATATTTTGCAGGTTTATAACTCAACCTAGTCTAATTTGCTTCTGCCCTCTTTTTGCAGTTTCCAATTAAGCTCATACTGCTTACTAATGAAATTCACTTGGGATGTTATGAGGTCCTGCATAGAGCAACTAATTTCTCTGTTTCCCGGTTACAGGTGAAAATGCACCCATTGTGATCCAGCCCCTTACTACAGATTACACCAATGAGCCTGAGCAGGACAACCCTGCAGCCAACCTGTCTGCACACACAGCTGAGGAATAAGAGAGAGTGGTGGTCTGTACTTGTCGGTACTCCAGTATGGCTATCAGCTTCAGCTGCTTTTTAAATCGGTGTCTGGAGTTGAAATGCTGCTCTCTGTCCCAAAGATTGAATTTATAGGAATTATGTGAATGTATAGCAACATATCTTCTTAGGGGTATTTCTTACAGAAATCATTAATTTCTTTTGATTTGTGCCATTCTTTTAATATTGCCAAATCTGAAGAGCATAATCTCTGATCTACAGTAAAATGTGTATTTTTGTACATGTGTTACACATATTATTTAGTAGATATGAGAATGACAAGTAAGCCTGCCTGTTGAACAAGAATAGACCAATGAGTATGTTCCTATAATGTGTCTCTTCAATTGTAAATCTGTATGCACTTTAAATGCCTTTTAAGCTTCTGCCACAACACACGGTGACATAAAAGGTTTATTTGGACTGCAACTCTACTTTCTGAGTGCCATAGAAGGTTACTGCAGTCATGGCTTACAAATAGAAATATGAAACTGCCAAATAAATGAATTGTCTTTATCCACAGGCATTGTTACAATGTGTATGTTTAAGTTCAGTTTCTAAAGACTTACTGCACAAGACCTATAAACATTTTTTGAATGGGTGGATACTGAGAAAATCACAATGACTGAGCATCCATATGCAAGTCTTCTATGATTGTGCTTAAATTACATTTTATCTGTTTTAAAATATGGATTCAACTATACGCTGTGTTGGCTAACCTGGCTATGTTGTCAAATGTCAGTGTAACTTTATTTTCTCCTAACTTTTTGTTGCACTTGGATTTGGTACTGTATAATGTATTGTATCTGTGTATGATCAAGTAAATTTGGGGGATTTTATTAAAACTGGCCGATCCATTTCATACATATTCATAATCCAAATACAGTTTTGAGCAGTGAACAGAGATGCAAGTGTGGATAATAATTCACAGACTGACCTACAGTATCCGAGAGTATTGCACTGAACCAGCTCTGTCTGCCCCCCCCCCCCGTCCCGTCAACAAATCGAAATTATATGGTCCACTTTTTTTTGGGAAAAAAGAACCCCGCCCTCCACAAGGCTGGCTATGGGCCTGCAACCCCAACCCTTATTCTAACTGCAACCCATACTAGCGACTCAAAGAAGGACACCAAAACCGACAATCTCCACTGCACAAGTAGAGTAGTGGTGAGAGCATAGGACTCCCACCCGGGAGACCGGGGTTCAAGGCCCGGGTGGGGATGACTTTATGGGACTATACCCCAAACCTCACTAGGGACTGGAAGAAGGACACCAAAACCAACCCGCCGATCACTGCACAAGTAGAGTAGTGGTGAGAGCATAGGACTCTCAAGGCCCCGGTGGGGATGACTTTATGGGACTATACCCCAAACCTCCACATGTTCATCCTTTCACTCCGACCTTTACCCCTTGCCTTATAGGTCAGATCCTGTCCCAATCCCAACCCTTATTCTAACCCTAACCCACACTCCTTCCCTTATAGGTCAGATCCTATCCCAACCCAAACCCTTATTCTAACCCCAACCCACACTAGGGACTGGAAGAAGGACACCAAAACCAACCCTCAGAGCATAGGACTCCCACCCGGGAGACTGGGGTTCAGGGCCCCGGTGGGGATGACTTTATGGGACTATACCCCAAACCTCCACATGTTCATCCTTTCACCCCAATCTTTTTATCCCTTACCTTTGTCCAGAAACAGAAGTTGAACCATTTGCAGCAAAATAGCTAATGTTACAGGGATCATCAGTGTAACTGCTTTAGCCACTAACCGCTACCATTAATGTTATGGAAGCTGCTGCTAGTTGTTGTGAGCTCATGAGCTAACTGGCTATCCCGCTCTTATTGTGCTGGATTAGCATTGGAAGCATTGGAACTGATGTGTCCAGGCGACAAGACCTATCTTAATTTATCAGACATCATTTCATGTCATTTCAATTCACAGCTATTTCATTGGCATGACTAGCTTCCGTCCTACCAGTCCTGAACAGAAACAAGCCAGCCACGCACATAAGCCTAAAGCTCTGGGAAGTGGATTGTTGCGTCCCTGCTGGGGGGTCATTTAATGTGATGGAGTGTTTGTGTGTGTGTGTGTGTGTGTGTGTGTGTGTGTGTGTGTGTGTGTGTGTGTGTGTGTGTGTGTGTGTGTGTGCCACTGCCTTGAGAGCGTCGAGCTCCAGGTTGTTTTGTCCGCACAGGCAGATGGTTGATCTCCCACCTGTAGGCGGACTCGTCGCCCTCAGGGATAAGACCGATGAGGGTGGTGTCGTCTGCAAACTTTCTTTTCAGCTCTTTTCTTAGATGGTAGTGGCCTCCTCTTTGGTGGCCTGGTGGGAGGAAATTAAAAGAAGTGGTTTTGAGGTAAGTTGATGCAATATTTTGACAGTACAAAATAAGCCTGTTAATATAAGAGTCATATGAGGGTGATTGATTAGTCTCAACGTAAAATAAGAAATACTTGTTTTGTAATATCCTCCTGAGACCCGAGGAAAAACATCTTCCAATTTTAGTTTTTTTGTGATTTAATTCCTCTTTAGAGTTAAATAAACATCTCACAATTTAGAATTTCCAAAAAATAGTTTTAATTTTAATTTTACAGCCTGTCCACTGTAGTGGACAACAGGATCATTTACTGTGAAAAACTGTACAGTGTAGAACCAGGCCAGGTCCAGCCTGGCTTATGTGCGTGGCTGGCTTGTTTCTGTTCAGGACTGTTAGGACGGAAGCTAGTCATGCCACTGAAATAACTGTGAATTGAAATGACATGAAATGATGTCTGATAAATTAAGATAGGTCTTGTCGCCTTGACACATCAGTTCCAATGCTAATCCTGCACTATAAGAGCGAGATAGCCAGTTAGCTCATGAGCTCACAACAACTAGCAGCGGTCAGTGGCTAAAGCAGTTACACTGATGATAACTGTAACATTAGCTATTTTGCTGCAATTGATTCAACTTCTGTTTCTGGAAAAAGGTAAGGGATAAACCCAGATAACACAAGGCTAGCAGACCAACAGCGTGTCCCCGATGGACAAGTTGGCGGACCTCCGGTGGAATATAACACAAGGCTAGCGGACCTACAGCGGGTCCCCGATGGATGCTCCACCACCATTCCACCGGTAGTTAATTGTCTATATCCTAGGCCCATTGGCCGTGGGGTCCGTGGTGTGGTGGTGAGACTCCGCCCCCTCATGTCAGAGCGGTTCGGGTGTAGTGCAGTTACTTCCGGGCAATCTCCATACACCCACTGGTGAAAACCGTGTGTCTCTAGCCTGCTCAGGGGCTGAGTTGTGGAGTTCATGGCATGGATAGTGGTGTGGTGGTGAGACTCCGCCCGCTTGGGTCAGAGCTGGTCGGGGGCTGTGGACCCCTCTATAAACCCTTTATGCACATTATTTGACCTTTGCTATTCTAGCTGCACGGCTGGCCAGCCACGCACAAAGAGTGTATTGAACGGTAATAACTTATTTAACTCCTAAGATTTTCTTTTGCTCACTTTCATTTCTTTACTTACTTTCATTTATTTTAGTGATAATCCAGGAAACAGTTTTTTTGTAATTTTTTTTATTACACAGAGGAACATCTTGCATTTGGTATATTTTCATTGGCAGCTTGTACTCTTTTCCGCTCTGTTCATCTGTACTGTCATCGAACGTTATTCTATTGTAAATTACGTATTTGTACAACCTCTATTTTCTTTTGCTCTCTTTCATTTCCTTCTTAGTGATACTCCAGGAAGCAGTTTCTCTTTTTGGTTATGCAGAGGAACATCGTGCGTGTCTGCAGTTCTCTCTGGTTTGTGAATTTTGCCAAGTCATTAAAGACCTGGCCATCAATGTGCTGGGGAATGTGGGTGGTACGGTCATCTTGACAGTCAGGAGACCCAGGTAGCACCGGTTTGAATCTACATGAACACCAAAAAAAGAAAGAATGTAAGGAACAAGGTAATAACAGAACGAATAAACAGTATGGCCATCCTGGAACTAAATACAACATACATGCTAGTCCTGGCCCACAGAGGATGATGTCTTTCCTGTTCATCTGTGTCTGTCAACTCATCTGATGAGCCTCCTGCCTCTTCTTCTGAGCTTCCAATCTCTTCTTCAACAGGCGCAACCTCATTCTCACCATTTTCCTCATTCGACAAGTCCAAATCTGAACCTCCCTCAACTATTTTCAACAAAATCCTCTCTGCCTTGGTTCTGTCTCATACAACAACATGGAAAGACATTGAAGGGGTTCAATGAAACAACTAGTTGTCCCCCGGGGGACACCCAGCGACAGCCGAAGGGTTTAGTTTTAGTTTGGCCGATGTCACGTCGTCTGTCCGTCCGTCAGTGAGTGAGTGAGTCAGTCAGTCCCCCCGTAGTACCAGAACCCACCACAAAAGGGGCTTTGCAATGCATTTTTCCATTGACAAGTACGTTTAGATTTTTACATCAAAAACTATGCTTGGTGTCTCAGTATAGTCTCAGACAAGTTTAATCGGGAAACCATGTACTTTCTACATCCGCAGAGAGTAGAGTTTGAGGTGTTTAGTAGTGCTAGATATATCTGTATTTCAACATTCATTATAGGACTTTTGACCAAACAGGTGCATGGACTTATTTGCCCACTAGATGGAGACATTATTGTACTCTTATTCACTCTACCATGGTTTGTAGAGAGCTTACTTTGGCCAATCATTGATACACATGATGTGACATTAGTAGCGCTAGATATGTCTGTATTTCAACATTCATTATAGGACTTTTGACCATACAGATTCATGGACTTGTTTAACAACTAGCGCATGTTGCGTATAAAGGTCATGGCTCTTGAATCCAGATTGCCGGCATGGTATATAAAATCACACATTATGCCGCCTTTCTTTGGTTCATTATAAACATACAAAGCCAGAAAATTGAGGGGTCTTCTATAGGACAGTATAGTGGGATCTCTGTATAAAAATGCCTGGCGAGAGGCAGGGGGCTTGATACCACAAGGGAACATGCATAATGGATGGGGGACAACAGGTTTACATGTGTACAGTACTTATTTTGTATTACAATCATTACATTACAATTACATGAAATTATAAGGTTGGAAATACATTCGACATGTTTATTAGACCACAAAATAACACAATGTTTTTTTGGAGAAAATTTGAATGGAACCAAAGAACACATTGTTCAGAATTGAACCCCATTAATGACATTAAAATCATACCAGTGTCCATTATAGAGGAGATTCAAAAATTATGGTCAATTATTTTTTCTAAAAAGTTTAGTTGGTCGCTGACTTAACCGTATCACTCCGGGCATGTTAGCAAACAAGAAAATATATAATTATCATAGTTTAAAAACCAATAGCTAAACAATATTTGACTTAACGTTTCTCTTTTGAGTGTTTTTTGCTGGAGCAGGCATTTTGTCTCAACAGGAAAATGTTTTTTTCATTATCCCAGCCTAACACATGAGATATCATTGGAAAGGCCAGGATGTCACAATTGACACAAATGAATAAAGAAGTCTAAGAGTAGGATTTTTGAGGGAAGTGTCTCAGAAATTTGGCATACCACCAAAAACCCTTCATCGGCACCATAACCAGCTGGTGAAGAGGCTAGGCCATATTCATCTGGGAAAACAGCTGTTTTCTTTGCAACTTTTGAAGATGATATGCCACACACACAGAGAGCTCTCTCTAACATCTAACATAATGGTCTGTTGACCTGGTCTATGACCTGGCTACAAGAATGGGTAATATCCATTTAGTGATGCCAAAAAAGTTGGTGGAGAAGACTGGTTCCTAGCATTCATGAAGAGGAATCCATGCCTCTCTGTCCGCACCCCACAGGCCACCAGCCCTGCCCGGGCAGTGAGTTATTTACTCAATAAAGTAAAAGTGTTCAAAAATTCTTTGATGTTCATGAAAACATGCTTCAGACGCTGAACAACACAAGCTGTGGAACATGGATGAGATAGGAATTCAAAGTCTGCTTTTGAGGAAGGTCCCCAGACCTCAGCTGACAATAATAATAATAATAATAATAATAATAATAATAATAATAATAATAATAATAATAATAATAATAATAATAATAATGGCTGGAAGCCAGGCGACCCTGTCATGGCCCTCCTTTCCGGAGGAGGGTACGCAGAGTATGTTACTGTTCCAGTGGAGCTTCTCATACCTGTCCCCTCTCACCTCACCCTCTGTCATGCTGCTGCAATCCCAGAGGCTTGGCTCACTGTGTTTCAGCTCCTGCACCTCATAGGTATAAAAGCTACGTATATCAAGTTAGATAAACCCCTGCTGTGCTGAGAAGGAAGATCTGACTAAGGTAGTGTTCTGTCTTGTCTTTTACAGCTCAAGTCAAGCAAGGAGATGTGGTGTTGGTGCATGCTGGAGCTAGTGGAGTTGGAACTGCAGCAGTCCAACTGGTCCGTTTGGGTGGTGCCATCCTCCTAGTTACTGCAGGGAGTCCTGAGAAATTACAGATGGCGGAGAAACTCGGGGCAGCAGCTGGTTTCAGCTACAAAGAGATAACTTTGAAACTTAGATTATCAAAGTTAACTATAAGATAACTTTGCAAGATTTGTTATGTACCACAGAGTCCTGGCACCAGCCAAATGTCTTTGCCGTTCTAAATGAAACTACCGATGTGTAAACATGCTTCCTGGCTGTACAATTGATTAATCTGTCTTGTTTTGTCCTGAAATTTGGTCAGATTTGTCACTATAATAATAGTAGGCCTAGCCTAATCATACTGTAACATCCCATTTACTCCACAAAAAATTAGGCAACTAATAAAATTCTGTTTGAAGACGAGTGGTGTCTCATTTCTTAGGAAAATATTTCATCTCCTATCCCTTGTGGCTCCGCTCTGAACACTACCCAGTCGAGGGCACTCCAAATCTAGGGCTAGGACTAAGGGACAGTATTGGGATTGGGCCATGGGCCATGATCAGCTCAACAAGATCTAGATCAAGATCTTACTTATGTATGCCTTGTACAATTAACAGGTAACAGTCAGCTAGTTGTCGGAAGTGTGGATAATAATTCACAGACTGACCTATCCAAAAGAAGCCTATCATACTGAACCAGCCTCAGCTATTAGGCTACCTAAACACGTGCTCATTTACAGTAGGCCTAGCCTATGAGTTCAAAGACTAGGCCTACATAAACGATTGGAAATCTAGTTTACTGGTATAGGCTAATGAACAGAATTAAAGGTTGACAATAATAAATGAATGAATGACTGAATTAATGAATGAACTGAGGTAGTGTATCCAAGCAGGAGACTGGGTTTGGCAGATGAGTCCCTAAGCAGGGCTTCCCAGAGCTCAGTAGACCCCACGGTACGTGGACAGCAGATAGATGAGCTGGAGAGCAGAGGAGATGGGGAGGGGGTGAGATGCGAAAGCACTTCAGTTTAAGTGGCTATACTGTGGGGGGTGCTCGTGAGCAGATATGTAGACACATATTTGAGTTGAGCTCCGCATGGAAACAACAATTTTGTAAAATGTCAGCCTCTAAATAAACTTTCTAGGTGGCTATACCGTGGATAATAGGCAGGAAGCTACCTTGTCACAGTGGGAACAAGTGCGTCAGATTGAGCGATTGGCAGCTCAATAAGGTCCTGTTTCATTTAGTGTGTCACAGCCATTCTAGTAAACCAGCATACACGTTAGCTGAATCCCAATCTGAGTGCGCAAACCACCCTTGCGGCCCCTCGCACTTGTGGCCTGAGGCCTGAGCACTTTAATGACGTCAGCTGGAAGGGCCAGAGGGTGATTTGGGATTCAGCTTATGTCTATGCTTGGCCCACCTAAAAGGAATAGGGAATTGATGTTGTTAATTAACACCTGTGTTTACACCGCAATGACATCAAAATGGCTACTGGGAAAAGGGTCTATTTCATAGATGGACTGGGGGAACTAGCCGCGTGAGACAACTGATCTCGCGAGCAGAGCTCACATTTTGTAACAAACCATCTGGTGCATCAGGTAATGTGGGAGCAGCCCAGGTGGTGCGTCTCCAGGTGGAGGCAAATGTCACACATGAGTGAAAGAAGCAGGATATATTTCACTTAAGAAGATCAATGCACTTAAGAGATCAGTTTCAAATTAGTTTAATTAATTTTTTCTGGTACTAGGTTATTAGATTTTAAGCTATTCGAATTTGATGCTTCAAATTAAACACGGTCCTTTCTTTCTATGGATTCACTGGCACTCCTGCGGTATGTAATTAATTCCATGGCTAGTAGTCTAACAGGAGGGGCCCTCAGATTTTGAGGGACCCCTACCAGAGCAAAACTTGTGTTTTTTTCAGATCCCATATGTCTCCCAATAATTAAATTGGCCGGGTTTCCCGATAAAGAACCTTCTTAAGGAACCCTTTGCAACATTTGCATCGGAGTTAAGAAGTACTTTGGAGTTAAGTGCTTCTTAACTCGTTCGGGAAACCCGGCCATTAATTGTGAACTTTTATTTTGGAGCAAAATTTGTTTTTTGGGGTTATTCTTTAGACCTACCCCTATATCTGAAAAAGAGTCAAATTAGGCGAGTCTGAATAGGGGAAAGGTGACAAAAAAAAGCCCATAACTTGAGAATGCTCACTGTTATCTTCATCAGATGTCCTGAGGTATGAACCAGGTGTCTGCCCTATACCACCAGTCAGAATGCAATTTTGTAATTTACCTAAAAAATAAATGTAGTCCTGTAAACATAGATTTAGTTTAGGCAGAAATTTTACTTTTGTGGTCATGGGAAAAGAGGACTCCTTTACCTTTCTCTCATTTATCTGGAAAAACATAAATTCCTGTCAAATACAGTTAATTTCCTAGGTCAGTGTTGATTATTGTATTATGGGTTTATAATGCCTATATTTGATAGAATATAAGACTACCCACCCTTATATTGTTGACAAACAGCACTTATCATGGAACTCTCAAGCCTGCATGACTACCTTCAACAAAAATGTACTAGAACAGTGAATGTGGAGAGATGGTCGTGGCGTAGGCCTTAAGTGGTGTGGTAGTGGCGTGCTTATGCATTATGGACAGGGATATAATACAACCACTTGAGAAGTGAATAAGAGGCCATGCCCTCAGATCATTCATTGGCTCCTTTCCTTCCAAATTCAAGAGAGGATGTCGGAGATGCACCTGGCCCTGAAGACGTATGGCAGCCTACTGATCATTGCCATGAGAATGACAGAATATCATGGACGGAAAGTCGTGAAAAGCAGTTTGCCAAAAAAAAGCTCATAATCGCCTGCATTGTCAGCTTAGTCTTCATGGTTGGAGAGGTGATTGGTAAGATTCTCAATATACTGTAGGCTATCTAATCATCTACCTAGACAGTCACACTTCTTCTGATGTTGTGAAATTTCTGTCTCTCTGCCTCGCAGGTGGCTATGCTTCACACAGTCTGGCTATAATGACAGACGCAGCACATCTCCTCACAGACTTTGGCAGCATTATGGTCAGCCTGTTCTCTTTGTGGGTCTCATCCAGGCCTCCCACCAAAACCATGAATTTCGGATGGCACCGCTCAGGTGGGACATTCTTCTACTCCCACTCCTATGACAGCCACAGGGACACATCATCCATCTGAGGCCACCTTTCTTATGTTGTATTGCCCACAGAGATCCTGGGTGCCCTACTGTCAGTGCTGTCCATCTGGGCTGTAACCGGAGTACTGGTGTTTATCGCTGTACAGAGAATCCTCAACGATGACTATGAGATCCACAGCCACATAATGCTCATCACCTCAGGTTGTGCAGTGGGCGTCAATGTCTTGTGAGTAAACAAGGACCTTGACTGTGTTAGGCTACTCTGCTCCATCTTCAAAGAGGTTATTGATGAAGATACAAGTGACTTGGTGAACATATCACCATCGACTGTTTCTAAAAACATTGGTTTGTTTGCAAAGAATGGTGCTGATTCTCCACCAGTCCTCTTCTCACGGCCGTGGTCACAGTCTCTCCTACCACCGGACCCACCAGCAGGGAGCGGACCTGGGACACAGTCACTCTCACGGCCCTCACATTGGCCATGGCAACACGAGCGTGAGGGCAGCCTTCATCCATGTGCTGGGGGACCTGCTGCAGAGTGCTGGGGTCCTGCTGGCAGCTATCATCATTCACTTTTGGGTGAGTATGGGCATCATAGATGTAATAGGCTGCAATCTGAATCCACAAACATGATTAAATATTTGTATATATCACACTATGAATGACGTATGGCCTTTTTCCTGAGTGTTTTTTTTTTTTTTTTTTTTAACCTGTATGTTCTTTAATTCACTATACCCCACAGCCTGCTTTTAAGATAGCAGATCCTATCTGCACCTTCTTCTTTTCTGTTTTGGTACTGGGAACAACTCTCACAATCCTGAAAGATGTATTCAGAATACTTATGGAGGGTAAATCATGTTTCATTGGCCAGCTTATAGCGTAGATGCTTCATTATCTAGTTTGTCACTTTAGTTAGTGTGTTCATTACCATATTTGACTTCATTCTACAGGGATCCCTAAAGATGTTGACTTCAACACTGTGAGAGAAACACTTCTGTTACTGAGAGGGGTCAAGGCCACACACAACCTTCACATATGGGCCCTCACCATGAGTCACTCACTGCTCTCAGTCCACATGGCCATAGGTGGGTTCACACACTAATGTACTGTGCTCAACTCTGCTATCTCCTCTCTACTGGATGTGTAGAGATATATCTTGAACCAGCAGTGATGCCTACCATGCAGTGATGACTCTCTGTAAACAAATCCCTAATTGTTTGTGTTTGTTCCCAGACAACGATGCAAATCCACAGGTAGTCCTAATGGAGGCAACAAAAGTCCTCCGGTCTGAGTTTGGCTTCTCCAACATCACCATCCAAGTAGAGCAATATTCAGAGGACATGGTTTACTGCATACAGTGCCAAGATCTCACTGACTGAAATCCTTCTGGGAGTGAGGACTTTGGATTAGTTGTTGCTGGCCCATTCAAACAAACAAACAAACAAAGTCTGGTATTTAAAGCTGGAAAAATGAATACTGGTGAGAAGAAATAACTCATCGTCTAGGCTATGTTGTTGATGACACAGTGACTTCCTGTTCCTGGTGTCACGTTTGTGAACCTCTGTGGGAAAGCTCCAGTTTCAATCAATATTGGCTTTTCCAGTAAGATAGTGAGGCAAGGTCAACCCCCAGGCCTGGTGAAACATCAATAAATATTTTTATGAAATTGACAGCCTTGTTCTCTTTAGTACTCTGGGCACAAATCCTACAAAACCTGTTAAGGCTGCAAGTCAATTTTTAACAGCTGCAAATTATTAATCATCAAACACACCAGCAGCAGTTAAAAGGCAATGTGCCACATTTAATGATTGTAATTTAAAACAGGAACATTCTGACTTAGTAGGACTTTACATTTTAGGCATCATGCCTTTAAATAGTAGATACTTTATCTTGGAGACCATCACACACACACACACACAAAGTTGCGCAATACATTCATACTGCCATTAAGTGCATAATACAGCAATGAATCAAATTCTCTCGACACTTTTCTTCTTTTGATATACTCTCTGTTCGGCTCAGGTATACCAGGGGGCTCACTGGGACGGCTCCCTGGAGCGATCCTTCCAGTACTTTGTGTAGGTCTCCTGGAAACTCTTATTGCAGGTGATCTTGGCCTGAAGCCGTGAGCAGATGAGGAAGGAACCCCCCATCTTGCGATGGAGGGAGTAGGTCTCCTCTGGGGGTGGGGTGAGACGCTCCCTCAGCATCACAGGGATGAGGCTGTGGATGCGCTCCGTTGTGCTCTGGGATCCAAAGTCAAAGGGTTCCTTAGATGAGAAGGCCTCACCCAGGATCATCACTGCATCGACGTGGGCATTCTCCATGGCCTACGATTGTCACAAGATTGTCCTTAATCACTAAGGTTTCATCATTATTGCTATTTCTATAACCGATAAAGTCTATTATGCCCAACCTTTGTCTCGTAGCCTGTGAGGAACTTCAAGTCTCTTGATTTCTGTAGAACACCCTCTCTGTTTTGCTCCGCTGCTGCCTTGATGACCTGATGATGAAGAGTAATTTGTTGGAGGTTTCAATGACTCATGCATGTCTATCAATAAACAGTTGAGGTAAAATGGTTCAGCATAGTTTTTTTCTGTAAGCATTTCTGCAAGCTGGCTTACCTCAATGTAGATATCAGTGAAACTCTGATCGAAGCCACGTGTGGCACCAAAATCCAGCAGTGCAACCTGAAAAATGACAGAGGAGGGGAGAAATATAAAATGGAAAATCAAAAAATATTTTTAAAAATCATACAGAGAGGAAAAATTCTATGAGAGAACATGGAATACTATATGACGAAAGCAAACCTACCCTGTGGCTTTGTGGATCAAAGAAGAAGTTGGACCAGTTTGGATCAGTCTGCATATACCTGAACTCGAAGAGCTCTCTCAAGCATAGGACCAGGATGTGCTCACAGATCTAGAGGTCACAGGAGACATTAGACATTAAATGTTTTACTATTTCCTGTCCTGACATCAAGGAAATGATTTGGGGTACTTCAGTATCTAGCACATCGATAAATAATTTCCAGGACATGTCTGGGCATAGTAGAGGTATTAAAGTACTGCTGGTGGGGAGGAGGTACCTCGTTCCTGAGCTCCTGGGAGAGATCTGTGGCCTGGTCCAGGGGGAATCCAGGCACCAGGATGGTGGTGAGGACATGCTGGCTGCTCAGCTCATCCACCACATCAGGCACATAGAAGAAAGGATGGTCTTTCAACAGCTCTCTGTGAGATAAACAATCAAGGCTGTTGCTGCTGTGAGCAAATAACCATGTTTCTCCCACCTCATCATTCTCAAGTTTGTTACTGAAATGTTAAAAAACAATTGAGATGAAAAGAAAGTATATGGAGCTAGCACAAAGACAGAGTGACAAAAAATACAGAAAAGGAAATGTTTGTCCAACTCACTTGAACTTCTTGGCACAGTTGGCCTCTCTTATATAATCACACTCTAATGCCAGCTCACGGCTCATGACCTCAATCAAGTGCTCAGGAAACAGACCTGCCATGAGAGGGAATAACAAAGGTCTAGTACCTAGATTTGATTTGGGACATAAGAAAATCACAGCTGGACTCTTTTCAATCTTGTTACCTGCTGTGTACTGTAAGTATAGCTTACCTTCAGGTAGCAAATTGCTCATACTCAGGGCTGTCATCAAGTTATTAATATCACTGTTGATACTCTTAGCGACTCCAGGATACTGAAAGAAAACAATAATGCAAACTATACATCTATTTAAAAATGTACTGTATATATCTGTTCCTCCTACCAAACCACAAACTCGCTTCCTCACCTGGATCTTCATGGCAACCTCTCTGCCGTCCGTCATCTTGGCCAGGTGCACCTGTCCGATAGACGCAGCAGCAAACGGCTTCTCCTCAAAGAACTCCAGCTTGTCCTTCCAGTAAGGGCCCAGGTCGCTGCTAATGGTTTTCTGTAGGGTGACAAAAAAGAAATTTAGTTATTTTTACGCTCTGCAGAATTCTTCTCTTCAGATAATGTACTTAATAGAACTTTTTAAAATTAATACACAACCATCGTTTGCTTGGTAGGCATGAAGTCTGCGCTCTGCCGGACACGTTCAAAGATTTTGGCCAACTGAGGATTGATGAAAGCGTCATCTGAAAAAGACAGAGGAGAGAGAGAGAGAGAGAGAGAGAGAGAGAGAGAGAGAGAGAGAGATTAGGCTACAGTACCTCCAGCCATAAAACAAAGAGCAGGAGTATACATTTTGTGAGGTGGTAAACAACAGATTTAAAACAGTTGATCTCTTGAGCCGTCCATTGGCTATGGGCAAATGTAGGACTGACTGCCTTTACCACAGAATGTAAGTTATGACAGTCATTGTGATCAGCTGACCAAGGGCTTATTTTAGGTGTTGACATTTCCCTACTGGTTTTGGAGCCCATATTTATCTACTGTAGTTTTAGTTTGAGAAGTGGATGGTGATGTGCTACACAATGCATCAAAGGTTTCTGATCATTGTACATTTGTGGTAATCCTTCACCTTGAATGCTGAGCATCTGACCCAGCTTGAGGGCGGCGCCGCGCACTTTGCACAGTGTGCTCACGATTCGCTCAGCATTAGCTTCTGAGAGGAAAGGGTTTTGGTCCAGAATGGCTTTCTTATCCCCTTAAAAAAACAACCAAAAAACCCAATGCAATATGACACCATCATCATCAGTAAAATAACATCAGTGTCAACAACTGCGCAGGCGCCATGATGGCTGCCCCGGTGTTTTGGTCTTACTCACCACACCCTGTTCATATAGTATTTTTTTTTATTTTTTTTATTATTTTTTTTACAGTATATCGTAATTTGTACATTGCACTGCACTTTGTTGCACTGTTTTTTGTACTGCTTTGTAGTGTCATGTCTTTTACACTGTCCTGTACCCTGTCCTATGTCATCTACAACAGCGTTTGCATTAACCCTAGTCAAATTCCTAGTATGTGTGAACCATATACATGTCAATAAAGAGATCTTGAATATCCCACACACTTAACCCTCCATACTTACCACTTCTTTGATCCAATCTCATGCTCTTCTTGGCCACTTCAGCTATTGCTCCAATGCCAAGCCTTACTGCCAACCCTGTGGGATGTAATACAGTAGGAGCGTGACAAATCAAAAAATATTTTAGTACTCTTCAGAGCCTGGATAATTAAATACATTCCTAATAGCTGGTAATAAATAAACAACCTCTACAGCAAGTCAAACAGTCAAGGCCTCGTTTTATCAGACTGCTAAATCCGGTAACAGCAAAGAAGCAAACCTCGCTCAGGTTTAGAAATATGATAAGACTGGTTACGACAATCAGTGACGAAGCCTGAGGTATTTCTTACATCTGGTGGCAGCTTTCATAGCCCTTGAGTTTGTATGAGGAAATAAATGAGAGTTAAAGGTACGTTGGCATAACTTCTTTTTATTTATTTTATTTAAATGGGCTATAATTGCTGATTATCAATCGACTTTCATTGACCTTTTCAATGGAACTTTTGGTCATTAGGGCAATGACTTCTTTGTCCGAGTAAACTGCACTGTAAACTGTGGTACTGTATAATTGTTTTGAATATGAGCATTCCATGAAATGGTCAATACAATTCTAAGCCTCAGGGTTCTGAAGGCAAAACAGCATTTGGAAGTGTTACGGACAGCTGCCAAGCAGCCGGGCTCTCTGGGGAAATATTCTCTGCTATTGATGCTTGGTTATTCCATTCCAGTGGAAAAGTAGCCTAAGCCAACACCCTGTCCACTCCTGCTACAAGCTGGCTGATATGCCTTGGTGTTCCCATGACGCAAGTTAAATATCATTATGAAGGGTAGTTTAGACCAGAATAAATAAGAGCAACAATACAAAACGTCTTTCAATTCATTCATGGCCTGTTGAGTATTTCCCACCACACCTCACAGATCAAGATAAAACAGGAAGTAGCAAATATACTACTGTACATGCAGGCTACATTACCTCCAAAGTTGACCAGCCTCCCTAAACGTGTAACTGGCACTTTCTGTTCCCGTGCCCTCTCACTGAGCTAGAAAAAAGGTATCAATAAGTGATTAATTCAATGAACATCATTAAAAGAGAATGCAGGCTACCAATTGATTAAATTTCAGCAATACAAGAAGAAATAAGAGGAAGTACCACTTGTTTGTGTTGCTTGGAGTCATTCTTTTTGCTTGAGTTGTCCTGATTAAACCAACGTGTCTGATGACAGAGCTGCTGGCCTCTCCAGTCCCTTTGGCATCTGAAGATCCTCCCATAACAGGTCCCTTGTCCTCCGTAGAAGTGTTCAGCACCCGGGCAAACCTTCCCCATGTCTGGGAACTTGTGTGAAGACACTGTGGTGGTGGTGGTGTTGCGCTTGGAAACAATTTTCTGTTGATTGACAAACTCCTGTGAAAACAACAATGTGATTAAGTGTAGAGAGAGGGAGAGAGCGAGAGAGAACTTTCAATTTCTCTGAAAGTGAGCTTGCTAGATCAGGATGGTCTTATGAGGCTAGGTGTTCACTACTCCATGATGCAAGCAACAAATATATTGTTCACTGCTTCAGTGGAGTAGAATCCTCCTGTGGTAGTCCTGTGGTGGTGAGTGTCGTCCTTGGGGTCCTAGCCAAGTCCTCACCATAGCTGTATAAGTGCCGCACATGGTGGCAGAGTGCTGCATGTATATTGTCCTCTGGGCTTTGATACTTGCCAACCGCTTCATCCAGGTTAGGCCCCTCATCACCATGGCATCGCCAGTCATCCTGCTGTGCGTTCTTAACCTGCGCAGTCCCAAACAATACGAGGAAAGGGCATGTTGAGTTAGAGATTAAGCGGCTCTGGGCGAAAGTGGCTGTCTACATTGAGAGAGAGAGATAAGTTACATTTTACTTTGAATACATAGCGTTAACATATGCCCACAAAATACCGTCAGTATAATTCATAAAATGTATTATAGTCTAGCTAAGGCCAATGATGGAATGATAGCCTACTGCAGATTATTATTACCATATATAGCCTACTCTACTATTTTGCTTAAAAACTATTAAAAATGTAAAAACGAGACAAAATATTGAAATATTCCGGGAATAGGCTGATGTTAACCCATAACATGTGGCAATTATAGGGCATAGACTTACCCGCAATTGTTTGAAAGTAATAACAAGAGCAGTCCTTTAGTTTCATTGAAGTTCTTTCAGTTCTGAAATCTTGCAAATCTGCATTATCTAGCAGGCGCACAATTAACCTTGAACTATAAATGTACCGTCGCAAACAGTTCGAACTTCGAAGGGAAGAGTTGAAGGAGAGACGAATTTTCAGTTTGTCCTGGAGAAGAAAAGCCGACCAATTAAAAACGCGCAGGCCTATCACACCTAGTTGCTTTCGCAAATCCTAATGGTCCGTTTTTCTGTCTGTTGTCAACGTTGCTCCACTCTAGCCTGACGGACGGTAGTAGTTTTTCTGGGCATGTTTGAGCATGCTCACCCTTGCCCTACACTAGGCGGTCCCCAGCTGAGCTGTGATCAGCCTGAGGCCATGGAGGTATAGCCTGAGGCCAGGCCTTCAAATCAAATCAAACTTTATTTATATAGCGCATTTAATAAACAAAGGCAAAACAGTGCACCTCACACAAAAAAGGGGGGCAGGGGTAGACTGACACCCATTTCCAGAGATGCAAGCTACAGTACCAGAATTGTATTTTACTGTATAGGCAATATCAGGCCTTTGTGCCTATGGACCTGATCGCCATTACTCACGCCATCTCCTTTCATAATATACTGTACTTGCTAGTGAAAAGCTGAAAAAGTCAAAGTTAGTAGTTGAGTGCTATAGTTTTAAAATAATTATATAGCCTACACAAGGTGTAAAAAGGGTAATTTCAGTAAAGCACATACATCTGGGGCGTAAACTAGATATAGGGCAGGTAAAAGTAGAAGAATTTCTCAAGGAGTCATTTAAATAATGTCAGAAATATTTTACTTTAATTTAATTTAAAGAACACAACACATAACCTACACTGTAGAGAGACCTGCAGAAAATATACTATTTTCACTCTGTTCTCCCTCACTTCCTCTTGTCTTTATGTGCACAGCAGTCAGTAGCCTGGAGAATGAGGCTGTAATTCTACTGACAGGCATCCAATTTAACAAGAAAATCAAGCAATGACAACAGAAGACTGTGTCATATGATCAGATATGATGGTGGCGTTGGTGATGATGATCAGGCCCTGATGACAGTCTTCAGCTTGGGGAACAGGCGGAGGGCGTTCTGAGTCGTTACTTCCACCACCTTCTCCAAGGGGACTCCTTTGATCTTGCTGATGTACTCAGCACATACTGAGATATTCTTCGGCTCATTTCTGACCTGTGTGTAATACACACAGAAAAAAAGAAAAAAATGTGTGATTGATTGTAGTGAAAACTACCATCTGTCACAATGCATGTATGTGGCAGAAGAGTACATCTTCTGCCACAACTCTAAGGTATACATGGGAGAGGGTTTGATGGTTTCACCTGCTTTTCTGGACCCAGGGCCGGTGAATCAGTTTCTAGACATATGCTCTCTAATGGAAGCTGTTTGATGAGTTTCTGCTTCTTGTGAAAAAGAAAACAAGCATTAGAAACAAAAAGACTAGAGATTAGTGCTGTTGTATTCAGAATCACCAGGATTCACCAGTGTTTATTTGTATTATTTTATTGGGCAGAAGTATCTTTTGTATAGGCCATGTTTTTTTTTTTACCTGTTCACTTCTTATTATGGATGGAGGTATAGAGAAGAAGTAACCAGCCCTCACACCCTCCAAAGCCACTGAGGGTTTTCCATCAAAAGCATGCAGCAGAGCTTTTTCAACACCTAGTGACATTTCCAAGGCATTACATTATTCTCCATGATTCAGAACTGGCATGATATGTAGCCTACATTTACAGTACAGGGAAGTGGTGAGATGGCATCCATTACCTTGTTCCTTCAAGAGGTGGATGGTTGGTCTACCTGCTGACCTTGAATGAACATTTCTATAATAGACACACAACGGACAAAACGTCTGAAATAGGGATGTTAACAGTTAATCGACTATCGATAAATTGCTGATAAGAATTTACTCGACCAAGATTTGGTTACTCGTTTAATTGCTTGTTAATGGAACATAATTAACTTCTTTTTTTTTAAGCAAACGTTACAGCAGTTGCGTGAAAATGTAATCATGATTTAATTAACTCTGACTACACATGAGGGCGCCACACCACGTAGTGAATGCTAAATTGGGATGCTGGGAAATTTCAAGGACACAGCTGAAGACACAAAAATTAAGCGACCAAAGCACAGTGCGGCGCGGGATATTCTTATCAATGAATTGACTATTGTTTGTTAAGGTTAACAGTTATTGATTAATGAAATTCCTTGAAATTTGCAACCCTAGTCTGAAATAAATTGTACTCGGGGAGTGAAGGTAAGGGGAATGCATCCAGTGCAAGTGCATGCATGTGTAACCGTTGTACTCTCTCCTCTGCGTTGTGTTCAACAGTTCGAACCATATTAAGGGCTTGCCTAGGGTGGGATTTGCACCCCCAAACTCCTGCTTGTAAGGCGGACACGCTAACAGTTGGGGACTGTCTGCGCTCCTTTGAGGAGTGAGTTTCACCAACTACTCCATAATTTCACTCGGTTACACATAACTACACTTACATTAATGATAAATATGATTTAATGAACAAGTTGTGTTTGTGACTCACAAGGGAAGGTCCATCTGTTTGGCAATCTCTGCTTGACGAATGAGAACCTGTCTCTGCACATCTTTAGCCGTGTCATTACTGACATATCTGGGGGTGAAGTCCAAGCCTACCTGTCAGGGTCAATGCAATGAGGATCGATTATAAAACTGATGAATGCTCCTCAATCTATACCACAGGCCTCCAATAGGCTATTATGATTAGCATATTGATGTCTACATTATGGTCTACCTCTCCAATAGCCACAAGACGGTCTTTATATTTCTCTATGAGAGGCAGAGCAGCATCCAAGTCCTGCATTGACAGAAAATGATCACTTTAGACACCACTCAGTGCTGTAAATAAGCACAGGTACGTTGATTATTTAGGGCTAACCTGGAGTGTAGCTCCCCTCTGTTGATCTGCGGGTATTCCTTGTACAGGATGGACTCCCAAACAAGGGAAAATGAAGCCAGGAAACCTGTGAAATGATAACATTCAGTGAAAGAACGATTCAATACTACTATGCAACATCATACATTGTTTTACAATGCTTAACAGTGTTGCTAGTGTCACCGTCACGACTCCGTGTTTGTTTACCTCTCGGACAGTTGAATGATCTTCTCAAATTCTCCAGCATGTTCTGCTACCGCTATAAGAGCAGAAAGCCCAGCCTGAAACGAGGTAGAATTATCCGCGTACACAGGGTGTAGTGGTGATTAAAGACGTACACTCTGACTAAAGAAGTGGGTAGCAGTTTTTACATTAGTGATGTGGGTACACTACAGAAGTGGGGTTGCCCCTGCATGTCTAGCACCAGAGGTTATATGGCAGCAAGTGTGGCTCAAAGCTTTTTTGACTAACCTTTTTTGAATTATCAATCACATCCTCAATGTCCTGATAAAAGAAGCGATGTTGGTCAAAACGCTGGCATACAGGCTGCATGCATGTCACACAGTAAACTAAATAGAAGCTATACTATTGCATACGAAACCCTACCGTGTCAAAGTCTCCGGCAGCGATGTGACAGTGACAGTCGATTAAACCCTCCATTTGTAAATACTAATTAAATTCAGCCTACATTTCTCAAACCCACGTGCAGACTGCAAAAGCTATGCGCAGCAACGCGAGAACACACATACCAGATCGAGACTTCCGCTTCCTGGTTTGTTTGTACGGCATCAAATCGGAGTTCTCGCATGTGTTTATAACTTGTAAGGCCTATTTTTTTTCTTTTCTTCATGTGATGTTATCGTGACGCATCATGTGAGATCAGTCTGACAGGTTGCTCTCTATATAGACCTGTGCCCGTAACCTACGGCTTTTTATTGTTGCAATGGCCATCTCAAGTCTTGTTGCAGTCGCCGTGCTGCTGATGGCCAGCCTCTGTAGATCCCAATACCAGCCTACCTGGGAATCGATTGATTCTCGCCCATTACCTGAGTGGTATGATCAGGCGAAGTTTGGCATCTTCATACACTGGGGTGTATTCTCTGTTCCCAGCTTTGGCAGTGAGTGGTTTTGGTAAGTTTTTGTTCATATATTGTGAGATTTGTAGGCTCTAGTCTAATGCACTTAAACACGCTTCATCAAAGTTGTTTTTCGTTTGTACCATCATAGGTGGTTTTGGCAGAAGAAGAAGATGACTCCCTACGTTAATTTTATGCAGAACAATTATCCTCCAGAATTCAAGTATCAAGACTTTGCACCACTGTTTACAGCTGAGTTTTTTGATCCCAAAGAATGGACTGATATCTTTGCCGCATCAGGGGCAAAATACATCGTCCTCACTACAAAACACCACGAAGGTAGGCTATATGGTTGGCTTCAGTTGCCTTTTGTGCGCCAATCACAAGATTTGGCAATGTTGTGGTCATGTGCCAGTGACGTTGACTCTTGACATGCTTGCACAATCTAGGCATGCTAGGAACATACCTAGTATTATAGCCTATAGCCCACTTAGACTATTTATTTGCTTTGTATATTAAGATTTCTGTATATATTGTATCTACTGTAAATTTCTGTTACTTTGTTGTCTTTTGATGGTGTGTGTGTGTGTTTGTGTGTGTATATATGGGGGGTCAAAGTACACTAGTACTAGGCTTGCTATGTCTAAGGATCTAAGGAAGGCTATGACAATAAGCTACAGTATCTGTATTGTGTGTGTGTCTTATCTAAGGCTTCACACTATGGGGCTCCAAGTACTCGTGGAACTGGAATGCCGTGGATGTGGGACCCAAGAGAGACCTAGTGGGGGAGATGGCCAGTGCTCTCCGGGCCAACAGTGACCTGCGCCTGGGTCTGTACCACTCTCAGTTTGAGTGGTTTAACCCACTCTGGCAACAGGACGCTGCCAATCTCTTCACCACCAACAGCTTCGTCACCTCCAAAACCCTGCCGGAGCTTTATGAGATCGTCACCAAATACAAGCCAGAGCTGCTGTGGTCGGACGGGGACGGGGACGCTCCCGACACCTACTGGAACAGCACCGGCTTCCTGGCCTGGCTGTACAATGACAGGTAATGGCAACATTTCTTTCTTTTTAACACTTCAAATGTGGTGACTTTTCAAAGTCATTTATTTGTAGTTATACAGCTTTTGTGACACAACACACATGCAAGGGCAGAGCAGTCGCTGATGAACTATGCCTTTCTTGCCTTTCTACCTCCAAGCTGCCCTCCTCCAGGGTCAGCCAGAGGCAGTGGGCAGCCTCATCAGTGGCCCCCAGGGACCAAGTGCTCAGTCCAGGTCCTGGTCAGGGACTGGACTTAAGAGCATCTGTTCTTATGCATGTTTTTCATTTTGGGGTTCTATGTGGAGTGAACCAGGAGATAACCAATGGACCTTCTTGCTGTGAGGTGATGGTGTAACACACTGAGCCACCATGCCATTAAGATGACAATTTTATAATCACCTGCTTTGGTACAACAAACTCTAGTATGATGATGGCAAATGTGACTTCATGAAAAAGCATTTTGCTCACCTGAAGCTGGTAGTCAGATGCGAAGGAGAGAAGTATGCATACATAAATTGAAGGTTCCCACATACTGGCTAAGCTTGCATATTATGGCAACGTTTCGGTCCTCTGACCTTCGTCGGTCAAAGTGTGACTTAAAAGTGTGACTTTTTGTTCCCCACAGCCCAGTGCTAGAGACCGTGGTGACAAACGACAGATGGGGTAGAGACTGCATCTGTAAGCATGGTGGCTACTACACCTGTAATGATCGCTACCAGCCTGGCCACCTGATCACACACAAATGGGAGAACTGCATGACCATAGACACCCAATCCTGGGGCTACAGACGAAATGCTCCACTCAGAGATTACCTCACCATTGAGCAGCTTGTGCAGGTACTGTACTGTAGTAGGTTTTTAATACAGCCCTTTACAAATCTTTCTGCGTGACACACATTTTTTTATTACATGTTTATGAAAATCTAACTTGGCATAAACTGTTAGACTGTAAGTCATTTGGCAAAGTCTATTGCATCTGATTATATAATTATGTCTCAGAGTTTCATCCCCACAAAAGCATGGCTATTGCTTAGTTCCAGACTTGAATGTCGGCTGGATTATTTTACGAGATATATTGTTTTAGGACATATAAAGCGGGTAGGGAACAGGATATAGTTTCTCTCTGACCGACAGAAACATAAGAGGAAGTGTGAGGTGGTTGCAACAATGGTGTTATTCTACTCTCAGGAAACCCTGGCCTACATGTGCTGTCTACTTTGTTCCCTCTGTGTGTGTGTGTGTGTGTGTGTGTGTGTGTGTGTGTGTGTGCATGCGCGTGTGTGCGCGTGTGTGCGCGTGTGTGCCTCAGACCCTGGTGGAGACGGTGTCCTGTGGGGGGAACCTGCTGATGAACGTGGGACCCACACATGATGGACGGATTGCTCCGATCTTCGAGGAGCGCTTAAGGCAGATGGGGCAGTGGTTGAATGTCAATGGAGAGGCTATTTACAACACCACTGCGTGGAGGGCTCAGAAAGAAAATGTCACCGCTGGTGTCTGGTGTGTCTCTATACATGAAGATATGCAGTAAAAAAAAAAAAAACACATTTGAATTGTCCATTAATTGATCTCTGTCTATAGCGGCTTCCAAATCCATAACAATTAAGCTGCTGTCCCAGCAATAGTTGAAGTTTGAATGCACGTTGTTAGTTCTTTTTTAGGTCCACTATTCCACATGTAGTGTTTGTGGTGGTGACTGCTCTAATGGTATGCTGGTCGTGTGGTACTAAATGGTAGTGGTTGGAAACTGTTTCCAGTAGCCACTCATAAAACCATCTATTTCACAGTATGGTATTACATCCCTGTCAGAACTGATCTCAGGATTGACAAGGCTTTGGCTTGGTTTTCTACAGGTACACGAGCAGACCACAGGAGAAGGCCTTTTTTGCCATTTTTCTTGAGTGGCCCGTGGATGGAACCGTGGTTTTGAATGAGCCTGTTGTGGTGCAAGGAAAGACTGAGGTAAGATGCTGTTTTCCTATGTCTGTTTCATACATTATCACATTCACATGCTGTCTTTTTTGTTGAGCTTTAAAAAAAAAACTTTAAAAAAAACACCGGTCAACCAAGCAGTACATCCGGCTTGACTTCTGATCGGGAGAGGGGAAGAGTGTGTTAATACTGCATATGATCTATCTATCCAGCAGAGGGGAAGAGTGTGTTAATACTGCATATGATCTATCTATCCAGCAGAGGGGAAGTGTGTGTTAACAACACTGCATGACCACATTGTACATGAGGGAAACAGGATAGGCGAGTTTGGTTCTCTGGACAGACTGGCTGTTTAGCAACGTAAAACCTGTCATTTTCATACTGCTTTGTGCGATGCCTTCTTCTGCCTCTTCATACAAGGTGGTGCTTCTTGGCCACAAACCACTGAAATGGGAGCCTGCAAAGCCCAGTGGACTGAAGGTTTTCCTGCCCCAGCTTTCCTATGGTCAGATGCCGTGCCAGTGGGCCTGGACACTGAGGCTGACAGGAGCCACATAAGAGAGGTGGCCAGATGACGTGCTGGCAGGTGCTCAAGGACAAATGAATCTAATGTGTGTATGAATGAAGAAAAAATTAATTATGAATGTTTTACATCTTTTTAGGCTATAACTGCCAACTGTGCACTATTTTTTTCTACAGTATGATTTGATGTGTTTTGTAGGCTATATGTGAGACTAGTGAAGGATGTCAATGTACTCTACTGTATCCATTCCATCGTGAATTGAAAATTAAAACAGAAATAATGGAATATGTTTTAAAGAAAATTAGAAAAAATAAATCCTTGTTCACCACTATACTGTGAAACGTTCCACTGAATGGCCCTTTTCGAATCCAGCCATATTAAGTGCCATCCGAAACCAATTAGCGTCGAGTGGAAGTGGCCTATAACACCCTCGGTAGCGAGTCTGCACCGATGCAGGCTCGATTCACATGTGCAGCTGTGTTTATTGTCCGAAATGGAAGAGGCGCCGTACAAATGTAAGTTCCTCACAAATTATACGACACTTGCATTGTACAGTATTTTGCATCAAATTCCGTTCTCCAGTTCAGAAAACGGTAGATTATGTTAATTTGATTGTAATGTAAAGTGGTGGATATTTACCGGGACTGTTGTTCAGACTAAACAGCTGATCAAACTGAGAATGGAAAATGAAAAGTTGTCCACAAAAAAACGAAACGGCACTAAAGAAGCTTGGGAGTAAGTATTATTTATTTTCAAAGGTTTAGTCCATAAATAGCCTGCCACTCACCACAAAATACATCTTTTACACATCTTTTTACACGTAATATAGACACTCAACCAACAAGCAACATTTCAGTGAGATATAGGCCAAGTGACTTGTTTTTAGATAAATGCATCTTCTTCCAAACATTAAGCAAAGTTTCACTTGTTCCATTGGCAGATTTCACTGATTTGGCCTACAACCAAAAACACCTTAATGTTTAAGATTCCTTGAAAGAAGATCAATTGGGTGATTGTATCCCATTCCTAGGACTTGACAAATGATGTGTAGGCCTACTTGGTAAGATGTGGAGTGATTGGAGGAGCCACACAGCACTCATTCTGACCAAAACATTTTAACCATCTTCCCGGACATATTTCTTAACAGCTTCATCATTAAGAAATGAACCTGGAGGGTCAGGCAAGTCCAAAACAGGCCTCAAATGAATGGGAGAATTTAAAGAAATACACAGTAAATTTGTTTCACATAACATGAATATAGCCTTCTAGATGCTGCAGATATCTAATGCCACTGTTTGTTTTAGGAGCTGAGAGCTCCACCAACTGGCTCTGGGACTGACCAGGGAGAGGAAACCCCTGCTACTTGGAGCTTCTATGATGGCATGCATGAGGCAGTGGGGTCAAAACCATATTTGACTCCACCTGTCCTCATTGCCTCATGCATGTCGAACCCCACCATCAAGGTCAGTCCAGATCCATCTTCCCTCCCGGGCACACCCAGGTCCAATCCCCCGTCCCTCCCAGGCACATCCAGGCACATCCACGTCTGATCAACCATCCCTCCCAGGCACATCCACGTCTGATCAACCATCCCTCGCAGGCACATTCACGTCCGATACACCGTCCCTCCCAGACACATCCAGGGTGTCCTCACTTGAACCCCCCCCCTCCCCTGCCAAAAAAGACGGGGGTCCATTGATGGGGGTTAATAATTTTCAGTTGTGATCGGTGATGCCCAATTTTCAGTTTTCAATATTATTTTACTTTCAATAAATAAGAATTGTGGCAATCCCTGTGTATCATTTATACAGAACCTGGAGACAAATATGTGCAATCTCTGGTTGTCATATTAGTGGTATGGTCTGCAATCTAAACTAGCCTATACTTCAGACCACAGGTGAACACAGCTCTGGAAAGGATGAGATCACAGCAAAATCCTGGTTTACTATGTATGGCTTACTATTTATAGATGTTTTTGAGTAAGTGTACTTTATATATACTACTCTTCCCCAAAATTTAGAATGTCAGACATTATTTGCAGAAAATGACAAGAGGACAAATACAGGTTCATACGGCCAGCTTGTGCAGTTTTTATGGGCTTGTTTTAATAAACTGTAGGCTATAGCAACTTTCATCACAAGAATTGCAGCCCAAAGTGCTTCATAACAGTGAAGATGAAATGAGCATAAAATGGGCTTGTTTTAAATCAGGACAAACAAAATCACACTTGCTTTGTTTTGATGCAAATAAAAACAAAAATACAAACAAAGAATACACTATTACAAATAATCATGCTGAAGCAGTGGAAAAATGACAAATATTTTATTGACAATAGACCTAAGAGCCTAATAATAATGAATTAGGGTAAAGGTGAAATGAATAGGTAAGAGTTCTTAAAATGATGTATAAATATAATTTAATGCCTTGGCCATATTGTCATTTGGATATTTCCACTTAGGACCTAGGTAGGCTATCTGATATAGGCAATCCTCATAAACTGTAACAAGGAAGATACTAACGATGCCTCATCCATGCGATGCCTCTACCACTGCAAAGTGCTGTTGACGCGAAACCATGGTAACCATTGTGGTTTGTGTTTCCTGTTTCCGTTGGAGTGAGGGGAGTGCGTCCCTAAGGTTTTTATACCCTACACCCTAATCAAGGGAACTACATTCAGCTGTGAGGGGACTACAAAACGGAGTGCACTCGGTGACTGAGTGCGAGTGGGGAGGGACTGGATTCGGAAAGGGCCAATGAGCCTCGTGCTGTCTAGGTGCTTGGAAGGAACACGAGCTCCCCCTACTGCCTCACAGAAGAGCGTTTCCTGCCCACTCCCAAATAATGTCTTATGATACAGATTTCACAATCGGTAGCTCAAAGACCGAGATGTGTACATAATACGTAGAACAACGCGCATAGAGTAATATAGAAGAGCTAAAAAAGCAGCTTATCTTTCGACAGCAATAGTAGCCTAGTAACGCTGAATTTCGAAATAACATACATTTTATTTTAAAATCCAATGCGAAATAAAATTACGCCTACATAAAGTCCTCTTGGAACATGAACGACATCAGTTGATCTTTAAGTTGGAAGACGTGTTGACCTGACCCGAGTTGTGACCAGTGTTCGCGGCAACATGTGTATCAATGTTGTGTCTGCTCCCTGTAATGCACGCGAGGAGGTGGGAGGTATGTGTTCAGCGAATGTTCCATGACGTGAAAATAGGGGGTTTGCAAGGGGTTCTCAAGTTCATCCATATCACGGGGTAGCCCAGCATATATATATATATATAGGCTACACACACGCACAATTATGCAAATTGATCCTGTGCTTTCCACCACAGCCTCGCCAACAAACACGGGCTGAGTGTTTACATCCACATGGACAGGGGTGCCATGTATAGATGCAAGGAGATGAAGCCATCTTGACAAGGGAATATCAGGTGCATTTTGAATCTCTCTAAATATAGCCTACTCTTTGTCCAAGGAAACACTTCATATGTTTTTGCTTTCATTGGGTGTGTTCACAAGGCCTAATTTCCTCATTTTAAATTGCCACTGGTCCTTAAATAGAAGTCAAGTCTCTTGTTGCTATACTGAAGCCTTTTGTGAATACTGATTCTATATCTAAAAACTAGAAATCTGGGAAGGAGGCTTTCTAAAACAAAAGATTAGACAGGATCTGTGCATGGTTTTGTGGCAAAGGCAGGGTTGTCAGTTCAGCGTCTTGTGGCTATGCAGGGTTTGGTTGTGCAGGATCTTGTGGCTATGCAGGGTTCGCATCACGAGTGTGTTGAAAAGAGACAATAAGTGAAACTATTGGCCATGTGTTGCCATGGGAACTCTCACAATTGTACCAAAGGTAAGTATATTGTTCTGATGATATAGTAGTGAACATATCGGTTGTTCTCTCTGCATGGATCGTTCGAGATACAGTCACCAGAGCATGGATGTGATCCTTCCATTCATAACATTACACTCTCTCTGTCTCCATTTCTCTCCCTGTCTCTCTCTCTCTGTCTGTCTGTGTTTATCTATTACTCTCTCTCTTGCTCTATATTTCTGTCTGTCTGTCTGTCTGTCTGTCTGTCTGTCTGTCTGTCTGTCTCTCTCTCTCTCTCTCTCGCACACACACACACACACACACACACACACATACACACACACACACACACACACACAAGTGTACTTTCTCTCCCCCCATCTGTTTTCACACTAGTATCATTAGAGGCTTGCTAGTAGGGGGTGCATGTGTGGTGGCATTCAATCACATGCAAATTTGTTGCGGATCTGAGCTGGTCAGCAGAGCTGTGTGCCTCAGATAGTGGAAATGCCAAGCAGTGTGGAACATCCAGCGGGACAGACCATTATATTTATAGAGACGGGCGACTTGACCTTCACTGCATGTTGAGTATCAGCCATTTTAGTGCTGCTCCTCCAGATACTGGATACAGCATAATGGATCTTTGCTATAGCTGCAATGCAGTCATATGTTTAGCTTCAAGTTCATCTCCATCTCAAAAGGCTAATAGACTCTATTCTATTCTACTTGAGCCGATTCATTCACATATTCTTTGTGTGCTGCAATTGGATCGGTTTTATTTAAAAAGGAAATTAGCATGCTGAATCATTGTTTTACATTCACATGACGAGAACTTTTCCTGAATATGGATTTGGATTTTGAAGTCAAGAAACATTGTCTTGTTGCCATGATTGTCAGGATTGCACACAGTTGTTATGTAAGTTGAGTAAGCAAACCTTTTTTTCTGTGAAGGTTTCTTATTACAAATAGGCCTCTTAAATATCCCTTAACTATAGTAAACATAGCTGGTGCAAACCCCCTACCAAGGTCTCCTATTCATAGATTCATCCAGTTGTTCTCACCTAAATGTTTCCTTCTGAAACTGAAGAGGATGGTCAAAGCAGGTCGTGTATTTATAGTTGTATTAATTGTATTGTGTTTAAAGGGCAAAGTTTCACATAAATGACAGAGGGGCAAAGTACAGTAGGCTACAGTGTCTACACTGTAATTTCCCTTCAAATGTGGTAAATCAATCTAATTCAGTTTGAATTTAAATAACATTTGAAATACCAAAATAGAAACCATTTATAACATTTCATGTTAATGATTGAAAAAATGCAGAATGGTATTGCTCTTTCAATAATCAATAGCTGGTGTGTTTTTGTGAAAGCAACATGTTGAACACAGAGCTGTGGTTCTGTAGAATACTGTAGTTACACAGCAATGCAGAGGCTATTTCGCCTTAAAGGTAGGGTAGGTGATTTTGGAGAAACCAAGAAGCGTAAGCAAGATCTTGGAAAAAATGCAAGGACAAAATCCCTGCCTATCCCTTCGGGCCTCCAAAGCCACTCCTCCAAACTGGGGAATAACAAAATTACATTTGCTAGGCAGGTAGGCAGGTTGACAGGCAGGTAGGCCATCCAATAATTTCAGGGTGGCACCTCAATGATTGAACGGATGTATTTAAGTCCTGCGACTTCCAAAGATTATGGATTTTTCTAATTTTATTGATTGATTGCTGTCGGGATGTAAAGAGAATTGAAAAAAAAAAAATTGTGCCAAATCGCCTACCCAACCTTTAACCTATGGCCAAACATCTTATGCTTCTCAGTGTGTGGATGAGGTTTCCCTCTGCACATCATCTATAGGACATGCTGCTCCCATGAGATCGGTTGCCAGCTTGTCCTAAATTCAACCAGCACACATTACAGGATTTCACCAGTTCTCCTATCAATTCACAAAGCACCCACAAAGAGACACAATGGCACAGTGTACACTGTAAATAAACAATGACTTTACACATGATACAGTGAACATATACTATTCTAATGTACTTTCCCCACATTTCCTGGGTTGTTTGTTTAGGAGAGTAGGCTAAGTAATACAAATGTATAATTTCCTCTGCTTTCTGTACTTTCAATTCAATCATTCGTGCCTTTATAAGCTGTAGTGACATTTTGATCTGTGTTTTGTATGAAGCACCGGCCATCACTAAGAGGTGAAGCCAAACGGCTGCCATGTCCGGGACCACTGAGAAAGTGTCCTTAAATGTGGGCTGTTCTGTAATCCCTCTCAGGGCCCCTTTGCTATTTTTGTGCCTGGGTCCGCGTCACGCTTGGGTATTTTCTCTGGTGACTAGCTCACATCAATAGCTCTTCTAATGCATTCTCAGTCAGCCAGCCGCTTATGATTGATGAGATTTTACGTTGCTTAATTTTCATTTTTATTTTCATCACAGATATGCGGAGAATGGACAACTGGAATATGCAATATGAGGAATGTCACATGTGACCGGCAATATGGGACAAGGGTGTACACGACTGTTAGGTTTGTATGATGATTATGTTTAATATCTCAGTGTGTGTATGTGCCGGCTGTGTAAGAAAGGAGAGGTTATTGGCTCAGCGTAGACCTTGAGGTTTACTGCATTTTAATGGAGCAGGGAAGAGCCCACGCTGATGTTCATTCTGCATGTTGTGTACTGTGAGCTGGAGTATCATATGATGGGATTACACCCTGGTGTCCCAAACAGTGTCATCTGCTCATGATATTTATGGATTTTAGTGTAGGCTTCATTACTGTTCCATGTACTGACCCTTATACTGTAGCTTCAAATGAAAAGAGGCAGTGGCAATGTTTTTTCTATGGCTTCAGTTTATTTCCCCATTGTCCCTTTGCAGCACAGTATTAAATGTGGCTGTTGTCATTGCTATTCCTCATTGGCATGGCTATGTATTTGTACAAATGAAACCTGTTATAATAAAGTCACAGTCACCCCCCCCCCCATCCACTCAAGCACAAGTACATGCATATACAGGAGCATCCACCCACGATCATTCAGAAACACACCTACATGCCACCCACCTGCCACCTACACTAGCACTCCAATGTCGGTCTTGTTAAATGAGTTGATATAGCTCAATGTTAAGCCTTCCTGTGGACATTTCTGAATGGGGGTCTTTGGTGTTGGATAAGCAGACAAAGTCTGTATGTGGAGTTAATGTGTCTATATGACTTTGTAAGGTCTGGAAGTGTAGTCTCTGTTCCCTCTCTGTCTCGGTAGTTCAAAGGTATTCATTGTTTCCAGTGGTCTTATCTGGCTGTCACTCTGCACTCTTAATCCCCTGCTCTCCTCTCAATACTCAGAAAGAATGGAAACAAGCAATGGGGTCAGAGCGACCTTGAGGAGAGCAGCCTCCCAGGGTTTTGAATTTTGTCACCCCTGACACCCACTTAGGTTACAGTACCTCTGTAACCTCCTCACGGCAACATCGAGTGGTCTGAAGTAGCCACCTTCATATGTCTTCCCTCATCTCTCTGTCTCTCTCAAGGAAGCCCCCAGAAATGACAGTGGCTTACAGCGGTATCGAGCCCTTTAAGAGAGGCATGGGCCATTTGTCATTCACAAATATTGTGGTGATATTTATGCTTGCAGCTGTTTTCATGCATCTTTATCTCGGCATCTTCAGAGTCACCTTGGATTTGTACCCCGGGGTTTATGCCCGAGGAGTGTGAGCTGCTGTAGCAAAAAGAGAGAGAAGGACAGAGAGAGAGAGAAAGAAAGAGAGGGAGAGAGAAAGGGAGAGAGAGTGTGTGTGTGAGAGAGAGGAAGCCATAGGATGTCCTAATTAAGGGGAACTCAGAGGGTTTGAACCAGATAATCTTACATAACCTCGTTAAGAGTGCACACAGCCTTTGATACGGAGGAGATAGAAATGATGTGCCCTTAGAGACTTTGCCCCTTGGTATGGAGCTAAAGTGTAATAGCATTTAAACTCAATAATACCTTCGATCAGTGGGCATCATTCTGAAGAGATTGAAGATTGTGGTAGAGTCAGAACTTAAAGCTAAACTAGAAAAGATCCAGGATCTTTCAATTGCAGGGCTAGAGAAGGATAGCGTTTTAGTGTGCAGGTAAAATAAAGATTCCATGTAGAGGTTGGAGGCTAACATCATTTCACCTGCACCTTGCACACACATCCTTGTCCACATGTGGATGCACACACATGCTTGCACACATACACACACAAACACGCGCACGCGCGCACGCGCACACACACACACACACATACATAGAACACACGGTTCTGCAGGAAATGTAGGGCATCTGCCAGGGGTAAGATGAGGTAGCCTAGGTATTTTAGAGGCTGGTAAAAGACTGATTTTTCCATTCCTGCTGAGCACATTGCTTGTTATGGATTTTATTTGGAGCACTTTGAGGGTGAATCATCTTGATTAGTCCACTCTTAAGATTAGACTTTTCTGCCTTCAGAATTTACTATGGGATTGCTAAAGATGAATATTCTGTTTGCCCTCTTAATCGTCTAATGTATAAAAATGTACTAATGTCACGGGAGGCAAAAAATCATTAGGTTTGTATCTTTTTGTTTTGTCTATATTCCTTACTTTATCATATTTGGGAAACCATTCCTGTACATGTAGTGTGTACTGACTACTGACTCATTCCATTTTTTTGTACTTTGAAAGCTTAATCCATTAGTGTCAACTTATCTCATTTTACTAATTAAAATAAAATGTCTGTCTGATTTATTTCAGATGACCCTGTCCTGCAGCTAATTTACAGATCTGCTAATATTACTACAGCGACATAACAGACGCTATCTGGAAATCCATCCCAAAGAAGGTGACATTGGATTCATGGAGTCACTTGAAACTACTGCTGAGACGAAATGCTCCACAGAGGGTTGGGAAAGGAATGTTGTGCAGAGAAAGGGGACATCAGAGCCAACGGCCACCCAAACTAAAAGAAGCCCCTCGGCCGAGGGGTGGCACTCACAGTCTCCGGAGGGTCAGAGCAGAAACACATGTGGATCATCAGAAATGTCTGACTCAGGGAAAACACAACAATTACAGGATCAGCAGCCCCCCCAGTCTCATGCCACTGGTCACCATTACCGTGAGCTGTCCTCCTATGCACAGCAGGGGGGGCAGGCGCTTCTCTTCGCCAAACAGAAGACTGGCAGCCACTTGGCTCCCGCACAGTCCCTTGGCAGCTGTGGGCCTGCCCCCCTGAGGAAGTCACCTGGTGTACCGGTGGCCCCCCAACAGCATTGCCCCCCTCAGTCAGGGACAGATCTGCTATCAGAGGATATGTGTAAGATGGAGCCTAAAACGCAAAAGCCTGGAAAGTATGTTTGTGATTATTGCGGGAGGGCTTGTGCCAAACCTAGTGTACTCAAGAAGCATATCCGCTCGCATACCGGGGAACGGCCCTATCCCTGTGTCCCATGTGGATTCTCCTTTAAAACCAAGAGCAATTTATATAAACACAGAAAATCTCATGCTCACTTGGTCAAAGCTGGAACAGTGCCATTTTCAGAACTTGGTTCTTACAATGCCAACATGGACCAGGGGTCCTTTGAAGGGGAAGGAGATCTATACTCGGATGGCGAGCAGAGCACCGATACAGATGAGGACACCCTCAACGACTTGCCGGTCCTGGATGCTGCTGTGGAGGAACCCGATAGCACTGCTGTGAAAACACAACATCTCATAGCGCAGAAACAAGGAGTCACGTCAACAATAGCCGAGGATGGTTCACCCCAGCTCAGAGAAATCAATGCATCTCCTGCCATTGCTCCGGTCAGCCGTGCAATTCAGTCTTGCACCATCAAGCAGAGACTTGCACTCCGCCTCTCAGAAAAGAGAAGCAGTGACACTGACCAATCCCTGTCCCTCCCCAGCCAGTCTAGCAAAGGCAGCACCGACTCTGGCTACTTCTCACGCTCTGAGAGTGCGGAGCACCAGAGCGGCCCCCCAAATACAAATGCCAAGTCCTATCAAGAAATTATGTTTGGGAAGTGTTATAGGCCAAGTCCAAAACAGACTACTGTTGTGACTTGCAGGGCAGACTCAAGCGATTATGCGTCTGTTGAAGGCAAGCGATCAGAAAAAGGAGTTTCCCGTGTGTTCACACAGGAAAAAGAATTGGTCGAATCCATCAAAATAAACACAAGGTCATTCACAAGGGAGGAGATGAGGGAATCCCAGTTAGACCCCGGCTCTGACGCCGGCCCTCTGGTCAGGAGCAACTCCATGCCGACGTCATCGGCAGCCTGTCTCAGTATGCCGCAAGGCCTGCGAGGCAGCCACTCATTTGATGAGAGGACAAGCCCTGGGGGGATGAGGAGACTTAGGAGACAGGCTGCGTTTGAGCACTCTGCACACGAAGGCCACGCCGAGCCCGAAAGCTATGGAAACGTAACCGACGGCGCTCTCCCGTCTGGGGCGGGCGGCGATGGTTTCTCTGAAATCTTACCTACCGCAAACCATCAAAAGCCAGGGCTGGAATTCGCAACGAGGAAGCGCCGTAAGGAGAAAAGAGAAGAGGAGGATTTGCCGGGCCCGTATGGCGCACACTGTGACCTGTCTGAGGAGATGTTTGACTCAGCCAGGCACTACGAATCAAAACAAGTCGGTCAAGGTGCGGTGGGGAAAGGCCCTCCTGAAAGTGTGCAAACACAATTGGATAGATTTGACATGGATGTGTCAGTGAGCTCTGAAGCCACAGGGAGGAAAATTCCAGGAAACGTTATTTCTGTTATACAGCACACAAACTCATTAAACAGGTCTCAGTCTGAACCGTATCCGTGTCAGAGACAGGAGGGCATTTCCTCGTCAGTGCAAGCTATGAAGGACAGTGAAACACAGGAGAGGGCAAATCCAGCCGAAATGATGGGACACCAGTTGAGTGACTGTAGATTAGACCAGTCTTATCAAATGGCCCCCAAACTGGTTCGTCAATCCAACATACAGGTCCCTGAGATCAGGGTGACTGTGGAGCCGGACAGTCCAGAGAAAGCACCGGAGGTGCAGGTGAAGGAACTGGAAAAGCATGTGGAAGAGTTTCAGTGGCCCCAAAGGAGTGAAACTTTATCTCAATTTCCCCCAGAAAAACTCCCCCCAAAGAAGAAAAGACTGCGTCTGGCTGACATAGAGCATTCCTCTGGTGAATCCAGCTTTGAGTCTGCGTGCACAAGCCTCTCCCGGAGCCCCAGTCAAGATAGCAACTTATCATACAGCTCCAGCTTCTCTTTCGACAGGGAGGAGAGCTTCAAATCGGCCTCCCCAGGAAGGCAGGATGAACCTGTCAAACCCCTGGAGCTCTTAGCGGTGCCAGGAAGTGGTCACTCCCTCTCCATACTCAACCAGCGTCAGCAGCATGAAATGAGACGCTCCTCCTCGGAGCAAGCCCCTTGCAACTTGCGCAGAGAGTTCCCTGAGGTGCGCAGCGTATCATTTGACTACGGCAGTCTCTCTCCGACATCCAAAGTTAGACACGGGGAGCTCAGTTCTATGAAGGATCAGAGCCAGGGTGACTTGGTGCGACAGGAGTCCTTGACTATGGACCCCGAATTTACCCAAGTCCTTCCACATATGATACCCCAGTATCTTAGCAGTGCCCTGCTCTCACAGACCTTGCCAATATTTGCCACAGGAAACGCATATCCCCAGCTATCACACTCTGGACTGCTAGTTCCTGTTAGAATCCAGACACACGTGCCGTCCTTTGGTAGCATCACATACACCAGTGTGTCACGGATTTTAGATGCTCATCATGACAGTGTGAGTTCCACCACAGGCTTCTCTCAGAGTATAATAGAGCACGCCAGAGCACTTTCGACTGACCCCCACACAGTCCAAATCCTTGATCTGTCATTGGCTAAGCTGAAGACAGGTATCCCCCTGTCCCTGACCTCCAGGACTATCTCAACCACAAACGCCTCTAGTGGTGGATCAAACAAACGCCTACTGTCGCCCGCCAGCAGTCTAGACCTGTTCATGGAAGTCAAACAGCAAAAGCGTGTGAAGGAGGAGAAAATGTTTGGTCAGATTGTGGAGGAGTTGAGCGCAGTGGAGCTGGGGAATTGTAACGTAGCTGAGGAGAACAGGCACATGACAGAGATTCTGAGTACGTCCAGTCAGCATTCTCAAGATGACCCACAAAGGGGCAGTATCATCTCAAAGCAACAAATAGCGACAGGAAGCCCAGATGGAGCTGAATCTGCTATGGACAGTAGCCATCTGGAGTCTGGTGCACGGCCATATTCTACACAGTCTATAAGTGATTTCAAGGAGGTTAGCGTGGACGACAAAGTGAAGATGGACATGGTGGCACAGCTGGTCCGCAGCCAAGACGTCCCAATCTCAGATGGCAAAGACCCTAAAGTGTTATCTCAGTTTCCGAGTCTCCGCACAACAACAGCTGTGAGCTGGTGCTATCTGAACTACACCAAGCCGAGCAGCTCTCACGACACCCCGTTCTCCTCAGTGTATGCCACATGGTGTGTGAGTTCCCACAACCCAAACCCACCTGATCTGAGCACCAGTGCCACCCTTGCCCTCCTCCACTCCAAACAGAAGAGAGACACGTGTGTTTACACCATGGCAGCTATGTATCAACCTGGGACTGGAAAACTGGTTTCTTCTCTTCTCCTGTGGAGACAGAGACTAGAGCAGGTGAGAAAGTCATTATCTCCCCTGTTTTTTTTAATTTATTTTGAAACTGAATGAATCCCTGCAACCAAGTTACATCCTACATACTCTGGAATCTAAGTGTCATGTTACATTGTCAATATCCTGTGTGCTTAAACGGCATGTTAACAGAGTGTTGGTCATCTGTTTTAGCTACAGAGGAAACCGGACACCAAAGATGTGGACATCCCCTATGGGAGGAAAGCTAAGGACGGCAGCTGCAGGGGAAAGACTGTAAAGGAGGACTGGAAGGAGAGGGAGGCCTGCTCAAAGCAAGCAGTGCCAACACGTATCAAAATTTTTGAAGGAGGGTCAGTCATATTGCATATCACATACTATAATACATACAGTATATGAAAAAGCACCGTATTAGTTTATATATAGACAGATATACTACATAGATAGACATAGATATACAGTATACAGGGTATACATATATTGTACCTATATATATAATGTATATGTATATATGTAATATAATTATATATATATATGTATATATATATATATATATATATATATGTATATATATATATTTATAATTATATTACTAAAGTATATTCTACAGTATGTATGTCTATGTGTTCTTATCCTGCCCCAAATGAATGATTGTTTCTCCCTCCCAGCTACAAGTCCAATGAGGACTATGTGTACGTCAGAGGCCGTGGCAGAGGCAAATACATTTGTGAGGAATGTGGCATCCGTTGTAAGAAGCCAAGCATGCTGAAGAAACACATCCGCACTCACACAGACGTGAGACCTTATGTCTGCAGGGTCTGCAACTTTGCTTTCAAAACTAAAGGTGGGTTTCTCTCATTCTAATGTTGAACGAATGGTGAAAAAGAGACACAGGTAGTACGATGGTCAGCTGAATTTGCTTGTTCCTCTTACAAGGAAACCTAACCAAACACATGAAGTCAAAGGCTCACATGAAGAAGTGTCTGGAGCTGGGGGTGTCAGTTACAGTGGAAGATGCAGAGATACAGGAGTCTGGTAAGATGCTGATCAAGATGATTATCTCCAGTTATTCATTGTATGCTAAAATGTGTATCACGTGTAGCACGGCACCAGTTCGGAAAACAACATATTTTTCTGTCTAATCTGTCTCTCCAACGACGTAGATGACATCCAGCAAGAGCTGAAGACGGGCAGATTGAGCACGGCCAAGCACCAATTCTCAGACGCCGATGACTCGGACGGCATGGACGAGGAGATTGACGAAATCGACGAAGACGAGGACGAGGACGACGAATACGAGGGCGATTCCACTCCGAAGGTCTGCTCCAGAAGCAGTAGCCCCCAGCCCTGCGGCGTCGCCTCTCTGTCCGTGACCGCCACGGCCGTCATCCACGGCTGCTCCTTCACTGCCCTGCCGGGTGTGGAGGTCCATTACCGAGCCTCCGGCCGGCGGGTGTGCGCCGACCGCAGGACCGTCCTGGCGGCGGTCGACCCAGAGCAGAGGGAGAGGCTGGTGGATGAGGACTCCCTCAACATGCTGTCTCCAGACCATGGCTGCTTCCCCTTTGACCCCTATCCTTCCTGCCTGCTGTCCCCGGGCTGGGAGTCCCCCCTCAGGGAGCCGTCTCCCTCCCGTCTGCGCTACCCCTCCCCCAGGAGGGAGCTCTCTTCTCGGGGCCGATCGTCGCCCAGGTGGGACGCCTCCCCTCTGAGGCCCAGCTCCCCTAACCTCATATCCGTCCAGCACCTCTCGCCGGCCTCCATGGAGAGGCCCCTGTCTCCTGGAGCAGAGCTGACTGGGAAGAGGGAGCCGTCGGTGCGAGGCAGACAGAGGGTGGTGCTCAGGGCCGTGTCTCCTCGCCGGGGCTCGTACCAACACAGGGGAGCCAGCTGGGAGAAGACCAGGCAGCAAGCAATGGCCGAGCAGCTGATCTCACAACAAGGAGCAATTGAGATGGAATTGGTATGTAATGACTTGTTTTTAATTAAAATATACTAACTTGTAAAAATCTTATTCAAAGAGAAATCCTTTGATGCTAGAGAACTACTGTAGTACTATGTTGTAGTGTTTTTGTTTTAATCTTTGATTGCTCATCTTCAGGGTGGTGTAATAACTTTACTGATAGTCACAAATATTATTGTTGTAGGATCGAGGGATCAGCGTTCCCCAGCCTGGACCCGCCACTTCTCCTCAGAGCCAGAACCTCCTCAGCCACCTGCCCCTTCACTCCCAGCAGCAGACCCAGTCTCTCCTTCCAGTGGTCCCTATCGGTGGGATCCAGGTACGGCACTCCCTGCCCTCCCCAAGCCCCTGCAGGAGCCTCTCTCCAGTGATGAGCCTCCAAACGGGAGGGAGCCAGGGAGGCAGCACCACCGAGGGATCTCTCCGAGCCCCGGAGAGCAGGGAGGAGGACTCGGCTCGTCAGCAGAACAGGCCTTCCCCCCAGCAGACTGCCAAGGACTCTCAGGAGAACCCCCCTAGCCTCAGCATCAGGGACAGCAAGCAAGAGGAGAATGTCCAGACCTGCATGCAAGCTATTGCCTCCCTCAGGATCACTTCAGAGGAGTCCAAATAGGCCCCTCTCTGTAGAGGACACCCAGGAACAGCTGAGCCTCCCATGTTAAAGCTGAGCCTCCTATGTATTGTCACCCACAGCCCCACCATCTGCAGTCCCCCAAAGCGCGTAGCTTGATCCTTAACCCATCTGATGTCCTCTATCAAAGCTTCTCTGGTCAGTGGACTTCCTTTAGAAATAACCATGTTAATAAGGCTCACTAGAGACTGTTTTGAATGATTCTGTCAGAGGCAAGAGGCCAGGTGACATTTTGAGGGTAAATGTGCAATATGGAAAGATATTAAGATAATATGCCTTTATTTGATGTAGTAGTTTGCATAAAATTGCACACAAACATATTTATTGATGCAAATATCTATACCCAATGTGCATACAAACAGTGTATGTGTACTCTGAAAATAGACTTTTATTTAATGTACTCATGGAGTGGTGATCATTAAAGTACAGGATTTAATCCTTCTGAAAACGAGGAGAAAATAACCGAGGGAAGTATGTGTATTCAAAAACAGAGTCCGACCAAATTTTAGTAGACCTTGCTTCTTGTGCAATTTGGTGCTTCTGCAGCACAGTTCTGTGCCTTTGATTTGCTTTATCATACCGTTTTATACCGTTTATTGAATAAGGGCAAAGAAATCATTGCGGAAGTTAATTCCAAAGTGTCTGATATGAAGTGTTATTGTCAGTGAGATTGCCTTCTAATTTGTGAAATTAAATTGATGTTAGGCACAGCTTGATTTATGTAATACAATCAATTTAGAATGTTTCTTATGTTGCATTTTCTCAATGTTGTGGTTTATCTTGACTGCATGAGTTTTGTTATTGCACAAATAGAGAAGTGAATATGTAATTATGTATAAGATGTCTTTATATATTAGAAAGTAAGCACTTATTGATCCTGGTAAATATTTGACTACTACTGTATTTATACGCTATATCTATACTTATGCATTGGTGAGCAACCTGACATTGCTTTTGAACTCATGTCCTTGCTTTATTGGCTTAACCGATTTTTGTTCCTTATACAGACTGTAGAACTTTTAATGAATTTGAATATGCACTTTCATCCTTGCTTTGATGACTAACTGATATGGTTGGTGTGATTACAATCAGCGTTTGTTAATATGAGTTAATATGAGTTCAAACATTCCATTTATTTTGAACTTAATTGAATTGCTTATTATCTGTGCATGTATGGCACGCAAGCTCACATGCTGGTGAGCATCTGCTGTTGGCTTTTTCTTCATTTTAAGTGCGACAGATCAAATTAATATCACTGTATTTAACTAAGGTATGATGATGTTAAGGGTGGTGGGTATTGATGGGTTGACTACTTTGCTTCAGCTCAAAATATTATTCACTTAAATGCAAATTTACTTTATGTATATAGATGTAATTTGTGTTATCATGTTTTTGCAGTGTTCGGGTGCATTGATTGTATCTTTTGGGGGTTTTACTGCTGCATCCAAGGTGAGGGAAAAGAAGCTTGCATGATGGAGAACAACGACCATCAGCAAAGTGTGTCAGAAAACAACACAAAACACACTTCAGATGGTTAAGTCATTAGTTTGTGAAATAATTTTAAAAACACAAATACTTTGTTCACTCATGTTTACATATAGTAAGTAATTACAGGTGCACTTTTATTTGACTTTTATAAGCACGTGTTGGGTGTAACAATCACTATACAGATTCAGTTGATTTGCAATGTTAATGGTGTACAACACTCATCTATTGTGAAGGAAAATTGGAGCCCTTCATTTTTATTTTATTTTTTGCATTTAAATTGAAGTTATGGGTTTGTGATTGTTTTATTGTTTCATTTCGTCTTGTATTTACTAAACTGCATTGTGCCTCTCATGTTTATAAAACTCCCTCTGCTAATACAGACAGATCATTTACCTCTTCAATGGGATTTTGATGAATAAGCTCTGTAGCATATTTCCTTGTTTAGTTATAATATACATGTATATGCATCATATTCCCGTTTAGTTACAGTATACATGTATATGTTTAGTTACAGTATACATGTATATGTTTAGTTACAGTATACATGTATATGTTTAGTTACAGTATACATGTATATGCATCAGTACTGGTTAGTCCTGATGGAGTGCCTCTTTTACGCTGTAGAGAATTTATTGTTTGGTGCTCTACTTTTTAAGATTAAATTAAAAATTGTTTTAAAATAATATACTCCTATCCCATGACTGTGTTGTGTTTTATTTCCCAGTGACATTTAAAGGTTACTGTGAATGTATTTCTATAGATTTCCCGCCTCTTGAATCCAAATAGTTTAAAATTAGAGCATGTCCAGTAAGGTCTCATAGCAAATCACTCACATTAGTCCTCAGAGAAGGTTCACTGCAGGTTCAGCTCCAGAAGCTTCACACAGTACACTGACCCTCTGCTGTGAAATTACAGTTAGAACTTAAAGAGAGAAAATGCAACACACCTTCAGCATCACAGATTATTGAAACCATACTATCCTGTAAAAAGGTGTCAAATATACAACATTTAATGACATTAACCCACAGTATACATTTAGATATCTAAAACTCTGTATTGTATGTGAGTGCGGAGGAGGTTGGTTCTGATTGTGGCCAATCAGAAGGCAGGCCTTAATCAAATCAAATCAAACTTTATTTGTAAAGCACATTTCATAGTTAATAGATTGTGTCATTCTCCCAGCCTGAGCTAAGCTTGAACACTGGTAGGGGGCGATTTGGTCAGAGTAATTATAAAACTCATGGCAGCAACCATTAAAATTACCAATAAATCCAGATGCTACTTCAGAAGTTGTATACATGTTTGCACAACACATACACCTATACGTAATCCAAATAGAAACATTTTTCTATTCTCTGTTCACACAACTAACTCACTTCATCCATTGACTCAAGGAAAGTCTTTGAGTCATGTCTAGAGCAGGTTTTATTGTGAGCCAAAACAGAACAGCCATGTTCTCTCTCTCTCTCTCTCTCTCTCTCTCTCTCTCACTCCCTCACTCACTCACTCACTCACTCACTCTCTCTCTCTCTCTCTCTCTCTCTCTCTCTCTCTCTCTCTCTCTCTTTCTCTGTGTTAAACAGAGTTGTGTCCCTCCGGTTTATTTTGAGGTTGTCTTATCACAGCTGTTGTATCTCTGGTGGCTGCCTCTCTATCCCCCTCTGCACTCCTCCTCTCCCCTCCTCGCTCGCTCCAGGTCTGGTAAGAGGCACTTCAACAACTCCTGTCTGATTAGTAGATATTTATAATGACATTCGCAGAATATGTATTCCATCAGTAATTTCAATGTTTCCTGACATCCTTTTTGCTGATTTGAAAAAAATATTTAACACCATAGGGTTAGGGTTAGAGTTTACTTTTATGGTAATTTGTTGACTGTTTTCACACAAATGTATTGTTCATTATAGACTACTTATCCTTTGTTAGTTTGGAAAGTTTAAAGCCATATTAGTGTATTGACATTCCAGTTGTATGAAATTAGAGATCAGCTCAATTACTTTTTTCTTGGAATGGACTTCTTGGAAGGACAGCTACAGCCTACTTAGAAAATGTGTTGATATCCTTGCCGTGGCAACAGGATAAACAACAGAAAATATGTATAGTTAACATTTATACTGTATAGAATTATGCTTTTTATGATACTTTTTTCTAAAACATTAACAGTAAAACATATTTACTTATTGATTGCATATTGAACTGTTACATCTGTTCTGCTGAGTCAAGTTTATTCCTGTTTAGTTTCTTTAAAGTCAGTTATGTGCTATATTGTACATAACAGTAATCAAATTACTAAGTCTAATTAAATCAAATATTGCAAGCTTAACATTTACCATTGACATCAACAAGGTTGGATTGGAAATAAATAAATAACGTGACCATATTAAGTAGTTCTTAAAATAGCCTGTGTCCCAGAACAGGTGCCATGTGCTCTGCTTGTAAAAGCAGGGGGACTAGGGGAGTGTGAAGGCTATGCAAGCAAGCTCATTTTACACACAAACAGACTCGAGTCATGAGCCACCATCTCACACACACAGACACTGAATGTACAGTAGATAGAGAAAGTTGCAAATGTTATTACATCTTCTACTACAACCAAAGTGACTGTTGCATAACTAGCCAATATGCTAAAATAAATGTGCTTATTGGGTTAAATAATGGTTCATAATTCTCTTTGTTTGACTTGTCATGAAATTCCCTTAAACTAGTATTTTCATTATAATCCCTGTTATAAGTTTATTTACAATCAAATACAATGGTCCATATAAAAATGTTGACGAATTGTTCACTCTTGAGATATTAGTACTCATTTCTCATGTCACAGCTAAGTGCACAATGGATTTCTATTGACATATACAGTACCATTGTAACAATACCAATACCATTTTATATGATCAGAAATAACCTTTTAACAGGGGTTATGATGCTAAATATGAAACGAGTCCTTCAATGTTGTAATCATCAAAAGCTAGTTTCAGGCTGGATTGTTTTTGCTTTAGTCTCTAACAACCAACACTATGTCGTTTCAGTGATATCCCTTAAAAATGGAGACTTTTCAGGAGAGCAACCCTGCGCAGGTGCCTACCACGGCGGACCCAGCCAAGGGTCAGCAGGTGGACCTGACAGAGAACCTCAGCCAGCAGCTGGAGGACATCATTAGTACCTACCAGGCAACAGAGGAGTCCGCTGAGGCTGAGGACATAGACGAGGTCAGCGCCGTGAAAGATGGATCCCCCAAAGACCAGAAACTGAAGAAGAAGATGCTCAAGAGCCTAGGTAAGTTGATTCTAGAACTTCAGCAACATTCATGGCATGTTCTTAAAGTTGCTGAAGTTACACACACATTTTATGAATGCACATTCTATTAATTAAAATATGGCCTCTGTTTGCTATCCAGGGAAAGAAGCCATGCTACTGATGCAGAGTTTGAACAAACTTGGAACTCCAGAAGCAAAACTGGAGGCCATTATCAAGAAGCACGCTGAGTTGGTGAGGAGCCATGCATTTTGACATATTTAGTGGTGACATGCAGCTGTGTGAAGGAAAGAGGACAAGCAAACAGGACTCTCTCTCTCTCTCCCTCTCTGTGTGTGTGTGTGTGTGTGTGTGTGTGTGTGTGTGTGTGTGTGTGTGTGTGTGTGTGTGTGTGTGTGTGTGTGTGTGTGGTGTGGTGTGTGTGTGTAGCTGGAGGAGCATCGGAGCGATCAGAAGCAACTGAAGGTTCTGCAGAAGAAGCTTCTCCAGGTGTTGAAAGAGAAGGACCAGCTGCAGAGCGAACACAGTCGGGCCGTCCTGGCGCGCAGTAAGCTGGAGGGGCTCTGTCGAGAGCTGCAGAGACACAACAAAACCTTAAAGGTGAGCTGCTCATTTCACTTCCAAAAGCCAGCAGCATACTGACACAAAATGTGTAGCACTTAATATGTATACAGGCTTGCTGTGTTAAGGTTAAGGTTAGGGTAATAGGCGGTGTTCTGACAAATAGACCTACATATCAAAATGACCTATCTACACGATGTGCGCATGTTCAGTGCGTGTCAGAGGGTTTCTGATAGACATTTCCTACCTTACAGGATGCGCTACCCATGAACTAAGCACAATATAATGGGTCGTTGGGCATTCTGATAGATATGTCCTCTCAGACAGAATGTGCAACCCATGGTTTAAAGGACCATACTGGTCTAAATATAATTTGAGTTTAAACTAGTCACCCAACGTGTATCACATTACCGCAATAAATTTTCTGAAACAAAGCTCACATTAAAAGATATTTGCTTTTTTGCGTTTTACTTAAGCCTACATATCAAAAGTTAAACCTGATGGCTTTAAAACGTATTTTTACAGTTTAAATGTTCCCTCTAAATTGTTCCCTCGTGGCGCTGACAAACTCACCCCAGCTAGTTTCAAATAGGTTTCACAAAGTCATCACATTCAACTTTTGAAATGTAGGCCTAAGTAAAACACGAAAATGCTAGTATCTTTTAACGTGAGCTTTACTTCAGAAAATGGATTGCGGTAATGTGATATACGGTGGATGACAGTTTTAGGAGATCAAATCATATTTAGACCGATATGGTCCTTTAAGCATAATATAGCCTAGGTAGTACTGGTAGGTAGGAATCTGTAGGCAAACTTTTCAGTACAGGCGGCTATAGTTTTTTCTCCTTGCATCTCAAGTTTTCTATGAAGTGTGTTCATGCTCTAAATGCAGGAGGAGACGCTTCAGAGATGCAGAGAAGATGACCTCAAGAGGAAGGAGATCACCACCCACTTTCAGAGCACGCTCAGTGACATCCAGGCCCAGATTGAGGAGCACAGCAACCGCAACACCAAGCTATGCCAAGAGAACAGCGACCTGGCTGAGAAGCTCAAGGGGCTCATTTCCCAGTATGACCAGAGAGAGGCGGTATGGGTTCATGTAACACTAGTAGTCTGGCTGTGTGATGAAAATCTGTCTGAGCATGGTTATTTTCCCCTGTCTCTTAAGTGCTAGTTCTAGACTCTGTGTAGCCCTGGTCCAGAGTGGTAGTCGTGGCCTCGGTACCGCCCTGGACCAGGGCTAGACTCTGTAAGACCGACGTCTAATAAGCTTGACCAACATTTTCTTAATTATATGCCATCTCCTTGCTTGGCAGAGAAGGAAGTTAATTTCTAGTAATGTTTTCTTTAACACATGTCCTGTTGTAGCTCATTGCTTGAACATTTAAATTGCTATAGAACATTGCTGAACCAAATATTTTTGCTTACAGAACCTTGAAAAGGTTTTCAAACATAGAGACCTGCAGCAGAAGTTGTTGGAAACCAAACTTGCACAAGCAAACATGATTATGAAAGATGCAGAGGAGAAACACAAGATCGAGAAAGAGCTTGTAAGTCCTGACTCCTGTAGGCCTAATCTGGAATGACTGACATTTATGTTAAGATCGCTGTGATGCAATGGATAGGAGCACATGTTTATAGAATCCTACTCTAACTCTTCCAAAGTTGCTGAAGCAGACCGCAGAGTGGAAACTACAAGTGAAGCATATGAAAGAGAATGAAAATGGGATGAAGGCCCAGGTAAGAAGAGAATCAGATGTTTCCTTTCCTGTCCAACTCTCTTTACTGCTGCACATGTCTAACTTTTCCCCCTCTCTATCCAGCTTTCCATGTACTCTGAGAAGTTTGATGAATTCCAGGGCACTGTGTCAAAGAGTAATGGAGTCTATGCAGGCTTCAAACAAGACATGGACAAGGTCGCTATCACTCTCTAATGCATGCAGTATATCAATATAATAGCCACTACATGTTCTTTATTCACTTAACACTTTTTAATCGTGTCATGTAGATGTCGAAGAAGATGAAGAAGCTGGAGAAAGAGTCCCTTACATGGAAATCCCGCTTTGATGGCTGCAACAAGGCTCTTGTGGATATGGTTGCAGATGTAAGAAACATCACCCTCTCCTTGACATTAAAGAACAAACAGCACAGAGTAAAATATGAGGAATAACTGAATTGTTAACTTTAATCTAATCCCACACAGAAAGCACTGAAGGAAAAAGAGATTGAGCTGTTCACCCTCAAGAACCAGAAGCTGGAGAACCTATGCAGGGCACTGCAGGAGGAGAGGAAGGCCATGAACCAGAAGTTACAGGAAGCCCAAGGCGACGGCGTGACAGAATCGACAGAGACGAGAAAGGAGAAGGACACCTCTGAGGTGCTGGAGACCATTGTCGAGAAGCCCAAAGAGACACCCTCTGTCACCCCCACAGCTCCCACTGTTGCTGCACCTGTTGAAACACCTCTGACAAAGGAATTGGCCAAACTGAAAGCCGAGCAGGCCCGCATGCAGGAGATGGCAAATTCATTCACCATTTCTCATGTTATCGAGCAGTTCTCAGAAGACTCTGAGACAAGTCAGGAGGACACAGAGTCACACGGACACACTGAGGCCAGTGAGGCCCCAGAGGGAAAACACATAGAGGAATGTAACGACGATCAAACCGAGGAGACCTCCCTTCTAAATGACATCACCCATGAAGAAGCAGAGGCAGGAGAAGCCCAGGAGCTGAGAGACAGGGAAATGGAAAGCGTTGACTAGAGTAGGAAAAGATGAACATGAAGTCATGGTTAACTAATTTCTAAGAATAAAAAATGATTTTTGTCCATGTCGGCATTGTGCTGTCTGTCTCTGTGTTCTGAGGGGAGGAGTTTGTATTTTACACTGACAAGAAAGAAATAGGCTAATGGTCGAAGATACTGAAATCAAAAAGAAAATAGGATTTTAAAACGGAATGAATCAATTGGCTACCCATACGCATTATTATTCACAATTCCATACGATTTAAACTGTGCAGTATTTGCAGTAAATCTTATTGCCTTAGAGTTCTCAGAGTTGTGCAAGTGGATTTTATTGGTTACTTGCTGTTGTATTTCAAAGATTGACACATGCATTAGGCAGTCACGGGCAGAGGCATCGGTCCACCCTAGACTGATAGGAGTTGCGTCATTGAATTGAGTAAATATCAGTTCGTGCTAAGACATGACCGAAGAAGTAGTGACCTCGCTTTCGCATGCAAAAGCTTTGTTAGAGTTTGTTGAAAATGGAAAGGAATTGCTGGAGCTTGCTGAAAAGGAGAGCAAAGAGGGTGAGTTGAAATGGGTTAAAAATATGTTAATATTGCATTACACAGCAGACTTCATGAAGGAGTTTATCGACCATTTCAGGACCGTGAACGTGCACATGGACATTTCGCATTAGAGGTATATTTCTTTCTTTGACAGGATCTCTGCAAGACTACATCAAGCAGAAAATACGCATTGAACGAAATCAGTCTCTGCTTGGACTTATCACAGCTGGGGCGAAGTTGTACACAAGGTTCATCTTATTGTTAACCCATACGCCATATCCAATTAAATTGCTTTCTACTTATTCAGATTATATTTCAGATTGTATTTCCAACATGCACATGCATATCTGGAGCCTGTTACTGTACAGGTATTTCTCAACAAAACACTACAAAGTAATGACAGGTGGGCTATTTCTCATTCACCAGCCTGTCTGTAAAGAAGAAAAGGGATGCTGAAGACCTTTGGAGGAGAGGCTACCAGTAAGATCAAATACTTACCTCCACTTTCAATGTAAAGACCTAAATTGTACCAACATTTTCCTTAATGATCAACTCTTTATGGCAGCCCAATTGACCTTTCATCAGAGCATTGCATACTATTTTGTTTTGATTAGTTTCCTACTCTACCCACTAGATGTGCTGTGTTGCGGGACACTGTTGAAGACTTCTTGCAGCTGGGAGTAAGTTGGCCGTTGCACTTACCAAAGGTCTTCCTTATCAAGAAGCCTATTGATAGTATTTCAGGAGTATTTTATGTAACTTCCCACCCCTGGCACTCACAGGTGCAGTGGAATGCCTTTCTGGAGAACCTGGACAGTGAGCTCCATCTGAGTGGGACAGTGTTGGGGCAGGTGCCACAAATGAACCGCCTGTCAGCGGACATACTTCTAACCGATGCCAAGACTGGAGAGTGAGTTTGATGACTTTGATATCCTGTCTTTATTTTTATGCTGTATGATGAAACAGCAGTCAGACAAGGACAAAGGGAGAATTGACATTTGATATGTCACCATTACTACATGACAGCTGAACTTAAAATCTGTCTGCTTTTTTGCATGTCCTTCAGAAATCTGACTTTGGGGAAATACCTTGGAAAAGGTGTGAACGTTCTGCTTGTGTTGATCCGCCAGTTTGCCTGTCTTCTCTGCAGACTTCACCTGAAAGATCTGGAGGCCAATCAGGTATACAATATCACATGTTGACAAAATTGTTAGGATAAAGTAGCAGAGATTTAATCACACACTTGGACAAATCTGATCAAATATGGACAGATCCAAATGAATCCTCAAAGTACTATTTCTCAGTTAATCTTTTGTTGCAGGATGCCCTGGATGCTCACTCAGTGCGTGTGGTGGTGGTCTCATTTGGCTGTCATGAAGGGGCATTGCATTGGCTGGAGGAAACAGGATGTCAATACGACATGCTGATGGATGCACATCGGAAGGTCAGAGAGTAGTGTCAGAGGCAAGGCAGCAGTATTAGATTGTATTTGATTCTCTCTTCTAATTGTTTGGGGATTTGCAGATCTACAGCACATTTGGCTTAGGAGCATCACTTAAGAAAGTCCTAAACTTCGACAACATGCTCCTCTACGCTGAATATGTCGTTGCAAATCTGGAGTTTCCGAGAGGTCTTCCATCTATTGAAGATGACATGTTTCAGGTAAAGTTACACTTAAAGGTGCAGTTTGCGGTTTGTTATTTCCTTAGACTTTGAAAAATGAACCGACAAAATCTCCGCCCCTCCCTTCAGGCCTCTCTCCAAAGCCACTCCTCCAAACTGGGGGAAAACAAATGACACTCACTAGGCAGGCAGTTAAGTTGACAGGCAGGTAAGCCATCCAATCATTTCAAGTTGGCAACTCAAAATGATTGGATGCACTTATTACAGTCCTGCGACTTCCATAGATTACGGATTTATTTCACTTTAGTGGCAGAGCACTTTATTTATTGATTGCTGTCGGGATGTAATGTAATGTTGTTGCAAAAACTATAACAAAAAGTGCTTCTGAGTTAAAACGCCTACTGCACCTTTAAAGAACAGTTGTCATGGTACCAAATACAAAAAATGTAATTCTACTAATTTAAGTAAATTGCTTGTTAACTTTTTCTCTGTGTGTTTTTCAGTTGGGAGGAGATTTTCTTCTGGATGAACATGGGAGGGTGCTGTTCTCCCATTGTTGTGAGAGTCCCCTAGACAGACCCCCAGTGGAAGACATACTGGCTGCCATTGATAACCGGGACCTATCATCCTCTTGTCAGAGATAAATACCGTACATAGGTCTGATTCATACATAGCTTACAGTAATGGTAAACAGCTGTATGTACACAGTTCATTTTATATTTGATGATTTCTCAAAGATTTGATATCTATTTAAATCTAGCATACTCCAATCTCTCTTATCCATTCAGATATACTGTAACTATTTACAGATGGTGCATGTACATGAGCTGACGTCTATGTGCCCAAGAGCCTTAATTGTGTAAGCTTAGTTCTAAGAAATGTGGTAGCAAATTTGGTTAAATGTGGTTGAAATCTAGAACATAGTTTTTGTTAAAGTTTACTAGTGCACAGTACCCGTGAGCCTGTAAATCTGTGACCGATACAGCAAACTCTGTGGGGCTGCACATGTACAGTAGGCTTTAGAAAGCATTACTCACAACACCAGGGGCAGATAAATTGACTGAATCAGTTAAAATTCACCACTTAAATCATCACCTCCGGTGTACACCAGAAACTGAAACTAGTGCACACAATCTATTTTTCTTTCATGCCTTAAACTAAAACAAAAGCACCCATTTTCAACAGTGTTGAACAACCAACTATTGATCTGATTGTACATAAGATTTAGCTTGAAGATGTATGCCCATTCAAAATGCACTTGTTGGGACATTGTGTCGTCCCTTCAATTATATGCCTGTATTCCGCTCGTGACCCCCCCCCCCCCCCCCCAAGAACCTGAGATACTGGTATCGAGCCGGCTGCCATGCCACTGAAGCGTGAAGTCCAAACTGAATGGCGGGCAATGAGTGGTTATTCTCCATGCTTATAACAACACATCTATACAGTATTCTTTGGCCAAGAGGAATCCAACAATGTCCACCTCTTGACATTTGGTTGATTTTATTAACCACTACATCAACCGGAAGACTATTCATTCAACAACTACATGAACTTGCACATGCATTCATCACCTCTACTGTTATAACTCCATCCTTGGGGAAACACTGTAATGTATATCAAATATTATTCTGTTCATTAGGTATTTTGACCATTCTTTATTCCTAGAGTATGGTAGAATGCTAATGGCAGGCTATCTGTATACTAGATAACTGGTAGCATTGTAAGCCCCCCCTTGGTATGGGATTGACCATAGCACTGAACGGGAGTGTATCCTGCCGCGAGGAACTACTTTTTACCGGCACAAGGCCCCTCTAGAATTGCTGACCCAAAAAACTTCACAGGCAACACTGCGTGTCATAGGGTCCTGAGAAATACACCTGCTGAATGTTAACTTCATACATTGGCCAGTTCTCGAGACAATCATGGACATCGCCCAGAGACCTGCAGACAGACACCCGCGGTTGTGCCATTCAAAATAGATATTGCCTGCTGTGAATGATAGTTAAGACCACCTGGTTATCATTCTGTTGTTTGTTGCCAAACCTGTTCTTTTTATAAACTTTTTTTTAGTGATTACCTCTCTGTTCTGACTTGGAGGTTCCTTTCAGCTTGTCTACTAAGAAGTTAGTTCAAAGAGCTGCTTTCATTGTTTTTGTTGTTTTAGATTAAACTTCAAAATAGTTTAGTCAGTGATGATTTGGATACTGAAGTAGATTTTTTCTCTAAAGCTTTTTACAAATATGGGCTACATTAGCATTTTTAAACATCCTGATGACAATAGCTTTTTTGTCTTTTTTATTGTACATAATTGGTTATCGATGTATGTCAAGGTCTTTGTTTTATTGTACGTTGCCCCACAAGCATCACTGCCATTAACAAAAGCTGCCCTAAATAAATGGTCTTGATTGAATGGGAGGACCTGCAACACGCATTCTGGTGAAAATCACTGATATGCATGAAGTGTTCACTGAAGCGTGATTATCCCTGATGCCGCTAGGGGAGGATGGAACACTCAAAGCAACTGTTCTGGGTTCCACTAGGTATGCTATGGCGTAAACTGTTCCTATGGAATAAATAACACTTTCAAATCATTTCCAAAATACTACTTTTTCTTTCTTTTTTATTTTACATTTGCTGGTCATCATTGCGGTACTGATTGTTTCACTCAGTGTGTTACACAGTATCAGCTGTGCAATAATTTTTTTTGTTCAGGTCTGTGGGCTATAATTGATATGTCAATGTACCACACATAACAGGGACCCAGTGGCCCGCTCTTAACAGGGTATGGGAGGAGAGGGGGGGTGATATGCATAGGAATTCAGCACACACTAGTTGAGGAGAACTATTCATTAGGAGCACATTGACAGAGGAGGAACAAACAACAGTTAAGGGGTAGACTAGACTCATATCTCAATCATCTCTGAACTGAATGCAAAGCCTCCCCAGTGTATCTAGAAGAAATCACTCGAGGCAGAAACCTGTTGCTGAGGAAGTTGGCACTGAGGATACGTGATAACCATGCCAGAGGAGAAAGAATGGCAGAGGTTGGCTAGTGTCATCCAGCACTGGAACAACAACAGGCTTGACATGTTTGAAATAAGCCAGCCCAGTAAGGTGAGTTGACCTCAGCCAAGGCTTTCCCTGGTTCATGTCTCTGTATGAAATCATTTTAAGACTGGATTCAAGTTTTGATATCCTCAGTGACACCCTCGATTGTATCAGAATTAAACATGTTTGGCTGGGTGTGTCGGTTCTAGTGAGCATTCTACTGGTAGATGTTAAATAAGGATACATCTTGAACACTTCATTTTGGTAGCTTACCTGCAGGGTAGATGCACAAACAATAATTTGTATACCTGTAGATATGTTGTGATAACTTAATTAATATGACAATAACATATCAATTATCCCTATGTAATTGCATAGTAATGGATTTGGGCTATTGGATCAGTTCTTCTTCCACTTGTGTTACCATCATGACTTCCAGGGATGATAATAATAATAATAATAATAATAATAATAATGATTTATGATTATTTGTGGTGTTTCCAAATCTTCCAAACCGTTTCCTTTACCCTCAGACTTTGGATTTCAGTGGTGTGATGCGTTTCTATTTGGAGGACCATGTAGCAGGAAACTTTGCCACCAAGTGTCTGCGTGTTGGTAGCAGCTCCACCACCCGAGAAGTTATTGAGACTCTGTTAGAGAGGTTTAGGCCTGACATGAAAATGTTGTCCACACCCTACTGTCTCTATGAGGTCCATGCAGATGTGGGTAAGTCTCACTGCTCTGGAAAAGAAAGTACATTCAGAGTACAGACTGTCAGTTTGTAAAGATGCCTCTTTGAAGCAATTACTGTACATTAAATTAATATGGATGGAGAAGTGTTGAATGAGATGTAGCTTCTCAAAGAATTCTTCAGTTTTTTATCCTCAAGCCTTTTGTGCTCAGTTGAATAAGATGATTAAATAATGTGTCCCTAACTTATCTTTTCTCTGTGAAATAAGAGCGGAAACTGGATCTCAAGGAGAAGCCTTTGGTTGTGCAGTTAAACTGGAATATTGACAACAGAGAAGGACGCTTTGTCCTGAAGAATGAACAGGACATTCTTTTAGAGGTGAGTGACCTTCCACTGAACTCCAATGCCCTGCATAACTCTCTGAATCAAAGGTAACAGAAGCACATGTCTGTGTAGCTGTCAATTATGTGTTTGAAGCTGTGTGTTTGTGTTTGAAATGCAGGCCAATTGTCATGAGAAAAGGGAAAAGGGGGGAATGATCCAGGACTTTAAGAGGACGCTGTCAAGGAAAGAGAAGAAGGACAGGATCGGAGATGCTGACCTCAAAACAAAGGCTTTTGACCCATCTCCTAGAAAAGAGTATGGCTGATTTATTATCTCACAGACTGATAGACACATTTGAAAAAGATTCTCTGGGCCAATGTGCACCTTAGGCAGACAATGAAGTAGGCATTTCTTCTTTCTCTATTATAGGCAGTTATCTTGTGTAACTGACAAGTCACCATCCAAAAAGAGCCCTGTCTCTAACCCTGAACACACCCTGAGACACTCGGAAGACAGAAAGTTAAATCAAAGGCAGTTCAACTCAGGTGAGTTTCTGAACATTGTTTGCATTGTAGAGACTGTTTGCTTTAACAGCACAAACAAAACTGTTCTCTCAAATACAGGAGAAGTCTATTCACAGAGCATGAGGCCTAATAACTTGCC